>NC_140012.1:697909-1395819 GCF_964263955.1 Coregonus lavaretus
ATCAACCATGGTAGCTGGTAATGCCCATCCACTATCCAGTTGTTTTCATAGTGTGTTTGTTACTGTGTGAGAGAATCTGTCTGTGTGCTTGTAAAGTGTGTGTGTGTGTCAGTGGCAATTGGAGAGAGTGACACGGCTGCTCTTACAGGGTACTATTCGTGGAGGAACCCTGGGCGCGGCTCCTGGTTTGTCCAGGCACTCTGCAACGTCCTCAATGAGTTTGGCAAGCAGCTGGAGATCATGCAGATCCTCACACGTGTCAACTACATGGTGGCCACCAGCTTCGAGTCCTGGTCCGAGGACCCACGTTTCAGCGAGAAGAAGCAGATCCCCTGCGTGGTCTCCATGCTGACCAAGGAGCTGTATTTTAACTGACCGCCATTGACCACTGACAGACTGACAGACTGACGAGACTAACTAAACCACGCACTAACCGAGCGGTCGAAAAATTCAGGGTTGATCCAGGCCCAGCAGGACGCTGCGCGGTTTGGGTGAGAACGCCGTTTTGCACGTGTAGTGTAGCTGGGCACAAAACAAGCTCTCCAAATGAATTTCTACAGTGGCACGCTGCGTTCATGTGTTGGTGGTGATACTTGCCTCTTCTTCAGGTTATTCCTAGGAATAATGATGTCACATTTGATCTGGTTTTTGTCAACAGGCAGTGTGAAATATCCATGTTATTTTACTGACCCGGGAAATTTGCCACCATTTTTGTAGGGTTGTTAAAGGGTTAGGAATCAGTTATATCTGAAATCTGTTATCTGAAAATTGTCTTGTTCATTTTCCAGCCAAATGTGGACATGCGTACAAGCATTTGATTGGTTGGCCAATATCCTAGCGAACATTATTTGTGCCTCAGGGCATTTCCTTTAGGTTTGGGGGGAAGGGGGCATTTCTTGAAATGAAGAGGTAGATTTCCAGAGACATCGTACTACATACTATTTAGAATGTACTGTTCAGTAAAAACAAATGCAGTAAGCAACACATATCAGCATACTAGGCTCATCCTACTGAGAATGCGTAATCTAATGCGCAATTGCGTTGATTCCTGCCATTCGTTCACTTTGGTACAGCGTGTCTCCTCAGCTGTTGTCAAACACACGTGGGTCTCGAAAGACAATTCTCTTCCTAAATAGTGTGCAGCAAATTCTACTAGATGAAAAGCCGAAATAAGTATGACATCCTAGCATTTAAAGCATACTCAATTAGCTGAATTTCACATAATATAAAACTTTCGTATACCCAAAATGCCTTATATTTAGAACGCAAGTATGGGTAATTGGACACGGCCACTGTGAGAACGTTTATGAAACATCGTACTTGAACGTTCTTCTAAAATGTTCTACAAGTGTTTGGGGATTATTCGCTTATGATGTTATACAACCACACGGAAACCAGATAAAACATTCCCTTATGCTGTAAGGATCCTGGTTGGTTGGGAGAGCCATGTCTCATTAAGTCAAAATGCTGTGACGTGTAAGGACGTCAGACTATTAGAGGGGACTTGCTTATTGCAGTAGCATATTAGTTGTCTCAGGATGTAGGCTACACTGGTCAGTGCAAAGCACCTTACCTTATGAAAGATCACGGCAATATGCTGAATTTCAACTGAATCAGAAGGATAGCGGCTGGAAAATGTATCATTTAATTTTTGGCTATTTGTCTTAATGTTTTTATAATATCATTAATCCTCAAAAGGGATTAGGTCTCACTCAAAGAGCAATCACTTGTCATATGATCCCATGTAACAGCGGCACAAAGTCAAGTATGAATAATTCGACTATTGATACCAAAAATGCACTCCCAGCAGTGACTGTTAAAGATTACATGTTACTGTCATCCTCAGGTTTCTTTGTGAGTGAGATTTATTCTTTGTGGATTTCTTGAGTTTCACTGGCACAATTGTCAGGAAAGAGTGCTAATCTGTTGCATGAAAAAAAAAAAAAACCTTTACGTGGATTTTGGTCAAGGGCACAGGAAATGTTCCATCATACCACAAGCAAGGAGGACTTGATATTTTGCCAGTTTATATGTACAAACATTTATTCAATAGGTTGAAGATTATGAAGCTGGCAGTAAAGCAAAAAGCATAACTTTTATTGCTTGTCATTCTAACTTTAACCACTGGAGTCAATGTATTTACACTGAGTATACAAAACATTAAGAACACCTGCTCTTTCCATGACATAGACCGACCAGGTGAAAGCTATGATCCCTTATTGACTAGTTAAATCCACTTCAATCAGTGTATATGAAGGGGAGGGGACAGGCTAAAGAAGGATTTTTAAGCCTTGAGACAATTGAGACATGGATTGTGCATGTGTGCCATTGAGAGGTTGAATGGTCAAGACAAAATATTTAAGTGCCTTTGAACGGGGTATGGTAGTAGGTGCCAGGCGCACCGGTTTGTGTGAAGAACTGCAACGCTGCTGGGTTTTTTACACTCAACAGTTTCCTGTGTGCTTCAAGAATGGTCCACCACGCAAAGGACATCCAGCCAACTTTACACAACTGTGGGAAGCATTGGAGTCAACATGGGCCAGCATCCCTGTGGAACGCATTCGACACCTTGTAGAGTCCATGCCCCAATAAATTGAGACTGTTCTGAGGGCTCAACTCAATATTAGGAAGGTGTTCCTAATGTTTGGTATACTCAGAATACATATTATAAATATGGCTTGTTATCAATGTCTTCTTATCAATGGCCAAGGATAATTGAACTTGTCTTTTGAAAGACCCCTTTATGTTGACCTACAAATTCACTCATTTTGTTGCTTGTAAAATGATGTATGCCTGAATTTGTTTGTCAAAATGGAGGAAGTCCATGTGATAAGTGAATTGAATCTGGTCTCAAAGCACAAATGACCACATTGTTTCACTGTATATCAGTGTGGTAAATCGTCACAATTATAGCATTACCACAGTTAAAGGCACCTTGCGTTGTCCTTCAATTTAAAAATCTAATTCATTAACATTTTACATATGACTTAGAAATTTACAAAAACATGAAATGTATGAAAGTTGATACAACTGAAACACAAAAAAAAGAACGTTTGTTAAATGTTATTCTCATGGCATTTGATAAATGGTTTGAGTGCCCAATAGTCGCATACATTTGATCATTAATAACTTAAATTGACAGTGCTCTGGTGGCCTTCAAAAGCACACATACATATTTAAGGTTGTCATTGCATGTTTGTCCCAAAGTCAGAAATACTCTGTCATCTGCAGAGGCAGCTATTACTGGTGGTGACAAGTATTATCATTCACAATTCACCTGTCCCGATTCGCACACTGGATTCTTCCAATGTTGCTGCAACGTTCCAGCGCAATTTACAGGATTGCTACCATGGATTGCTAGTAATTTTGGGAAAACATTCGGTGCTAGCTTTGCTATTTTCTTTTTCCCCCATCTTAGCTTTATTGCATCAGTCATATTCATATTTTTTTTTTTTTTTACATGATTACACAATATTTCTATGAACCACAGTAGTGAACAGTACGCTGGCGACCAAGTAGACGTTACCCATTTTACACATACCTGTCAAATCACACAGATGGCACTCTTGAATCCTCTCGACACATGAATCTCTTATCAGTGATGTAGTGCCCAATCTGTATTGAAAGGAGTGTTTGCTCCACTTGTTTTGGAATGGAATTGAAGGGAAAAATATTATTTTTTAGAAGTAAATTTTTTTAATGCTTTCCGGTGTTAAATGCTATTGTCCTCAGGAATATATTTTAAAAGATTTTGAAAAAATGAATATATAGTATAGGGCCCCACCCCCTCCCCCCAAAATATTGTGAATTTACTAAATATTGCCATACTCTACAGCTCCCTTTGAATCTGGGGCAATACAATGTTTAAATTACTTCACATCAAAGGAATGCCTATGTAAACACTTTTATTGTATTAAACATGAAGATTCTATTGCGAAATGAGTAGTGTGGTTATTTTTGTCATCTTGTGTCTAACGTTGTATACTCATCCTGGATTTACAATCTATCAATTCAGTTCAATTGAAGGGTGTAAAAACAATCGTTTCACCATTAGGTGGGAGTTTCAAGCTCTGGGAAATGTATTTAGGCTAGTCTGCCTGATCTGTTACAGCTATAAAAAAAAAGTAACTAACAAACTGCAAAAGGACAGGAACAGGAATTACTTTTTATTTTTTTTACACACATACAACCAAAAACTAGAATTGTCATCAATGGCGATCAGGAGCACCTTTGTATACAAAACCAGGCCCATCCCTCTTAACGTGTTATTTAGTCCCACTTATCAGTAAAATCTTGAGACCTCCCACTTTCTTTAATATTCAATCCTTATAGTCTCTAGTAGTGGCTCCCGAGTGGCACAGCGGTCTAAGGCACTGCATCTCAGTACTTGAGGCGTCACTACAGACCCCCTGGTTCAATTCCAGGCTGTATCACGGCCGTGATTGGGAGTCCCATAGCGCGGCGCACAATTGGCCCGGGTTTGGCCGGTGTAGGCCGTCATTGTAAATAAGAATTTGTTCTTAACTGACTTGCCTAGTTAAATAAAGGTAAAAAAAGAAAAGAAAGAAAGTGTTTGACAGTTATTTTTTCAAGAATCCAACACTAACATATTTGTTTTGTGAGTTAAACAAATTAACACCTTCCCCAGCAGAATCAAGAGATTGTATATCGTGTTGCAGCTGACCCTTAAGCCCCCAAACTGTACAGGGCCCAAAATGATCCCTCAGAGTTTAACAGGTTAAGAAATCCTGCAGGAACCAAGTAAAGGGCAAAGACTTCATTTGTATAAAATGAAATCTTTTGGAATTGAAAAGTGGGTTTGTATTTTCTAAGCTTTTACATGAGATTCTACTCTTTTTCCACATTTTGTTACGTTACAGCCTTATTCTACAATGGATTAAATCGTTTTCCCCCCCTCATCAATCTACACACAATACCCCATAATGACAAAGCAAAAACAGGTTTTTAGAAATGTATGCAAATGTATGAAAAGAAAACAACTGAAATATCACGTTTACATAAGTACTCTGACCCTTTATTCAATACTTTGTTGAAGCACCTTTAGCAGCGATTACTGCCTCGAGTATTCTTGGCACACCTGTATGTGGGGAGTTTCTCCCATTCTTCTCTACAGATCCTCTCGAGCTCTGTCAGGTTGGATGGGGAGCGTCGCTGCACAGCTATTTTCAGGTCTCGCCAGAGATGTTCGATCGGGTTCAAGTCTGGGCTCTTGCTGGGCCACTCAAGGAAATTCAGAGACTTGTCCCGAAGTCACTCCTGCGTTGTCTTTGCTGTGTGCTTAGGGTCGTTGTCCTGTTGGAAGGTGAACCTTTTCCCCAGTCTGAGGTCCTGAGCGCTCTGGAGCAGGTTTCCATCAAGGATCTCTCTGTACTTTGCTCCATTCATCTTTGCCTCGATCCTGACTAGTCTCCCAGTCCCTGCCACTGAAAAACATCCCCACAGCATGTTACTGCCACCACCATGCTTCACCGTAGGGATGGTGCCTGGTTTCCTCCAGATGTGATGCTTGGCATTCAGGCCAAAGAGTTAAATCTTGTTTCTCATGGTCTGAGAGTCTTAAGGTGCCTTTTGGCAAACTCCAAGCCTTTTGCTGAGGAGTGGTTTCCGTATGGCCAATCTACCATAAAAGCCTGATTGGTGGAGTGCTGCAGAGATGGTTGTCATTCTGGAAGGTTCTCCCATCTCCACAGATGAACTCTGGAGCTCTGTCAGAGTGACCGTCAGGTTCTTGGTTACCTCCCTGACCAAGGCCATTCTCCCCCGATTGCTCAGTTTGGCCGGGCAGCCAGCTCTAGGAAGAGTCTTGGTGGTTCCAAACTTCTTCCATTTAAGAATGATGGAGGCCGTTGTGTTCTTGGGGACCTTCAATGCTGTAGAAATGTTTTGGTACCGTTCCCCAGATCTGTGCCTCGACATAATCCTGCCTCTGAGCTCTACGGACAATTCCTTCGACCTCATGGCTTGGTTTTTGCTCTGACATGCACTGTCAACTGTGGGACCTTATATAGACAGGTGTGTGCTTTTCAAATCATGTCCAATCAATTGAATTTACCACAGATGGACTCCAATCAAGTTGTAGAAATATCTCAAGGATGATGAGTGGAAACAGGATGCACCTGAGCTCAATTTCGAGTCTCATAGCAAAGGGTCTGAATACTTATGTAAATAAGGTATTTGTTTTTTATTTTTAATACATTTTCTAACATTTCAACAAACAAAAAACTTGTCACGTTGTCATTATGGGGTAGTGTGTGTAGATTGCTGAGTATTTTTCTTTATTTAATCCATTTTAGAATAAGGCTGTAATGTAACAATATGTGGAAAAAGTCAAAGGGTCTGAATACTTTCAGAAGTCACTGTATAACTCCTATCTATCCCTTGTGACCTCGCTTAAGGCAAGATGAGCTTCATTTTGGCGCATGTGACTATCTGCCACATAGCAGTGTGTACCTAGCCCCCTAAAGAAGCACAGCTGGGTGCTCTCACTGAACTATATGAGTAGCCTAATCATCTGTGGCCTACATTAAATATATCCTATAAACAAACTAAGCAATTTGCACCCAGCCAACCATCTGTAGGTAATATGCACAAACGTATTACAATGACCACCAAACAATACTATTGACCGCAGACTGAACATAGCGAACTAATAAGGCATGGAGAAGGCAGATAAACAACTTTTGGGCATCCAAAATCTCGTTGGCGTTTAATCTAATAAAGCAGAGGACCAACGGCCCATGATTTTCAGTATGGATGCAGGGACAGATAGAGGCCGTTGAAGCAGCGCCGATGCAAAATGAATGGGCTGTCTACAGCTCAGGAGATAGCCCACAGCATTGGCAGAGGAGACGGAGCTGTGATGAAAACCAGTATCTCGACATTGGTTTGCCAGCATCGGTAATGAGTAATGGACCGCCCAGTGTGCCCAGTGGTTGCCATAGCAGGTAGCGTAACAAGGAAGAGAGAGGACCGAAAGCAATGACAACTGGAGTACCTTTACCCTTCTTATCCGTTTTAGAATAACAATGTGAACATGTGAGTGTCCATAATTAAATCAGAAATAGTAGGATCATGCAATGGATTAAAAGGAAATGAATACGAAGTGTATTCCCCACACTGTAAAAACCCGTAGAACGCCATGACAGACAGCCTCTAATAAAATATAATTGTACAACCCAAAACACCCTTAACATGAAAACCATTTTTTTCATAGGTCATATTTTGTCATTGCCTGAGGATCGCTCTTTTAGAAGCCTCTTGAGTAGTAGATGGATAGATGAATTCCACAGCAGACTACACACAGAAGGATCCTGAGACCGCAGATGAACTTGAACGTGTGATTCAAAGTAGTTAACAATGAAGGCAATATTGACAGGCAAAACATAAATTGAGAAAGCAGCACAGAAAGAAGAAAAAAATATACCAGGCAGAATCTTTTAATGTAGAAATAGCCAAACCCATCCTCATGTACTGAGAAGCTTTACTCAAATATGATTGCAGGTTGGGGTCTAGTCTAGCACTGTAAGCAGGAAAGCTGAGCATGGCAGACATGTCATATGGGCGCAATTCGTGGAATTCTTGAATTTTAAAGCCAGAGAGCGTCAGCTGCGTTATTTTTGAAGACCCAGGATATGTGTGGCTTTTAGCACAAAAATAAATAAATAAGCAAGTAGTGTGTTACTGATGGTAGGCTTTGTTACTTTGGTCCCAGCTCTCTGCAGGTCATTCACTAGGTCCCCCCGTGTGGTTCTGGGATTTTTGCTCACCGTTCTTGTGATCATTTTGACCCCACGAGGTGAGATCTTGCGTGGAGCCCCAGATCGAGGGAGATTATCAGTGGTCTTGTATGTCTTCCATTTCCTAATAATTGCTCCCACAGTTGATTTCTTCAAACCAAGCTGCTTACCTATTGCAGATTCAGTCTTCCCAGCCTGGTGCAGGTCTACAATTTTGTTTCTGGTGTCCTTTGACAGCTCTTTGGTCTTGGCCATAGTGGAGTTTGGAGTGTGACTGTTTGAGGTTGTGGACAGGTGTCTTTTATACTGATAAGTTCAAACAGGTGCCATTAATACAGGTAACGAGTGGAGGACAGAGGAGCCTCTTAAAGAAGAAGTTACAGGTCTTTGAGAGCCAGAAATCTTTCTTGTTTGTAGGTGACCAAATACTTATTTTCCACCATAATTTGCAAATAAATTCATTAAAAATCCTACAATGGGATTTTTCTGGATTTCTTTTTCTCATTTTGTCTGTCATAGTTGACGTGTACCTATGATGAAAATTACAGGCCTCTCATCTTTTTAAGTGGGAGAACTTGCACAATTGGTGGCTGACTAAATACTTTTTTTTCCCCACTGTATTTCATTTACACAAGTATTCAGACCCTTTACTCAGTACTTTGTTTGAAGCACCTTTGGCAGCAATTACAGCCTTGAGTCTTCTTGGGTATGACGCTACAAGCTTGGCACACCTGTATTTGGGGAGTTTCTCCCATTCTTCTCTGCAAATCCTCTCAAGAGGTTGGATGGTGAGCGTCGCTGCACAGATATGTTCAGGTCTCTCCAGAGATGTTCGATTGGATTCAAGTCCGGGCTCTGGCTGGACCACTCAAGGACATTCAGAGACTTGTCCCGAAGCCACTCCTGCATTGTCTTGGCTATGTGCTTATGGTCGCTGTCCTGTTGGAAGGTGAACCTTCGCCCCAGTCTGAGGTTCTGAGCGCTCTGGAGCAGGTTTTCATCAAGGATCTCTCTGTACTTTGCTCCGTTCATCTTTCCCTCGATCCTGACTAGTCTCCCAGTCCCTGCCACTGAAAAACATCCCCATAACATGATGCTGCCACCACCATGCTTCACCGTAAACGTGACGCTTGGCATTCAGGCCAAAGAGTTCGATCTTGGTTTCATCACACCAGAGAATCTTGTTTGTCATGGTCTGAGAGTCCTTTAGGTCCCTTTAGTCAAATTCCAAGTGGGCTGTCATGTGCCTTTTACTGAGGAGTGGCTTCCGTCTGGCCACTCTACCATAAAGGCCTGATTGGTGGAGTGCTGCAGAGATGGTTGTCATTCTGGATGGTGTGCCCATCTCCACAAAGGAACTCTGAAACTCTGTCAGAGTGACCATTGGGTTCTTGGTCACCTTCCTGACCAAGGCGCTTCTCTCCCAATTGCTCAGTTTGGCCGGGCGGCCAGCTCTAAGAAGAGTCTTGGTGGTTCCAAACTTCTTCCATTTAAGAATGATGGAGGCCACTGTGTTCTTGGGGACTTTCCTGTCTCTGAGCTCTACGGACAATTCCTTTGACCTCATGGCTTGGTTTTTGCTCTGACATGCACTGTTGACTGTGGGACCTTATATAGACAGGTGTGTGACTTTCCAAACCATATCCAATCAATTGAATTTACCACAGGTGGACCCCAATCAAGTTGTAGAAACATCAAGGATGATCAATGGAAACAGGATGCACCTGAGCTCAATTTTGAGTCTCATAGCAAAGAGTCTGAATACTTACGTAAATGTTACTCGTTTCAGGAAACTAGGCGTACGTCGCGGATCACTACTTCACAGGAGAGCCATTTGAACGTAAACTTCTATTTATTTATGAAAATGCATTTTGGGGCAGAAATGCCTACTGGAACATGTGAACTTCCATGTGCTTAAATAACAAACTTGTACGCCATCTGTAAATATGAATAAAATTGTTAAATTACGAGCCTACAGTGAGGGAAAAAAGTATTTGATCCCCTGCTGATTTTGTACGTTTGCCCACTGACAAAGAAATGATCAGTCTATAATTTTAATGGTAAGTATATTTGAACAGTGAGAGACAGAATAACAACAAAAAAATCCAGAAAAACGCATGTTAAAAATGTTATACATTTATTTGCATTTTAATGAGGGAAATAAGTATTTGACCCCCTCTCAATCAGAAAGATTTCTGGCTCCCAGGTGTCTTTTATACAGGTAACGAGCTGAGAATAGGAGCACACTCTTAAAGGGAGTGCTCCTAATCTCAGTTTGTTACCTGTATAAAAGACACCTGTCCACAGAAGCAATCAATCAATCAGATTCCAAACTCTCCACCATGGCCAAGACCAAAGAGCTCTCCAAGGATCTCAGGGACAAGATTGTAGACCTACAGAAGGCTGGAATAGGCTACAAGACCTTCGCCAAGCAGCTTGGTAAGAAGGTGACAACAGTTGGTGCGATTATTCGCAAATGGAAGAAACACAAATGAACTGTCAATCTCCCTTGGCCTGGGGCTCCATGCAAGATCTCACCTCGTGGAGTTGCAATGATCATGAGAACGGTGAGGAATCAGCCCAGAACTACACGGGAGGATCTTGTCGATGATCTCAAGGCAGTTGGGACCATGGTCACCAAGAAAACAATTGGTAACACACTATGCCGTGAAGGACTGAAATCCTGCACCGCCCGCAAGGTCCCCCTGCTCAAGAAAGCACATATACAGGCCCGTCTGAAGTTTGCCAATGAACATCTGAATGATTCAGAGGAGAACTGGGTGAAAGTGTTGTGGTCAGATGAGACCAAAATCGAGCTCTTTGGCATCAACTCAACTCGCCGTGTTTGGAGGAGGAGGAATGCTGCCTATGACCCCAAGAACACCATCCCCACCGTCAAACATGGAGGTGGAAACATTATGCTTTGGGGGTGTTTTTCTGCTAAGGGGACAGGACAACTTCACCGCATCAAAGGGACGATGGACGGGGCCATGTACCGTCAAATCTTGGGTGAGAACCTCCTTCCCTCAGCCAGGGCATTGAAAATGGGTCGTGGATGGGTATTCCAGCATGACAATGACCCAAAACACATGGCCAAGGCAACAAAGGAGTGGCTCAAGAAGAAGCACATTAAGGTCCTGGAGTGGCCTAGCCAGTCTCCAGACCTTAATCCCATAGAAAATCTGTGGAGGGAGCTGAAGGTTTGAGTTGCCAAACATCAGCCTCGAAACCTTAATGACCTGGAGAAGATCTGCAAAGAGGAGTGGGACAAAATCCCTCCTGAGATGTGTGCAAAACTGGTGGCCAACTACAAGAAATGTCTGACCTCTGTGATTGCCAACAAGGGTTTTTCCACCAAGTACTAAGTCATGTTTTGCAGAGGGGTCAAATACTTATTTCCCTCATTAAAATGCAAATCAATTGATAACATTTTTGACATGCGTTTTTCTGGATTGTTTTGTTGTTATTCTGACTCTCACTGTTCAAATAAACCTACCATTAAAATTATAGACTGATCATGTCTTTGTCAGTGAGCAAACATACAAAATCAGCAGGGGATCAAATACTTTTTTCCCTCACTGTAGGTGGTTTAGCCACGGAAAAAGACAGGAACCTTCCCGCTAGCCATGATTTCCTGAGATAATGAGTGAGCTGGACATGCCGAGAAATGAGTTCGGATTGGTCAGCCATGTAGCACGCTTCTGTCTATAACATGAGCTGGTCAGTATGTGCAGGTAATCCTTCCTGACATTTTTGGAAAGATATCACATGGTAGATCTGTAAAAGTGTTGCTCTCCACTTTCTGGAGGACCGAGTTATGAAATCAGTGGATTTTAAGTATGATAGCTAAGGAGATGGAGAAATTTCTGGCGTTTGATTGCAAATAGAATGGAATGGCGCCGGAGAAGATGGCTGCCGTTTTACAGCCCTCTAACCAATTGTACTATTATCTGTGTTTTTTTGCATTATTTGTAATTTATTCTGTACATAATGTTTCTGCCACCGTCTCTTATGACCAAAAATAGCTTCTGGATATCAGGACAGCAATTACTCACCTCATATTGGACGAAGATTTTTTCTTCAACAAGTCGGACGCGAAGGATATCCCACAGACACCCGACAAGACCCAAATCCCTGTGAGAAAGAGACAGAGATATCGTGGACGTCGGTCGGGGTGCCTTGTAAGGATCCGACGGCGAGCGAGTAAACTGCCTCTTCCATCAATCCTATTAGCCAATGTTCAATCATTTGAAAATAAATTGGACGACCTAAGATTAAGGTTATCCTACCAACGGGACATTAAAAACTGTATTATCTTATGTTTCACCGAGTCGTGGCTGAACGACGACATGGATAACATACAGCTGGCGGGATATACGCTACATCGGCAGGATAGAATGGCTGACTCCGGTAAGACAAGGGGTGGCGGTCTGTGTATATTTGTAAACAACAACTGGTGCATAAAATCTAATACTAAGGAGGTCTCGAGGTTTTGCTCGCCTGAGGTAGAGTATCTCATTATAAGCTGTAGACTACACTATTTACCAAGAGAGTTTTCATCTATATTTTTCGTAGCTGTCTATTTACCACCACAAACCGATGCTGGCACTAAGATTGCACTCAATGAGCTGTATAAGGCCATAAGTACTGAGAGCTGCCGCTTTCAAGGACGCTTATAAGAAATCCCGCTATGCCCTCCGACGAACCATCAAACAGGCAAAGAGTCAATACAGGACTACGATTGAATCGTACTCGTAAGTTTGCTGAAAATAAACGCAGTTGACAGTGAGAGGACATTTCTTTTTTTGCTGAGTCTATATACAGTGGGGAGAACAAGTATTTGATACACTGCCGATTTTGCAGGTTTTCTTACTTACAAAGCATGTAGAGGTCTGTAATTCTGCAAAAATCCAGAAAATCACATTGTATGATTTTTAAGTAATTAATTTGCATTTTATTGCATGACATAAGTATTTGATACATCAAAAAAGCAGAACTTAATATTTGGTACAGAAACCTTTGTTTGAAATTACAGAGATCATACCATTTCCTGTAGGTCTTGACCAGGTTTGCACACACTGCAGCAGGGATTTTGGCCCACTCCTCCATACAGACCTTCTCCAGATCCTTCAGGTTTCGGGGCTGTCGCTGGGCAATACGGACTTTCAGCTCCCTCCAAAGATGTTCTATTGGGTTCAGGTCTGGAGACTGGTTAGGCCACTCCTGTGTGTTTCATCCATTTTTTACTTATCACTTTTTTAAAACTACATTGTTGTATGTAAGCATTTCACTAATGTATACACCTGTTGTATTTGGCGCATGTGGCAAATAAAATTGGATTTGATTTGAAATATGGAGAGGGAGTCAAAAAGAGACACACAGAAGGCTGTTGTATAAAACACGTCTCCGGATTATATCTTCAAACTAAGGGCAACCATGGCAACCATGGCAGAGAGGGGAAAGCATTCATCCATGTATACGGGTAAGATAGTCTAGCTAGCTACATTTTCAGATATTACACTTTTCTAATTTGGTCAAAAGTCATTTTCATTTCAAGTTAAAGCGTACTAGATAGGTAACGTTAGCTGGCTGTCTCGCTAGCTAACGTTACGTGTATGATCTGTGTAGTAATATTATTCGTATCTCAGAGCCATTTGCATTGCTAGTTATAGCCTAATGTTAGCTAGCTAACATTGAACCTGGTTGATTAGTTACCTGCAGATTCATGCAGGGTAGTAACGTTATCAGTTGGGATTATGGTTCATTGTTTAGCTAGCTAGCTAGCTAGCTACATGTCTAAACAAAAGACTCCACTATGCAAGTAACCATTTCAATAGAATGTTCAATGATGTCACTGCCACAACTGTCGATAGACGTAGCTGGTAAATTCGCTCTCGCTATCTACTCCGATTTCAATGCACTCTCGTCTGAATGTGCCAGAGTGTAGAATAACTGATGAATTTACGAACGCGCAACACCCGTTGAATATGGCAGGTGTCAGTAAACTTTGGCAAAAAAACGTAATTAAATTGTTGCCAGCATTAGAGTTACAGTCACCAACGCTCTGGATAACATAAACAGCCTAACCAGCTCTGCTAGGGTGAGTAAAATGGTCAGAGTGAGCTGTTCTCTCATTTGTGTCTGGAAGTAGCTAGCAAGCTAGCCAACATTAGTCAGTTAGCTTGGGTGGTTGACTGCTGTTGTTAGGTCAGAACGCTCGGATCAACCCTACTTCTCGGCCAGAGCTTCCAGTGTGCGCTCTGAACAATGCCATGGCGAAACGCTCTGAATTTACTTACGGACAATCTGACAACGCTCTGAGGTTAGGAACGCCCAGAGCGTACTCTGAGCGCACTCTGGCACTCCAGATTGAATTTACGAACACACCCGTAGTATAAACCAGCCTTTAGTCTTTGGTGGTTTAGTACATGGCCTCGCATGTGAATCCTTAAAGAGATGGTTGGGGCTAAGGCTTAAGAAGGTGTGAACAATGCTGAATGGGTGTAGACAAAGAATAGCTCTCCAGTAGTTTGACCAAAACATTCAAGGGACATTTCATCAAAAGTGGGGTTACAAGTTTATCAACTTTCAAAGCAGAATTACTTTCCCATTGTTCCTCAACTGTAGTGTATGATATCATTTTCTAGCTCTGAGTCTCTACTTTTATCCAATGTAAAAAAAACAATTTCAAATTTTGCTACATAACACCGAATTGAGCCAGTCGGTCACCAATAAGGTATTTCTGTTTATAATTTTTTATAAATATCCAAACATTTCTAAAAACCTGTTTTTGCATTGTCATTATGGGGTATTGTGTGTTCAGTCGTGGTCAAAAGTTTTGAGAATGACACAAATATTAATTTTCACGAAGTCTGCTGCCTCAGTTTTGATGATGGCAATTTGCATATACTCCAGAATGTCATGAAGAGTGATCAGATGAATTGCAATTAATTGCAAAGTCCCTCTTTGCCATGAAAATGAACTTAATCCCCAAAAAAACATTTCTACTGCATTTCAGCCCTGCCACAAAAGGACCAGCTGAAATCATGTCAGTGATTCTCTCGTTAACACAGGTGAGAGTGTTGACGAGGACAAGGCTGGAGATCACTCTGTCATGCTGATTGAGTTAAAATAACAGACTGGAAGCTTTAAAAGGAGGGTGGTGCTTGAAATCATTGTTCTTCCTCTGTTAACCATAGTGACCTGCAAGGAAACGGGTGCCGTCATCATTGCTTTGCACAAAAAGGGCTTCACAGGCAAGGATATTGCTGCTAGTAAGATTGCACCTAAATCAACCATTTATCAGATCACCAAGAACTTCAAGGAGAAAGGTTCAATTGTTGTTAAGAAGGCTTCAGGGCGCCCAGGAATGTCCTGCAAGCGCCAGGACCGTCTCCTAAAGTTGATTCAGCTGTGGGATCGGGGCACCACCAGTGCAGAGCTTGCTCAGCAATGGCAGCAGGCAGGTGTGAGTGCATCTGCACGCACAGTGAGGCGAAGACTTTTGGAGGATGGCCTGGTGTCAAGAAGGGCAGCGAGGAAGCCACTTCTCTCCAGGAAAAACATCAGGGACAGACTGATATTCTGCAAAAGGTACAGGAATTGGACTGCTGAGGACTGGGGTAAAGTCATTTTCTCTGATGAATCCCCTTTCCGATTGTTTGGGGCATCCGGAAAAAAGCTTGTTAGGAGAAGACAAGGTGAGCGCTACCATCAGTCCTGTGTCATGCCAACAGTAAAGCATCCTGAGACCATTCATGTGTGAGGTTGCGTCTCAGCCAAGGGAGTGGGCTCACTCACAATTTTGCCTAAGAACACAGCCATGAATAAAGAATGGTACCAACACATCCTCCGAGAGCAACTTCTCCCAACCATCCAATAAAAGTTTGGTGACGAACAATGCCTTTTCCAGCATGATGGAGCACCTTGCCATAAGGCAAAAGTGATAACTAAGTGGCTCAGGGAACAAAACATTGACATTTTGGGTCCATGGCCAGGAAACTCCCCAGACCTTAATCTCATTGAGAACTTGTGGTCAATCCTCAAGAGGCGGGTGGACAAACAAAACCCCACAAATTCTGACAAACTCCAAGCATTGATTATGCAAGAATGGGCTCCCATCAGTCAGGATGTGGCCCAGAAGTTAATTGACAGCATGCCAGGGCGGATTGCAGAGGTCTTGAAAAATTATTGTCAACACTGCAAATATTGACTCTTTGCATAAACTTAATGTAATTGTCAATAAAAGTCTTTGACACTTATGGAATGCTTGTAATTATACTTCAGTATACCATAGTAACATCTGACAAAAATATCTAAAAACACTGAAGCAGCAAACTTTGTGAAGACCAATACTTGTGTCATTCTCAAAACTTTTGACCACAACTGATGAGGATTATTTTGTATTTAATCCATTTTAGAATAAGGTTGTACCATAAAGAAATGTGGAAAAAGGGAAGGGGTCTGAATACTTTTTGAATGCACTGTAACTCAGTAAAATCTTTGAAATGGTTGCGTTTATATTTATGTTCAGTGTACTTTGTTAACATAATAATAATATAATAATAATAATATAATAATAATAATAATAATAATATAATAATATGCCATTTAGCAGACGCTTTTATCCAAAGCGACTTACAGTCATGCGTGCATACATTTTTTTTTGTGTGTGGGTGGTCCCGGGAATCGAACCCACTACCTTGGCGTTACAAGCGCCGTGCTCTACCAGCTGAGCTAAAAGCGGATTACAATCGTTCTAAACCAGTGGATTATTTATCATTTTAAGGCTCCACTACTGGTATATATAAACACATTTATAGATCTAATTTCATTAGATTACATATATAACATATATTACAAAAATTATATACATTTACCTCAAAATCATTGTTGGAGTGACTTAAAAAGTTGAGTTGAGACAGATCAACTTTTTAGTAGTGGCAAGAAGTTAATGTAGGGCGGTTTGTGTCAAACTGTATTGCACACCTCTTGATTTATGATGGGGCCGTGTCTGGTGGGAATAGAATTGGGTAATTAAAATACATAACCAGGTGGTTTCACCCATGGTTGTAAACAAAGGGTTTCTAAGGGACTGATTTCGGGGGTTGGAATTTGGGGGGTGGGGGGTGTTCACCTGTGGCTGTAGTTACGTTAATTAAGACTCTATAAATTGACGTGAAATATACTGCTTTAAAAAAAATAGAGGGAATACTTAAACAACACAATGTAACTCCAAGTCAATCACACTTCTGTGAAATCAAACTGTCCACTTAGGAAGCAACACTGATTGACAATACATTTCACATGCTGTTGTGCAAATGGAATAGACAACAGGTGGAAATTATAGGCAATTAGCAAGACACCCCCAATAAAGGAGTGGTTCTGCAGGTGGTGACCACAGACCACTTCTCAGTTCCTATGCTTCCTGGCTGATGTTTTGGTCACTTTTGAATGCTGGCGGTGCTTTCACTCTAGTGGTAGCATGAGACGGAGTCTACAACCCACACAAGTGGCTCAGGTAGTGCAGCTCATCCAGGATGGCACATCAATGCGAGCTGTGGCAAGAAGGTTTGCTGTGTCTGTCAGCGTAGTGTCCAGAGCATGGAGGCGCTACCAGGAGACAGGCCAGTACATCAGGAGACGTGGTGGAGGTCGTAGGAGGGCAACAACCCAGCAGCAGGACCGCTACCTCCGCCCTTGTGCAAGGAGGAGCAGGAGGAGCACTGCCAGAGCCCTGCAAAATGACCTCCAGCAGGCCACAAATGTGCATGTGTCTGCTCAAACGGTCAGAAACAGACTCCATGAGGGTGGTATGAGGGCCCGACGTCCACAGGTGGGGGTTGTGCTTACAGCCCAACACCGTGCAGGACGTTTGGCATTTGCCAGAGAACACCAAGATTGGCATATTCGCCACTGGCGCCCTGTGCTCTTCACAGATGAAAGCAGGTTCACACTGAGCACGTGACAGACGTGACAGAGTCTGGAGACGCCATGGAGAACATTCTGCTGCCTACAACATCCTCCAGCATGACCGGTTTGGCGGTGGGTCAGTCATGGTGTGGGGTGGCATTTATTTGGGGGGCCGCACAGCCCTCCATGTGCTCGCCAGAGGTAGCCTGACTGCCATTAGGTACCGAGATGAGATCCTCAGACCCCTTGTGAGACCATATGCTGGTGCGGTTGGCCCTGGGTTCCTCCTAATGCAAGACAATGCTAGACCTCATGTGGCTGGAGTGTGTCAGCAGTTCCTGCAAGAGGAAGGCATTGATGCTATGGACTGGCCCGCCCGTTCCCCAGACCTGAATCCAATTGAGCACATCTGGGACATCATGTCTCGCTCCATCCACCAACGCCACGTTGCACCACAGACTGTCCAGGAGTTGGCGGATGCTTTAGTCCAGGTCTGGGAGGAGATCCCTCAGGAGACCATCCGCCACCTCATCAGGAGCATGCCCAGGCGTTGTAGGGAGGTCATACAGGCACGTGGAGGCCACACACACACTACTGAGCCTCATTTTGACTTGTTTTAAGGACATTACATCAAAGTTGGATCAGCCTGTAGAGTGGTTTTCCACTTTAATTTTGAGTTTGACTCCAAATCCAGACCTCTGTGGGTTGATACATTTGATTTCCATTGATAATTTTTGCGTGATTTTGTTGTCAGCACATTCAACTATGTAAAGAAAAAAGTATTTCATAAGATTATTTCATTCATTCAGATCTAGGATGTGTTATTTTAGTGTTCCCTCTATTTTTTTGAGCAGTGTAGTTTTGTGTGGGGGTTGTCTGTGATTGCTGTATATTTATATAATATGTTGTAGCGTTAGGTAGAAACAGACCTGCATTGTCTTGGCTGTGTGCAAAGGGCACATCAACATCAACTGTTCAGAGGAGACTGCGTGAATCAGGCCTTCATCGTCGAATTGCTGCAAAGAAACCACTACTAAAGGACACCAATAATAAGAAGAGACTTGCTTGGGCCAAGAAACACGAGCAATGGACATTAGACCGGTGGAAATCTGTCCTATGGTCTGATGAGTCCAAATTTGAGATTTTGTGAGACGCAGAGTAGGTGAACGGATGACCTCCGCATGTGTGGTTCCCACCGTAAAGCATGGAGGAGGTGATGCTGTGGGGGTGCTTTGCTGGTGACACGCTCTGTGATTTATTTAGAATTCAAGGCACACTTAACCAGCATGGCTACCAAAGCATTCTGCAGCGATACGCCATCCCATCTGGTTTGGGCTTAGTGGGACTATCATTTGTTTTTCAACAGGACAATGACCCAACACACACCTCCAGGCTGTGTAAGGGCTATTTGACCAAGGAGAGTGATTGAGTGCTGCATCAGATGACCTGGCCTCCACAATCACCTGACCTTAACCCAATTGAGATGGTTTGGGATGAGTTGGACCGCAGAGTGAAGGAAAAGCAGCCAACAAATGCTCAGCATATGTGGCTACTTTGAAGAAACTTTTGACTGGTACTGTATATAAATAAAAACAGTCAGTGTAAGGGGAAGCTACTCTCAAAATAAATGACCAATTACTTCATGCTGTGAGATGTTAAGCTACACTAAACCTAACCTCATATGATATAAACAGACAAACACCCAAACAAATTGCCACACGGCAGACAGAATCAGAGATTTTACATAAATATCTTATTACATTTTGTACATTTTTTTATTTATTAAACAGGCTACTTTCTATACATTACAACCCATCATAAGAATTGGGGTGATTATTTCAGTTTTTACAGGTAAACAAGCAACTACTTGTGCTGAAGAACTTGTCTCCTGTTAAAAGCTCTGTTCTTGTTACCCCACCTTACTTTTAAACATAATCATATTTGGTACTGCTTGAATCACCCGTTCTCTGGTTCTAAATAAATTAACCACTATGGGCATAGTTTCAATTTCACATCTCTGGATATTAATAAAACATTTTAGAAAAGGGAGCAATGACGATGTCTTAACCCTACACATACACCCCCCCCTTCACTTCCAACACAGACACCTGGATATTAGCTGATGTTTGTTGGGTGTTTCAAACTGGTTGGTCTGATCACAGGACAACCCTTTCAAATTGGATTCATCCTCTCAGCCTTGAGTGCTTCAACTTACCAAAGTCTAATGGCGCACACACAAAACCTACATCAAAAGTGCTTCCATACAATACAAGACGACCACTTGGTTACCTATTTTAATTAACACTCGCGAGGTGTTAAGTAGAGTTTGACGCAAACCGCCCTACATCTACTGGGGTCTAGAGAGGCGTGTCTTTGATGTTGAGGTAACAGTGAATCAACAATTTTTATGCAGATTTAACCTTGGTTTGGAGGGGTTATCTACTGTATACCGTGAGTGAAAAGACACAACCAACCCATACCATTTCCTCTCAAACGTTCCCCCACACCTCTGTTGGGAGTAAGTGATCTATTCACTTGATGGTTTACAGGGAACAATGTACGAATTAACATTCAATAGATCACTGGCAGGACTGAGTTCCTAACATAAGCTTCAAATCTAATCAAATTGTATTTGTCACTTACAGTTGGAAGTCGGAAGTTTACATACACACATTTCTTGTTAACAAGCTATAGTTTTGGCAAGTCGGTTAGGACATCTACTTTGTGCATGACAAGTAATTTTCCAACAATTGTTTACAGACAGATTATTTCACTTATAATTCACTATCACAATTCCAGTGGGTCAGAAGTTTACATACACTAAGTAGACTGTGCCTTTAAACAGCTTGGAAAATTCCAGAAAATGATGTCATGGCTTTAGAAGATTCTGATAGGCTAATTGACATCATTTGAGTCAATTGGAGGTGTACCTGTGGATGTATTTCAAAGCCTACCTTCAAACTCGGTGCCTCTTTGCTTGACATCATGGGAAAATCAAATGAAATCAGCCAAGACCTCAGAAAACAATTGTAGACCTCCACAAGTCTGGTTCATCCTTGGGAGCAATTTCGAAATGCCTGAAGGTACCACGTTCATCTGTACAAACAATAGTATGCAAATATAAACACCATGGGACCACACAGCCATCATACCGCTCAGGAAGGAGACGCGTTCTGTCTCCTAGAGATGAACGTACTTTAGGGCGAAAAGAGCAAATCAGTCCCAGTACAACAGCAAAGGACCTTGTGAAGATGCTGGAGGAGACAGGTACAAACGTATCTATATCCACAGTAAAACAAGTCCTATATCGACATAACCTGAAAGGCCGGTCAGCAAGGAAGAAGCCACTGCTCCAAAACCGCCATAAAAAAGCCAAACTACGGTTTGCAACTGCACATGGGGACAAAGATCGTACTTTTTGGAGAAAAGTCCTCTGGTCTGATGAAACAATAATAAAACTGTTTGGCCATAATGACCATCTTTCTGTTTGGAAGAAAAAGCGCTTGAAAGCCGAAGAACACCATCCCAACCGTGAAGCACGGGGGTGGCAGCCTCATGCTGTGGGGGTGCTTTGCTGCAGGAGGGACTGGTGCACTTCACAAAATAGATGGCATCATGAGGAAAGAAAATTATGTGGATATATTGAAGCAACATCTCAAGACATCAGTCAGGAAGTTAAAGCTTGGTCGCAAATGGGTCTTCCAAATGGACAATGACCCCAAGCATACTTCCAATGTTGTGGCAAAATGGCTTAAGGACAACAAAGTCAAGTTATTGGAGTGGCCATCACAAGGCCCTGACCTCAATTCTATAGAAAATGTGTGGGCAGAACTGAAAAAGCGTGTGCGAGCAAGGAGGCCTACAAACCTGACTCAGTTACTCCAGCTCTGTCAGGAGGAATGGGCCAAAATTCACCCAACTTATTACGGGAAGCTTGTAGTAGGCTACCCAAAAACGTTTGACCCAAGTTAAACAATTTAAAGGCAATGCTACCAAATACTAATTGAGTGTATGTAAACTTCTGACCCACTGGGAATGTTATGAAGAAATAAAAGCTGAAATAAATCACTCTACTATTATTCTGACATTTTAAATTCATAAAATAAAGTGGTGATCCTAACTGACCTAAGATAGGGAATTTTTACTAGGATTAAATGTCAGTTTAAATGTATTTGGCTAAGGTGTATGTAAACTTCCGACTCCTTCCTGAGCGGTATGACGGCTGCGTGGTCCCATGGTGTTTATACTTGCGTACTATTGTTTGTACAGATGAACGTGGTACCTTCAGGCGTTTGGAAATTGCTCCCAAGGATGAACCAGACTTGTGGAGGTCTACAATTTCTTTTCTGAGGTTTTGGCTAATTTCTTTAGATTTTTCCATGATGTCAAGCAAAGAGGCACTGCGTTTGAAGGCAGGCCTTGAAATACATCCACTGGTACACCTCCAATTGACTCAAATGATGTCAATTAGCCTATCAGAAGTTTATAAAGCCATGACATCATTTTCTGGAGTTTTTCGAAGCAGTTTAAAGGCACAGTCAACTTAGTGTATGTAAACTTCTGACCCACTGGAAATGTAATACAGTGAATAAAGTGAAATAATCTGTCTGTAAACAATTGTTGGAAAAGTTACTTGTGTCAGGCACAAAGTAGATGTCCTAACCGATTTGCCAAAACTATAGTTTGTTAACGAGAAATTTGTGGAGTGGTTGAAAAATTAGTTTTAATGACGCCATCCTAAGTGTATGTAAACTTCCGACTTCAACTGTATGAGATGAGTAGTGAAAGATATGTAAACATGATTAAAGTGACTAGTGTTCCATTTCTTAAAGTGGCCAGTGATTTCAATAGGCAGCAGCAGCCTCTAATGTGCTAGTGATGGCTATTTAACAGTCTGATGGCCTTGAGGTAGAAGCTGGTTTTCATTTTCTCTGTCCCAGCTTTGATGCACCTGTACTGACCTCGCCTTCCGGATGATAGCGGGGTGAACAGGCAGTGCCTCGGGTGGTTGATGTCCTTGATGATCTTTTTGGCCTTCCTGTGACATTGGGTGCTGTAGGTGTCTTGGAGGGCGGGTAGTTTGCCCCCGTTAATACGTTCGGCAGACCGCACAACCCTCTGGAGAGCCCTGCGGTTGCGGGCCCGACAGGATGCTCTCAATTGTGCATCTGTAAAAGTTTGTGAGCCTCCTGAAGTTGAAGAGGCTCTGTTGCGCCTTCTTCACCACACTGTCTGCGTGGGTGGACAATTTCAGTTTGTCAGTGATGTGTACGCCAAGGAACTTGAAGCTTTCCACCTTCTCCACTGCGGTCCCGTCGATGTGAATAGGGGGGTGCACCCTCTGCTGTTTCCTGAAGTCCATGATCATCTCCTTTGTTTTGTTGACGTTGAGTGAGAGGTTATTTACCTGGCACCACACTCCATGAGCCCTCACCTCCTCCCTGTACGCAGTCTCGTCATTGTTGGTAATCAAGCCTACTACTGTTGTGTCGTCTGCAAACTTGATGATTGAGTTGGAGGCGTGCTTGGCCACGCAGTCATGGGTGAACAGGGAGTACAGGAGGGGGCTGAGCACGCACCCTTGTGGGGCCCCAGTGTTGAGAATCAGCGAAGTGGAGATGTTGTTTCCTACCTTCACCACCTGGGAGGGGCTCGTCAGGAAGTTCAGGACCCAGTTGCACAGGGTGGGGTTCAGACCCAGGGCCTCGAGCTTAATGATGAGCTTGGAGGGTACTATGGTATTGAATGCTGAGCTATAGTCAATGAACAGCATTCTTACATAGGTATTCCTCTTGTCCAGATGGGATAGGGCAGTGTGCAGTGTGATGGCAATTGCATCGTCTATGGATCTATTGGGGCGGTAAGCAAATTGAAGTGGGTCTAAGGTGAAAGTTAAGGTAGAGGTTATATGATCCTTGAATAGTCTCTCAAAGCGCTTCATGATGACAGAGGTGGGTACAGGAACAATGGTGGTCATCTTGAAGCATGTGGGAACAGCAGACTGGGAAAGGGAGAGCCAGCTGGTCTGCGCATGCTCTGAGGACGCGGCTATGGATGCCGTTTGGGCCGGCAGCCTTGCGGGGGTTAACATGCTTAAATGTCTTTCTGATGTCGGCCACGGAGAAGGAGAGGCCACAGTCCTTGGTAGTGGGCCTCGTCGGTGGCACTGTGTTATCCTCAAAGCGGGCGAAGAAGGTGTTTAGCTTGTCTGGAAGCGAGACGTCGGTGTTGGCGACGTGGCTGGTTTTCTTTTTGTAGTCCGTGATTGTCTGTAGACCCTGCCACATACGTCTTGTGTCTGAGCAGTTGAATTGCGACTCCACTTTGTCTCTATACTGATGTTTTGCCAGTTTAATTGCCTTGTGGAGTGAGTAGCTACACTGTTTGTATTCTGCCATATTCCCAGTCACCTTGCCATGGTTAAATGCGGTGGTTCGCGCTTTCAGTTTTGCGTGAATGCTGCCATCTATACCCGGTTTCTGGTTAGGGTAGGTTTTAATAGTCACAGTGGGCACAACATCACCTATACACTTCCTGATAAACTCAGTCACCGTTTCAGTGTATTCGTCTAAATTATTTTCGCAAGCTACCCGGAACATATCCCAGTCCACGTGATCAAAAAAAATTTGAAGCGTGGATTCCGATTGGTCAGACCAGCGTTGAATAGTCCTTAGCACGGGTACTTCCTGTTTGAGTTTCTGCCTATAGGAAGGGAGGAGCAAAATGGAGTCGTGGTCAGATTTGCCGAAAGGAGGGCGGGGGAGGGCCTTATAACCATCCCGGTAGTTCGAATAGCAATGGTCGATGATTTTAGCAGCGCGAGTACAACAGTCATAGTGACAGAAATGATAGAACTTCGGCAGCCTAGTCCTCAAATTTGCTTGGTTAAAATCCCGGCTACAATAAATGGAGCCTCACGATATGTGGTTTCCAGTTTGCATAAAGTCCAGTGAAGTTCTGAGGGCCGTCGTGGTATCGGCTTGAGGGGGGATATACACGGCCGTGACTATAATGGAAGAAAATTATCTTGGGAGATAATACATTTGATTGTGAGATATTTGAGTTCAGTTGAACAAAAGGACTTTAGTTCCTGTACGTTACTACAATTACACCAAGAGTCGTTAATCATGAAACACACACCTCCACCCTTCTGCTTCCCGGAGAGATATTTATTCCTGTCTGCGCGATGAACTGAGAACCCATCTGGCTGGACTGATTGACAGAATATCCTCAGAGAGCCATGTTTCCGTGAAACAAAGTATGTTACAGGCCTTGATGTCTCTCTGGAAAGAAATCCTTGCCCGGAGCTCGTCGACCTTGTTAACCAGTGACTGAACATTAGCGAGTAGTATACTTGGTGGGTGGTGTGCGAGCCTCCTAAGTCGAACCAGCAGGCCGCTCCGAGTGCCTCGTCGGCGATGTTTTGGGTCAGCCGCTGGAATCAGTTCAATTGCCCTGGGGAGGGCAAACAAAGGATCTGCTTTGGGAAAGTCGTATTCCTGGTCGTAATGCTGTTGAGTTACCGCTGTTGAGTTTTTCCCTTCTGTATGTAATGATACAAAACACTTTCTGAGCTAATAATGTAAAAAAGAATACACAAAAAAACAAAATACCGCAAAGTTTCCTAAGAGCTAGTCGCGAGGCCGCCATCTTTGTCGGCGCCAGGTGATGACGTATGTCTTTGAACATAAGACATTTTCCATCACCAATGTAACTTCTTGAAAACTGTTGTCTGCAGCATCAGTGGATAGAGGTATGTTCAAGAGATCTTCAATGATCTCACAAATGCAATCAAAAAAAGTTTATTATGTCTAACAATCTCCTTGTAAGTACAAATACCCTTCTACAGAAATCCCAGATTTGACATCTGTGGTGGTAAATCACAACCCCCGGGCCTGTTTCTACCTAACGCTACAACATATTATATAAATATACATCATTCACAGACAACCCCCACATAAAACTATTTCACGCCAACTTATAGAGTCCAATTAACATAACGACAGCCACTGGAGAACACCCCCCCTACCCAAATTCTATCCCCCGAAATCAGTCCCTCACAAACCCTCTGTTTACAACCACAGGTGAAACCACCTTGTTATGTATTTGAATTACGCAATTGTATTACCACTGGACACACCCCCATCATAAATCAAGAAGTGTGCAATACAGTTTGACAGAAACCGCCATACATTAACTACTGTGGCAGCCATGGAAAGTGTTTTGCCCCACGCTTCAACATCCCATGGGCCCAGTTTCTTAAAACCTTTGATCGGATTTCGTAAATCGGATTGGATTCAATCTTAGAATTGGGTATTTCAAAATTGAAAATTTGATCATTCAATGTTGTAGTTGCGTTTTTCAAAACTACAAGGTAGTGATTAGGATAGTTTTGATGCCGAAAATCAGGAAAATCTTGATCGCACTGGAAAGGTGGATTCAGGGTGGATTTAGAAAGTTGAAAGCCACTAAAACCGAGAAATTTAAAATGTAACTAAAAACAGGGACTTTCTTACATCTGAAAACCAAAGCTTACTAATTTTATTAAAAGTTTTAGTTATGTTAAATTGACTGCAGTATGGGTATAGGTCAGTTTTTATATTGAGAAGTGTCAAATAAATGAATGTACTTACTTACCGTTTCTTCTACCAGCTGTGCTGTGCGGGCTACACGGAGAAGCAGCACAAGCTGGTACGGGAAACCGCTCGACTTACACAAAATGGAATATAACGTTGTGGATAAAGTTCGGAATGACACAATTGCATGTGTACAACATCTAAAGACCTACATCACTATACTGAGAGTGTGTTTCTAAAAAGACGTATTTGGGTGTTTTTGGATATGCTTTTTGGACGCCCGCACACTGCACAACGAGCAATGAGAAAAGTCTATCGCGGCTGTTTATCAAAAACAAGTGAAATCACCAAAAAAGTGTCTTCACCCTTTTATAACATGCTATTAACATAAAAAATACAGATTAGGCTGAAAAATAGTAACATTCTCCTTTAAAGGGCTTCAACTCATAAAATTAACATTGATAATTTGACAAAATATTAGATCTACAAGGAGCAAATGAGGGCCCAAATATCTAGTGAAGTTTTTTCATAAATAGGAAAATAAATATTGTTGTCTTCATCTTATCTTAGATCAAGCACTAAAACACATTTCTAATCAGCATGTAGTCAGTGCCCTGGCTGTTTGGTTATCCATCAAGAAATCCACTCAAGTAAATGTTTTCATTTAATGTCACAAAGCCATTCCACATCCCAAACTGAACTTGAATTAAAACAAGTAAATGGGAAACCATCCCTCTTCAACAGATGGTGGAACACTGGCCGGTGTAGGCCATCATTGTAAATAAGAATTTGTTCTTAACTGACTTGCCTAGTTAAATAAAGGTTAAATAAAAAAAATAAAAAAAATGAGAAGGCACATAATCATGCAATGTTGCTGTGACTATGGTACCTAACATTGCTGATGCATTGGCCACAAAACAATAACATTTCCAAGATTGCTTACTTCTGTAAAGTAGAATAATAACAGTTTCTGATGAGAAAGTGCAAAATATGATTACATTTCAGTTAAACGATAGCTAAAACAATTAGATTAGCAATTTTAAACCAAAGTTTAAAACTAAGTCCTGATAAAGAGAGCATGTTCCAACATACAGTGGGGGAAAAAAGTATTTAGTCAGCCACCAATTGTGCAAGTTCTAATAATAATAATATTAATAATAATAATAATAATAATATGCCATTTAGCAGACGCTATTATCCAAAGCGACTTACAGTCATGCGTGCATACATTTATTTATTTTTTTGTGTATGGGTGGTCCTGGGGATCGAACCCACTACCTTGGCGTTACAAGCGCCGTGCTCTACCAGCTGAGCTACAGAGGACCAAGTTCTCCCACTCAAAAAGATGAGAGAGGCCTTTAATTTTCATCATTTCATAATTTTTTTCTCTCCAGAAAATCACATTGTAGGATTTTTAATGAATTTCTTTGCAAATTATGGTGGAAAATAAGTATTTGGTCACCTACAAACAAGCAAGATTTCTGGCTCTCACAGACCTGTAACTTTTTCTTTAAGAGGCTCCTCTGTCCTCCACTCGTTACCTGTATTAATGGCACCTGTTTGAACGTGTTATCAGTATAAAAGACACCTGTCCACAACCTCAAACAGTCACACTCCAAACTCCACTATGGCCAAGACCAAAGAGCTGTCAAAGGACACCAGAAACAAAATTGTAGACCTGCACCAGGCTGGGAAGACTGAATCTGCAATAGGTAAGCAGCTTGGTTTGAAGAAATCAACCGTGGGAGAAATTATTAGGAAATGGAAGACATACAAGACCACTGATAATCTCCCTCGATCTGGGGCTCCACGCAAGATCACAAGAACGGTGAGCAAAAATCCCAGAACCACACGGGGGGACCTAGTGAATGACCTGCAGAGAGCTGGGACCAAAGTAACAAAGCCTACCATCAGTAACACACTACGCCGCCAGGGACTCAAATCCTGCAGTGCCAGACGTGTCCCCCTGCTTAAGCCAGTACATGTCCAGGCCCGTCTGAAGATTGCTAGAGTGCATTTGGATGATCCAGAAGAGGATTGGGAGAATGTCATATGGTCAGATGAAACCAAAATATAACTTTTTGGTAAAAACTCAACTCGTCGTGTTTGGAGGACAAAGAATGCTGAGTTGCATCCAAAGAACACCATACCTACTGTGAAGCATGGGGGTGGAAACATCATGCTTTGGGGCTGTTTTTCTGCAAAGGGACCAGGACGACTGATCCGTGTAAAGGAAAGAATGAATGGGGCCATGTATAGTGAGATTTTGAGTGAAAACCTCCTTCCATCAGCAAGGGCATTGAAGATGAAACGTGGCTGGGTCTTTCAGCATGACAATGATCCCAAACACACCGCCCGGGCAACGAAGGAGTGGCTTCGTAAGAAGCATTTCAAGGTCCTGGAGTGGCCTAGCCAGTCTCCAGATCTCAACCCCATAGAAAAGCTTTGGAGGGAGTTGAAAGTCTGTGTTGCCCAGCGACAGCCCCAAAACATCACTGCTCTAGAGGAGATCTGCATGGAGGAATGGGCAAAAATACCAGCAACAGTGTGTGAAAACCTTGTGAAGACTTACAGAAAACGTTTGACCTGTGTCATTGCCAACAAAGGGTATATAACAAAGTATTGAGAAACTTTTGTTATTGACCAAATACTTATTTTCCACCATAATTTGCAAATAAATTCATAAAAAATCCTACAATGGGATTTTCTGGATTTTTTTTCCTCATTTTGTCTGCCATAGTTGACGTGTACTTATGATGAAAATTACAGGCCTCTCATCTTTTTAAGTGGGAGAACTTGCACAATTGGTGGCTGACTAAATATTATTTTCCCCCACTGTATTACATCCATCATGTAAATACTTCACACAGCCAAGATGCAACATTCACGAAAAACCCTTGAGGGAACATCCCAACTGAACTGCAAAGCATAATCACTTAAACTGAATACCTACATGTACTCATTCGTATTCCTATAACATAGAGTTGTGCACTCGTTGTGTATGACAGTCACTTTGACCATCCACCTATTTGCTTCATGAGGAAGAGAATGTGCTCTTCCAGTTGGTCAATCTGTGAAAGAAAGGGGTTCAAAACATGTTGGTTCTACACTTTGGGCAGAAGATGGTCCTTAACACTAGAACCACCGGGCCTCGAGGCATACTGATTCAGGCCAATGTCTCACCCTTGGCGTGTCTATTTTAACAGTCTAATAAATCCATTTAATATACACCATCACAAAGAAACTCATTATCATTTCGTTTAGGGAGGTCTTAAGAAACATGAAACAAAGACTATGTATTTAAAAAGAGCAGAATAGCATATTTTAAGTTTTATGTAACTAGTCGGTGCTTAGTAGCCTAGGCTATATGCTGCCACGAGTGCTCATGTGTGTAACAGCGAATAACAGCGGTTATTCGACAAAAAAAGTGATATAGAGATATATAGAGCCCTTGAGTTGTTTGGCAAACGTAGGCTACATATATGTGTGTTTAATTAGTTTCGATATAGTTTAGGTGTAGTTTCGATGGGCCATTATGAGATGGGCAGCTAACTGTTCGGTGTCCTCGTAAAACTGCTTATAACACAAACTATTTGTGGTATCGAAATTCTCACAACATAAGTGTGTGAAATAGACTTATTTAGGAACAGTCTAGGACGGAGGTGGACAAAATGGCAGTGATCCACCTGTGGTAAATTCAATTGATTGGACATGATTTGGAATGGCACATACCCGTCTATATAAGGTCCCACAGTTGACAGTGCATGTCAGAGCAAAAACCAAGCCATGAGGTCGAAGGAATTTTCCGTAGAGCTCCGAGACAGGATTGTGTCGAGGCACAGATCTGGGGAAGGTGGTCACTCTGACAGAGCTCCAGAGTTCCTCTGTGGAGATGGGAGAACCTTCCAGAAGGACAACCATCTCTGCAGCACTCCACCAATCAGGCCTTTATTGTAGAGTGTCCAGATGGAAGCCACACCTCAGTAAAAGGCACGTGACAGCCCACTTGGAGTTTGCCAAAAGGCACCTAAAGACTCTCAGACCATGAGAAACAAGATTCTCTGGTCTGATCAAACCAAGATTGAACTCTTTGGCCTGAATGCCAGGCATCACGTCTGAAGGAAACCTGGCAGCATCCCTACGGTGAAGCATGGTGGTGGCAGCATCATGGTGTGGGGATGTTTTTCAGCAGCAGGGACTGAGAGACTAGTCAAGATCGAGTGAAAGATGAACGGAACAAAGTACAAAGAGATCCTTGATGAAAACCTGCTCCAGAGCGCTCAGGACCTCAGACTGGGGCGAAGGTTCACCTTACAACAGGATAACGACCCTAAGCACACAGCCAAGACAAAGCAGGAGCGCTTCAGGACAAGTCTCTGAATGTCCTTGAGTGGCTCAGGCAGAGCCCGGACTTCAACCCGATCTAACATCTCTGGAGAGAACTGAAAATAGTTGTGCAGCGACGCTCCCCATCCAACCTGACCGAGCTTGAGAGGATCTGCAGAGAAGAATGGGAGAAACTCCCCAAATACAGGTGTGCCAAGCTTGTAGCGTCAAACCCAAGAAGACTCGAGGCTGTAATCGTTTCCAAAAGGTGCTTGAACAAAGTACTGAGTAAAGGTTCTGAATACTTATGTAAATGTGATATTTCAGTATTATTTTGTATTATTTTTTATTTGCAAAAATTTATAAAAACCTGTTTTTTCTTTGTCATTATGGGGTATTGTGTCTAGATTAATGAGGTATAAAAAACAATTTAATCCAGTTTAGAATAAGGCTGTAACGTAACAAAATGTGGAAAAGGTTATTGCAATCTGAATAGTTTCCGAATGCACTGTATATACTGAACAAAAATATAAACGTAACATGTAAAGTGCTGATCCCATGTTTCATGAGCTGAAATAAAAGATCACAGAAATGTTCCATACGCACAAAAAGCTCAGTTTGGCCTTGCGGCAAGCTCTAGGAAGAGTCTTGGTGGTTCCAAACTTCTTCTATTTAAGAATGATGGAGGCCACTGATCTTGGGGACCTTCAATGCTGCAGATATCTTTTGGTACCCTTACCCAGATCTGTGCCTCGACACAATCCTGTCTCGGGGCTCTGCGGACAATTCCTTCGACCTGGTTTTTGCTCTGACATGCACTGTCAACTGTGGGACCTTATATAGACAGGTGTGTGCCTTTCCAAATCATGTCCAATCAATTGAATTTACCACAGGTGGGCTCCAATCAAGTTGTAGAAACATCTCAAGGATGATCAATGGAAACAGGATGCACCTGAGCTCAATTTCAAGTCTCATCGCAAAGGGTCCGAATACTGTAAATAAAAAATAATGTAAATAAGGTATCTGTTTTTTATCTTTAATACATTTGCAAAAATTTCTAAAAACCTGTTTTCGCTTTGTCATTATGGGGTATTGTGTGTAGATTGATGAGGACCTTTTTTTTTTATTTAATCCATTTTAGAATAAGGCTGTAACGTGACAAAATGTGGAAAAAGTCAAGGGGTCTGAATACGTTCCAAATGCACTATGTATATACACATATACAATACCAGTCAAAAGTTTGGACACACCTACTCAATCAAGGGTTTTTCTTTATTTTTACTATTTTTTACATTGTAGAATAATAGTGAAGACATCAAAACTATGAAATAACACATATGGAATCATGTAGTAACCAAAAAAGTGTTAAACAAATCAAAATATATTTTATATTTGAGATTCTTCAAATAGCCACCCCTTGCCTTGACAGCTTTGCACACTCTTGGCATTCTCTCAACCAGCTTCATGAGGTAGTCACCTGGAATGCATTTCAATTAACAAGTGTGCCGTCTTAAACGTTTATTTGTGGAATTTCTTTCCTTCTTAATGCGTTTGAGCCAATCAGTTGTGTTGTGACAAGTTAAGGGGGGTATACAGAAGATAGCCTTAGTCCATATTATGGCAACAGCTCAAATAAGCAAAGAGAAACGACAGTCCATCATTACTTTAAGACATGAAGGTCAGTCAATACGGGAAATTTCAAGAAGTTTCTTCAAGTGCAGTCGCAAAAACCATCAAGCGCTATGATGAAACTGCCGGCTCTCATGAAGACCGCCAGAGGAATGGAAGAGTTACCTCTGCTGCAGAGGATAAGTTCATTAGAGTTACCAGCCTCAGAAATTGAAGCCCAAATAAATGCTTCACAGAGTTCAAGTAACAGACACATCTCAACTGTTCAGAAGGGACTGTGTGAATCATGCCTTCATGGTCGAATTGCTGCAAAGAAACCACTACTAAAGGACACCAATAAGAAGAAACCTGCTTGGGCCAAGAAACATGAGCAATGGACATTAGACAGGTGGAAATTTGTCCTTTGGTCTGGAGTCCAGATTGGATATTTTTGGTTCCAACCGCCCTGTCTTTGTGAGACGCGGTGTGGGTGAACGGATGATCTCCGCATGAGTAGTTCCCACCGTAAAGCATGGAGGAGGTGTTGTTATGGTGTGGGGGTGCTTTGCTGGTGACACTGTCTGTGATTTATTTAGAATTCAAGGCACACTTAACCAGCATGGCTGCCACAGCATTCTGCAGCGATACGCCATCCCATCTGGTTTGGGCTTAGTGGAACTATCATTTGTTTTTCAACAGGACAACGACCCAACACACTTCCAGGCTGTGTAAGGGCTATTTTACCAAGAAGGAGAGGGTGCTGCATCAGATGACCTGGCCTCCACAATCCCCCGACCTCAACCCAAATGAGATAGTTTGGATGAGTCGAACCGCATAGTGAAGGAAAAGCAGCCAAAAAGTGCTCAGTATATGTGGGAACTCCTTCAAGACTGTTGGAAAAGTATTCCAGGTGAAGCTGGTTGAGAGAATGCCAAGTGTGCAAAGCTGTCATCAAGGCAAAGGGTGGCTATTTGAATAATCTCAAATCTAAAATACATTTTCATTTATTTAACAATTTTTTGGTTACTACATGATTCCATATGTGTTATTAAATAGTTTATGTCTTCACTATTATTCTACAATGTAGAAAATAGTAAAAATAAAGAAAAACCCTTGAATGAGTAGGTGTGTCCAAACTTTTGACTGGTACTGTACATTCCGGCCTCATTGCTCGTTCTGATATTTTATAATTTCTTATTTTTGGGGGGGATTGTGTGTGCATTTTTTAAAATATTTATTGCTAGGTACTTCTGTACTGTTGGAGCTAGAAACACAAGCATTTCGCTGCACCTACGATAACATCTGCAAATCTGTGTACGCGACCAATAAACTTTGATATGATTGAACAAAATCAATCAAATTCTGGAGCCCTATTTTGAGAGTAAAATATAGCAACAATAGCCTAATTGTCAACCCAAAATTAATAACTGGTTTAGGTTACATATAAAAATATCTCGAGTCATGCATTCTTGCTTGGACATGTCAGATTAAACAATGTATTTATTGACTTGAATCATACCATCTTATTAGCACTGTGAATTACTTTATAAGTAATTTTTCTACTGCTTGACAAAGGAACAATTTAGGTGTGACTAAATCATGGGTTGGTGCCACCAATTGAAAATGTTAGTAGCACCAGTGGAAAAATTCTCACCTTATGCACCAAGTCCCGGCAGCAGCATGAAGAGCTATAATCTGGAGAACAAATATTGGAGACAGTGCTTAACCAACTTGGAAGCCAAGTGATCCAGTAAGCAGTATTTGATGAGTAATTTGGTAGAGAAGACATACCATTCATGCGCTTTGAGCATGTTAAGCTCTGTGGTTCCTTGGGTTCGGTATTCTTTGGTGCAGCACACTCTGAAACTACATAATAGATTTATATATAATGCTCATCTAAAAGGTTTCATGCAAAATATTTAATTAGAAGATACTACAAACACATTGAGAAAGATGCAAAAAACAAAACAAATGGTTACATTGCCCAAGACATCACCACGGTGCGGTGACCTTGGAGCAGTGAAGGGGTTAAGTGCCTTGCTGAAGGGCACAACGGCAGGAAATGGCATCTATGATACCTAGAATCCCACCAAATTTTCCTGTAAGGCATGGGATTCGAACTGGAATCAGTCCAGTTGCAGGCCCACCTTTCTAACCTCTAGGCTACCTGCCACCCACTACAATATCCCTTTGATACTGTCTATTAGTACCATAAGAACACTGAACTGACATACCAGTCACTGGAGCTGTGGCCGGTTTGACTGGAGTTGTGGCCGGTTTGACTGGAGCTGCGGCGATGATGGGGGTCTTGGTCTGGTCTGGCTCCTGTCTGGGGGTGGAGGTCTTGGCGCTGTCGGTTTGTATGCTCTGCAGCCCCTCTAGGATCATAGCGTTGAGGTGACCCCCGCCTCGCTCCATTTGCAGGGTGACCGACAGCAGGTTGGAGTTGCCATCGAAGGCCTGCACAGAGGCCAGCACTCCGTCACTCAGCAGGACACTGAAGAGCTCCAGGACCTCCACGGGCCAGACCGACGGGAAGTGCTCCTTACCTACAGCAGGGCCAGTGCCAAACAGACAGACACATCACACAGACTGACAGGTACCATCTCAGAGCACTTCTTACATACAGGGATGAAGACTCACAAACAAGACGGATCAGTCACACAGGCAGTTGACAGACAGATACAGGTCATATCCCTCTTTATCTTCAGAAAATGAGTGCCACAGAGACAGACCAGTCACACAGACATACAACAGACACAGATCACATCTCAAAGTGCTCCTACAGGGCCAGACAGACACCAAGGGACAAGATCAGAGCTACAGGGCTAGGAGTTAACTTCAGACTGTGCAGTTGACTTCTGCCTTGTGTGGCCCCTCTTACCTGTGAGGGCACAGCGGGCAATCTGGAAGGGGAGCTGCAGGAACTTTGTGGGGATGGGCAGGATACTGGTGAAGGGGAGCTTCTCGGAGTTGCCGTAGTCTGCATAGATCACACTGGCCTCAGTCTCTGTGGTCTCCAGGAACACAGCTCTGTACCAGTTCTTATCACCTGTGGGGTAAAACAACAATAGCTTGCCTTGTAAAGTACAGCGTTATAAAGGCCACAGAGATTTTGTGTCCAAAAATTAGTGATTGAGCCAATGTTTTTTTAAGGAGAGTCATCCGTTGACAGGTGATGGACAACAGAGATAACTGTACATAAAAAAAAGCTCACAATATGTATGCCTTTGTACCGTATGCAGCTCATCTGAAAATAGCTGACTTGAATTGAACTTAGACAATGAATTCATATTCGATTAAATCCATGTTCATGTGGCAATAGTCAAAAGGAATGAGTAGTCTACGTTTCATGCAATCAGGTCAGTGTTTCTACACACAGTAGCTGCCCCTATATCAAGTGTAATATTCAGAATATTTTGATTACCAAGGGCTTGACATCTGAGAATTCAGTAGCTTTTCTCAGTGCTTCACATAATGAAACAATGGCATTTCAGCTATTAAAGACTATTGGAACACTTTTGTTGAGGGTTTTTAAGACTAGACTATTCACTCTTTACCTTGAGTAGTTTGACTAACATTTGCTGGAGCACAATGTGTGGAAAACACCATTAAATCCCAACCCTATAGTTACCTGCGCAATGGAATGCACTCTGCACTCATTGCATGCTCTACACCTAAACCTCCACACTGTGTTGAAAGAAGAGTAGACAACTGCTTTTCTGCACGCACATCGTGTCTTTATTTCACTATCAGACATGAAATGACCGGCTTTGGTCTGGAATGGCACTACTGGCTGTGGAGGTGAGAGCGAAAGAGAAAGAGAGAACAGACTCTGGTCTTTGATCGATCACCTGTCCGCTTTAGGAACACCTACCTGTAAGGTCTGTGTAAGTTTTTGGCAATTAATATTTCCTATAAGATGACAAGATAAAAAAAACGAGTGAAGGGTCGTTCCTCGTTTATTTGATTCGAATCCGAAAACAATCACAAAAGTATGCTTTTTTGTTTTCATTGTCTAAAGGAAATATTGAATAACGAGAAACTGAATAATGATTCGATTATTCAAATGTTGCGTTTTCAATGATCAGTTCAGGTTAAACCCATGTGCCGTAAGTTTTGGCCATGTGGGTCAGGTGACCAGTCCAAATTGGCCTAGGTCAGTGAGACAGCCACTTCCACAACTTATACAATCTTATGCACTTCAACATGTAGTGTATTCGGAAAGTATTCAGACCCCTTGACCTTTTCCACATTTTGTTACGTTACAGCATTACAGTGGGGAAAAAAAGTATTTAGTCAGCCACCAATTGTGCAAGTTCTCCCACTTAAAAAGATGAGAGAGGCCTGTCATTTTCATCATAGGTACACGTCAACTATGACAGACAAATTGAGATTTTTTTTTTCTCCAGAAAATCACATTGTATAAAAAGACACCTGTCCACAGAAGCAATCAATCAATCAGATTCCAAAATCTCCACCATGGCCAAGTCCAAAGAGCTCTCCAAGGATGTCATGGACAAGATTGTAGACCTACACAAGGCTGGAATAGGCTACAAGACCATCGCCAAGCAGCTTGGTGAGAAGGTGACAACAGTTGGTGCGATTATTCGCAAATGGAAGAAAAACTAAAGAACTGTCAAATCTCCCTCGGCCTGGGGCTCCATGCAAGATCTCACCTCGTGGAGTTGCAAAAATCATGAGAACGGTGAGGAATCAGCCCAGAACTACACGGGAGGATCTTGTCAATGATCTCAAGGCAGCTGGGACCATAGTCACCAAGAAAACAATTGGTAACACACTACGCCGTGAAGGACTGAAATCCTGCAGTGCCCGCAAGGTCCCCCTGCTCAAGAAAGCACATATACAGGCCCGTCTGAAGTTTGCCAATGAACATCTGAATGATTCAGAGGAGAACTGGGTGAAAGTGTTGTGGTCAGATGAGACCAAAATCGAGCTCTTTGGTATCAACTCAACGTGTTTGGAGGAGGAGGAATGCTGCCTATGTTTTTCTGCTAAGGGGACAGGACAACTTCACCGCATCAAAGGGACGATGGACAGGGCCATGTACCGTCAAATCAAGGGAGAGAACCTTCCCTCAGCCAGGGCATTGAAAATGGGTCGTGGATGGGTATTCCAGCATGACAATGACCCAAAACACACAGCCAAAGCAAGTACTAAGTCATGTTTTGCAGAGGGGTCAAATACTTATTTCCCTCATTAAAATGCAAATCAATTTATAACATTTTTGACATGCGTTTTTCTGGATTTTTTTGTTGTTATTCTGTCTCTCACTGTTCAAATAAACCTACCATTCAAATTATAGACTGATCATGTCTTTGTCAGTGGGCAAACATACAAAATCAGCGGGGGATCAAATACTTTTTTCCCCTCACTGTAGCTATGCAGCTACGCTCCCCATCCAACCTGACAGAGCTTGAGAGGATCTGCAGAGAAGCATGGGAGAAACTCCCTAAATACAGGTGTGCCAAGCTTGTAGTGTCACACCCAAGAAGACTTGAGGCTGTAATCGAGTAAAGGGTCTGAATACTTACAGTACCAGTCAAAAGTTTGGACACTCCTACTCATTAAAGGGTTTTTATTTATTTTTTTACTATTTTCTACATTGTAGAATAATAGTGTAGACATCAAAACTACGAAATAACACATGGAATCATGTAGTAACCAAAAAACTGTTAAATCAAAATATATTTTATATTTGAGATTCTTCAAATAGCCATCCTTTGCCTTGATGACAGCTTTGCACACGCTTGGCATTCTCTCAACCAGCTTCACCTGGAATACTTTTCCAACAGTCTTGAAGGAGTTCCCACATATGCTGAGCACTTGTTGGCTGCTTTTCCTTCACTATGCCGTTCGACTCATCCTAAACCATCTCAATTGGGTTGAGGTTGGGGGATTGTGGAGGCCAGGTCATCTGATGCAGCACTCCATCACTCTCCTTCTTGGTAAAATAGCCCTTACACAGCCTGTAGGTGTGTTGGGTCATTGTCCTGTTGAAAAAAAAATGATAGTCCCACTAAGCCCAAACCAGATGGGATGGCGTATCACTGCAGAATGCTGTGGCAGCCATGCTGGTTAAGTGTGCCTTGAATTCTAAATAAATCACAGACAGTGTCACCAGCAAAGCACCCCCACACCATAACACCTCCTCCTCCATGCTTTACGGTGGGAACCACACATGCAGAGATTATCTGTTCACCCACACCGCGTTTCACAAAGACACGGCAGTTGGAACCAAAAATCTCCAAATTTGACTCCAGACCAAAGGACAAATTTCGACCAGTCTAGTGTCCACTGCTAATGTTTCTAGGCCCAAGCAGTTCTCTTCTTCTTATTGGTGTCCTTTAGTAGTGGTTTCTTTGCAGCAATTCGACCATGGGCTCCCGAGTGGCGCAGTGGTCTAAGGCACTGCATCTCAGTGCTTGAGGCGTCACTACAGACCCCCTGGTTTGATACCAGGCTGTATCACAACCGGCCATGATTGGGAGTCCCATAGGGCGGCACACAATTGGCCCAGTGTCCTCCGGGTTTGGCCGGTGTAGGCCGTCATTGTAAATAAGAATTTCTTCATAACTGACTTGCCTAGTTAAAGGTAAAAATAAATAAAAATAAATAAATGAAGAACTGTCTGTGACTTGAACTCTGTGAAGCATTTATTTGGGCTGCAATTTCTGAGGCTGGTAACTCTAATGAACTTATCCTCTGCAGCAGAGGTAACTCTGGGTCTTCCATTCTTGTGGCGGTCCTCATGAGAGCCAGTTTCATCATAGCGCTTGATGGTTTTTGCGATTACTTCATGTCTTCAAGTAATGATGGACTGTTGTTTCTCTTTGCTTATTTGAGCTGTTCTTGCCATAATATGGACTTGGTCTTTTACCAAATAGGGCTATCTTCTGTATACCACCCCTACCTTGTCACAACACAACTGATTGGCTCAAACACATTAAGAAGGAAATACATTCCACAAATTAACGTTTAAGAAGGCACACCTGTTAATTGAAATGCATTCCAGGAGACTACCTCATGAAGCTGGTTGAGAGAATGCCAGGAGTGTGCAAAGCTGTCATCAAGGCAAAGGGTGGCTATTTGAAGAATCTCAAATATAAAATATATTTTGATTAGTTTAACACTTTTTTGGTTACTACATGATTCCATATGTGTTACTTCATAGTTTTCATGTCTTCACTATTATTCTACAACATAGAACATAGTACAAATAAAGAAGAACCCTTGAATGAGTAGGTGTCCAAACCTTTGACTGGTAGTGTATGTAAATGTGATATTTCAGTTTTGTATTTTTAATACATTTTCAAAAATGTCTAAAAACCAGTTTTAGCTTTGTCATTGTGTGTAGATTGTTAAGGGAAAAAAACTATTTAATCCATTTTAGAATAAGGCTGTAACGTACCAAAATGTGGAAAAGGTCAAGGGGTCTGAACACTTTCCGAATGGACTGTACATTAGGCCTATTGCATTTTGCACACATCCAGCCTATACTGTCCATTGCTTGGCCTTTCCATGTTTTTTATTGTGTAGGCTATGCTGTGAAATGAGTGTTATCTAAATCAAGATGTGCCCATTAAACCGGCTCACAGGAAGACACTTTCAGGACAATTGTCCGCCATCGCAAGTCAGCGCGAAGAACTAGTGCTGACCGTGAGTTGGTGGATAGTGTCACTCCAGGCCTGGGTTGATAATAGCATGGTGCAGGCCTGCGTGGCGAGAGACTGCCAAGAGTAGAGCTTTGATCCTTAACCCGAACCTGTCGGGACCACGACATATACAGTGCCTTCAGAAAGTATTCACAGCCCTTTACTTTTTCCACTTTGTTGTTACAGCCTGAATTTAAAATATATTAAATAGAGATATTGTGTCAATGGCCTCCACACAATACCCCAATAATGTCAAAGTGGAATTTGGTTTTTAGACATTTTTTTTAATTAATAAAAAATTACAATCTGAGATGTCTTGAGTCAATAAGTATTCAACCCCTTTGTTATGGGAAGCCTAAATAAGCTATTTGACAAAGATAAGTGTCATTGAAACTGCAGAATGATCTTTCTGATACAAAAATATAAAACGCAACAAGCAACAATTTCAAAACTTTTACTGAGTTACAGATTATATGAGGTAATCAGTCAATTTAAATGAATTCATTAGGCCCTAATCTATGGATTTCGCATGACTGGGAATACATACAGTGGGGGAAAAAAGTATTTAGTCAGCCACCAATTGTGCAAGTTCTCCCACTTAAAAAGATGAGAGAGGCCTTTAATTTTCATCATAGGTACACGTCAACTATGACAGACAAATTGAGAAAAAAAAAATCTACAGAAAATCACATTGTATGATTTTTAATGAATTTATTTGCAAATTATGGTGGAAAATAAGTATTTGGTCACCTACAAACAAGCAAGATTTCTGGCTCTCACAGACCTGTAACTTCTTCTTTAAGAGGCTCCTCTGTCCTCCACTCGTTACCTGAATTAATGGCACCTGTTTGAACTTGTTATCAGTATAAAAGACACCTGTCCACAACCTCAAACAGTCAAACTCCAAACTCCACTATGGCCAAGACCAAAGAGCTGTCAAAGAACACAAGAAATACAATTGTAGACCTGCACCAGGCTGGGAAGACTGAATCTGCAATAGGTAAGCAGCTTGGTTTGAAGAAATCAACTGTGGGAGCAATTATTAGGAAATGGAAGACATACAAGACCACTGATAATCTCCCTCGATCTGGGGCTCCACGCAAGATCTCACCCCGTGGGGTCAAAATGATCACAAGAACGGTGAGCAAAAATCCCAGAACCACACGGGGGGACCTAGTGAACAAAGTAACAAAGCCTACCATCAGTAACACACTACGCTGCCAGGGACTCAAATCCTGCAGTGCCAGACGTGTCCCTCTGCTTAAGCCAGTACATGTCCAGGCCCGTCTGAAGTTTGCTAGAGTGCATTTGGATGATCCAGAAGAGGATTGGGAGAATGTCATGTGGTCTGATGAGACAAAAATATAGCTTTTTGGTCTAAACTCCACTCACCATGTTTGGAGGAAGAAGAAGGATGAGTACAACCCCAAGAACACCATCCCAACCGTGAAGCATGGAGGTGGAAACATCATTCTTTGGGGATGCTTTTCTGCAAAGGGGACAGGACGACTGCACCGTATTGAGGAGAGGATGGATGGGGCCATGTATCGTGAGATCTTGGCCAACAACCTCCTTCCCTCAGTAAGAGCATTGAAGATGGGTCGTGGCTGGGTCTTCCAGCATGACAACGACCTGAAACACACAGCCAGGGCAACTAAGGAGTGGCTCCGTAAGAAGCATCTCAAGGTCCTGGAGTGGCCTAGCCAGTCTCCAGACCTGAACCCAATAGAACATCTTTGGAGGGCGCTGAAAGTCCGTATTTCCCAGCGACAGCCCCGAAACCTGAAGGATCTGGAGAAGGTCTGTATGGAGGAGTGGGCCAAAATCCCTGCTGCAGTGTGTGCAAACCTAGTCAAGACCTACAGGAAACATATGATCTCTGTAATTGCAAACAAAGGTTTCTGTACCAAATATTAAGTACTGCTTTTCTGATGTATCAAATACTTATGTCATGCAATAAAATGTAAATTAATTACTTAAATATCATACAATGTGATTTTCTGGATTTTTGTTTTAGATTCCGTCTCTCACAGTTGAAGTGTACCTATGATAAAAATTACAGCCCTCTACATGCTTTGTAAGTAGGAAAACCTGCAAAATCGGCAGTGTATCAAACACTTGTTCTCCCCACTGTATATGGACGAGCAATGACAGAGCGGCATGGACTAAGATACAGTAGAATAGTATAGAATACAGTATATACAGTTGAAGTCGGAAGTTGACATACACTTAGGTTGGAGTCATTAAAACTCGTTTTTCAACCACTCCACACATTTCTCCTAGAGATGAACGTACTTTGGTGCGAAAAGTGCAAATTAATCCCAGAACAACAGCAAAAAGGACCTTGTGAAGATGCTGCAGGAAACAGATACAAAAGTATCTATATCTACAGTAAAACGAGTCCTATATCAACATAACCTGAAAGGCCGCTCAGCAACGAAGAAGCCACTGCTCCAAAACTGCCATAAAAAAGCCAGACTACGGTTTGCAACTGCACATCGGGACAAAGATCATACTTTTTAGAACTGTTTAGCCTCATTATGTTTGGAGGAAAAAGGGGGTTGCTTGCAAGCCGAAGAACACAATCCCAACCGTGAAGCACAGAGGTGGCAGCATCATGCTGTGAGGGTGCTTTGCTGCAGGAGGGACTGGTGCACTTCACAAAATAATGGCATCATGAGGAAGGAAAATTATGTGGTTATATTGAAGCAACATCTCAAGACATCAGTCAGGAAGTTAAAGCTTGGTCGCAAATGGGTCTTCCAAATGGACAATGACCCCAAGCATACTTCCAAAGTTGTGGCAAAATGGCTTAAGGACAACAAAGTCAAGGTATTGGAGTGGCCATCAAAGCCCTGACCTCAATTCTATAGAAAATGTGTGGGCAGAACTGAAAAAGCGTGTGCGAGCAAGGAGGCCTACAAACCTGACTTAGTTACACCAGCTCTGTCAGGAGGAATGGGCCAAAATTCACCCAACTTATTGTGGGAAGCTTGTGGAAGGCTACCAGAAACGTTTGACCCAAGTTAAACAATTTGAAGGCAATGCTACCAAATACTAATTGAGTGTATGTAAACTTCTGACCCACTAGGAATGTGATGAAATAAATAAAAGCTGAAATAAATCATTCGCGCTACTATTATTCTGACATTTCACATTCTTAAAATAAAGTGGTGATCCTAACTGACAGGGAATTTCTACTAGGATTAAATGTCAGGAATTGTGAAAAACTTAGTTTAAATGTATTTGGCTAATGTGTATGTAAAATTCCGACTTCCAACTGTATATATCCATAAAAATGATGCAGATTCATGATTTCGACTAGCTGAGAAAAGATGTCCATCTCATCCTGACACGTTAATTCTCAATAGGATAGTGAAGATCGAATTTCAATATTGAACAACGTTGCATATGTCGACAGACAGAAACGTTCGTACAAAACCCTGTTGTTGCAAACCAAATTTTAGGCTAGAAGCAATGGGAAATAATATCTAGATGCTTTTTACTGTGGAGATCAAGTTAACGAATTGGCTGGGCTGATGGGACACTGGATGTGCAGGGATGTCTCAAAAACAAGATGCCTATGTTTACGTCATAGGCTTACCCGTGTTAAACCGGTTTTGAAGAAAGGCTTAGAACACGTCTCAACAAATAACAATGCTTGTTTTGTATTTGTATTTATTATGGATCCCCAGCGGCAGGTAGCTTGGCGGGTAGGAGCGTTGGGCCAGTAACCGAAAGGTAGCTGGATCAAATCCCCGAGCTGACAAGGTAAAAATGTGTCGTTCTGCCCCTGAGCAAGGCAATTAACCCACTGTTCCCCGGGCGCCGATGAAGTGTATGTCGATTAAGGCGGCCCCCCGCACCTCTCTGATTCAAAGGGGTTGGGTTAAATACGGAAGACACATTTCAGTTGAATGCATTCAGATGTACAATTGACTAGTAGCTGCTGCCTACTCTTCCTGGGGTCCGGCAAAATTAAGTCAGTATTACAATTTTAAAAACATTATAATACATTCATTACAGAATTCACAACACACTAATATGTGTGCCCTCAGGCCCATACTCCACTACCACATATCTACAACACAAAATCCATGTGTCCGTGTGTGTATAGTGCGTATGTTATCATGTATGTGTATGCATGTGCCTATGATTGTGTTGCTTCACAGTGCCCGCTGTTTCATAAGGTGTATTTTTATCCGTTTAAAAAAAAATCTGATTCTACTACTTGCATCAGTTACCTGATGTGGAATAGAGTTCCATGTAGTCATGGCTCTATGTAGTACTGTGCACCTCCCATAGTCTGTTCTGGACTTGGGGACTTTGAAGAGACCTCTGGTGGCATGTCTTCTGTTGTATGCATGGGGGTCTGAGCTGTGTGCTAGTCGTTTAAGCAGACAGCTCGGTGCTTTCAACATGTCAATACCTCTACTAATACAAGTAGTGATGAAGTCAATCTCTCCTCCACTTTGAGCAAGGAGAGATTGACCTGCATATTATTAATGTTTGCTCTCTGTGTACATCCAAGGGCCAGCTGTGCTACCCTGTTCTGAGCCAATTGCAATTTTCTTAAGTCCCTATTTGTGGCACCTGACCACACGACTGAAGGACCTGCCTTGTTGATGGTACTGTTAAGGTAGAGCGGCGCTTTATTATGGACAGACTTCTCCCCATCTTAGCTACTGTTGTATCAATATGTTTTGACCATGACAGTTTACAATCCAGGGTTACTCCAAGCAGTTTAGTCACCTCAACTTGCTCAATTTCCACATTATTCATTACAAGATTTCGTTGAGGTTTAGGGTTTAAGTGAATGATTTGTCCCAAATACAATGCTTTTAGTTTTTAAAATATTTAGGACTAACTTACACCTTGCCACCCATTCTGAAACTAACTGCAGCTCTCTGTTAAGTGTTGCAGTCATTTCAGTTGCTGTAGTAGCTGACGTGTATAGTGTTGAGTCATCCGCATATATAGACACACTGGCTTTACTCAAAGCCATTGGTATGTCGTTAGTAAAGATTGAAAAAAAGTAAGGGGCCTAGACAGCTGCCCTGGGGAATTCATGATTCTACCTGGAGTAGTGTTGTGTCATCCACATAGACACACTGGCTTTACTCAAAGCCAGTGGCATGTCATTAGTAAAGATTGAAAAAAGTAAGGGGCCTAGACAGCTGCCCTGGGGAATTCTGTTGGAGAGGCTTCCATTAAAGAACACCATCTATGTTGTTAGACAGGTAACGCTTATCCACAATATAGCAGGGGGTGTAGCCATAACAGATACATTTTTCCAGCAGCAGAATGATTGATAACGTCAAATGCCACCCGTTGTAGAAAGAGAAAAGGGGAGAACACCATCGTGTTCATAAGAGTCATCTTTCCATAGACTGGTCATATTAGCTTTACATGCCAAACCGTACAGATGTTTTCATGAGAAAAACCGAATTTTGGGATGTCTCATGGTCTGACACACACTGACAAACACTGCCACATTCCACCGCAGATATCCCTACCTTAAACTGACGTATTTGATGGGGATTTTTTTTATTATGTTACTCCTTGAGTCTATTGAGGTTATCTGTTTTGTTGGGTCAGAGCAAAATGTATGGAGATTGAGTGCCTCTTTGCCTATAACTGGTAGTTTCATTGTATGAGAGATATCATCACATAAAACCACGTTGGCTACCCCCATCTAATAGGGTCAATGTAAATAGTCTGGGTGGCCATTTGATTAATTGTTCAGCAGTCTTATGGCTTGGGGGTAGAAGCTGTTAAGGAGCCTTTTGGTCCTAGTCTTGGTGCTCCGGTACCACTTGCCGTGTGGTAGCAGAGAGAACAGTCTATGACTTGGGTGACTGGAGTCTGACAATTGTTTGGGCTTTCCTCTGACACTGCCAAGTATATAGGTCCTGGATGGCTAGAAGCTTGGTCCCAGTGATGTACTGGCCGTACGCACTACCCTCTGCAGCGCCTTACGGTCAGAGGCTGAGCAGTTGTCATACCAGGTGGGGATGCAACCTGTCAGGATGCTCTCGATGGTGCAAGTGTAGAACTTTGGGGATCTGGGGACCCATGCCAAATCTTTTCAGTTTCCTGAGGGGGAAAAGGTGTTGTCGTTCCCTCTTCCCGACAGTATTGGTGTGTTTGGACCATGATAGTTAGTTGGTGATGTGGACACCAAGGAACTTGAAACGCTCTACCCACTCCACTACAGCCCCGTCGATGTTAATGGGGGCCTGTTCGGCACGCCTTTTCTTGTAGTCTACAATCAGCTCCTTTGTCTTGCTCACATTGAGGGAGAGGTTGTTGTCCTGGCACCACACTGCCAGGACTCTGACCTCCTCCCTATAGGCTGTCTCATCGTTGTCTGTGATTAGGCCTACCACTGTTGTGTCGTCAGCAAACTTAATGATGGTGTTGGAGTCGTGTTTGGCCACGCAGTCGTGGGTGAACAGGGAGTACAGGAGGGGAATAGGCTTGCACCCCTGAGGGGCCCCAGTGTTGAGGATCAGCGTGGCAGACGTGTTGTTGCCTACCCTTACCACCTGGGGTGACCCGTCAGGAAGTCCAGGATCCAGTTGGGGGGAGGTGTTTAGTCCCAGGGTCCTTAGCTTAGTGATGAGCTTTGTGGGCACTATGGTGTTGAACGCTGAGCTGTAGTCAATGAACAGCATTCTCACATAGGTGTTGCTTTTGTCCAGGTGGGAAAGGACAGTGTGGTTTGCGATTGAGATTGCGTCATCTGTGGATCTGTTGGGGCGGTATGCAAATTGGAGTGTTCTTGGGCACAGGGACTATTGTGGTCTGCTTGAAACATGTTGGAATACAGACTCAGTCAGGGACATGTTGAAAATGTTAGTGAAGACACTCGCAAGTTGGTCAGCGCATGCTCGGAGTACACGTCCTGGTAATCTGTCTGGCCCTGCGGCCTTGTGAATGTTGACCTTCTTAAAAGTCTTACTCACATCGGCTACGGAGAGTGTGATCACATAGTAATCCGGAACAGCTGGTGCTCTCATGCATGCTTCAGTGTTGCTTGCCTCAAAGCGAGCATAGAAGTGATTTAGCTCGTCTGGTAGGCTTGTGTCACTGGGCAGCTCGCGGCTGTGTTTCCCTTTGTAGTCTGTAATAGTTTTCAAGCCCTGCCACATCCGACAAGCATCAGAGCCGGTGTAGTACGATTCAATCTTAGTCCTGTATTGACTCTTTGCCTGTTTGATGGTTTGTCGAACGGCACATCGGGATTTCTTATAAACGTCCGGATTAGTGTTCCGCTCCTTGAAAGCGGCAGCTCTAGCCTTTAGCTCGATGCGGATGTTGCCTGTAATCCATGGCTTCTGGTTGGGATATGTACTGTGGGGACGACGTTGTCGATGCACTTATTGATGAAGCCGATAACTGAGGTGGTATACCCCTCAATGCCATTGGATGAATCCCGGAACTTATTCCAGTCTGTGCTAGGAAAACAGTCCTGTAGCGTAGCATCCGCGTCATCTTTCCACTTCCGTATTGAGCGAGTCACTGGTACTTCCTGCTTTAGTTTTTGCTTGTAAGCAGGAATCAGGAGGATAGAATTATGGTCCGATTTGTCAAACAGAGGGCGAGGGAGAGCTTTGTATGCGTCTCTGTGTGTGGAGTAAAGGTGGTCTAGAGTTTTTTTTCCCTCTGGCTGCACATGTGACATGCTGGTAGAAATTAGGTTAAACTGATTTAAGCTTGCCTGCATTAAAGTCCCCGGCCACTAGGAGCGCATCTTCTGGATGAGCATTTTCTTGTTTGCTTATGGCCTTATTCAGCTCATTGAGTGCGGTCTTAGTGCCAGCATCGGTTTGTGGTGGTAAATAGACGGCTACGAAAAACATAGATGAGAACTCTCTTGGTAGATAGTGTGGTCTACAGCTTATCATAAGGTACTCTACCTCAGGCGAGCTTATTGACAAAGATACACACTCCCGCCCCTCGTCTTACCAGACGTAGCTTCTCTGTCCTGCCGATTCATGGAAAATCCCGCCAGCTCTATATTATCTGCATAGTCGTTCAGACACCTCAGTGAAACATAAGACATTACAGTTTTTAATGTCCCGTTGGATATTCTTGATCATAGATCATCCATTTTGTTTTCCAATGATTGCACGATGGCCAATAGAACAGATGGTAGTGGAAGTTTACTCACTCGCCCACGAATTCTCAGAAGGCAGCCCCGACCTTCGGACCCCTTTTCTCTGTACTTTCTTCATGCAAATGACGGGGATTTGGGCCCGTTCCCGAGACAGCAGTATATCCTTCATGTAGGACTCATTAAATAAAAAATCTTTGCCAAGATCGAGGTGAGTAATCGCTGTTCTGAAGTCCAGAGGTTATTTTCAGTCATGAGAGATGGTAGCAGCAACATTACGTACACAATACGTTTTAAAAATAGTTTCTTTGCCTTGTTTGTAACGTAACAAAATGGCACAGTTGGTTAGGAGCCTGTAAAACGGCAGCCATCCCCTCCGGCGCCATAAAGTATTCAGACCCCTTTACTTTTTCCACATTTTGTTACGTTACAGCCTTATTCTAAAATTGATTTAAAAAACTAAACAATCCTCAGCAATCTACACACATTACCCCATAATGACAAAGCGAAAACAGTTTTTTTATTTTAGCAAATGTATTAACTATAAAAAACAGAAATATATTTTTTACATGAGTATTCAGACTCTTTGCTATGAGACTCGAAATTGAGCTCAGGTGAATCATGTTTCCATTTATCATCCTTGAGATGTTTCTACATCTTGATTGGAGTCTACCTGTGGTAAATTCAATTGATTGGACATGATTTGGAAAGGCACACACCTGTCTATATAAGGTCCCACAGTTGACAGTGCATGTCAGAGCAAAAACTAAGCCATGAGGTCGAAAGGAATTGTCCGTAGAGCTCCGATACAGGATTGTGTCGAGGCACAGATCGGAGGAAGGGTACAAACATTTTTATGCAGCATTGAAGGTCCCCAAGAACACAGTGGCCTCCATCATTCTTAAATGGAAGAAGTTTGGAACCACCAAGACTCTTCCTAGAGCTGGCCGCCTGGCCAAACTGAGCAATCGGGGGAGAAGGGCCTTGGTCAGGCAGGTGACCAAGAACTCGATGGTCACTCAGACAGAGCTCTAGAGTTTCTCTGTGGAGATGGGAGAAACCTAAAGAAGGACAACCATCTCTGCAGCACTCCACCAATCAGGCCTTTATGATAGATTGGCCAGACGGAAGCCACTCCTCAGTAAAATGGCACATGACAGCCAAAAGGCACCTAGACCATGAGAAAGACTCTCAGACCATGAGAAACAAGATTCTTTGGTCTGATCAAACCAAGATTGAACTCTTTGGGCTGAATGCCAGGCGTCACGTCTTGAGGAAACCTGGCACCATCCCTACGGTGAAGCATGGTGGTGGCAGCAACATGCTGTGGTGATGTTTTTCAGCGGCAGGGACTGGGAGGCTAGTTAGGATCGAGGCAAAGAGGAACGGAGCAAAGTACAGAGAGATCCTTGATGAAAACCTGCTCCAGAGTGCTCAGGACCTCAGACTGGGGTGAAGGTTCACCTTCCAAAAGGACAACGACCCTAGGCACACAGCCAAGACAATGCAGGACTGGCTTCGGGACAAGTCTCAATGTCCTTGAGTGGCCCAGCAAGAGCCTGGACTTGAACCCGATTTAACATCTCTGGAGAGACCTGAAAATAGCTGTTCAGTGACGCTCCCCATCCAACCTGACAGAGCTTGAGAGGATCTGCAGAGAAGAATGGGAGAAACTCCCCAAATACAGGTGTGCCAAGCTTGTAGCGTCATACCTAAGAAGCCTCGATGCTGTAATCGCTGCCAAAGGTGCTTCAAAAAGTACTGAGTCTGAATACTTATGTAAATGTTATATTTCAGTTTTTTATTTGTAATAAATGTGCAAAAATGTATAAAACACAGTTTTTGCTTTGTCACTATGGGGTTTTGTGTGTAGATTGAGGAGGGGAAAAAAACAATTTAATCCATTTTAGAATAAGGCTGTAACGTAAAACAAAATGTGGAAAAAGTCAAGGGGTCTGAATACTTTCCGAAGCCACTGTATGGGTCTTTGGTTTCCCTCTACAATATCCACAAGCCTCATTAGAACAGAGTGAACTAGACCAGGCACTAAATCAGACGGAGGAAAAGATCATACAAAATTATTGCCTGTTCATCTTCAGAACTTCCCAATACCTTTCTGATGCATTTCAGTCACTTCAAACCATACTCAGATTGAAATACTGTCAAGACTGATTTGTAATAGACTGTGATACCCCCAATTAAAAAAGTAAACATTGGCTGTTGATTACATCATTTAAAAATAAATATATATATATATATATATTTTTTTACACATGGTGGGGTCGTGAAAATGTAATATCACAATGGGGTCGCGGGCCAAAAAAGTTTGGGAACCCCTGGACTACACAAAAAAAAAACCGGAAAAGCCAATCAATGGATATTACAAACAATCGATAGTATAGGCTGGATGTGTGCAAAAATCTATAACATGCATGCAGGCTACAGATTAAAGTGCATAAGGTTGTAAAAGTTGTGGAAGTGGCTGTCTCGCTGACCTAGGCCAATTTGGACTGGCAACATAACCCCCTACAGTGACAGTCAATCAAGAAATCATTGGAATGAGAAAAAAACAACATATAAATGACATTATTTATTCGATTTCATACACTGACCAAAAACATGAAAAGCGACACATTTATCATCTTCTGTGTTGCCAGGAATCCGAATATGAACTGCCCAAAACGTACGGTGCACGGGTTGAACCAGAACAGATCCTTGAAAAAACATTTGAATAATCTAATTATTATTCAGCTTCTCGTTATTCAATATTTCCTTTATACACTGAAAAAAAAAAGAAAACTTTTTATGTCTTGTTCGATTTCAGATTCAAATCAAATAAACGAGGAACGACCCTTTACTTGTCATCTAATGGGAAATATGAATTGGAGAAAATGTACACGAACACTAATCTTCCTTGGGGATGGGCATTCCCACATGAAAAAATACAATAGTTTACTGTGGTATAAATACTTTAGTATTACTATATTTATATACTATAGTACTCGCTGTAGTGTTGTTGCGGACATTACTGTAGTGTTTTTGCAGAAGTGTTTTTTATTTTATTTTTATAGAAGTGGGGGCACTCCTTGAGAAAACCTACTGGACTAATACTAAAAGAGCAATTTTTCAAAAACCTGTAAGTAGGTAGAACTGGGGTCTTCACAGATAGAAAAGAGTAGAAGCTCTGAACCTATAACCTGTACTGAACACAAAATATGGTCTATAGTTGGCATGTAGGTTTCTCACTCATGGGTGGCACAAATTGGGATATGGGGAGGGGAAAGGGTGGGGTATGAGCAAATTAAATATTAGCATATCAATACAGTGTGTAGTATAGTATTCACAGTATACTACAGTTTACTACAACATTATATAGTAAGCACTAGACGATCAACGGATACTAATATGGAGTATAGTATCCTACAGAATACTACTAATTCTATAGTAAGCACTACACGATCCAGGGAGTATAGTATTCTACAGTATACTATAAAACTCTACAGTAAGTACTACACATGATCAAGGGATACTAGTGTGGAGTACAGTATTCTACAGAATACTATATCATTATTTTTCTTGAATACTTTCCTGGTCTTTGGAAATAGTTTTCCACAGATAGCATTAGGATATAGTTGTTTTGGAAAATGAGCACACAACTTCGCTGTTTTCATGATATTCACGCTAAGTACAGAATATGAGTGCACAGGTAACCACAAATCCCCAAAACACTGAACCCGGATTAAAGGGATAGTTTTCGGGGTTTTCGGGGGACTCACCCGAGAACTGGGCACAGCAGGCAGCTCCTGGCATGGGTTTGCACTGACTAGGCGAGGCCTTGGTGGAGCAGTACACAGCCAAGTCCATCATCACACTCTGCAGTCTCTCCACATTCACTGGACCACACACAGACACAAAATAGTGTTAATACCGTAAACACAGATCATTTGTGGGTGAGTCTGGTGTAATTGTACACCTATAAGAATTGACATGGATTTCTGTACACACAGAGAGTGAGAGACAAAGAGAAAGACAGAGACCTCACCTGGGCTGGGGTTGAGCAGGTAGAATAGACTGGGGCTGATCACGGCTGCTATGCAAGGCTGGAAGGTCTCATTGCGAGGTAGCTCCACCGTCCTCCAGTCCAGAGGGAATGTGTCTGCTGAGGTAGAAGACAAAAATAATCGACGTATGTGGTTTCTTGTCCAACAAATGCTGTTTTCTTTGTAAATATATAATTCCTCTGATTAGCACTACTAGCGTTAGCATTGATTGACTGATGAGGTTTCCTTGACTGATGTCCTTGAAAATAAAATGATTTACACCTCCACCCCACACATTTGCATATACATATATATATATATATATATATATATATATATATATACACACACACACACATACACAGTGGGGAGAACAAGTATTTGATACACTGCTGATTTTGCAGGTTTTCCTACTTACAAAGCATGTAGAGGTCTGTAATGTTTTATCATAGGTACACTTCAACTGTGAGAGACGGAATCTAAAACAAAAATCCAGAAAATCACATTGTATGATTTTTAAGTAATTAATTTGCATTTTATTGCATGACATAAGTATTTGATACATCAGAAAAGCAGAACTTAATATTTGGTACAGAAACCTTTGTTTGCAATTACAGAGATCATACGTTTCCTGTAGGTCTTGAACAAGTTTGCACACACTGCAGTAGGGATTTTGGCCCACTCCTCCATACAGACCTTCTCCAGATCCTTCAGGTTTCGGGGCTGTCGCTGGGCAATACGGACTTTCAGCTCCCTCCAAAGATTTTCTATTGGGTTCAGGTCTGGAGACTGGCTAGGCCACTCCAGGACCTTGAGATGCTTCTTACGGAGCCACTCCTTAGTTGCCCTGGCTGTGTGTTTCGGGTCGTTGTCATGCTGGAAGACCCAGCCACGACCCATCTTCAATGCTCTTACTGAGGGAAGGAGGTTGTTGGCCAAGATCTCGCGATACATGGCCTCATCCATCCTCCCCTCAATACGGTGCAGTCGTCCTGTCCCCTTTGCAGAAAAGCATCCCCAAAGAATGATGTTTCCACCTCCATGCTTCACGGTTGGGATGGTGTTCTCTGGGTTGTACTCATCCTTCTTCTTCCTCCAAACACGGCGAGTGGAGTTTAGACAAAAAAGCTCTATTTTTGTCTCATCAGACCACATGACCTTCTCCCATTCCTCCTCTGGATCATCCAGATGGTCATTGGCAAACTTCAGACGGGCCTGGACATGCGCTGGCTTGAGAAGGGGGACCTTGCGTGCGCTGCAGGATTTTAATCCATGACGGCGTAGTGTGTTACTAATGGTTTTCTTTGAGACTGTGGTCCCAGCTCTCTTCAGGTCATTGACCAGGTCCTGCCGTGTAGTTCTGGGCTGATCCCTCACCTTCCTCATGATCACTGATGCCCCACGAGGTGAGATCTTGCATGGAGCCCCAGACCGAGGGTGATTGACCGTCATCTTAAACTTCTTCAATTTTCTAATAATTGCGCCAACAGTTGTTGCCTTCTCACCAAGCTGCTTGCCTATTGTCCTGTAGCCCATCCCAGCCTTGTGCAGGTCTACAATTTTATCCCTGATGTCCTTACACAGCTCTCTGGTCTTGGCCATTGTGGAGAGGTTGGAGTCTGTTTGATTGAGTGTGTGGACAGGTGTCTTTTATACAGGTAACGAGTTCAAACAGGTGCAGTTAATACAGGTAATGAGTGGAGAACAGGAGGGCTTCTTAAAGAAAAACTAACAGGTCTGTGAGAGCCGGAATTCTTACTGGTTGGTAGGTGATCAAATACTTATGTCATGCAATAAAATGCAAATTAATTACTTAAAAATCATACAATGTGATTTTCTGGATTTTTGTTTTAGATTCCGTCTCTCACAGTTGAAGTGTACACACATGCTTTGTAAGTAGGAAAACCTGCAAAATCGGCAGTGTATCAAATACTTGTTCTCCCCACAGTATGTATGTATGTATGTATGTATGTATATATATATATGTGCCCATCTCAGTGAACTAATCCATTGCGGAGGCCTAGATTAAAAGCCCATTTATGCTTGATCTGAAAATGTGGTCGGAGGCTCCATATGGAGGGTGTGACGCAATTGTGGAGCCTCCAGAGGCATGCAGAGGCCAAATCAAGCTTGGTACCGCATCGCCATTCGCCTCCCAAATTTTGTATCAATGCGTAGGGCTCTGTATAACTCCGCATTGACATGATTGGTTGACAGTAGGTGGGGGCGGTACATCCTGTAGAAAACACAAACTCACTTACATTTACATTACATTTACATCATTTAGCAGACGCTCTTATCCAGAGCGACTTACATTATTATTTATTTTTTTCATACCCCCTGTGGGAATCGAACCCACAACCCTGGCGTTGCAAACGCCATGCTCTATCAACTGAGCTACATCCCTGCCGGCCATTCCCTCCCCTACCCTGGACGACGCTGGGCCAATTGCGCGTCGCCCCATGGGTCTCCCGGTCACGGCCGGCTACGACAGAGCCTGGATTCGAACCAGGATCTCTAGTGGCACAGCTAGCACTGCGATGCAGTGCCTTAGACCACTGCGCCACTCAGGAGACACTCTGTAAACAATGTATCCTCTCCGACAATGATAACGGGTAATAATATTGAATGCATTAACAGAAATTACGGTAACCAAAGTAACAAACATTGTAGATTAGAAATTATAGGAATTAACGGTAAATGTACTACTGGTGATATATGTAATGGGGAATTGATACACACTAACAATCAAACGCGAACAATTCACACAATGAAGTTATGAAACAATGAATGTGCACAAATTGTCGGGAAAGTGCATTCTGGAGAGAGAAGTACATTGTGCATCTGGGCACATGGTCAATCCGACATCTGCATTGGCCACTCAGGAGACACTTCCTTGATAACAGCTCTGCAGTGCTCCACAAAGCGCAATAAATATGAATGCCCTGACTTCTGCTGAGGCCGTATCACCGTAAATGCTGCATGGCCAATGCAGATGTCGGATTGACCATGTGCCCAGATGCACAATGTACTTCTCTCTCCAGAATGCACTTTCCCGACAATTTGTGCACATTCATTGTTTCATAACTTCATTGTGTGAATTGTTCGCGTTTGATTGTTAGTGTGTATCAATTCCCCATTACATATATCACCAGTAGTACATTTACCGTTAATTCCTATAATTTCTAATCTACAATGTTTGTTACTTTGGTTACCGTAATTTCTGTTAATGCATTCAATATTATTACCCGTTATCATTGTCGGAGAGGATACATTGTTTACAGAGTGCACAACCTATGCTACACTTGTGAGAAACAAGTTATGGTTTATTTCATTCCATTTACGAGTTGTCAATTGAGTCATTGTCTTTTGTTTGGACTGCTCCTGTCAATGTTGCGTTAGGACGCGCATGCATAGATGCAGGCATATAGGCTACCTGGCCTGCGCGTAAATGTAGGAATATACAGTGCCTTCGGAAAGCATTCAGACCGGCTTGGTTTTTGCTCTGACATGCACTGTCAACTGTGGGACTTTATATAGACAGGTGTGTGCCTTTTCAAATCATGTCCAATCAATTGAAATTACCACAGGTGGACTCCAATCAAGTTGTAGAAACATCTCAAGGATGATCAATGGAAACAGGATGCACCTGAGCTCAATTTCGAGTCTCATAGCAAAGGGTCTGAATACATTTTTACATATTTGTTTTTACATTTTAGTCATTTAGCAGACGCTGTTATCCAGAGCGACTTACAGTTAGTGAGTGTGTACATTTATTTTTAATTTTTCATACTGGCCCCCCGTGGGAATCAAACCCACAACCCTGGCGTTGCAAACGCCATGCTCTACCAACTGAGCTACATCCCTGCAGGCCATCCCCTCCCCTACCCTGTACGACGCTGGGCTAAATTGTGCGCCGCCCCATGGGTCTCCCGGTCGCGTCCGGCTACGACAGAGCCTGGATTCGAACCAGGATCTCTAGTGGCACTGCGCCACTCGGAGGGAATTACGTAAATAAGGTATTTCCGTTTTTTATTTTTAATACATTTGTAAAAATTTCTAAAAACCTATTTTCGCTTTGTCATTAGGGGGTATTGTGTAAATTGCTGAGGATTTTCATTTATTTAATCAATTTTAGAATAAAGCTGTAATGTAACAAAATACTTTCTGAAGGCACTGTAAATGTGCCCATTTGGGGATCTGATTGTATTTCTGATTCACTTAATGCACCACCACTAATGACCAGTGGAGCTTCTCAAAGTAAGGTTTTCTTCACCTCAAGCAGCAAGCAAACAATGTCTGTTTTTACATCCATTGAGAATAACAATAGTTTCTCAATGTATTAGACATTTTTTTCAAGGTCTCCCCCTTTCGACAACCACTCCGCGTGAAAGGGAAAAATGTCATGCTCTGATCCAGTGGAAACTATATAAAATAGGCCTACCTGATTACTTCTTATCAGTGCTTGACTAAGGTTCCGGTACTCATTTTGGGTGCTGGAAGTGTTTATATTTAGGTGCAGGAGCTCCACAATACTTTTGAGCTAATATTCTATAAGAGGAACAGGAGCTCAAGCATTAGAAAGTTTGAGGAGCTGGTACTCAACTCCAGTGAGCTCCTGCCCAAGTCAAGCACTGCTTCTTATCCCTTGCGCAAATAGCCTACAACTGTGTCTGTCCTGAGCGCGCTGGTGCTGGAACCTCTGAGCGTCCAGAATATTTTATACAATGTTTCAAGTTCGCTAGCGCAAGCTTCAAGCCGGACCCAATTTAATAGTTGATATGTTTCAAGTTCGTTGCAGACAGGCCCATGTGTAGCCAATGTGCACATATTAGACAGTGAACTTGCAAAGTCGACTCAGACTGGTCTGTGCACTTGGTTATAACAGGCGATTAAATTAAAAAATGTGTTGCTTTGCGTGCTGCTCCAATGTAATAAATGTACAAATCTAACAGAAAACTCATCAGGGTCTGGATCTGCATCCCCGCTCGCCATCATGGCTAAATTATATTTTAAAAACTGATGGAGGAATAGACACGCAAGAAGATCGGACAGAGAGAAGCAGTTGAGTTGAGGGAGGGGATGCGGCTGGCTGATTACAGCTGCCACACCTGATATGCGCATGAAAGTGAAGTGGATATTATTGGACCTATGCATACAAGAGACTAGTGGATGTTGCTTACATTCAACTGAATTTATAATCAAAACTGACTTTATAAACATTTTATAACAGGCGCCAGCAGGTTCTTTAGAACTGTAGGGCTGAAAATGTTGATAGTATCATATGAAACGGTACTACAGTATTCTAGAATGTTGGTATCATAAGTATCATGAGGTTTTGGTACCATGATATTACCATGGTACTGTGCAACATTAGTTAAATGTAACTTAAGTTTGATTTTAGTTGAGTGATGATGTAATGATCAAACAGTACAGAGAATTGTAGGAAACTCACAGGTTTGCTGTTCAACGTCAGATAGAAAGTTTATTATATTGGACTCCGCTTGTCTTGTTGGAGTTATGAAGTGCAACTTTAGTCGGATGTCCTGTCGCAAATTCATTAATTAATTCAAGCTTTGCTAACATCCTGTTTCTGGTTGTTGTGGTCTATCATAAAATGCAGTCAGTGTTAAAACGAGAGAAAATCCTGTGTAGCTCAGTTGGTAGAGTATGGCGTTTGCAACGCCAGGGTTGTGGGTTCGATTCCCACAGGGGGCCAGTATGAAAAAATAAAAATAAATAAACATGTATGCACTCACTAACTGTAAGTCGCTCTGGATAAGAGCGTCTGCTAAATGACTAAAATGTAAATGTAAAATAAATCATGATTCTGCAACTTTTTGGGGGTCTTTCTGTTGTGATGGAACTCATATTGAATTATTAAGTTTTAGGCTATTATTTGGGGAAAGAAATATGATGGTGCATCTAGTGATGACAGCTCTTTAAAAGTATTCATTTTGGTCACACTAATTGGATAGTCCGGATTGTCCATCTGTAGATGCTCTACAGATTGTCATACTATCAACAAACTATCTGTAGATCAGCAACTTCTTGCTAAGGTTACGGTTAGGTTTAGAATATGGGTTACCGTAAGGGTTAAGATTAGGTTAGTCCATCTATAGATGGACTATCCAAATAAAGTGTTACCATCTAATAAGTCAACTCTTTAGGCTAACAGTGATCATTTCATCTTGAATAACAGTGAAGTAGAGGAAGATGTCATACACTAAGTTTGTATCTAACCTGTTGGGATAGTGGTGAGAAGTTTGAAAGAAAAGCAGAAAGGCATGACATTTTAGCGTGAGCTAACTTTTTGTCAAACCTTTTGGGAAAGTGGTACAAATTTCAGTTGTTTATAAAAAGTTATAAGAAATGTCGTTGATGAAGTTAGTAAAACAGCTTTATCGATATGTTTTTTTCCCTTCTGATTTCAGATTTGAATAGCAGAGAAGTAGAGGAAAATTTCATACGCTCTTAACTTTTTGTCTAAGTTGTTGGAAAAGTGGTCAAAATAGCTGATGTGTCAAAAGTGACATTGTTATAGTGAATAGAATGTTGGGAGTGATGTCACAATGGGACCTTTAGAATGCTGAGGAAATCCAATGAAAGTGGATGGAGGGAAAAAAGGACAAAAAGCTTAATTGTTTAAAAAGTCTAAAAGACATAAGAAAAGTTGTATGTAAGCAACTTAATCCAGACCAGTCTACACGTTTTAAAGTTTGAATGGCGTTTCAAGCTTAAATGGTGTAAGAGGAGTAGCGTGCTAAAGAATAATAACTAGATGGTAACTTTAAATGAAATAAAATGTGGGTCTTGCTTTAACTCTTTAAAAAAGTATTTTTGTGGTAGTGGAAGAAGTTTAAAATGTTTCACTTAAGCGAAGCAGTTAAATAGTCAAAGTAAAATTTAGTAAAATAGTTGGTTTGATTACTTTGATAGTCTATCACTGCTTTGATAGTCTTATCCAATCTGTATCAACCTCATTAGTTTGGATTGTGTGGCAGGTAGATCACACGTCATCAGACTACACTCAAGACTACTACACTTTTAAACACTCTCCTACTAGAATACCACAGTATGCAAACAGTAATAACAGAAGACAAGGAGACCATTGCATCCAAGCCCACCATTGGATCCCAGCTCATCATTGGATCTAAACCCATCAATGGGGGAACACTTTTCCAAACCCAGCACCACGTCTCACAGCTGCTGTGACAGTGGCAAAACGTTAGCTTTGAAAGCTGACATGCAGAGCCATGTGACTCTCGACAAGAAGAGACCCAGCGGATTCCACTTCAGCAAAAAACGCTACAATTCCGTCTGTAAACTGAAGGCCCATATCCGACTCTGTCACAGTTGGATACCCTGCACCTGCTTTGTTTGTGGCAAAACCTTAAAATACGAAATATATATCTGTCCATGCACATTAGGATTCACACAGGATAATTTAGCTGTGGTGACTGTGTGAAATAATTTTTTAAGAATAACCTAACCAGGCATAAACTAATTCAAACAGAAAATAAACAATTTAGCTGTGGTGACTGTGGGTAAAGCTTCAGACATAACACACTAAACAATCATATACTGATTCTATTGCTGACAGATAAGTGCTTTTTGAGGTCGGTACTTGCAAAGTGTAATCTGAGCTAAGAAGAATACATGAAATGCCTTCATGCACATAACAAATCCAGTGTGAACGTAATGAAGCGTGATCCAAAGGATTGCTGGGTTAACGGATATAATCCACAGTTGCTAAGGGCCTGGAACGCCAACATGGACATTCAATACGTCCTTAATCCGTAGTGTTGCATTATGTACAAGCTGTCCTACATATCCAAGGTTGAATACGAAATGAGTGACTACCTGAAAAGAGTCAAAGATATGGATCACACCAACATGTAAGACCGCGATGAAATTAAGCAGGTTATGCAGGCGTACACCAAAAACGGAGACCTCAGCGCCCAAGAGGCTGTCGGCTGCACGTGTGGTTTCAAGATGAGGTTGTGTTCACAAATTGTTATTTTCATACAAACCGATGACAATGGTTTGAAAATGAGTCTTCCTATGAGGTTTGTGGAGAAAAAACACCAGATTCAGAAGATGTTTGGATGTCTGGTTTACAAGACAAATACAAAGCCAGGCCAGAAACACTTGAATTTGAAAATAAGTGTATGGCAGAGTTTGCTTCACTGTACAGGCTGGTGAACACTAGGCAGAGGAATGGTAAAAATGTCATGCCCTTTCTAAACGACATGGGATACCTTCAAAAGCGGAAAAGAGCAGGGAGGTTTTCCAACGCCTCGCAAAGGGCACCTATTGGTAGATGGGTAAAAAAAAAGCAGACATTCAATATCCCTTTGAGCAAGGGGAAGTTATTAATTACATTTTGGATGGTGTATCAATACACCCAGTCACCACAAAGATACAGGCATCCTTCCTAACTCACCGCTCAGGGATTCCCCATGAGGCCAATGGTGAATTTAAAACAGTTACAGAGTTTAATGGCTGTGATAGGAGAAAACGGAGGATGGATCAACAACATTGTAGTTACTCCACAATACTAACCTAATTGACAGTGTGAAGAGGAAGCCTGTGCAAAATATTACAAAACATGCATCCGGTTTGTAACAAGGCACTAAAGCAATACTGCAAAAAATGTGGCAAAGCAAATCACTTTTTGTCCTGTATACAAAAGTGTTATGTTTGGGGCAAATCCATTATAAAACATTACCGAGTACCACTCTCTAAATTTTCAAGAATAGTGTTGGCTGCATAATTTTAAATCGGTATGCTTGTAATCGTTAGCGACTGGGGAATTGTTCAGGATAAAAAAAGAAACAGAATGGAGCTAAGCACAGGCAAAACCCTAGAGGAAAACCTTGTTCAGTCAGCTTTCTACCAGACACTGGGAGATGAATTCACCTTTCAGCAGGACAATAACCTAAAACACAAGGCCAAATCTACAGTGGAGTTGCTTACCAAGAAGACAGTGAATTGGCCGAGTTACAGTTTTGACTTAAATCTGCTTGAAGATCTATGGCAACACCTGAAAATGGTTGTCTAGCAATTCTCAACAACCAATTTGACTTAGCTTGAATCATTTTTTAAATAATAAAATGGGCAAATGTTGCATAATCCAGGAGTGGAAAGCTCTTCGAGATTTAGCCAGAAAGACTCACAGCTGTAATCGCTGCCAAAGGTTTTTCTAACATGTATTGACTCAGGGGGTTGAATACTTATTTAATCAAGATAGTTTATTATTATTTTCTTTTAGAAATGTTAGAATTGTGTAGATCGTTGACAATTTTTTTTTTATTAAATCAATTTTAATCCAACTTCGTAACAACAAAATGTGGAAAAAGTAAATGGGTGTGACTACTTTCTGAAGGCACTGTAAGTAAGTGTTGAGGTTGTGCAGAACATGTACCAAAATCTCAATCAAACCCAAGCGTTGATATTCTACACTGTCCACGACTGGTGCAAAAGGCTTGTGTGCGGCCAACATCCTGATCAATTCTTCTACTTCGTCACAGGCGGTGCTGGTACTGGAAAATCACACCTTATGAAATGCATCTATACAGAGGCTTCAAAGACACTATCCAAACTCCCCCGTGTACGGGAAGAGAGTGACGTGTCAATGCCCACTGTGATATTAACCGCAAGAATGGGCTTCTATCTGCGAAAGGGTCTACCCCAAATGCATCTCCATAAGCATACAATAACGACATTTCAAGAAATGTCATAGACTCTACTGTCAGCCTTCACAGAATGTTTTCCAATGCATCACATTTATGTTCCAAATGTAAACAGGATACTGGCACCTTCATGCACGTTTGTTGGTACTGTAGCAGAATCCAGTCTTAATGGGATGATATTCATTTACGCATCCAGAAGATCTTGGGTAGACAATTTGCTTTTTCACTGAATTTATATTTGCACTACTTTGATTGTAACGTTGTGTTTGACCCTGACTCAGAACGTCTGTTCAATACCCTTGTTTACTTAGCCAAAAAAATGCATATTGTTATTAAGGTCCACACCTGAAGTACCATCTGCGAGAATGTGGCTTTCTCAAGCTCCTGCTATTCTACCCCTAGATAACCTTACCTTTGACTTACACCAGAAGTCTGATACATTTTGGAAAATCTGGTCTCCATTGTGGTCCTATGTAGAAAACCTCCCATAAACGCCCCATGTTATAATTGTGACGTTTGTATATATTTTTCCTCTCCATTTTATGACTGCCTTTTTGTATAATGTTTTGCTGTATACTTATTCCTTTTATTGTACTTAATCGGTGTGGTGCACCTAGTTTGGTTGTCTATGTAACCTCTGTTAAAAGAAAATAACATTCTAATAAAAAGATAATACCAAAAAAATTAATGTGTCAAGTGCAATGTCTGTTTGTTCCTCATTACACACCACAGACCAACAAATATTATTTACATCAACAACATAGGAATCACTACAAAACTTATTGCATTACACTATATTAGGCCCAGCCTTTGGAACTTTGGTTTTCCTAGATATGGCTACTATATTGTGATCACTACATCCGATGGATCTGGATACTGCATTAGTAAAGATGTGATCAATACATGTTGATGATTTCATTCCTGTGCTGTTTGTAACTACCCTGGTAGGTTGACTGATAACCTGAACCAGGTTACAGGCACTGGTTACAGTTTGAAGCGTTTTCTTGAGTGGGCAGCTTGATGAAAGCCAGTCAATATTTAGAATCCCCCAGAGAATATACCTCTGTTGATATCACATACATTATCAAGCATTTCACACGTTATCCAGATACGGACTGTTAGCACTTTGTGGTCTATAGCAGCTAACCACCAGCATGGGCTTTAGGTGAGGCAGATGAACCTGTAGCCATATTACTTCAACAGTATTTAACATGAGATCCTCTCTAATATTTACAGGAATGTGGTTCTGAATATAAAAACAGCAACACCTCCACCTCTGGCATTTCTGTATTTTCTGCAAATGTTCTGACCTTGTATTGCTACCACTGTATCCAAGGTATTGTCTAAGTGAGATTCAGAGATAGTCAGATGTTACTAGTAAATTATTAATTTCATGAACCTTGTTTCATAAGCTACATATGTTAACGTGGGCTATTTTGAGCACTTTTCTGGGATGGTTGCTTGTTTTCAGTGCTTTACCGGGAAGCTTAGCAGAAGTAGATATTCTCATGTTATTTATGTTAGTGCAGGGTGAGCTGCACACAGTGGACTTCCTAGTAGGGCACACCGCCACAGTTCTAACAGCATAAATCTGGTTCATAGGCATATGATTGCTGCGTACAATAGCTGTAGGATCAGCTGAGGCATTCAGGGCAGTTAGAGGGACATAAATTAGGTTACTTTCATTGTGTCTACCAATGCCCTTGCTATAATGTACATTTGCTAAAGCATTATGATGACTCAGCAACATAATGGTAGGGATTAACTGAGCTGGACTTGGGTCATTGATAAGTCATTGTCTCAACGCAGCCTTATAATGCTGTGAAAGGATCCAAGAACCCAAATGATTTGGGTGGATCCCATCCTCCTTAAAAAACGTGTTTTGTTTCCAAAAGGTATCGAAATTGTCAACAAAAGTTACACCCATTGAGCTGCAATAATCACGTAGCCAGTTGTGAAGAGAAATAATCCTGCTAAATCGTTCAATGCCACGATTCAGAGAGGGCACAGGGCCAGATATGATGGGTCTTTTATTATTGTCTAGCAGAGTCAATCAGCTCTTTGAAATCCAGTTTCAACTGTTCAGAGCTGCCCTTCATAATGTCATTAAAACCCACATGGACTACGATAGAATCGATGTCCATGTCCTGGCGTAGTACAGTGGTTCTTCCTTTAAAAGTTGTGTTGTACTGCAGCACAGCTTGTGGGCTGCCGCAAAATTCTATAGCACGTTATTTAAGTGTCAGCCATTGTTGTCATTAATGCTAGTTCGTGCTAGTTTGTCCACCAGAGTGCATCTTTGAGAAGCTAAGTTTTTAAAATGACATGAAGCTGTAGGCCTAAGAGTCAAAGGGAGCCTTGAATAGAACAGACTATACAGTGGGGAAAAAAAGTATTTAGTCAGCCACCAATTGTGCAAGTTCTCCCACTTAAAAAGATGTGAGAGGCCTGTAATTTTCATCATAGGTACACGTCAACTATGACAGACAAAATGAGGAAAAAAATTCCAGAAAATCACATTGTAGGATTTTTAATGAATTTATTTGCAAATTATGGTGGAAAATAAGTATTTGGTCAATAACAAAAGTTTCTCAATATTTTGTTATATACCCTTTATTGGCAATGACACAGGTCAAATGTTTTCTGTAAGTCACACACTGTTGCTGGTATTTTGGCCCATTCCTCCATGCAGATCTCCTCTAGAGCAGTGATGTTTTGGGGCTGTCGCTGGGCAACACGGACTTTCAACTCCCTCCAAAGATTTTCTATGGGGTTGAGATCTGGAGACTGGCTAGGCCACTCCAGGACCTTGAAATGCTTCTTACGAAGCCACTCCTTCGTTGCCCGGGCGGTGTGTTTGGGATCAATGTCATGCTGAAAGACCCAGCCACGTTTCATCTTCAATGCCCTTGCTGATGGAAGGAGGTTTTCACTCAAAATCTCACGATACATGGCCCCATTCATTCTTTCCTTTACACGGATCAGTCGTCCTGGTCCCTTTGCAGAAAAACAGTCCCAAAGCATGATGTTTCCACCCCCATGCTTCACAGTAGGTATGGTGTTCTTTGGATGCAACTCAGCATTCTTTGTCCTCCAAACACGACGAGTTGAGTTTTTACCAAAAAGTTATATTTTGGTTTCATCTGACCATATGACATTCTCCCAATCCTCTTCTGGATCATCCAAATGCACTCTAGCAAACTTCAGATGGGCCTGGACATGTACTGGCTTAAGCAGGGGGACACGTCTTGTACTGCAGGATTTGAGTCCCTGGCGGCGTAGTGTGTTACTGATGGTAGGCTTTGTTACTTTGGTCCCAGCTCTCTGCAGGTCATTCACTAGGTCCCCCCGTGTGGTTCTGTGATTTTTGCTCACCGTTCTTGTGATCATTTTGACCCCACGGGGTGAGATCTTGCGTGGAGCCCCAGATCGGGGGAGATTATCAGTGGTCTTTTATGTCTTCCATTTCCTAATAATTGCTCCCACAGTTGATTTCTTCAAACCAAGCTGCTTACCTATTGCAGATTCAGTCTTCCCAGCCTGGTGCAGGTCTACAATTTTGTTTCTGGTGTCCTTTGACAGCTCTTTGGTCTTGGCCATAGTGGAGTTTGGAGTGTGACTGTTTGAGGTTGTGGACAGGTGTCTTTTATACTGATAACAAGTTCAAACAGGTGCCATTAATACAGGTAACGAGTGGAGGACAGAGGAGCCTCTTAAAGAAGAAGTTACAGGTCTGTGAGAGCCAGAAATCTTGCTTGTTTGTAGGTGACCAAATACTTATTTTCCACCATAATTTGCAAATAAATTCATTAAAAATCCTACAATGTGATTTTCTGGATTTTTTTTTCTCAATTTGTCTGTCATAGTTGACGTGTACCTATGATGAAAATTACAGGCCTCTCTCATATTTTTAAGTGGGAGAACTTGCACAATTGGTGGCTGACTAAATACTTTTTTTCCCCACTGTATGGGATAGATTTTTAGAAATGTAGCTTAATTTGATTAATATTATGGTGTTTCTATTCCTAGAAAAACGAAAATGCATTTCTTACTGTAGCTGTTTTAGCGTAACTTACTTATTGGCATAAAGGCCTACTTCAATATACAGTACATCAATCAATCATTCATTCATTTGTGCATGTCATCACACAGCATACAAGTCATCCATGTCTTTAAATACAGTCAAGCATTTTAGTTATAAAACTTAATAACAAAAGGGAGCCTTGAATAATTTAACAATCAATAAACCGCAACATGTCAACAAAAGCGATTTAATTCATGAATGCATTTGACTGTTTTCAATATTGGGGAAGTGCAACTAAAATGTAGCTGAGATGTACAGTAGTTGAAATAAACATCTGCGAGTCTTTATTATTTTATTAACGAAAGCATAAAGATGTTGATGAACAAATACTGTACAGTATATGCTTTATCCGACATTTTGAGGTTGCATGAGGTTTGGAGTTAGAAATGTAAAACTTTAGAGTACTGAAGCATCGAATAGCTGCTAATAGCCCTTCATGGAAATGTTGTTCGCAGAGTTCACAACCTGCTACACTTGTGAAAAACAAGTGTTTGAAAACATGTTTTCAAAATGCCTCGAGCTGTAAATAAAAACACAGCATATAGATTATTGAATTATTATTTTTTTATATCCCTGCAAATGAAAACGGTCTGATCTCCGCGAAAGCCAACCGAACTGAGAAATACATTTCGTTTTTATACTAACAAATAGTTGCCATGGTGAATAATCCAATAATAATTGGTATGACACGGCTCGCGGAATTCATTAAAGAGGCGGCTTCTAAATGAAAATACTGGCAGATCAATAAAATGTACTCGTAGATCTAATAAAATGTAAAGGATTCTAAATTATTATCTAAAGTGTTTTTATACAATTATAATGCAGGGTTAATAATACATTTGTAGGGGTTGATGCATTTTTCGTTTGGCAAATCTGGTCTGTGATATTGAGTTAGAAATGTAGTAATTTTCTATTTTGGGGGGGGGGGGAATAATAGCCTACTGTCCGTAGTCATAAAAACAATTAGGCTAAATAAATTGATATTATTTTGTTTGGTAACGGATCGGCTCTCGGAACTCATTAAGAGGCGGCTTCTAACTTCAATATAATCATTTGAAGGATAAACCCATAGGTTTTAGTAAATTAAATTAGATTACCAGGTTCATTTTTCATTAGGTTATAATAATCCATGCCTTCTGGGAATGTTAAAAAATCCTAAAGTTATGGGTGGAGTTAGACATTTTGCTGTCAGAAGTATTAAAATCAACCAATGTCAGCCTTTAAATGCTTTATTATCCGAATGTTTAAAGTGCGTGTGGTCGACGGAGAGAAACAAAATGGTGCAGTTTGAGGCAATGTGGCAGAGAGTGATGCGGGCGCTGGAGATGTGAGCATGTGGGTCTGGGCAGGTGTGATGTAGTTGTCGTTTGTATGTGTATGTTTTGTATTGTCTAAAAAGATAAAATTCGTACCAAAAAAAATGAAAAGCTTGCAACACGCATCTAATTATTAATTATGAATATAATTTATTTGATTTATTTCGTTTACATTCTTCATTGTAACCACAATGTCAAAAATAATTGAACACACACGAGCAGATTAATAAAGAAATTTTTTGACCAAGTTAAAGACTATCAGAAAGAATGTTGGTACTTATTTATTTTGATCCAAAGACATGAATGAGTGAGTCACTCAGCTTTATGCTGACAAATCCTCGCTGGACTCTCATTCCGTTTTATTTTTCATACTGGCCCCCCGTGGGAATCAAACCCACAACCCTGGCGTTGCAAACGCCATGCTCTACCAACTGAGCTACATCCCTGCCGGCCATTCCCTCCCCTACCCTGGACGACGCTGGGCCAATTGTGCGCAGCCCCATGGGTCGTATTGTATTTACCGAAGTTCTCTCTCAACTCCAGGACCACCGGCAGCAAACCATTTTTTTGCATGATGCAGGACTCTAGTGCCAGGGAATTGAGACTCTCGGACTGAAAACGCCTCCATTAATTTACGAAAAGATAGTCAATTTGTGCCACAGTTTAGACTAACGATAGATCAGCGTTCCAACTCCCCCTTGTGATAGTGTGGTGCAATGACAGAATGACGCAATTTACCACAATCTGCACCATCTACCACAAACGGTCGCGGCATAAGCTTGAAACTTTTAAAGGAAGAACCACTCGGGAGGAGCTTAGTAATGTAATTTACTCGAGCTCCGGGACAGGACATTGTTTTTGCACCAGGAACAGTCATTTCTTACCATGGAGCTGCCCAAAATCACGGCTTGCAAGAAGGACAAGAAAATCCGCCCACTCCCACGCTTCACAGAACGGTGCAGGCCTCCGACAGATGGAGAAGCCCCGATCCAGAGCAGGAACGGAAGGTTGCCGACGTTGACTTCGAAATCGTAGTAGTAGGCACTGCGGCCGCAGACACAAGCACCCCCAGTGACAAAGGTGCAGGAAGATCAGGCTCCAGGACGGCAAAACTATTCATTGGTAGTATCCGCTCCGGGCCTCTCGTTGGGAGTGTAGACTGCTTTGTGGTAAGCTGCAGTCTTCGGCTTCCACGACTTGTGACATGTGACCATCGTTGATTGCCATGCTCCTCTTGCTGTGCTCCTTTGACTCCGCTATCAGATGGGGGAGGAGAGGCAGGAGATGGCTCCCCTGGTGAACGAACTCCAGGCAACACCGGCCAGTCGGATAACGACAAACGACAAGACGGAGATGCATCCAACATGCGCAAACGCCGTCCAGCCACCGGTGTAGAAAAGGTAAACATTTCACTCTGTGTTTTCCCCAGTTTCTTACGTAGGCTGGCTACCTGCGTGATCAAGGAAGCCACCTCAAGCCTATAATCCTCGGCAAGCAAACAATTGCCGGATTGGAACTCTGAGTGATCCAGTTTGTACCGAAACAAAGCATTGTAGATACAGCTTCTACAGCGCTGGATCCGTTCATTTACTTCTCCAGACAGAGGGCTCAATTGGAAAACTCATCTGGGACTAACTTCGTTAGCTTGATGGCTAACTTTAGCAATTTAGCGGCTCTTTAAAGCAGACTTCAACCTGTCAGTTAAGCGGGATTCCAGGACAAGAAATAGCGGTCCTAGCTGTTAAAAGCTAACCGCGTCGCAGAATGCATGCAAAAACAAGTTTGGTATTTATGTTTAACAAAAATTGGTTATGTTTTAGTTAAAATAACAAACCAAGTGTTTCCGGTATACAATGTTCAGCTGTGCACTCTGATGACGTCAGGACCAAAATAGAAAGGGTTAAGCAGTGTTAAAAAAAAAATCTAGAAAGTTAAGTTTGGGCAGTCTGCACATTTGAGAGTTGGTTTCGTATTAATGGGAAATTTCAAAATTGTTCTACTTCATATTGATTATCTCCAGCACCACCCCAACATCAACATACACTATATATACAAAGGTATGTGGACACCCCTTCAAATTAGTGGATTCGGCTATTTCAGCCACACCCGTTGCGGACAGGTATAAAATCGAGCACACAGCCATGCAATCTCCATACACAAACATTGGCATTAGAATGGCCTTACTTTAGAGCTCAGTGACTTTCAACGTGGCACCATCAAAGGATGCCACCTTACCAACAAGTCAAATTTCTGCCCTGCTAGAGCTGCCCCAGTCAACTGTAAGTGCTGTTATTGTGAAGTGGAAAGGTCAAGGAGCAACAACGGTTCAGCCGCGAAATGGTAGGCCACACAAGCTCACAGAACGGGATTGCCGAGTGCTGAAGCACGTAAAAATCGTCTGTCCTCGGTTGCAACACTCACTATCGAGTTCCAAACTGCCTCTAGAAGTAACGTCAGCACAATAACTGTTCGTCGGGAGCTTCATGAAATGGTTTTCCATAGCTGAGCAGCTGCACACAAGCCTAAGATCACCAAGCGCAATGCCAAGCATCGGCTGGAGTGGTGTAAAGCTCGCCGCCATTGGACTCTGGAGCAGTGGAAACGCATTCTCTGAAGTGATGAATCACGCTTCACCATCTGGAAGTCCGACGTATGAATCTGGGTTTGGCGGATGCCAGGAGAACGCTACCTGCCAAATGCACAGTGCCAACTGTAAAGTTTGGTGGAGGAGGAATAATCGTCTGGGGCTGTTTTTCATGGTTCGGGCTAGGCCCCTTAGTTTCAGTGAAGGGAAATCTTTAAACGCTACAGCATACAATGACATTCTAGAAAATTCTGTGCTTCCATCTTTGTGGCAACAGTTTGGGGAAGGCCCTTTCCTGTTTCAGCATGACAATGCCCCCGTGCACAAAGCGAGAGCCATACAGAAATGGTTTGTCGAGATCGGTGTGGAAGAACTTGACTGGCCTGCACAGAGCCCTGACCTAAACTCCATCAAACACCTTTGGGATGAATTGGAACTCCGACTGCGAGCCAGTCCTAATCGCCTAACATCAGTGCCCGACCTCACTAATTCTCGTGGCTGAATGGAACTCCCCACAGCAATGTCATAGCAGCAAAGGGGGGACCAACTCCATATCAATGCCCATGATTTTGGAATGTTTGATGAGCGGGTGTCTACATACTTTTGTCTACATACCATGTAGTGTGTGTGAAAATGGCGCATTTCTATGTTTTGGAAACTGGAGATTAATATTTAGTTGAACATTTTTGAAAAGTCAATTTATTAGCTTAAATCGTTTAAGCTCTAGAGTGGGCGGAAGAAATCAAATAATATGAGTATGTAAGAAAACGCAGTAAGAACTCTACCCCTACCTCTTTTCCTGGGCTTGCATAGGATCTCATCCGGGATGCAAGGATTGTATTGTGGTGGCTGGAGAACATGAGGGCGCAGGGAAAGGAGTAGGTCTCAGGTGTAGGATTTCTGACGGCACTCGGCTTGGTAGATGGTACGGGAGCATAGGTTCAGTCAGCAGGTCTCAACCACATCATTATGGAGGAAGACGTTGTGCGTTAAGTTTGTATTCCATACAGAGTTAGTTAAGGGAGAGCAGGGAGGACCAATTTAAACACTGCTAAGAAGTTAGAGCGAACAAAAACATTGTACTTTTTCATACCAAGAGTTGCTGTCTGAAACGGTCTTCCTTGGGAGAAGTTTCCAGGTTAAATAAATTAACTGGATGTGAAGGAAATCAAAACGTTTAAAAAATGTTTTGTAAAGTTATTTAGCCCATGATAATTTAACATGATTTCTATATTTATTTTGCCATCACCTCACCACTGTTTCAGTATAAATTATAGCTAAATGATTCCTTATCAAACCACATTTACTGAATCATGATTTACTTGTATTGATGGCAGGTGTGTTGGAATTTAAGTTGATATTTCTAAGTTGCACTTGAATATTGTATGACAGCACGAGTACAGACAAACACAAACAGGAGAAATTTGCTAAACATTAATTAACATGAATTGTTCTTGTAAAAGTGTGCGGCACTGCCAATGTGACTGAAATCAATAGGTTCAGCACTGTCATGTAAGCTCACGCTGAAATAAAATATAGAGATGCGTTTTATCTGAAGGCAAGACATGGACAGACAGATAAGCTGTGACATCGCAGCCAAACTTGTGCTGTTGACCGAAAGTTATTTTATTACATAAGCTACGTTTCCATGCACTTGTAGACAGATTTCCAAACGAATTATACCAAACTGGCTTGTTGCGGACAACAAGCTGTGCGTAATGACGTAGTGCACATAAAAAGCCCTTTCATTAATAAAAAAATAAAAGGCTTGTGTCTCAATTTCAACTCTGTTGATGGTTTTGCCACAAACAGTTGCGATAAACAGCACATTTGCCCACTCTGGTCTTAGGACATGCGCTCATGCCAACAGCTCACAGATACAGTGCAGACAGAGGGTACATTATAAAATTAATTTGTAGGCTATTTGTGACTTGTTTCATGAAACTAGGCGTATGTCGCACATCACTACTTCACAAGAGCAGCATTTTAACGTAAATATAATTGTTTTAATCAAAATGCGTTGTTTTGGCAGAAATGCCTTCTGGTACATGTGAACTTTCATGTGCCTTAATAACAAACTTGTATTCCATCCATAAATACTGATAAAATTGTTAAATTACGAGCCTAGTTGGTTTAGCCATGGACAAAGACAGGAACTTTCCCACTAGCCATGATTGGCTGAGATAATGTATTGGCTGGACATGCCAAGAGATGAGTTTGGATTGGTCTGTCATGTAACACGCTTCTGTCTATAACGTGAACTGTTCAGTTTGTGTTCTTTTTTTAATTTATTTTTTTGTCATTTAGCAGACGCTCTTATCCAGAGCAACTTACAGTTAGTGAGTGCATACATTTTCATACTGGTGTTGACAGTCCTTTCTACCACGCCGTTTTTGAAAGATATACACTACCATTTAAAAGTTTGGGGTCACTTAGAAATGTCCTTGTTTTCGAAAGAAAAGCAATTTTTTTGTCCATTAAAATAACATCAAATTGATCAGAGATACAGTGTAGACATTGTTAATGTTGTAAATGGCTATTGTAGCTGGAAACGGCTGATTTTGAATGGAATATCTACATAGGCGTACAGAGGCCCATTATCAGCAACCATCAGTCCAGTGTTCCAATGGCACGTTGTGTTTGCTAATCCAAGTTTATCATTTTAAAAGGCTAATTGATCATTAGAAAACCCTTTTGCAATTATGTTAGCACAGCTGAAAACTGTTGTGCTGATTAAAGAGGTAATAAATCTGGCCTTCTTGAGACTAGTTGAGTATCTGAAGCATCAGCAATAATGGGTTCGATTACAGGCTCAAAATGGCCAGAAACAAATAACTTTCTTCTGAAACTCGTCAGTCTATTCTTGAGAAATGAAGGCTATTCCATGCGAAAATATCCAAGAAACTGAAGATCTCGTACAACGCTGTGTACTACTCCCTTCACAGAACAGCGCAAACTGGCTCTAACCAGAATAGAAAGAGGAGTGGGAGGCCCCGGTGCACAACTGAGCAAGAGGACAAATACATTAGAGTGTCTAGTTTGAGAAACAGACGCCTCTCACAGGTCCGCAACTGGCAGCATCATTAAATAGTAACCGCATAACACCAGTCTCAACGTCAATAGTGAAGAGGCGACTCCAGGATGCTGACCTTTTAGGCAGAGTCGCAAAGAAAAAGCCATATCTCAGACTGGCCAATAAAAAGAAAAGATGGGCAAAAGAACAGACAAGTGTTATGGACAGACGAATCGAAGTTTGAGGTGTTCGGATCACAAACATTTGAGAGTTGCAGACCAAATGAAAAGATGCTGGAGGAGTGCTTGATGCCATCTGTCAAGCATGGTGGAGGCAATGTGATGGTTGTGGTGAATTATTATTAATGAACTGTAGAGTTTAATGGACTATGAGGTAGAACTGGGTTAATCAAGAGTATAGAGATTTCTTTGTTACTGGGCCAGGAATTGAATTGGGTCATTTCACTGTGTGTGTGGGGTTTGTGTATGTTTCAAGGATTTAGGGCCTTGTCATGGTTAAACTAAACATGAGTGTGTGTGCAACACAGGAGAGTGAGTGATTGGTTGGAGTACTATGTGCATAATAAAAGTCGAGTTTAGTCGCCCTCAGAGACAAAGGAAGTGGGCGGAGCAATACAAGAGCGGGAAAACTGAAGAGGGGACTATAAAGGATGGAGGGAGAGCGTAAGGGGGTGAGCCATTCTGCAGAATGGTATCGGCTTTGTTGAAACTTTAATAAAGTAATTTCTTGGTGCAACAAAAACTCTGTAAGACCTTATTTGTAATAAAGTATAGTGGTTATTTTCCACAACATGGTCTGGGGGTGCTTTGGTGGTGGTAAAGTGGGAGATTTGTACAGGGTAAAAGGGATCTTGAAGAAGGAAGGCTATCACTCCATTTTGCAACACCATACCCTGTGGATGGCGCTTGATTGGAGACAATTTCCTCCTACAACAGGACAATGACCCAACGTACAGCTCCAAACTATGCAATAACTATTTAGGGAAGAAGCAGTCAGCTGTTATTCTGTCTATAATGGAGTGGCCAGCACAGTCACTGCATCTCGACCCTATTGAGCTGTTGTGGGAACAGCTTGACCGTATGGTATGTAAGAAGTGCCCATCAAGCCAATCCAACTTGTGTGAGGTGCTTCAGGAAACATGGGGTGAAATCTCTTCAGATTACCTCAACAAATTGACAACTAGAATGCCTAAGGTCTGCAAAGCTGTAATTGCTTCAAATGGAGGATTCTTTGACGAAAGCAAAGTTTGAAGGACACTATTACTTATATTAAAAATCATTATTTCTAACCTTGTAAATGACTACATTTCCTATGCATTTTGCTATATTTCCTATTCAAACTAATTTCATGTATGTTTTCATGGAAAACAAGGACATTTCTAAGTCACCCCAAACTTTTGAACGGTAGTGTATATGAAAGATATATAACGTTAGTCATCAAGAATTACAAAGGTTTTGCTACTTTTCTCAACAACATTGATACCCTGAATTTAGCACACACTCTCAACAGATCAGTATGAAAAAGTCATGAGCTACTTTCTCCACACGCCACAGTCAGTGTGAACCAAAGTGACTTGACACAAAGCTGGCCAAACAAGATGTAGCTACAAACAAAACTGAGTTAAATGGTTCCAGTCTGCCATGAAGCGTTCATCCATGTATACGGGTAAGAGTCTAGTCACATTTTCCAGATATACGTTTCAAATTTAGTCAGAAAGTCTTTTTTATTGCAAGTTTAAAGCATACCGTTAGTTAGCTAGCAAATGTTAGCTTGCTGGCTCGCTTGCTAACGTCACGTGTATGATCTGTGTAGTAATATTATTCGAATCAGCAAGCCATTTGCATTGCTAGTTATAGCCTAATGTTAGCTAGTTAACATTGAACCTAGTTTGTTAGCTTTAGCTACCTGCAGATTCATACTACAGCTATGACACTGTTTGTATTAGCAGTAGTATGAGTTGGGGTTATGCAGGTTCATTGTTTAGCTAGCTAGCTACATGTCTAAACAAAAGAATCCAATTCGGCCGGATTATTACATGTCCCATCAAATTAGCAGTTGTGTCTGGGGGTGGTTACGGCAATCAATTGTATTTCATGAACATGTGTACGTGTCTAGACAATAGTTACCCATCCACTTAGCTAGATGTGCGTGATGGGTGGTTATAGCATTTCCTTCACATGACCCATCAATTTAGACAAGTGTGTCGGGTAAGCGGCATCTAATAACGATAAAATATCTATATAAAATATTTTCATCTTGACACTTTGTTTTTGATATTGCTACTATGCAAGTATGAAAGTATTATCACTGTACCGTTTACACCTTCTGTATCCTGAGCATGTGGCAAATAAACTTACATTTGATTTGATATAGTGTGTGTTTACCACATGGCCTCACATGTGAATCTTTAAAGAGATGGGTGGGACTAAGGCTTAAGAGGGTGTGAACGATGCTGAATGGGTGTAGACAAAGAAGAGCTGTCCAGTAGGTGTACCAAAACATTCAAGGGCCATTTTCTCAAAAGTGGGGTTACAAGTTTATCAGCTTTCAAGGCATAATTACTTTCCCATTGTTCCTCAACTGCAGTGTATGTATACCATTTTCTAGCTCTGAGGCTCTACTTTTATCCAATGTAAAAAAAAAAAAAAAAAAAACACCATTACAAATTTTGCTGCTTAAGACCGAATCGAGGCGGTCGGTCACATTTGTCAATTGTCAGCCAAACACCAATCATCATGTCACCAGCATACAAATTAAGACCCTTAATATTTTTGGGAAAAGAGCATCAAGCTCATCACTGTGCACTTTCAACAAAGTGAAATTCATCATAAATTATGTAATCTATAGCCTAATAAACTGCATGCTTTTACGAGTGGTAGTGGGAGGACCACACAACTTAGCATTGTGTGAGTGTTGACACGATACCAGTATCGCGATCCTACGATACCAGATTTTACTTGGCAAAAAAGTAAACACTATTCTATCAACAATTGCGCAAAAAAAGTGTTTCCACTACCATCTGAAATATTTCAGACCCCAAAAACGATCCACCCCTTTTCAACAGATCTGGTTTTGTCAACATTTTGGAAAGTCTACCTACAATTTTATGTTTCCATAAGGCCCATCATGAGTTTTTTTATCCAACAGGTACTTTACTTGTTTAAAAATAGTTGGATGGAAACATGGTTACAGTCTATTCTTAATACCGAAAATACAGTAAATTAAACTCACCAGATGCTGTTCCATCGGACCCAAATGGGATGGCCACTTTTGCCAGCTGCCCAGCACTAGCCTTGCTCTGATTGTTTTTTTTGGCCTGCTTCGCAGTGGGCAGCTCATTTTGATTGGCGGCTCTGGCTTTGGGTGGTCCCACACTGGTGGTGGTGTCTCTCTGAATGGCAGGCTTCTGCTGGGTTTTTTTAGGGACAATGGGAGCGGATTGAGCCTGGGCCTGGCTCTGTCCAGGGGCTTTAGCCAGCTGTTCTGAGAGCAGTGTGGCTGCCACGTTTTGACCACTGCTGTCCAGTTCAAGTCCGTAGCCTCGCTCTGTGATGGAGAGGACACGTGCGTGGAGCTGCTGGCCCACACACAGGGCCTGGAAGCGGCCTATAGACTCCGCACTCCACTGGGGGCTCAGAGGCTCAACACCTAAAGGGGGTGGGGGAGGGTATTTTATAGTCATGACTCGTTAGGACAGTTTCTCACCATATTCGTATGAGCAGGTTGGAAAACAATAATTTTATGAATGAGGATATCATTAACAAAATCCTAAAAACCCTGCAAATACACACATGTACACACAATATTCTCTTTGTGCCAGACCGAGTTTAAACTCCTTACGTTTAATTTTTCTGTATTTACTTATCTGTATTAACTTTTTTTACTGCTCTAGTTATTATTCCTTGGATAACCTTTATAATTCCTTACGCGGTCCGCACTGCTTAGAACACTATAATAATTATCACTGAAGTATCACCGTGATTCATTGTAATGGTTGTTTGTGTCAATTAGGTCAGTAAGGTATGGGTTGCCAACTGGAGATTTGACATGAAAATAAAATGTCAATCATTCACATTCACACAAACACAGTAACGGTTAAGGTAAAAACACCAGTTAATGTTATAACTTACCAGATAAAGTAATAAAACATGAACAGATAACGTAATAACCTTTTTCACTTAACATTATAAGTTATTATGCAATATGGTGGTTATTACGTTATCAGGTGAGTAACAATATTTGATGAATAACGTAACATCTTTAACTGATCACGTAGCTTATAACATACCAAAATCGTATAATATTACTCAATTTGATGCATACCACACCACAGCCCAACAATTGCCAGCACACACACAAACCTCTGCACATGTACTCATACCCACACACAGATATGTACACACATGCACACACAAAATGTACAGTCAGACACACACAGGTAGGTAACACTTTATATAAAGGGGGTATGCATAACAACTTTATCAAACCAGTCATAACACCTTTGAGTGTTGCAGTATCATTCATTAGTCATAACACATTTAATTAACATCATTCGTGAGGAATTTTCAAAATAAAAGTCATTTCGAAAAGCTCTTAATTATCAGTACAGAAATGCATATTTATACTGTCACAGGACCCAACCCCGACACACTATTTTCGTAACAGTCTGGGAGCACCGTATACAGTGCCTTGCAAAAGTATTCATCCCCCTTGGCGTTTTTCCTATTTTGTTGCATTACAACCTGTAATTTAAATGGAATTTTATTTGGATTTCATGTAATGGACATACACAAAATAGTCCAAATTGGTGAAGTGAAATGAAAAATATTACTTGTTTCAAAAAATTCAAAAAAATTCATAACGGAAAAGTGGTGCGTGCATGTGTGTGCTGCCATCCTGTTAGAAGGTAACAGATTATTTTATTATAGTGGTTAAGAGTGACTTTCATTGTGTTGCATGGTGTTTATCGCCCCCTAGTGGAGCTTTCTGGTACTTAGAAGAATGTACAAAAAACGGAAGTAGAGTAGTCATTCTGCACGCAGACAAGCAGCTAGAAACAACGCTACGGTACAGTTATTTCTGTGCAACTATTTCTTGTCACGTTTCAGCCTCGGAAAATATTTGTTTTTAAGTTCAATTCAAGCATATTGCTAATGATGATAATATTGTTATTGATAGAATTGCTTAATTCTCAATGTTAGTTGGTTACATTTACTCACGCAAATTGCATTGACTTTCATAGATGCCGTCAGCTGTATTAGTTTGCTCGTGCGTCGTGTAAAACATATTATACTATAGTTTGTTAATGTTTCTAGTGTAATATGCTTTGTTATTGTACAGAAGTGTGTGCACATTATTAGAGTAATGAAAGGAGTTGGTTAGTTGTTACTCATAGAGTAATTATCTATTTGGTTTGTCGTCATGTCAGATACATGGTAACTTGGCACTTGCTTTGTATTTATGCAACTTCAACTTAACGTATAGTGTACAGCTACAGTATGTCAATGTGAATTGAATACTAAAGTATATTATTTTCTGTATTTCCAGTTTCACAACATAAACGTTTTCAATACATTTGTTCAAGAAAAGTCACGCCTTGGAAGTTTTATTGAAGACTCAGTTCTTAGCTATCTGTCTAGTTTTGCATGGGAAAGCAATTCCAGGGCAGAATAATATGTATTCACCACCTTTGCTATGAAGCCCCTAAATAAGATCTGGTGCAACCAATTACCTTCAGAAGTCACATAATTAGTTAAATAAAGTACACTTGTGTGCAATCTAAGTGTCACATGATCTCAGTTTATATACACCTGTTCTAAAAGGCCCCAGAGTCTGCAACACCACTAAGCAAGGGGCACCAACAAGCAAGGGGCACCAACAAGCAAGTGGCACCATGAAGACCAAGGAACTCTCCAAACAGGTCAGGGACAAAGTTGTGGAGAAGTAAATATCAGGGTTGGGTTATAAAAAAATATCAGAAACTTTGAATATCCCACAGAGCACCATTAAATCCATTATTAAAAATTGAAAGAATATGGCACCACAACAAACCTGGCAAGGAGGGCATTAATCAGAGGCAACAAAGAGACCAAAGATAACCCTGAAGGAGCTGCAAGGCTCCACAGCGGATATTGGAGTATCTGTCCATAGGACCACTTTAAGCCGTACACTCCACAGAGCTGGGCTTTACGGAAGAGTGGCCAGAAAAAAGCCATTGCTTAAAGAAAAAAATAAGCAAACACGTTTGTTGTTCGCCAAAAGGCATGTGGGAGACTCCCCAAACATATGGAAGAAGGTACTCGTCAGACGAGACTAAAAGTCAGCTTTTTGGCCATCAAGGAAAACGCTATGTGTGGCGCAAACCCAACACCTCTCATCACTCCGAGAACACCATCCCCACAGTGAAGCATGGTGGTGGCAGCATCATGCTGTGGGTATGTTTTTCATCAGCAGGGACTGGGAAACTGGTCAGAATTTAAGGAATAATGGATGGCGCTAAATACAGGGAAATTCTTGAGGGAAACCTGTTTCAGTCTTCCAGAGATTTGAGACTGGGACGGAGGTTCACCTTCCAGCAGGACAATGATCCTAAGCATACTGCTAAAGCAACACTCGAGTGGTTTAAGGGGAAACATTTAAATGTCTTGGAATGGCCTAGTCAAAGCCCAGACCTCAATCCAATTGAGAATCTGTGGTATGACTTAAAGATTGCTGTACACCAGCGGAACCCATCCAACTTGAAGGAGCTGGAGCAGTTTTACCTTGAAGAATGGGCAAAAATCCCAGTGGCTAGATGTGCCAAGCTTATAGAGACATACCCCAAGAGACATGCAGCTGTAACTGCTGCAAAAGGTGGCTCTACAAAGTATTGACTTTGGGGGGATGAATAGTTATGCACGCTCAAGCTTTCAGTTTTTTTGTCTTATTTCTTGGTTGTTTCACAACAAAAAAGATGTTGCATCTTCAAAGTGGTAGGCATGTTGTGTAAATCAAATGATACAAACCCCCCCAAAATCAATTTTAATTCCAGGTTGTAAGGCAACAAAATAGAAAAATGCCAAGTGGGGTGAATACTTTCGCAAGCCACTGTTAGGCTGAGATCATTACCCAAGTAGTATTTGGAATTTAGGGGTTTATTTGCCTTGCTCAAGGCCACAATGCCAGTAGGGGTTGGAACCAGACCTGGGTGTTAATTAAGCAATAAGGCATGAGAACCCGGGAATTATCGTGTGAAAACTCCCGACTCCGAAACAGCCCTTAGTTTGTGTGACAAAACCGCACATTTTAGAGTGGCCTTTAATTGTCCCCAGCACAAGGTGCACCTGTGTAATGATCATGCTGTTTAATCAGCTTCTTGATATGCCACACCTGACAGGTAGATGGATTATCTTGGCAAAGGATAAATGCTCACTAACAGGGATGTAAACAAATTTGTGCGCAAAATGAGAGAAATAAGCTTTTTGTGCATACAGAACATTTCTGGAATCTTTTATTTGAGCTCATGAAACATGGGACCAACGCTTCACATGTTGCTTTTATAGTTTTGTTCAGTGTAAACGTGTTCAGAAACATTATCTACTCACTTAGAAAGAAAATGACTGCAGTAATCGTTCAGTTACTATTGGGCAAAACATAACCCAAAACACAACCAAAACAATAGCCTGTTTTTTCTTTTTCGTATATTTCTCAATCTCACTTTCCATCCTTTAACTAAATATACTTTACTGCAACCCGCCCCACCCAATGTGGAACGGATTCTATTATTTCTTCATACATTTTTATCCAGAACCTCTGGCTGAAACTAGCCAGCTAACTAGCTACTTGCTATTAGCCACCGTTAGCGGTCTTCACCATTGTCCGTGGCCGTGACCTGCACTACCTACCAGCCAGCTCTAGCCTGGACAATTATCAGCCAGTCTGCATATCGCGTTATCGAACCAGAGCATATCGGATTTTCTGCCGGAATCACTGAATCACTGGACCTTAACACCAGACCATCGCAACTAGCTAGCTGCAACAAAATGGATGTTGACGTTGTTGGCTAATCACCACTGTCCTGAAGCTAACCCCAGTTAGCCTTGAGCTAGCCTCTCCCGGCTATCTACCTCTCTGTCAACCGGACGGGACCTCCTAGTGTTGACACGGAGCCCCGCCGATCCATCACAACTGGTCTGCCGACATAATCGTCTGATGTGGTTTCAACAGGCTTCCCGTTGCGACGACCACAAAGATCCATCTGCTAGCCCCGGCCCGCTAGCACATGCAATCAACAGCAGTGCCTCCAGCTCGCCTGTAGCGTAAGCAGCCACTGAACTGCTCCCGGACTTACTTATTGCTGTTCACTGGACCTTATGATCACTCAGCTACACAGCTGATGCCTGCTGGACTGTTCCTTTATACGGTACCCCATCCTCTTGATCTGTTTAGCCTCAGCTCAAACTTTTGTCGCCATTACCAGCTTTTGTCTTAGCTCTCTCGAATAACACCTGTGACTGCTTTTTGCCTACCTCCCATGTCAATATGCCTTGCCTATTGCTGTTTCGGTTAGTTCTAACTGTACTTTTTCAATGTAGAGCCCCCAGTCCTGCTCAACCCGTCTCAAACAGATCCTTTGTCCCACCCCCCACACACGTGTAGACCTGCTCAATCGGTGCCTCCAGTGATGCTCTCTCTTTCATCTTTACCCAACGCTTAGGTTTACCTCCACTGTACTCATTTCCTTCCATATCCTTGTCTGTACATAATGCCCTGAATCTATTCTCTATACCCAACGCACTAGAAGACCAGTTCTTAAAGCCTTTAGCCGTATCCTTATTCTACTCCTCCTCTGTTCCTCTGGTGATGTGGAGGTTAACCCATGCCCTGTAGCCCCCAGTATCACTCCTGCTCCCCAGGCGCTATCATTAATTGACTTCTGTAATAGCAAAAGCCTTGGTTTCTTGCATGTTAACATCAGAAGCCTCCTCCCTAAGTTTGAGTTATTCACTGCGTTTGCACACTCAGCCAACCCTGATGTTCTAGCAGTGTCTGAATCCTGGCTTAGGAAGGCCACCAAAGATTCTGAAATTTCCATTCCCAACTACAACATTTTCCGTCTAGATAGAACTGCCAAAGGGGGCGGAGTTGCAATCTACTGTAGAGCTCTATCATACTATCCAGGTCTGTGCCCAAACAGTTTGAGCTTCTACTTCTAAAAATCCACCTTTCCAGAAATAAGTCTCTCACTGTTGCCGCTTCCTATAGACCCCCCTCAGCCCCCAGCTGTGCCCTGAACACCATATGTGAATTGATTGCCCGCCATCTATCCTCAGAGTTCGTATTGCTTGGTGACCTAAACTGGGATATGCTTAACATTCCGGCCGTCCTACAATCTAAACTAGATGCCCTCAATCTCACACAAATTATCAAGGAACCTACCAAATACAACCCTAAATCCGTTAACATGGGCACCCTCATAGATATCATCCTGACTAATTTACCCTCTAAATACACCTCCGCTGTCTTCAACCAGGATCTCAGCGATCACTGCCTCATTGCCTGCGTCCGTAATGGGTCCGCGGTCAAACGACCACCCCTCATCACTGTCAAACGCTCCCTAAAACACTTCAGCGAGCAGGCCTTTCTAATTGACCTGGCCTGGGTATCCTGGATGGATATTGACCTCATTCTGTCAGTAGAGGATGCCTGGTTGTTCTTTAAAAGTGCTTTCCTCTCCATCTTAAATAAGCATGCCCCATTCAAAAAATTCAGAACTAAGAACAGATATAGCCCCTGGTTCACCCCAGACTTGACTGCCCTTGACCAGCACAAAAACATCCTGTGGCGTACGGCATTAGCATCGAACAGCCCCCGCGATATGCAACTTTTCAGGGAAGTCAGGAACCAATATACAAAATCAGTTAGGAAAGCAAAGGCTAGCTTTTTCAAACAGAAATGTGCATCCTGTAGCACTAACTCCAAAAGATTTTGGAACACTAAAGTCCATGGAGAATAAGAGCACCTCCTCCCAGCTGCCCACTGCACTGAGGCTAGGAAACACTGTCTCTACCGATAAATTTCAACAAGCATTTTGCTGCTCCACCTGGCTACCACTACCCCGGCCACCAGCTCTGCACCCTCCGCTGCAACTTGCCCATGCCCCCCCCCCCGCTTCTCCTTCACACAAATCCAGACAGCTGATGTTCTGAAAGAGCTGCAAAATCTGGACCCCTACAAATCAGCTGGGCTAGACAATCTGGACCCTTTCTTTCTAAAACTAGCCGCCGAAATTGTCGCAACCCCTATTACTAGCCTGTTCAACCTCTCTTTCGTAACGTCTGAGATCCCCAGAGATTGGAAAGCTGCCGCGGTCATCCCCCTCTTCAAAGGGGGTGACACTCTAGATCCAAACTATTACAGACCTATATCCATCCTGCCCTGCCTTTCGGAAGTTTTTGAAAGCCAAGTTAACAAAAAGATCACCGACCATTTCGAATCCCACCGTACCTTCTCCGCTATGCAATCCGGTTTCCGAGCTGGTCATGGGTGCACCTCAGCCACGCTCAAGGTGCTAAACGATATTATAACCTTGATCGATAATAGACAGTACTGTGCAGCCATCTTCATCGACCTGGCCAAGGCTTTCGACTGTCAACCACCGCATTCTTATTGGCAGACTAAATAGCCTTGGTTTCTCAAATGACTGCCTCGTCTGGTTCACCAACTACTTCTCAGATAGAGTTCAATGTGTCAAATCGGAGGGCCTGTTGTCTGGACCTACGGCAGTCTCTATGGGGGTGCCACAGGGTTCAATTCTTGGGCCGACTCTATTCTCTGTGTATATCAATGATGTCGCTCTTGCTGCTGGTGACTCTCAGATCCACCTCTACGCAGACGACACCATTTTGTATACATCTGGCCCTTCCTTGGACACTGTGTTAAATCTCCAAACGACCTTCAATGCCATACAATACTCCTTCAGTAGCCTCCAACTGCTCTTAAACACTAGTAAAACTAAATGCATGCTCTTCAATCGAACGCTGCTTGCACCCGCCCACCCGACTAGTATCACTACTCTCGACGGGTCTGACCTAGAGTATGTGGACAACTACAAATACCTAGGTGTCTGGTTAGACTGTAAACTCTCCTTCCAGAATCACATTAAGCATCTCCAATCCAAAGTTAAATCTAGAATCGGCTTCCTATTTCGCAACAAAACCTCCTTCACTCATGTTGCCAAACATGCCCTCGTAAAACTGACTATCCTACCGATCCTTGACTTTGGCGATGTCATTTACAAAATAGCCTCCAACACTCTACTCAGCAAATTGGATGTAGTCTATCACAGTGCCATCCGTTTTGTCACCAAATCCCCATATACTACCCACCACTGTGACCTGTACGCTCTTGTTGGCTGGTCCTCACTACATATTCGTCGCCAAACACACTGGCTCCAGGCCATCTATAAATCACTGCTAGGCAAATCCCTGCCTTATCTTAGCTCATTGGTCACCATAGCAACACCCACCCGTAGTATGCGCTCCAGCAGGTATATCTCACTGGTCATCCCCAAAGACAACACCTCCTTTGGCCGCCATTCCTTCCAGTTCTCTGCTGCCAATGACTGGAACGAATTGCAAAAATCTCTGAAGCTGGAGACACTTATCTCCCTCACTAACTTTAAGCATCAGTTGTCAGAGCACCTTACCGATCACTGCACCTGTACACAGCCCATCTGAAATTAGCCCACCCAACTACCTCATCCCCATATTGTTATTTATTTTGCTCATTTGCACCCCAGTATCTCTATTTGCACATCATCTCTTGCACATCTATCATTCCAGTGTTAATACTTATTGTAATTACTTTGCACTATGGCCTATTTATTGCCTTACCTCCATAACTTGCTACATTTGAACACACTGTATATATATTTTCTGTTGTATTTTTGACTTAATGTTATGTTTTACCCCATATGTAACTCTGTGTTGTTGTTTTTAATCGCACTGCTTTGCTTTATCTTGGCCAGGTCGCAGTTGCCAATGAGAACTTGTTCTCAACTGGCTTACCTGGTTAAATAAAGGTGCAATAAATAAAATTAAAATAAAATGAATGATGGAGCTGAGTTTTTTTGTCCAAAATTTCATTTAAGATGCTCCAAAGCTTTTTACTATCATTCTTTATGTCATTTATCTTAGTTTCATAGTGTAGTCTTTTCTTCTTTTTTTTCTTCTTCAGTTTAGTCACATGATTTCTCAATTTGCAGTACGTTTGCCAATCGGTTTTGCAGCCACACTTATATGCCATTCCTTTTGCCTCTCAACCATACAATTTTCCAATTCCTCATCAATCCATGGGGATTTAACAGTCATTTTCAAATGGGTGCATGCTTATTAGTAACTGGGATAAGCAATTTCATAAATGTGTCAAGTGTAGCTTCTGGTTGCTCTTCAGTACACACCACGGACCAACAAATATTTGTTATATCAACATAGTAATCACTACAAAACGTATTGTATGACCTCTTATACACTATATTAGGCCCAGCCTTTGGAACTTTGGTTTTCCTAGATATGGCTACTATATTGTGATCACTACATCTGATGGATTTGGATACTGCTTTAAAGCAAATTTCTGCAGCATTAGTAAAGATGTGATCAATACATGTTGATGACTTAATTCCTGTGCTGTTTGTAACTACCCTGGTAGGTTGACTGATAACCTGAACCAGGCACTAGTTACAGTTTGAAGCTTGCTCTTCCTGTAGATCTTATAACCATGTATTGCTACCACTGTATCAAAGGTATTATATCTAAGTGAGTTTCAGATTTTGTCAGAATATTAATGTCATCTGTTACTAGCAAATTATTGATTTCATGAACCTTGTTTCTTAAGGTACATATGTTAACGTGGGCCATTTTTAGCACTTTTCTGGGATGCTTGATTGTTTTTATTGCTTTCCTGGGAAGCTTAGCAGAGATGTAAATGCTCATCTTATTTATGTTAGTGCAGGGTGACCTCCTCAGTGCTAAGAGTATCACTCTGGTACATAGGCACATGATTACTGCATACAATAGCTGTGGGATCAGCAGTGACATTCAGGGCAGTAAGAGGGACATAAATTAGGTTACTTACATTGTGTCTTCCAACGCACATGGGATAAAGTACATTTCCTGACGCATTACGACAACTCAGCCACACAAATAGTAGGGATTAAATGAGCTGGGCTTGGGTCATTGATAAGTAATTGTCTCAACGCAGCCTTATAATGCTGTGAAAGGATCCAGGAACACAAATGATTTGGGTGGATCCCATCCTCCTTATAATACAAGCTTTGTTTCCAGAAGTAATCAAAATTGTCAATAAATGTTACACCCTGAGAGCTGCAATAGTCTCGTAGCCAGTTATGGAGGGCTAAAAGTCTGCTGAACCGTTCAATGCCATGATTTAGAGAGGGCAGAGGGCCAGATGTTACGGGGCGTTTGTTGGTGTCAAGTTGTGACCCAATCAGTTCTTTAAAATCTATCATCTACAGCTGTTCTGAGCTGGCCTTCATAATGTCATTGAATCCAACATTAACTATGATACTCAATTTCCTGATGCTGGGTTAAAATGTTTGGGAGCAGCTTATTGATGTCCTGTACTCGTGCTCCTTGATAGCAACGTTTTTGCTCCAGGTACTGAGACATTTCTCATCATTGAACTGCCCAATACAACGGGCGGAGAAGGGAATGGCAAAATCCGCCCATTCCCACCCCTCACACAATTCGTTTTGTCTTTCACGGGACCACGAGAAGCAGGATAGCGTATGCCCACTGCTCCCGGCGATAGTTCCAGACCTCCCACAGCAGGCAGTGCCCCATCAGATCCCGAGAGAGGGAAAGGAGCCGAACTCGACGACGAAGACGCTGCTGGAGTCAGCGTAGTTGGAGTCTGCACCGCCTTCGCAGACACAGGAAATCTGAGCGCAGGTAGATCAGGCACCAGTGCAGTGAAGCTATTCCTTATGTCAATCTGCTCTGAACCTCTCGCAGTCACTCCCGTCTGCTTAGCAGCATGCCGCTGCCGTCAGTTTCCACAACTTGTGACATGGGACCAGCGCTGATTGGGACATTCTTCTTGCTGTTCTCCGTCTACTTCACTAAAGGATGGAGGAGGAGAAGCAGATGGAGACGATTTCCTTGGTAGGCGAGTTCCAGGTAGCACAGGCCATTCGGATAGGGACAGTTGACAAGGCGGGGGACACATCCATCAGGCCCGAGCAGCATCCAGCCATAGGAGTTGAGAAAGAGAAAGTTCCAATTTGCGTTTTCCCCATAACTTCGCGCAGAATTGAGATTTGTTTGTTAAGCAAAGCCACCTCATTCTTGTAATCCTCTGCTAGCAAACAACTGCCGCATTGGAACTCGGGATTGCCAATATTTTCCCGGACAAGAGCGTAATAAACACAGCTTCTACAGCGCTGGAAACGTTCGTTAGCTATTCCAGGCGAAGCGGGCTCCATTGCAACCTAGCTAGCTGCTGTCAGTGTCCCCCGACAGCAGCTTAGTTTCTATTGCCAACTCTTTGTATATATATCCATTATAATGATTCTGATAAATGAATGCGCCTGGATCAGAGAAGCTGCCAGTCTCGTCACGTTCATATGCATGGCACAGTGGAGATAAAAAAAATATTACAAAAACTGCAACATCATGTTGCACAGGTCGGATAGGCACACAGCGAGGCAGTACCAAACCAAATGCTAGGCAAGAAGCATGGGGAAATATGTATAGACACTTTTTCCCGAGGGAGATTAAGTTTATGAATTAGCATTGACCACATAGGTGAGCAGGCCACATAGGGCCATTGTGCCAAATCGCATCTGCTCTATGTGGGGGTTGTAACCAATAGGGTCCAACTGCGATGTCATCTCTCAGAGCAGTCAAACCTGTGTCTCATTACCTTGCTATAGGGCGGCACATAGCCTAGAGGTTAGAGGGGCAGGCCTTTGAATCCTGGGTCTGATGGGAAAAATCTGGTGAATGTGAATCGGCAACTGGAGGGTTGCTGGTATCTAATCCTAGATTCCATCTCCTGCCGTTGTGCCCTTGAGCAAAGCACAAGACGATTTCAAGGTGTAATCTTCTTTATCTCAGGGGAGATAAATACTTTGCAAGTCTTTAAGTGTCAAACAAGGTTCCTCAACACGCATGTGTGGTTCACCAAACTACCAAACCTTTTGACCGCCCCCTCCTAGGGGACACCCATCCGGGCACAGACTGGATTCAAAACACGTTCTCAAGCAAGGTTACTCATCATGATACACAGCCTGTTGTGTGTATGGCGTGTCAGGGTTTGGGAACTGTGACATCGAAAAGACAAGTTCCAGTTGTACAATGGCTAAGTAAAGAAGTGTTCAATTGGGATTTAGAAAATCTCTTTCCACTGACATCATGACCGGTTTCATCTATAACCAAGGAAAGTGTGTTTCTATGACTGTGCATGTGTGTACATTTCAATGTGTGCTTGTGAAAATGTCTATATAGGAGTATTCCGGTATGATGTGCATGACTTTGTGTTTGTAACAGGCAGTATGTGCATCAAATAGAAGGAAGTAATACATAAATACATAGATTTGTATATGTTATTACATGATTGTTTAAGTTATTACGTTATTCTTCAAAACAGTTGTTTCTCACCTGATAACATTACAACCACCGGATAATGTAATAACTTATTACATAAAAAAACTATAAAGTTTGAACATTTAGAAAAGTTATTACATTAATCAGTGCTCTTACATTAACCGTTGTTACAAACACACATAAAAACTACACACAAACCTGCTAGCCAGCAGCGGATAGCCAGGAAGTGGTGTTTGAGGAGTCCGGGTGTGATCGCTCTGAGGTGGGCTGGTTCTACATCACTGGTGTTGCCATAGTCCACAAAATACACCCGGGCTTTACTGCCAGCCCACACACCCTGCACCATACCACGGTACCACGCCCCGTCACCTGTGGGGGAGGGAGAGCACACACACCAGTATTAATTAACCATAATATGCAGTTTCCAACAACGTTCACTGCACCAGTGGGATTAAGAGAGAGACTAAACATACACCAACACGACATACACTTCACATTACTTGATCCCCCATTAATATTCACAGTGGCCAATGGGCCTTTGAGTCCTTGGTGATTTTTTGGAGTGAATATCTATCACACTACCCCATATACTATGATAGTATGAAAGATATTGTCAGAGTGGCGTTTGATAAATCTGGTAGTTTGTTCTCACCAGAGAACAGGGCGCAGCAGGGCTCACCCACACTGGGACAGAAAGGGGTGATGTCTGCCTCACAATGCCGCTTCAGCTCAGCCCCCAGCTCCACTAGAACCTGCAGGTCTGACAACACAAACAGATATCGCTGATGAAGCAGTGTCAATTACTGTGAACACAGGGAATGTAACATATAAAAAGGTGAATATAATATAAATGTGTACCATATTTAACCGTTTCAGTTTATCTATACTGAACAAAAATGTAAATGCAACAATTTCAAAGATTTTACTGAGTTACAGTTCATATAAGGAAATCTGTCAATTTCAATAAATTCATTAGGCCCTAATCTATGGATTTCACATGACTGGGAATACAGATCTGCATCTGTTGGTCACATAACTTTTTTTTTAAGGTAGGGGTGTGGATCAGAAAAACCAGTCAGTATCTGGTGTGACCACCATTTGCCTCATGCAGCGCTGTTGATTGTGGCCTGTGGAATGTGGTCCCACTCCTCTTCAATGGCTGTGCAAAGTTTCTGGATATTGGCGGAAACTGGAACACGCTGTCATACACGTCGATCCAGAGCATCCCAAACTGCTCAATGAGTGACATGTGTGATGAGTATGCAGGCCATGGAAGAACTGGGAAATTGTGTACAAATCCTTGCAACATTGGACCGTGCATTATCATGCAGAAACATGAGGTGATGGTGGTGGATGAATGGCACGACAATGGGCATCAGGATCTCGTCACGGCATCTCTGTGCATTCAAATTGCCATCGATAAAATGCAATTGTGTTCGTTGTCCGTAGCTTATGCCTGCCCATACCATAACCCCACCGCCACCATGGGGCACTCTGTTCAATGTTGACATCAGCAAACCGCTCGCCCACACGACGCCATATACACTGTCTGCCATCTGCACGGTATAGTTGAAACCGGGATTAATCTGTGAAGAGCACACTTCTCCACTGTACCAGTGGCCATCGAAGGTGAGCATTTGCACACAAGTCGGTTATTACGCCGAACTGCAGTCAGGTCAAGACCGTGGTGATGACGACGAGCATGCAGATGAGCTTCCCTGAGACAGGTTCTTACAGTTTGTGCAGAAAGTCTTCGGTTGTGCAAACCCACAGTTTCATCAGCAGTCCAGATGGCTGGTCTCAGACCTTGGTATGTGGTTGTGAGGCCGGTTGGACGTACTGCCAAATTCTCTTAAATGACTTATGGTAGAGAATTAACATTAAATTCTATGGCAACAGCTCTGGTGGACATTCCTGCTGTCAGCATGCCAATTGCACGCTCCCTCAAAACTTGAGACATCTGTGGCATTGTGTTGTGTGACAAAACTGCACATTTTAGGGTGGCCTTTTATTGTCCCCAGCACAAGGTGCACCTAATGATCATGCTGTTTAATCAGCTTCTTGATATGCCACACCTGTCAAATGGATGGATTATCTTGGCAAAGGAGAAATGCTCACAAACAGGGATGTAAACAAATTTGCGCACAAAATTTGAGAGAGATAAGCTTTTTGTGCATATGGAACATTTTGGGGATCTTTTATTTCAGCTCATGAAACATGGGACCAACACTTCACGTTGCTTTTATATTTATGTTCAGCACTTGTATTGTAGCACTTGTATTGTAGTGGTGAAGAAGCAAAGTATTAACTCAACATCTCATCACTTAAGAAACAATATGTCAATGGAAATGCATTCTGTGAGGTGGTAATGAAGTCATCATTAAGTTTTGTGTTGCAGGACAGAACAGTTTCACTTCATGCTTGTTCTACCTTGTGGTATTCTACACTCAGGCTGTAGCATTGTAGTAGATAATCAGATGGCCTTGTGCTGTAGTGGATATAACATGTATACTGAAAGCCTACATGAGGCTCCCACAGCTAAGGCTCCCTTATTCTAATGTAGTAAAATCTCACTCCTACTGTGAGATGTTTAGAATGCAATGGAGTTGGCTGTACCTTCTTGGTTATATTTGTAGCAGTAGAACTCTCCAGGATTCTCCATCACACTGACTACCAGTGCCACCGTCTGGCCCTCAGTAGGAAGCTCAGCACATGTCCACTGCAGCTTCTCTGCCACAGCAGGCTTGGCCACTGTGGGACAAAGTAATGAAATAGGTAGGGTGAGATACTCCCATACGATTTGGATGAGGATTTCTACTTCTGAATGACATCCTGCTCCTCCCGGACCAGGCCCAAATACCCGACACTCGAAGAAGGAAGAGGCGCTGTTATAGAGGCCGGTGTGCAGGATACCTGACGAGACTACGTAGGTGAGTGGATAAACCGCCTCCACCCTCCATTGTATTGGCGAACATGCAATCACTGGAGAATAAACTGGACGAGCTCCGTTCGAGACTATCCTATCAACGTAATCTGAAGAACTGTAATATCCTATGTTTCTCTGAGTCGTGGCTGTAAATCTAGCAGTTTTTTTTAAAAATATATCAGCATGACAGAACAGCAGCGTCGGGCAAACTCGTGGTGGTGTCTTAACAGCTGGTGCGCAATCTCTAATATCAAGGTTTTGCTCGCCAGAGTTCGAATACCTCATGATTAGCTGTAGACCATACGATTTACATTTATATTTTCTGTGGCTGTCTACTTACCACCACAAACCGATGCTGGCACTAAGACATCACTCAACAAGCTATATAGAGCCATAAGCAAACAAGAAAATGCTCACCAAGAGGCAGCGCTCCTAGTGACCGGTGATTTCTATGCAGGAAAACTTAAATCAGTCTTACCTAATTTCTACCAGCATGTCACCTGTGCAACTAGAGGCGAAAAAACTCTAGATCACCTTTACTCCACACACAGACGCATACAAAGTTCTCCCTCGCCCTCCATTTGGAAATATGACCATAACTCTATCCTCCTGATTCCTACTTACAAGCAAAAACTTAAAACAGGAAGTACCAGTGACTCACTCAATAAGGAAGTGGTCCGATGACGCGAATGCTAAACTACAGGACTGTTTTGCTAGCAAAGACTACGATATGTTCCGGGATTTATTTGATGGCATTGAGGAGTTTACCACATCAGTCACCAGCGTCCTTAATAAGTGCATCGACGACATTGTCCCCAGTGACCGTACGTACGTACATACATTTACATCATTTAGCAGACGCTCTTATCCAGAGCGACTTACAAATTGGTGCATTCAACTTATGATATACAGTGCATTCGGCAAGTATTCAGACCCCTTCCCCTTTTCCATATTTTGTTAAGTTACAGCCTTGTTAAAAAATGCATTAAATAAAAAAAATTCCCTCATCTACACCCAATACCCCATATTGACAAAGCAAAAACAGGTTTTTATAGATTTGCAAATGAAAACAGAAATGACTCTCCCTCGGTGAGGATCAAAAGGCCTCACATTAGCTTGGCAAATGGCCGACAACAACCACCCACAGGGTGGCTGTGCCAGTCTTGACACCTTAATACTGCCATAAATATCTCCCGAGTGGCGCAGTGGTCTAAGGCACTGCATCGCAGTGCTAGCTGTGCCACTAGAGATCCTGGTTCGAATCCAGGCTCTGTCGTAGCCGGCCGCGACCGGGAGACCCATGGGGCGGCGCACAATTGGCCCAGCGTCGTCCAGGGTAGGGGAGGGAATGGCCGGAAGGGATGTAGCTCAGTTGGTAGAGCATGGCGTTTGCAACGCCAGGGTTGTGGGTTCGATTCCCACGGGGGGCCAGTATGAAAAAATAAAAAAATTAATGTATTCACTAACTGTAAGTCGCTCTGGATAAGAGCGTCTGCTAAATGACTATAATGTAAATAATAATAAATTAGAGAGGAGGATAATCTCTCTCTGGCATTCTAGTATGGTGAAAGGAATGCCTTTGTTTCAGACACCTTTTGCCACCCAAAAACTTCAACATCCAACAATGAACATTGGGACAATATATTTCAACATCCAAACGTTGGGAATGATGAGAAATTGAATATGGAAAATTAATGTATATTTTGTGACGTCATTAAAAATGGTATAAAGGCGTTATAATGAAACATTGTGACTTGAAGAGCTTTTACACTGTGTATATCAGGGTTACATCCTTTACGTTGTTATCGACAAAGCCCTGACCTCACTCCTATAGAACATTTGTGGGCAGAACTGAAAAAGCGTGTGCGAGGAAGGAGTCCTACAAACCTGACTCAGTTACACTAGCCCTGTCAGGAGGAATGGGCCAAAATTCACCCAACTTATTGTGGGAAGCTTGTGGAAGGCTACCCGCAATTGCGGGGACTTGCTTCCATTCAGCCATGAGCATTAGTGTTCCAATTCAGTCAGCGTTCCAATTCATCCCGAAGGTGTTCGATGGGGTTGAGGTCAGGGCTCTGTGCAGGCCAGTCAAGTTCTTCCACACATCTCAAAAAACCATTTCTGTATGGACCTCACTTTGTGCACGGGGGCATTGACACAGGACAGGGCCTTCCCAAAACTGTTGCCACAAAGTTGGAAGCTCAGAATCATCTAGAATGTAATTGTATGTTGTAGCGTTAATATTTCCCTTCACTGGAACTAAGGGGCCTAGCCTGAACTATGAAAAACAGCCCAATACCATTATTCCTCATCCACCAAACTTTACAGTTGGCACTATGCATCCAGGCTGGTTGCATTCTCCTGGCATACGCCAAACCCAGACTTGTGTGGCCTACCGCTTCGCTGTTGTTGCTCCTAGACGTTCCACTTCAGACCTGGGCAGCTCTAGCAGGGCAGAAATTTGACGACCTGACTTGTTGGAAAGGTGGCATCCTATGAAGGTGCCATGTTGAAATTCACAGCTCTTTAGGAAGGCCGTTCTACTGCCAATGTTTGTCTATGGAGATTGCATGGCTGTGTGCTCGATTATATACACCTGTCAGCAATGGGTGTGGCTGAAATAGCCGAATCCACTCATTTGAAGGGGTGTCCACATTTCAGAAAGTATTCAGACCCCTTGACTTTTCCACTTTGTTACTTTACAGCCTTATTCAAAAATTGATTAAAAAATAAATACATCTTATCAATCTACACACAATAAATAACCCATAATGACAAAGTGAAAACAGGTTTTTAGAAATGTTTGCAAATTCATTAAAAAATAACAACTGAAATGTCACTTTTACATAAGTATTCAGACCCTTTACTCAGTACTTTGTTGAAGAACCTTTGGCAGCGATTACAGCCTTGAGTCTTCTTGGGTATGACGCTACAATCTTGGCACACATGTATTTGGGGACCTTCTCCCATTCTTCACTGCAGATCCTCTCAAGCTCTGTCAGGTTGGATGGGGAGAGTCTCTCCAGAGATGTTCGATCGGGTTCAAGACCGGGCTCTGGCTAGGCCACTCAAGGACATCGAGACTTGTCCCGAAGCCACTCCTGCGTTGTCTTGGCTGTGTGCTTAGGGTCGTCGTCCTGTTGGAAGGTGAACCTTCGCCCCAGTCTGAGGTCCTGAGCGCTCTGGAGCATGTTTTATTCAAGGATCTCTCTGTACTTTGCTCCGTTCATCTTTGCCTCGATCCGGACTAGTCTCCCAGTCCCTGCTGCTGAAAAACATCCCCTCAGCATGCTGCTGCCACCACCATGCTTCACTGTAGGGATGGTGCCGGGTTTCCTCCAGACGTGACGCTTAGCATTCAGGCCAAAGAGTTCAATCTTGGTTTCACCTGACCAAGGCCCTTCTCCCCCGATTGATCAGATTTGGCCGGGCGGCCAGTTCTAGGAAGAGTCTTGGTGGTTCCAAACTTCTTCCATTTAAGAATGGAGGCCACTTTGTTCTTGGGGTACTTCAACGCTGCAGAATGTTTTTGGTACCCTTCCCCAGATCTGTGCCTTGCCAGAATCCTGTCTCGGAGCTCTACGGACAATTCCTTCGACCTCATGGCTTGGTTTTTGCTCTGACATGCACTGTCAACTATGGGACCTTATATAAACAGGTATGTGCCTTTTCAAATCATTTCCAATCAATTGAATTTACCACAGGTGGACTCCAATCAAGTTGTAGAAACATCAAGTATGATAAATGGAAACAGGACGCACCTGAGCTCAATTTCGAGTCTCATAGGAAAGGGTCTGAATACTTATGTAAATAAGGTATCTGTTTTTTTATTTGTAATACATTTGCACACATTTCTAAAAACATGTTTTCGCTTTGTCTTATGGGGTATTGTGTGTAGATTTCTGAGGGGGAAAAAATAAATGCAATCCATTTTAGAATAAGGCTGTAACGTAACAAAATGTGGAAAAAGTCAAGGGGTCTGAATACTTTCAGAAGTAGCAGATTGTTGAAAGTATTTATATATTTTTAACTATAACAATTTAAAACTTAACATGGGTTTAAATGAGAACCATAAGTAAACAGTGGTACCTATTCAGAATTATCCTGCTCCTTAGCAACTAACATTTTCAAAACATTATCAATTCTAACTTTTAAAATATGCATAAAATAACCCACCAACCGTAATAGTAACTCTTGAACCGTTCACATGTTCAGGCTATCCTATCAACCAAATATTTCCATCTACCACCTCTTTAAGGAATACCTGGGATAGGATAAAGTAATCCTTCTACCCCCCCCTTAACCCACCCCCCCAAAAAATAAAAATAAAAATATATTGTAAAGTGGTTGTCCCACTGGCTATCATAAGGTGAATGCACCAATTTCTAAGTCGCTCTGGATAAGAGCGTCTGCTAAATGACGAAAATGTAAATGTACCTACTTTTTCAACTATAACCAGTCTACCACTAGTATAACTTATTTCACAACCATAAATACTCTGACACAAGCTAGCAAGCACAGCCATTTTCTTTAGGAAATGTACTGTTCTAGTTTAATGTTTGGTTTCTTAAATGTAATCATTGAGTAATGACAGGAAAAAATTATGGCAATCAGTTTTTACCGCCAGTAAGAGATAGCTGAGAACTGCTAGCCAGTGATTATATTGGATTCCCTAAAGTCTCTGCTGCTAGCTAACTTGCTAGCACAACGAGTCAACAACTTCGGGAATGCAGCAGTGAGACTATGGCCCCCTGAAACCGGCACACTGCTCTCTTGTGGTGAAGGAAGAACTGCAATTGAACCCCAAAATAAATGGTCACAGGAGAATAATATTCTCAGTGTTTCCCCTATATTCATTTAGCAGTGTCAAATCGTTGCCACCACTCAAAATTATATGATAAAAATAAATATTTATACCGAGACGCATTTTTAAGATCAGAGTCACAATGTACCATTTTTTATTTAATTTATTTCACCGTTATTTAACCAGGTAAGCCAGTTGAGAACAAGTTCTCATTTACAACTGCGACCTGGTCAAGATAAAGCAAAGCAGTGCGATAAAAACAACACAGAGTTACATATGGGGTAAACAAAACATAAAGTCAAAAATAGAACAGAAAATATATATACAGTGTGTGCGAATGTAGTAAGTTATGGAGGTATATGCCATAGTGCAAAATATTTACAATTTCGTATTAACACTGGAATGATAGATGAGCAAAAGATGATGTGCAAATAGAGATACTGGGCTTTGGTGATAAAATGGATGGCACTGTGATAGACTACATCCAATTTGCTGAGTAGAGTGTTGGAGGCTATTTTGTAAATGACATCGCCGAAGTCAAGGATCGGTAGGATAGTCAGTTTTACGAGGGCATGTTTGGAAGCATGAGTGAAGGAGGCTTTGTTGCGAAATAGGAAGCCGATTCTAGATCTAACTTTTGATTGGAGATGCTTAATGTGAGTCTGGAAGGAGAGTTTACAGTCTAACCAGACACCTAGGTATTTGTAGTTGTCCACATACTCTAGGTCAGACCCGCCGAGAGTAGTGATTCTAGTCGGGTGGGCAGGTGCAAGCAGCGTTCGGTTGAAGAGCATGCATTTAGTTTTACTTGTGTTTAAGAGCAGTTGGAGGCTACGGAAGGAGTGTTGTATGGCGTTGAAGCTCGTTTGGAGATTTGTTAACACAGTGTCCAATGAAGGGCCAGATGTATATAAAATGGTGTCGTCCGCATAGAAGTGGATCCGAGCGTCACCAGCAGCAAGAGCGACATCATTGATATACACAGAGAATAGAGTCGGCCCGAGAATTGAACCCTGTGGCACCCCCATAGAGACGGCCAGAGGTCCAGACAACAGGCCCTCCGATTTGACACATTGAACTCTATCTGAGAAGTAGTTGGTGAACCAGGCGAGGCAGTCATTAGAGAAACCAAGGCTATTTAGTCTGCCAATAAGAATGCGGTGGTTGACAGAGTCGAAAGCCTTGGCCAGGTAGCAAGTAGCATTTGATTAATTCAGTGTCTTGGGGTTTTTCCAATGAGGTAAATGCAAATGGATAACCCCATGCGTCAGCCATTAAAAAAAAAAGATTAACTGAAACGCTAAAATCAACCTACAACAGTTTGTACCATGTCGATGTTAGGTTACCTTGTTGAACGTAATGTTATGAAAATGCTTTTAGTCTAATAAAAAGCATGAGCTGGCGCACACCCAGAGAAAATTATTTAGTGTAGAGGTGCTGACTAACCTTGAATAAACTGTAAACTATAAAAACAAAAGAGTCGCACACTCCCTATCTATAACCTCCCAGTAATTTATTGGGTAAAAAAAACACCAATGTTTCGGCATCACTGTGTCTTCTTCAGGGTAATGTCATGAATGATTGAACCAGGTTATGTAGACAAACAGTGCAATTACTGCAACCAGTGACAATAGTGAGGTGTGTGTCGTAATTGCTAGGTTGATCAGAATGAATTGAGCGAAACTGTTAAAAGACAATAGCCCACAGCATATTGAATATATTAAGCCATTGTTATCATTAGTATTAGCATAACATTAGCAACAACATTCATTGTTTCATAAAACTTTCACCTATATATTTAAATATTTCCAATTTCATTAAAGAAAATGGTTACATGTAATCTTTTGGGTCAATCATAATGCATAATAAGCATCATCAACAGGGGGAACATATTGGGTGTACGCTGATAGGTTGTAGGAAAGAATATTCATTTACAAGAGCTGTTCACAGAAAATATAATTGGTCATAAGAAGGGCCTGAGATCAAAGTCAATATTCAGACCACTAGGGCTCAATGTTTTTAAATAGGATATCCAGTAGGCCTCCCTCTGTAGTAGTAGGATCTCGATGTTACCTCCTCTCCTTGGTAGAGCAACATGCTCAATGTCTGTGTATTTGAGGGAGGACATGGGATGGTTAGCTTCAACAAAGTGAGCTGCTTCTGGATAGTCAGTGTTAGCACACCTGATTGAGCTGCGGTGTTCAGCTATGCATTGTTTTAATTGTCTTTTCGTTTGTCCTACGTAGGCTTTCCCACATGTACAGGTGATGAGATGGATTACTCCCTTTGTCTTGCATAAGATGATACCCCTAACAGGGATTTTTCGACCTGTATGTGGGTGTCTGAAGAAGGATGCTTTTGTAGAGCTATTGCACTGTGCGCATGAGCCACATTTGTAGTTCCCATTTGGAATGGGTGTCAAGAGTGTCTGAGTGGGCTCAGGGGGCAGTTCAGATCTCACTAAGCTATCCCCAATATTGTGACCACGCTTATAGACCACCAGTGGGGGTTCCTTGAAGAGGTGTGCAATTATTTTTGTCTGATTGCAAAATATGCCAGTGCTTTTTCAGGATCGCTTCATTTTCTCCGAACACTTGGTGTACTTAGTGCAAAACACTGTTGCGTTGTTTTTCTCCTTTGGTTTAGTTTTTAGCAATTCCTCTTGGTTTTTGAGATATTTTCATCATTGCAGCATTAAGAGTTTTGTCCTTATAGCCTCTCATTTGGAATTTTTCTGTCATTTTCTTAGCATTGCTGTCAAAAACTGACTGGTGGCCACAGATTCATTCAACCCTGCATAACTGGCTATATGGTAGACCATTCTTGAGGGGAAGGGGATGCATACTAACCGCACGTAGCAGGGTATTGCGGTCTGTGGGCTTTGTGTATAAGTCTGTATGTAATGCATCATTCTCTTTGATGATCCATAAGTCCAGGTATTTTTTTTTTTCTCTCATCAGTCTTCATGGTGAATTTGAGATATTCAGAGCTCTCGTTTAGCAGAGTTAGGAATTATTTAGTTCCTGCTGACTTCCTTCCCAGAGCACAAAGACATCATCTATGTATCTCTTCCATAGGAGGATTTTAGAAAGTAGGGGGTGTGTCTCTGTTTTGTAAATGAGCGCTTCCTCAAATTGTCCCACATACAGGTTTGCTTAGTTGGGGGCGAAGGGGGAGCCCATGGCTACACCCCGAATTTGAAGGAAAAAGTCTGACACAAAGATTAAGTAGTTATTGGATAATACCAGTTCAGTGAGTTGCAAGATGCAATCATTGGATGGAGCAAGGGGTAGGGTTTCTCTGCTGAAGGAAGTGTTGCAGCGCCTGCAAGCCTCCAGTGTGTGGGATGTTAGTGTACAAGCTCTCCACATCAAAAGTGACCAGCAGGGTGCCCTCTGGTATCCTTCCTAAGCCCTCTATCAATGAGATCATGTGACTAGTGTCTTTGACATAACATGGGAGATTCTCAATCACATCTTTTAAATGATAATCGAAGGATCTCATTGTAAGTCCTTAAGAGCCATTCGCTCGTCTCTACTTAGGTTATCATAGGATGTGTTTCTGTTTGTCTTTCAGTAGGTCACCTACATCATTTTCAACAATCCTGCAGAAGGTTTCTATGGATGCATTGCGTTTGGGGGGAGGTACGAATGAATTTTTTGCTCTAAATGTGGTTCTCTCAGAGTTCTCAGGTACCTCAGCTTGGTTGATGGCTCCATCTCCTGCTTGACTCATGGTAGGGCAGGTAAGTCTATCGATTAACGTGGTAGACCTATGTGTATATCTCACTGAGGATGACATTTCAAGTGGAGTCATGTAAATTTCACTCTTATCCAAGAACTCACGCAATCTCAGATTACGGAAAACCTTGAATAGATCTATATGGACGTCAGTCATTCATGTAGGTAGTAGGTACAAATGATAACCCCTTATTGAGAACACTAAGGTGGGCTGGTGTCAGGGTCTTACTTGATAAGTTGAAGACATTTAGCTCCTGTTGGACTGGGGGGCCGTCCTGGATCTCAACTGGTAGGTATTGCGGGATGGTAGTGGATTTCTTCTTCCCCAGACGTGTGAGTCGAACCGTCTTACGTACTGGGGGTGTTGTCCTCGACGTTGTCCCCAGTGTCCGCGCCCTCTGTTGGAGAAAAAACGCTCACCGTTGGTAGAGGAGCCAGAGGTAGCGCTGTATGTGGATAGATGGTCTGACAGAGGGACTCCCTCAGTTCCGTCGTAATCTTGGTCTGAAGGTCAGCGTTACTCTTAATGAGATCATCCAGTTTGATAGGATAATTTAGCTCGTCTCATAGAGCTTGCTGTGAATTGTCAATGGAGGTTTCGATGATCAAAGTCATCAGGTCCAGTGAACAGTTGTTAAGTATAGCACACCAACGTTCACAAAACTCTTTCGTGCGTTGGCCAAATGAAGGCTCTTTTTGCCAACGTAGTCCGCGTGGGATAACTCCATTTCGAACATACCCACTTAAAGTGACGATATGCAGGTGTGTTCTACTTTTATTAGATGAACAGTCTTGGAATTCTTTAAAAAGATTTTCCCTGGTGCCTTCTATCCAGTAGCAGCTCACTTTGTTGAAGCTAACCATCCCATGTCCTCCCTCAAATACACAGGCATTGAGCATGTTGCTCTACCAAGGAGAGGAGGTAACATCGAGACCCTACTACTACAGAGGGAGGCCTACTGGATATCCTATTTAAAAACATTGAGCCCTAGTGGTCTGAATATTGACTTTGATCTCAGGCCCTTCTTATGAACAATTATATTTTCTGTGAACAGAATTGTAATGAATATATTGATTCTACAGTTTATCAGCATATGTTCCCCCTGTTGATGATGCTTATTATGCACTATTGTTGACCCAAAAGATTACATGTAACCATTTTCTTTAATGAAATTGGAAATATTTAAATATATAGGTGAAATTAAATGAAACAATAATGCATGTTGATGCTAATGTTATGATAATGCTAACAATGGCATAATATATTAAATATGCTGTGGGCTATTGTCTTTTAACAGTTTCGCTCAATTCATTCTGATCAACCTAGCAATTATGACACACCCCTCACTGTTGTCCCATGGTTGCACTAATTGCACTGTTTTCTACATAACCTGGTTCAAGCATTCATGACATTACCCTGAAGAAGGCACAGTGACACCGAAATGTTGGTGGTTTTTTACCCAATAAATTACTGGGAGATTATACATATGGAGTGTGCAACTCTGTTTTTATAGCTTAATGAAAATGCTTTTAGAACACAATATTATATGTTTTTTTGCGTCGCACAAGCTTCAAGAGATGTGGCCGCAGCCATATTGAAACGTCACGGGAATGGTAGAGCGTCCGCGCGTCTACTTCACCGATGGTTTTTCGATCAAGAAGTGAATAAACTAAAAAGCTAAGACCACCAATCTGATATGGAAAAACAAAACACTAACAAGCATGTTAACTAGGGCTATGGCTGTCATTCAATTTTGTCAGCCGGTTATGGTCATGCAAATGACTGCCGGTCTCACGGTAATCTTTCATTAACATAATCATGTTTAGAATCTCCAGGGCGACACGCTTACGAGCTGCTGATGCGCGCCTTTCGAACATCTAGGCCACTACATAAAAAAATGTCTAATATATTTAATATACACCATAACAATAAATCCATAATTTTTTTAAGCAGGTCTAAAGAAGCATGCTACGAAGAAAATTCATTTCAGAAGAACGAAATATGGAGTCGGCCTACCGTATATTATATGGTTATGCGCCATGCCATAGGCTGTTGGCTAGTTCATTTAGCGGACAAGATATGCTAATAAGTCCCGTGCCATTATTTTATATGATTTTATAGTAAGAAGAATATAATTGAACTTAACTTAATAAATATATAAATCATATTTTTCCCATTACGGAGCGAGTGCGCATATGAAGTGGCTATGTTGAGTATTAAAGTGATAATTAAACAGGTTCTATGAGCTAGATTTATAGTTATTTGGCAGTAGTTGTGAATGACACAAACCTTAGAATGTCTAAGAAATCGAAACATGATGCGACTACATGCTATTGACTATTTGAAAAAGTCGCAAAAAAGCTTACGCTCTTTTCCTTGCCTCAGGCTGCACATGCTGTTCTCTCATCAAGTGATCATATTTTCATCCATCAGACTATTCTCAATTTAATTTCGTTTTTACAAAGATGTTAAATTAGTTTCATTAAGAACGATCCATTATCAAATTGGCAGGAACAGCGGAAAAAAAGACGTCTTCCGTACGCACGCGAATTGCGAATGGAGGCTGCATTCCCCTCAGTTCGTATTTCAAACATGCCAGATAGGCTTCTCTGTTTTTATAGCGAAGCATGTGCTTAATATTAGCAGCTGAGAAATAAATAATAGTAGCAGCTGGGATCCTCTTCTTAGGCAACCATCAAAACTCTGCTTTCACACAGGATTGCATATACAAACGTCTGGGCATATACAGTGAGGGGAAAAAAGCATTTTATCCCCTGCTGATTTTGTACGTTTGCCCACTGACAAAGAAATGATCAGTCTATAATTTTAATGGTAGGTTTATTTGAACAGTGAGAGAATAACAACAAAAAAATCCAGAAAAACGCATGTTATATATTGATTGAGAGGGGGTCAAGAATGTTATAAATTGATTCGCATTTTAATGAGGGAAATAAGTATTTGACCCCCTCTCAATCAGAAACATTTCTGGCACCAGGTGTCTTTTATTCAGGTAACGAGCTGAGATTAGGAGTGCTCCTAATCTCAGCTTGTTACCTGTAAAAGACACCTGTCCACAGAAGCAATCAATCAGATTCCAAACTCTCTAACATGGCCAAGATCAAAGAGCTCTCCAAGGATGTCAGGGACAAGATTTTAGACCTACACAAGGCTGGAATGGGCTACAAGTCCATTGCCAAGCAGCTTGGTGAGAAGGTGACAAGAGTTGGTGCGATTATTCGCAAATGGAAGAAACACAAAAGAACTGTCAATCTCCCTCGGCCTGGGGCTCCATGCAAGATCTCACCTTGTGGAGTTGCAATGATCATGAGAACGGTGAGGAATCAGCCCAGAACTACACAGGAGGATCTTGTCAATGACCTCAAGGCAGCTGGGACCATAGACACCAAGAAAACAATTGGTAACACACTACGCCGTGAAGGACTGAAATCCTGCAGCGCCCGCAAGGTCCCCCTGCTCAAGAAAGCACATATACAGGCCCGTCTGAAGTTTGCCAATGAACATCTGAATGATTCAGAGGAGAACTGGTTGAAAGTGTTGTGGTCAGATGAGACCAAAATCGAGCTCTTTGGCATCAACTCAACTCGCCGTGATTGGAGGAGGAGGAATGCTGCCTATGACCCCAAGAACACCATCCCCACCGTCAAACATGGAGGTGGAAACATTATGCTTTGGGGGTGTTTTTCTGCTAAGGGGACAGGACAACTTCACCGCATCAAACGGACGATGGACGGGGCCATGTACCGTCAAATCTTGGGTGAGAACCTCCTTTCCTCAGCCAGGGCATTGAAAATGGGTCGTGGATGGGTATTCCAGCATGACAATGACCCAAAACACATGGCCAAGGCAACAAAACAGTGGCTCAAGAAGAAGCACATTAAGGTCCTGGAGTGGCCTAGCCAGTCTCCAGACCTTAATCCCATAGAAAATCTGTGGAGGGAGCTGAAGGTTCGAGTTGCCAAACGTCAGGCTCGAAACCTTAATGACTTGGAGAAGATCTGCAAAGAGGAGAGGGACAAAATCCCTCCTGAGATGTGTGCAAACCTGGTGGCCAACTACAAGAAACGTCTGACCTCTGTGATTGCCAACAAGGGTTTTGCCACCAAGTACTAAGTCATGTTTGCAGAGGGGTCAAATACTTACTTCCGTCATTAAAATGCAAATCAATTTATAACATTTTTGACATGCGTTTTTCTGGATTTTGTTGTTGTTATACTGTCTCTCACTGTTCAAATAAACGTACCATTAAAATTATAGAATGATCATGTCTTTGTCAGTGGGAAAACGTACAAAATCAGCAGGGGATCAAATACTTTTTTCCCCTCACTGTAACACTTATATATCGTCACAATCAACCACTGAGGAGCATGCAGCCTCTCGCTGCGCGACAGGTGATATTCTGCCCTAACACTGTATAACATGGCTCTCCAACCATGTTCCTGCAGCTACCCATTTGGGAAACAAAGTGAAATCTGTTCATTAACATCGATAGTAACATGTTTTCACAACAAAATAATAAATTAAAACTGTTGACAGCCCCTCTCTCTGCGTGCTCGAGGAAGTAATGAAGGAGAGAGAAGATGGAAACGCACGGTGGTGAGATATTCTGTAGCGAATGGTAATGTCTCAGCCTACTAATTATGAAAATATAAAAAATGCCCTATTACTAGGCTATTCAAAAACAAATTCACTATAATTGAAGGCCAACTTGGTAAGCCACCCTGCACAATCGATGAACCAACAGCATTACCTAGGCCTATATGTTCTCTCACAGACTCTGTGAGAGTGGTCCTCTGTAGCTCAGCTGGTAGAGCACGGCGCTTGTAACGCCAAGGTAGTGGGTTCGATCCCCGGGACCACCCATACACAAAAAAAATGTATGCACGCATGACTGTAAGTCGCTTTGGATAAAAGCGTCTGCTAAATGGCATATTATTATTATTATTATTATTAGACTCGTGGATAGAACGTTTAAAGTGTAGCATAAGTTAACCAGTCCATCAAGTATGCATAATAATACAGTCCACCCTCAAAAGGTGATTACTAGCCGCGTCCTCAGAGCATGGCCCATTATCAGCAACCATCAGTCCTGTGTTCCAATGGCACGTTGTGTTTGCTAATCCAAGTTTATAATTTTAAAAGGCTAATTGATCATTAGAAAACCCCTTTGCAATTATGTTAGCACAGCTGAAAACGGTTGTGCTGATTAAATAAGCAATAAAACTGGCCTTCTTGAGACTAGTTGAGTATCTGGAGCATCAGCAATTGTGGGTTCGATTACATGCTCAAGATGGCCAGAAACAATTAACTTTCTTCTGAAACTCGTCAGTCTATTCTTGTTCTGAGAAATGAAGGCTATTCCATGCGAGAAATTGCCACGAAACTGAAGATCTCGTACAACGCTGCGTACTACTCCCTTCACAGAACAGTGCAAACTGTCTCTAACCAGAATAGAAAGAGGAGTGGGAGGCCCCGGTGCACAACTGAGAAAGAGGACAAATACATTAGAGTGTCTAGTTTTAGAAACAGACGCCTCACAGGTCCTCAACTGGCAGCTTCATTAAAGCTCTCAACCTATAACCTATATACTTATTATGGACACAGTATGCTTTATATTAGTTATCTTGTTGTTATTAGTTGTTGTTAGTTGTTATTAGTCCCATCCTTCAGCTCCATTCAACACATCCCATCTATCTCCTAACACCATCCATATTGGATTTATATATTTTTCAACTGTACTGTGAATGTTTCACAAAAGTTCTGAACCCTTCTATTATCATTGTTTCTACAGATTGTAAATCTAAAATAAAAAACAATTCTGAAAGTATTATTATATTATTGATCGATTGACTATGACTTTTCAGATCACCCAGTAGTGCTATCTGCAGGGTAAGCTCCAGGTAAATATTGCAATCCTTCAGCCATTCCTGGACCAGTGACCAAAAATAAGCTACAAATAGAAAGTACCAAAACAAATGATTATTTCTCTTCGCAGAAAAATCTGCAGAGCTGGGTAGATTGTATCCCCTATATAAATAACATTCTATTGGTAGCAAAATGTGTATATAATAATTTAAATTGAATCCATTTTTGTGGTAATGCTGCAATTATTTGGTCGTAATTTTGAGTAGAGCAGACATTTCCATTTGTTAGCTGCTGTTATGTGCGACACAACTCCATATAATTTATAAAGAATACCTTTTTTTTTTTTTTTTTTTTTTTTTAAACATAATGGTTTATTATCAATTAGTATATTTGAGTTTAACCACAATATTTGTTGCATTATTTGTTCTGTCGTTTCTGGAGGATTAAATTGAAATTGCAACCAACTTTCTATGGCTTGTTTTAGAAATAGTGATATTTGGGAGATTATTTCCTTTTCAAATAACTGAAAGTGAAAGGTTGTAATCTGAATAAAGGGAAAAAGGTCATTCTTGAACATGGGGTGAGACAATCTTACTAATTTGCTAGAGAACCAGTCAGATTTAAGTATAACTTTTGTATGACTGAAGCTTTTAGGTCTAATGCTTTAATATTTAATCATTTCTGTACTCCGAAATCATATTCATTATATAAATAGGCCTGTTTAATTTTGTCTGGCTTGCCGTTCCAAATAAAATGGAATATATTTTTTCTGAAATTTAAAAAAAATGTTCACTAGGCGTAGGTAAATTGGGATAATAGTAAAGCGTTAATCAGGGTGATTTTTCCACAAATAGACAGGTATTTAACCTTTCCATGGTAGCAAGATCTTATCTATTTTTGCTAACTTTCTATTCAAATGTATTGGAGTGAGATCATTTATTTCATTTGGGTTATGTATTCTGAGTATATCCACATCACCATCAGACCATGTTATTGGTAAACTACATGGACATTTTATTTTTTAGTGATCCAATATGTAATATAGTACATTTATCATAATTTGGTTGTAATCCAGAGAGTTAGAAAATGTATCTAGATATTTTATGAGGCTGTGGAGGAATTCAAGTTGTGGATTTAAAAGAAAACATGTATCATCAGCGTACAATGACACCTTTTTAAGCCCTGGATTTCTAATTCCTTGATATTATTGTTGGATACTAACATTTCGATGGCCATAATAAATAGATATGCCGATAGTGGACAACCTTGTTTTACTCCTCTTGACAGTTTAAAACATTCTGAGAAATAGCCATTATTTACTATTTTACACCTAGGGTTACTATACATGATTTTAACCCATTTTATAAGAGATTCTCCAAAATTGAAATGCTCCAGACATTTATATATAAACTCCAGTCGTACTTGTTCAAATGCCTTTTCAAAGTCTGCTATGAATAGCAGGCCTGGTTTCCCAGATTTTTCAGTGTTCCATTGTTTCCAGTACTTGCCTTATATTATCTCCAATGTATCGTCCATGTAAAAAACCTGTCTGATTAGAATGAATAATGTCAGACAATATTTTTTTTATTCTATGCGCTATACATTTTGCATCACAACACTGAAGTGTAAATGGACTGGATCTTTATATTTCCCACTTGTATCCTGTTTCAGTAATAATGAAATCAGACCTTCTTCTTGAGTGTCTGACAATCTACCATTTACATAGGAGTGGTTAAAACATGCTAATAACGGTCCTCTTAGTATATCAAAAAAGGTTTGGTATACCTCGACTGGTATGCAATCCAACCCTGGAGTTTTCCCGGACTTAAAGTCTTTAATTGCATCCAGAAGTTCCTCCTCTGTAATTTAACCTTCACATGAGTCTTTGTTTGGCTGTTAATTTTACATTATCAATTGGGAAAAAATCCCTACAGTTAGCTTCAGTTAGAGGAGATGGAGGCAACTGAAATGAAAACATATGCTTAAAGTACTTTTATTCCTCCTTCAAAATATCATTTGGTGAATCATGGTGACTGTAATTTGTAACCAGTTTCAGTAAATTATTTTTGGTAGCATTTCGATGTTGAATATTAAAAAATAATTTGGTGCATTTTTCCCCATATTCCATCCAGTTTGCTTTATTTTTTATAATATATTACACTTAAGTTTCTCCATTTATTTTTGTTTTTCCTGTAATTTATTCTGAGCCGCTATGTTACAGCTTTTATTGCTATCCATCTGTTATGTTAGAACTATTTCCTTTGCTAGTATGGAATCTTTTGACCTAAATTGCTTTTGTTTTCGAGATGAGTACTGAATTGCATGGCCTCTAAAGGCACATCTAAAAGTGTCCCATACAATAAGGGGATTTGCTGTACCTATGTTATGTCGGAAAAAAACAGTTATCAATTCCTCTGTCCTAGTTAAAAACAAGTTATCATCCAATAGGCTTTGATTAAATTTCCAATATCCTCGCCCACGTGGAAATTCAGTAAGAGTAAAGTATATGCCAATTATATGATGGTCCGACCGCATTCTGTCCCCATCAACACTTTTTAAACTTTTGGCGCCAACGAGAATGACATAAGAAAGAAGTCAAGATGACTCGCTTGATTGAGTCTCCGCCATGTGTATCTCACTAGGTCAGGATATTTAAGCCTCCATATACAGTGGGGAGAACAAGTATTTGATACACTGCTGATTTTGCAGGTTTTCCTACTTACAAAGCATGTAGAGGTCTGTAATTTTTATCATAGGTACACTTCAACTGTGAGAGACGGAATCTAAAACAAAAATCCAGAAAATCACATTGTATGATTTTTAAGTAATTAATTTGCATTTTATTGCATGACATAAGTATTTGATACATCAGAAAAGCAGAACTTAATATTTGGTACAGCAACCTTTGTTTGCAATTACAGAGATCATACGTTTCCTGTAGTTCTTGACCAGGTCTGCACACATTGCAGCAGGGATTTTGGCCCACTCCTCCATACAGACCTTCTCCAGATCCTTCAGGTTTCGGGGCTGTCGCTGGGCAATACGGACTTTCAGCTCCCTCCAAAGATTTTCTATTGGGTTCAGGTCTGGAGACTGGCTAGGCCACTCCAGGACCTTGAGATGCTTCTTACGGAGCCACTCCTTAGTTGTCCTGGCTGTGTGTTTCAGGACATTGTCATGCTGGAAGACCCAGCCACGACCCATCTTCAATGCTCTTACTGAGGGAAGGAGGTTGTTGGCCAAGATCTCGCGATACATGGCCCCATCCATCCTCCCCTCAATACGGTGCAGTCGTCCTGTCCCCTTTGCAGAAAAGCATCCCCAAAGAATGATGTTTCCACCTCCATGCTTCACGGTTGGGATGGTGTTCTTGGAGTTGTACTCATCCTTCTTCTTCCTCCAAACACGGCGAGTGGAGTTTAGACCAAAAAGCTATATTTTTGTCTCATCAGACCACATGACCTTCTCCCATTCCTCCTCTGGATCATCCAGATGGTCATTGGCAAACTTCAGATGGGCCTGGACATGCGCTGGCTTGAGCAGGGGGACCTTGCGTGCGCTGCAGGATTTTAATCCATGACGGCGTAGTGTGTTACTAATGGTTTTCTTTGAGACTGTGGTCCCAGCTCTCTTCAGGTCATTGACCAGGTCCTGCCGTGTAGTTCTGGGCTGATCCCTCACCTTCCTCATGATCATTGATGCCCCACGAGGTGAGATCTTGCATGGAGCCCCAGACCGAGGGTGATTGACCGTCATCTTGAACTTCTTCCATTTTCTAATAATTGCGCCAACAGTTGTTGCCTTCTCACCAAGCTACTTGCCTATTGTCCTGTAGCCCATCCCAGCCTTGTGCAGGTCTACAATTTTATCCCTGATGTCCTTACACAGCTCTCTGGTCTTGGCCATTGTGGAGAGGTTGTAGTCTGTTTGATTGAGTGTGTGGACAGGTGTCTTTTATACAGGTAACAAGTTCAAACAGGTGCAGTTAATACAGGTAATGAGTGGAGAACAGGAGGGCTTCTTAAAGAAAAACTAACAGGTCTGTGAGAGCCGGAATCCTTACTGGTTGGTAGGCGATCAAATACTTATGTCATGCAATAAAATGCGAATTAATTACATAAAAATCATACAATGTGATTTTCTGGATTTTTGTTTTAGATTCCGTCTCTCACAGTTGAAGTGTACCTATGATAAAAGTTAGAGATCTACATGCTTTGTAAGTAGGAAAACCTGCAAAATCGGCAGTGTATCAAATACTTGTTCTCCCCACTGTATCTACTAGTTACATTTACATTTTACATTTTAGTCATTTAGCAGACGCTCTTATCCAGAGCGACTTACAGTTAGTGAATACATTATTATTATTTTTTTTTATATACTGGCCCCCCGTGGGAATCAAACCCACAACCCTGGCGTTGCAAACGCCATGCTCTATCAACTGAGCTACATCCCTGCCGGCCATTCCCTCCCCTACCCTGGACGACGCTGGGCCAATTGTGCGCCGCCCATGAGTCTCCCGGTCACGGCCGGCTGCGACAGAGCCTGGATTCGAACCAGGATCTCTAGTGGCACAGTTAGCACTGCGATGCAGTGCCTTAGACCACTGCGCCACTCAGGAGTAGTTCTAATGTATCCATGACATTCATGATTTCCTTAAGAGCATGAGGGTGATAGTTTGTAGTGTGATTTCCTTTACGGTCCATTGTGCTATTTAAAACAGTTTTATAATCTCCCACCATAATAATATAGTATTGTATTGCTTGCAGGGTTGATAATTTATTATATATATAGTCAAAGAAGTGTGGATCATCATTATTTGGTCCGTAAAGGTTAATGAGCCATATCTGTTTATGGTCCAATAACATATTTAAAATCATCCATCTACCTTGCAGATCAGTTTGGACAATTTGCACATTTGGATCAAAATTATTGTTAATTAATATCATCACCCCTTTTGAGTTTCTTTGCCCATTGGAGAAGTATATCCCCCCCCCCCCCCAGTCCTTTTCCCACAAAACTTCATCTAGAATTGTTGAATGAGTTTCCTGTAAACTATAGATATTATATTCCTTCTCTTTGAGCCATGTAAATATTGTTCTTCTTTTGTTATTATCTGTTAAGCCATTACAATTATAACTGGCTATACTTATTTCACCACTTACCATATTGAGATACAAGTTTCTATTCTATTTATCATAATATCTTTATTTGTAAATTTACCAATAAAAAAATACCATAGTGATTGAGTGTCAATATAGCTGTCCATATAAGCTATGGCGTCTGTCTGGCCACTCTACTGTAAAGGCCTGATTGGTGTAGTGCTGCAGAGAAGGTTGTTCTTCTGGAAGGTTCTCCCATCGGGTTCTTGGTCACCTCCCTGACCAAGGCCCTTCTCCCCCTATTTGTATTTATTACGGATACCCATTAGCTGATGCCAAGGCAGCAGCTACTCTTCCTGGGGTCCAGCAAAATTAAGGCAGTTATACAATTTTAAAAACATTACAATACATTCACAGATTTCACAACACTCAGGCCCCTACTCCACCACTACCACATATCTACAATACAAAATCCATGTTATCGTGTGTGTATGCATGTGTCTATGTTTGTTGCTTCACAGTCCCTGCTGTTCCATAAGGTGTATTTTTATCTGTTTTTTTAAATATAATTTTACTGCTTGCATCAGTTACTTGATGTGGAATAGAGTTCCATGTAGTCATGGCTCTGTGTAGTACTGCGCGCCTCCCATAGTCTGTTCTGGACTTGGGGACTGTGAAGAGACCTCTGGTGGCATGTCTTCTGGGGTATGCATGGGGTGTTCAAACAGACAGCTTGGTGCATTCAACATGTCAATACCTCTCACAAATACAAGTAGTGATGAAGTCAATCTCTCCTCCACTTTGAGCCAGGAGAGATTGACATGCATATTATTCATGTTAGCTCTGTGTGTACATCTAAGAGCCAGCCGTGCTGTCTTGTTCTGAGCCAATTGCTATTTTCCTAAGTCCCATTTTGTGGCACCTGACCACACGACTGAACAGTAATCCAGGTGCGACAAAACTAGGCCCTGTAGGACCTGCCTTGTTGATACTGTTGTATCAATATGTTTTGACCATGACAGTTTACAATCCAAGCAGTTTAGTGACCTCAACTTGCTCAATTTCCACATTATTTATTACAAGATTGATATGACGTGTTAATACAGGGTTTTAGGAATGAGGTCAATCCATTAGTATGTGTCACTCTTGGTGCCACAGAGTCTGGATGCCAGGTGGTCTGGGGGGCCACTGGTGTTAATCTTAGAATGAGTATGTGATGGAATGTCCTGACTGGAGTGCACTCTGGGCGTTCATAATTCAGAGCATTGTCAGATTGTCCGTTTGTAAATTCAGAGCGCACACTGGACGCTCTGGCCAAGGAGTAGGGCTGATTTGAGCATTCTGACCTTACAACGGCAGTCAAGCACCCAAGCGAACTTGCTAGCTACTTCCAGACACAAATGAGAAAACACCTCACTCTGACCATTTTAGTCGCCCTAGCAGAGCTGGTTAGGCTGTTTTCATGTTATCCAGAGCGTTGGTGACTAAATGTGCTGCTGTTAACAATTTAATTACGCTTTTTTGCCGAGGTTTACTGACACCGGCCATACTCAACGGGTGTTGAGCATTTGTAAATTTGTCAGTTATTCTGCGCTCTGGTGTAAATTATGCTAACAAGCACTCTGGCACTCCAGATTGAATTTAAGAACACACCCAAAGTCGTAAAATGTCTAGCTAGCAATTTGTTATGCTAACAAGCTAGCAAGGAGGTTGCATAGCAACAGCATCAACTTCCGGTAGACAGGCGAAGCGCTAGTACGCTCAACTGAAAGGACACCATTTGTTTACAGTATACTAAAATGAACTATTAGTATATAGTATACAGTATGTTAGTATGGGTATTCGAACACAGCTCTAGTTAAGCTGCAGCTCCCACAGAACAGAGCGGTACGTCATGCTCTTCATTGTAATCAGAGGGCTAATATAAATACTATGCATGCCAGTCTCTCTTGGCAAAGAGTTGAGGAGAGACGGACTGCATCACTTATTTTTATAAGAAACATTAACGTGTTGAAAATTCCAAATTGTTTGCATAGTCTACTTACACATAGCTCTGACAGACACAATTACCCCACCAGACATGCCACCAGGTCCCCAAATCCAGAACAAATTCAATAAAGCGCACAGTATTATATAGAGCCATTATTGCATGGAACTCCCATCTCATATTGCTCAAATGAACAGCAAACCTGGTTTAAAAAAAAACAGATAAAGCAACACCTCACGGCACAACGCCTCTCCCCTATTTGACCTAGATAGTATGTGTGTTTGTATTGATATGTAGGCTACGTGTGCCTTTTTTAAATTTATGTAGTTCTGTCCTTGAGCTGTTATAGTCTATTAATGTTCTGTATTATGTCATGTTTCATGTTTTGTGTGGACCCCAGGAAGAGTAGCTGCTGCTTTCGCAACAGCTAATGGGGATCCTAATAAAATACCAAATTCGCCGTTGGGCGTTTGTACTCTGGCGCTAATGTCTCTTTCTCGTCACTAAATAAATGAGATCAATGGATGAATGGGTGATCGAAGCTGATAATTACACGTGACATGATTGAATTTGAATGAACTGAATGATGAGGATGAGGGTGAAGAGGTTGATTTAATTTGAATGATGAGGGTGAAATATTTTATAACTAAACAAAAAGGCTGAAGCATGATGTTGCCCATGCATTTACCCCATTGGGTTAATCATTAGCTGCTAGATCACTAACTCTAAAACATGATCTTGTTACTAGTTAGCAACGTATTGATGACTAATCTTAATGCTAAATGAGTACAGCAGAAACACTGGCGTACAGGTTGGCAGGTCTGACTTCTAGTTACCATGAGATGATTCTGTCCAGGCTCCTTCACCCTGCTCCTTGGTGGTGGCCTCTTCATCCTGATGGTTGGCAGGCAAGGCATAACCAGTGGCGACCAGCATCTCGGCCACATTGCCCTGGGGGTCGCTGGCCTCGTCGATCATGGCCACCAGCGCCATACCCTCCCGCTCGCCCAGGATCTCTACCCGCAGGAATCGGTTACACACCATCCGCCTGAGCATCAGCACAGTCTCCTCTGACCAGGCCTCTGCCGTGGGACGCACTCCTATAGGGGGAGGGGTGGGATTGTGTGTGTGTAACAGGCAATTAAAAAAGTTAGAGTTTGTAAGTGATCAGGTTAAACTACCACTATCCCTAAAACACAATTTAATGCACTGGAGATTCCTGAGTTTGAGACAAAAAGTACAGAATCAAAAGGCATGAAATGGCAATGCATTTCTTTATTGCTATAATTTAGTTAGTTATTGACACCTTGGCCAAATGGAATGACACATGAATAGAGGATGTCAGAAAAGCAGAAATTCGAGATGAATCAATATATTGACTTGAATGTGTAATAGGTCATACCTGCCAGGGCACAAGGGATGGCCTGCATTGGCAGGGCTAGGAGTTCAGAGGTGATGGAACGCAGGCGACTCAGCTCCACCTCCTCCGAGTTGCCAAAGTCAATGTAGCCCACACACACCTTCTCTTCAGAGGAGTAGGCCAGCACTTTGGCCCTGTACCACTGGTTGTCCTCTAGGAGGGTACAGTGAGTGAGAGAGAGATCACTACCAACAGCGATGAGATCCTTGGCAGGCAAAGCTCCACAAAATTCCTCAACCCGGTCAAGATTGAGATCACAACAGAGAGCTCATCGTGTGTCCATTTTCTGAGTGTGTATGTGTCCTGAGTCAATGTGAGTACTCTTGCCTGACACAGAATAAGTGTGTGTGTGTCCTTACCATAGAATAGGGAGCAGCACACTGTGCCAGGGGCAGGTCTGAAGTTCTGGCTGGCTGGGGCCTGAGAACAGTGCTCCCTCAGTTTCAGATGAAGCTCCTGGATCACACCTGCACAGACACACAACACTCAGCGCCCACGATACAAGAGACTGAATTACCTCCACTAGGTTATGTTCAATTCACTAGGGCACATTACAGCAAAACAGATTTTTTATATTTTTTATTAGTACCTCCCCGTTTCAAAATGTGTTGTCCTGTTTTGAGCCAACTGAAAACGACCCAGATACACTATATATACACACAAAAGTATGTGGACACACGTTCCAATTAGCAGATTTGGCGATTTCAGCCACACCCGTTGCTGACAGGTGTATAAAATCAAGAACATAGCCATGCAATCGTCCATAGACAAACATTGGCTCAACGTGGCACTTCCCAACAAGCCAGTTCGGCAAATTTCTGCCCTGGTCAACTGTAAGTGCTGTTATTGTGGAAACGCCCATGACAATGCCCCCGTGCACAAAGCGAGGTCCATACAGAAATGGTTTGTCGAGATCGGTGTGGAAGAACATGACTGGCCTGTCAACAAATATTGTATTAAAACAGCACTCTGTAGGGTAGCACCATGGTGTAGCCAGAGGACAGCTAGTTTCCGTCCTCCTCTGGGTACATTGACTTCAATACAAAACCTAGGAGGCTGAAGGTTCTCACCCACTTCCATACACTCAACACATTAATTATGACAACTTCCAGAGGACGTCCTTAAACCTATCAGAGCTCTCGCAACATGAACTGACATGTTGTCCACCCAATCAAAAGATCAGAGAATTAATCTAGTACTGAAAGCATAATCTACAGCTAGCTAGCACCGCAGTGCATAAAATGTGGTTAACCCAAGGAGAGATAGAAAGACAACAGTTTTTAACAAATTAAAAGTATTCAAAAATGAAGGAGAAGCAAAGGAGAGGTCTTTTTTTTCACTTTAACTTTTTTTAGCTAGCGAATGCAGCTAGGTAGTTTAGCCTACTCAAACACCCGGTTCAAACAGAGAGGGATGCCATGTTAGCTAGCTGGCTATCCAACACTGGAACTTTTCAAAGTCACGGTAAGCTTTTGGTTTTATTAATTTCTTGTCAACGGGGCCCACCAGTGTAACTGCTAAACTGCTTGCTTACTGCATGATTGTAGCGAGTTTACTAACGCGTAAGTTCTATCTAGTAGCTATGTTGAATATGACATTAGCTAATATGGTGACAAATATGTAGGCTAGCCTTGTGAAGTTTGTTTTTGCCTGGTGACAGACAGCTGATGTGTTGTGCACTGAAGTCCACACGCGAAGAGAAAAGTTGAGAGCGCGTCGATGTGAGAAGGAATTAACGAGCAAAGTGATCATGCAGTTTGTATGTGGCTGATATGAAAGTGAACTGTGTTTGCGTGTGATCAGGGGTGTACTCATTCCGCCAATTCTGTTGAAAAATGTTTAGCAAACGGAATGAAACTGACCTGAATTTGTAAAATAGAAACTCTTGTTTGTAACTGTTGGACTAATGATTACACCCTATATCAGATAGATGCAGGCAAGTGTGTGCAAGGCGGTATTGAATGTGTCACTGTCGGTCACCTTGATAACTCAAATGCTTCTCTCAAACATGTGCACCTACGTTGCAAACTTTTATTCATAGGCTAGGTTGTAGCAACCTCATGATGGGTATAGGGAAAATGTGAGTATCATGTAGTAACCTAAACCTATCGATGTTACATTGAGCTGGGTGAATGGAATGTGAATTATAGTCATCCAATATACTGTAATAGAAATAAAGCCATGCTCATAAAAATTATTAGCGTCCTCCCTCATCTTAAAAACGGCATCGACCGCCACTGGTCTAGAGACAACAGCCCAACCTACACAAAAGCACAGACACTCACTACCCTCTGTACAAGAGATATGGGATGTTAACGTTGACCAAGGAGTGCTGCATTGTTGAGAAAATCACCTACCAATAAACAGCAAGTGTGCCAAATAAGGTTTATTTAGTATACACACACACGGAACAAAAATATAAAAGCAACATGTAAAGTGTTGGTCCCATGTTTTATGACCAGAAATAAAAGATCCCAGAAATGTTCCATAAGCACAAAAAGCTTGACCATTACACAGGTGCATCTTGTGCTGGGGACAATAAAAGGCCACTAAAATGTGCAGTTTTGTCACATCACAATGCCACAGATGTCTCAAGTTTTGAGGAAGCGTGCAATTGGCATGTTAACTGCAGGAATGTCCACCAGAGCTGTTGCCAGAGAATTTAACGTTCATGCCTCTACCATAAGCCGCCTCCAAAGTCGTCTTGGAGAATTTGGCAGTACGTCCAACCATCAACACAACCACAGACCTTGTGTATGGCGTCATGTGAGCAAGCAGTTTACTGATGTCAACATTGTGAACAGAGTGCCCCATGATGGCAGTGGGGTTATGATATTGGCAGGCATAAGCTACTGACAAAAAACACAACTGCATTTCATCTATGGTAATGTTAATGCACAAAGATACTGTGATGAGATCATGAGGCCCATTATGAAGCCCATGTTGTGTTTTCCCAGTCATGTGAAATCCATAGATTAGGACCTAATACATTTAATTCAATTGACTGATTTCCTCATATGAACTGTAACTCAGTAAAACCAATGAAATTGTTACATATTGTGTTTATATTTTTGTTCAGTATTTTTAACCTTTTCACTGAGGCAAGTACACTTACACAGGATATTGATGAAGGAAATTCTCATATCTGGTCCTAAATCGTGGCATTGAACGTTTCAGCAGACTGTTAGCCCTCCATAACTGGCTACATTACTATTTCAGCTCTGTGGGTGTAACATTTATTGACAATTTTGATATCTTCTGGAAACAAAGCTCGTTTTATAAGGATGATGGGATCCACCCAAATCATTTGGGTTCCTGGATCCTTTCACAGCAATATAAGGCTGCGCTGAGACAATGACTTATCAATGACCCAAGCCCAGATAAATTAATCCCTACCATTGTGTTGCTGAGTTGACATAATGCTTCCGCAAATGTCCATTATCCCATTGAAGTTGGTAGACACAATGTAGGTAACCTAATGAATGTCCCTCTAACTGCCCTGAATGCCTCTGCTGATCCTATTGTATGCAGGAATCATGTCCCTATGAACAAGAGTTTTACTGTTAGCACTGAGGCAGTGTGCCCTACTAGGAAGTCCACTGTGTGCAGCTCACCCTACACGAACATAAATAACATGAGCATTCCTACTTCTGCTAAGCTTCCCAGTAAAGCAATGAAAACAATCAAGCATCCCAGAAAAGTGCTAAAAATAGCCTACGTTAACATATGTAGCTTAAGAAACAAGGTTCATGAAATCAATAATTTGCTAGTAACAGATGACATTCATATTCTGACAATCTCTGAAACTCACTTAGATAATACCTTTGATGATACAGTGGCAGAAACAAATGGTTATAACATCAGAAATGACAAAGGTGGTGTTGCTGTCTATATTCAGAACCACATTCCTGTAAAGCTGAGAGAGGATCTCATGTTAAATGCTGTTGAAGTAATATGGATACAGGGTCATCTGCCTCACCAAAAGCCCATTCTTGTGGGAAGCTGCTATAGACCACCAAGTGCTAACATTCAGTATCTGGATGACGTGAGAAATGCTTGATAATGTATGTGATATCAACAGAAAGGTATATTTTCTGGGTGATTTAAATATTGACTCGCTTTCGTCAAGCTGCCCACTCAAGAAAAATATTCAAACTGTAACCAGTGACAGCAACCTGGTTCAGGTTATCAGTCAACCTACCAGGGTAGTTACAAACAGCACAGGAATGAAATCATCAACATGTATTGTTCACATCTTTACTAATATTGCAGAAATGTGCTTTAAAGCAGTATCGAAACCCATTGGATGTAGTGATCACAATATAGTAGCCATATTTAGGAAAACTAAAGTTCCAAAGGCTGGGCCTAATATAGTGTATAAGAGGTCATACAATACGTTTTGTAGTGATTGCTATGTTGTTGATGTAAAGAATATTTGTTGGTCTATGGTGTATAATGAGGAGAAAGCAGACGCTGCACTTGACACATTTATGAAAATGCTTATTCCAGTTAAAACTGTTAAATCCCAGTGGATTGATGAGGAATTTAAAAATTGTATGGTTGAGCGGGATGAGGCAAAAGGAATGGCAAATAAGTCTGGCTGCACAACCGAAAACATACTGCAAATTGAGAAATCATGTGACTAAATTGAATAAAAAAGACAAAGAAACTACACTATGAAAAATATAAATTATATAAAGAATGATAGCTTTGGAGCACCTTAAATGAAATGTTGGGCAACAAGGCAAACTTAGCTCCATCATTCATTAAATCAGATGGCTCACTCATAACAAATCCCACTGATTTTGCCAATTACTTTAATGATTTTTTCATTGTTAAGATCAGCAAACTTAGGCATGCCAGCAACAAACGCAGACAATATATATCCAAGTATAACTGATCAAATATTGAAAAGACAAGCATTGTAATTTTTAATTCCGTAAAGTGAGTGTGGAAGAGGTGAAAAATGATTGTTGTCTATCAACAATGAAAAGCCACCGGCGTCTGACAACTTGGATGGAAAATTACTGAGGATAATGTGGACGTTATTGCCAATCCTTCAATCTAAGCCTACTATAAAGTGTGTGCCCTCAGGCCTGGAGGGAAGCAAAAGTAATTTCGCTACCCAACAATAGTAAAGCCCCCATTACTGGTTCAAATAGCTGACAAAATCAGCCTGTTACCCTAGTAAACTTTAGGAGAAATTGTGATTGTTTACAGTAAAATAGCATTGTATCGGGTCAAACTGACAACAGACTTTCAGCAAGCATATAGGGAAGGACATTCAACAAGCACAGCACTTGCACAAATGACTGATGATTGGCTGAGAGAAATTGATGATAAAAAGATTGTGGGAGCTGTTTTGTTAGACTTCAGTGCGGCTTTTGACATTATTAATCATAGTCCGCTGACGTAGAAACTTGTGTTATGGCTTTACACCCCCTGCTATATTGTGGATAAAGTTACCTGTATAACAGAACACAGAGGGTGTTCTTTAATGGAAACCTCTTCAACATAATCAAGGTAGAATCAGGAATTGCACAGGGCAGCTGTCTAGGCTTTTTTTCCAATGACATGCGTAAGGTAAAGCCAGTGTGGCTGTGTATGCAGATGACTCAACACTGTACAGTTCAGCTACTACAGCGAGTGAAATCAATGCAACACTTAAAGAGATGCAGTTAGTTTCAGAATGGGTGGCAAGGAATAAGTTAGTCCTAAATATAAAAAAAATAGTCATTCACAAAACCCTAGACCTCGACTAAAACTTGTAATAAATGGTGTGGAAATTGAGCAAGTTGAGGTGACTAAACTGCTTGGAGTAACCTGGATTGTAAACTGTCATGGTCAAAACATGTTGATACAACAGTAGATAAGATGGGGAGAAGTCTGGCCATAATAAAAGCGCTGCTCTGCCTTTTTAACAACACTATCAACAAGGCAGGTCCTACCGGCTCTAGTTTTGTCACACCTGGACTACTATTCAGTCGTGTGGTCAGGTGGCGCAAAGAGGGACCTCGGAAAATTAAAATTGCCTCAGAACAGGGCAGCACGGCTGGCCTTTAAATGTACATGAAGAGCTAACAATAATACGCATGTAAATCTCTCAAATCAAATTGTATTTGTCACATGCACCGAATACAACTGGTGTAGACCTTGCCGTGAAATGCTTACTTACAAGCCCTTAACCAACAAATGCAGTTCAAGAAATAGAGTTAAAAAAGATTTACTAAATAAACTAAAGTAAAAGATAAAATAAAAAGTAACACAATAAAATAACAATAACAAGGCTATATACAGGTGGTGCCAGTACCGAGTCAATGTGCGGGGGTACAGGTTAGTCGAGGTAATTTGTACATGTAGGTAGTGGTAAAGTGACTATGCATACATAATAAACCAGCGAGTTGCAGCAGTGTAAAAATGGGGGGGGGGTGGGTCAATGTAAATAGTCTGGGTGGCCATTTCATTAATTGTTCAGCAGTCTTATGGCTTGGGGTTAGAAGCTGTTAAGGAGCCTTTTGGACCTAGACTTGGCGCTCCGGTACCGCTTGCCGTGCAGTAGCAGAGAGAACAGTCTAGGACTTGGGTGACTGGAGTCTGACAATTTTTGGGGCCTTCTTCTGACACCGCCTAATATATAGGTCCTGTTTGGCAGGAAGCTTGGCCCCAATGTAGCACCTTACGGTCGGATGCTGAGCAGTTGCCATACCAGGCTGTGATGCAACACCAACGAACTTGAAACTCTCGACCCGCTCCACTACAGCCCCGTCGATGTTAATGGGGGCCTGTTCGGCCCGCCTTTTCCTGTAGTCCACGATCAGCTCCATTGTCTTGCTCACATTGAGGGAGAGGTTGTTATCCTGGCACCACACTGCCAGGTCTCTGACCTCCTCCCTATAGGCTGTCTCATCATTGTCGGTGATCAGGCCTACCACTGTTGAGTCGTCAGCAAACTTAATTATGGTGTTGGAGTCGTGCCTGGCCATGCAGTCATGGGTGAACAGGGAGTACAGGAGGGAACTAAGCACGCACCCCTGAGGGGCCCCAGTGTTGAGGATCAGCGTGGCAGATGTGTTACCTACCCTTACCACCTGGGGGCGGCCCGTCAGGAAGTTCAGATCCAGTTGCAGAGGGAGGTGTTTAGTCCCAGGGTCATTAGCTTAGTGATGAGCTTTCTGGGCACTATGGTGTTGAATGCTGAGCTGTAGTTAATGAATAGCATTCTCACATAGGTGTTCCTGTTGTCCAGGTGGGAAAGTGCAGTGTGGAGTGCGATGGAGTTCGCGTTATCTGTGGATCTGTTGGGGAGGTATGCAAATTGGAGTGGGTCTAGGCTTTCTGAGATGATGGTGTTGATGTGAGCCATTAACAGCCTTTCAAAGCACTTCATGGCTACCGACATGAGTGCTACGGGGCGGTAGCCATTTAGGCAGGTTACCTTAGCTTTCTACGGCACAGGGACTACTATGGTGGTCTGCTTCAAACATGTAGGTATCACAGACTCGGTCAGGGAGAGGTTGATAATGGCAATGAAGACATTTGCCAGCTGGTCCGCGCATGCTCGGAGTACACGTCCTAGTAATCCGTCTGGCCCCTCAGCTAGGGCTGTTGCGGTGACCGTATTTCCGGTCACGAGTCATGAAGGCAGTCAAATACCACATGACCGTTTAGTCATGGTAATTAGGATTCTCCAAGCTCTGATGCTGCTGCTGGTTATTAGTAGCCTACCAAACTTGCTAACTGCCTGGTACTCAGCAATCTATTGTCCCTCTAAATCACTCTGACATCAAGGCAAATGTAATTGAAAATCTAATCAAACACTTCATGAGAGCCCATGAGCTCATGTTGCGCAACATTTCAGTGATGGCCGCTAATAAAAAGAGGATCCCATCAGCTTTCTATAGGCTAGGCCTACTATATTTATTTCTCAACTTTCCTAATATTAAGCACATTGCTTCTCTTTACAACAAGAGTATAGCCTACCTGGCTGGCATGAAAATAACCCACGGGGAAAAGCAAGCTTTTGAACGGTAGTGTATATGATATATTTTTTCCCACTGCCCCCGTTTCGATACGAGTGCATGATAATGGTCCATTCTAAATCAAAATGAATTTCACACAAATATTATTTAGTATATTTAAAGACAAGTTTAAATCAAGAATAGGCTGAGGGTGACAATATTAGCCTATCACTTGTGAAGTAAATATTATCACTTGTGAATGATGGCCAGCATAAGGAACAATGCCTTTTTTTTGCGACTTTTTCGAATCATAGTCGCACACCTCATGTAGCATAGCCCATAGGCCTATATGTTTTAATAAGGTTTGTATCACAACTAAAGTGGCCAAATAACTTCTTAAAATTAAGCACATTAATCTGCTTTACAAGGGGTGTAGAGCCTAACTGGCATACATAAGCAGGGCGTGAGTTATAGCCTACTGCCATGTGCACATTGCTGCGCTTATAATGTGAAGAAATAGCCTAATAGTTTATCAACATTTTAAGCTAAACGTTCTAATCTGTTGCGTCAGCCACATTGCATAAAAAAGTTTTTTGATGCTAGCGGTTGTATTAATTTGGTCATTTGGGATCTATCACATCACACAACTGTCCCAGACTATGTTCGGAATATTTATTTCTCGCACAGTATAGGTCAGACTTTTGTAGTATGGGGGATAGTAGATTGACATAAGCTAGTGCTTTTGCTGTTTGTTAGACCTACTTGTTGGCTGACGGAAAGTAAATGTGGACAGTTCTTCCAATATCTTCAATATGCACCTCGGAATTGGATAAGGATGCGCGCAGTTGCGTCCCCGATGTGTCAGTCTTCACTTGTAGCCTGTGAGAAAGACCTGATCACGTGATGGAGAGCCATGTGAGTGAGAGACGCTTCGGATTGTGCAGCACACTCAGGGAGAAGGGCACACCGCAGCACTCCGGGCCGCAAAAGGCATGGATTGTTTTAGGGTGCATTACGGCCACAAAAGGGATGCCGCCGTGAAATTCGAGTTTGTCAAATTGTGAATGAGAGACTATTGGAGTGTGTACAGCCTGCGCAAAAAAACAAAGCAGAGCTCATGCCTTCCAAGCGACTTTTTTCAAATCATCATTAGTCTCATCATGCAGCCTTACAATATATTAAAAATCAAAACATATAGCCCAACATGTAGAGCAACTGAAGTTACATTAATAACTAAATTAAGCATATAGGAGTACCTATTTCATTGTTAACCACAACACAGAATAGCAGCATGTGCGCATATTTATATTTTATTCAGCTTTGTTCAATTGTATTCTTCATACTATAAAATAATGCCAAGGAATAACAAGCAAAGCTTGTCTGCTAAATGAACTAGTGTAGCCCACAGCCATTTGGCATAGCCACATCAGGACCTAACATAAGGACAACTCGGAGTATGCTATTATTTTCTTCTGAAATAGACCTTTTCTTCATATCATGCTTCTTTAGACTGGTCTAAAATAAATAATGGATTTATTGTGAAGGAGTAGGCTATATTACATGGATCTATTAGACTTTTTAAAATGACTTGTAGGCTGTGTGTGGAAGCCAGGAGATGATAAATGTGTTTATGTTAATTAACGGTCAATTACCGAGAGACTGACAGATATTTACTTGACAATCACCGGCTGACATAATTTTGTGAATGTTGCACTGTTTAAAGTTCTTGCTCCCATCGGCTACGGAGAGCGTGATCACAGTCGTCTGGAACAGCTGGCGCTCTCAAGCATGCGTTGCTTGCCTCCAAGCGAGCATAAAAAGGCATTTAGCTCGTCTGGTAGGCTCGCGTCACTGGGCAGCTCGCGGCTGGGTTTCCCTTTGTAGTCCGTAATAGTTTACAAGCCCTGCCACATCTGACGAACATCAGAGCCGGTGTAGTAGGATTCAATCTTAGTCATGTATTGACGCTTTGCCGGTTTGATGGTTCGTCTGAGGGCATAGCGGTATTTCTTATAAGAGTCCGGATTAGTGTCCCGCTCCATGAAAGAGGCAGCTCTAGCCTTTAGCTCGGTGCGGATGTTGCCTGTAATCCATGGCTTCTGGTTGGGATATGTACGTACGGTCACTGTGGGCACGACGTCGTCGATGCATTTATTGATGAAGCAGGTGACTGAGGTGATATACTCCTCAATGCCATAGGATGAATCCCGGAACATAATCCAGTCTGTGCTAGCAAAACATCTGACCACTTCCGTATTGAGCGAATCACTGGTACTTCCAGCTTCAGTTTTTGCTTGTAAGCAGGAATCAGAAGGATAGAATTATGGTCAGATTTGCCAAATAGAGGGCGAGGGAGAGCTTTGTATGAGTCTCTGTGTGTGGAGTAAAGGTGGTCTAGAGTTTTTTTCACTCTGGTTTGCACGTGACATGCTGGTAGAATTAGGTAAAACGGATTTAAGTTTGCCTGCATTAAAGTCCCCAGCCACTAGGAGCGCCGCTTCTGGATTAGCATTTTCTTGTTTGCTTATGGCTTTATTCAGCTCGTTGAGTGCGGTCTTAGTACCAGCATCTGTTTGTGGTGGTAAATAGACCGCTATGAATAATGTGGATGAAAACTCTTGGTAGATAGTGTGGTCTACAGCTTATCATGAGGTACTCTACGAGACTTCTTTAATATTAGACATCACGCACCAGCTGTTATTGACAAATAGACACCCACCCCCACCACGTCTTACCAGACATAGCTGCTCTTTCCTGCCGATGCATGGAAAACCCAGCCAGCTCTATATTATCCATGTCGCCTGTTCTCGGGGAAGCAGTATATCCTTCGTGTCGGACTCATTAACGAAAAAATCTTCATCTAGTTCGATGTGAGTAATCGCTGTTTGATGTCCAGAAACTATTTTTCGGTCATAAGAGACGGTAGCAGCAACATTATGTACAAAATAAGCACAGTTGGTTAGGAGCCCGTAAAACAGCAGCCATCCCCTCCGGCGCCATTGTGTAGTCATGGCTCACTACTTGTTTTTGTAAGAAGTGTTGACATGCTGAATGCACAGAGGTGTCTGTTTAAACTACTAGCACACAGCTTGGACACCCATGCATACACCACAAGACATGCCACCAAAGGTATCTTCACAATCCCTAAGTCAAGAACAGACTATGGGTGGCGCACAGTACTACATAGAGCCATGGCTACATGAAACACTATTCCACATCAGGTTACTGATGCAAGCAGTAGAATCAGATTTTTTAAAAATAGAGATCAAATTACACCTTATGGAACAGCAGGGACTGTGAAGAGACACACACAAATTATAAGACATGCACTCTACCCATACGTACACATGGATTTTGTATTGTAGACATGTGATAGTATAGTAGTGGCCTGAGGGCACACACTTAATGTGTTGTGAAAAGTGTTATGAAATGTAATGTCATGTAATATTTTAAATTGTATATAACTGCCTTAATGTTGCTGGACCCCAGGAAGAGTAGCTGCTGCCTTGGTAGCAGCTAATGGGGATCCTTAATAAATACAAATAAAGAAATGTATCAAAAGAGTATTGATGGGTTGTCAATAGGTTGTACTCACTGGCGTTGTCCAGTTTCTGACAGATGATGTCATAAGGCGACTGCAGGTGCGTCACCATGGCAGCGAAGGTGTCTCCCAGTCCCTGGGTCAGAGGGTCAGGTGGCTGTGCCTCCATGTTCTCGTTCTTACCCCCCGACTGGCGGCGGAAGTTTTCCAGGGAGGCACTCACCAGGGAGTCTGGAGCAGAGGGGAGCAGAGCGGGACCAACTACTGGATATTAGAACAAACTGGAGTAAACCTTTACCTTGTAGTATAAGACAACACATTTCAGCTGGAATTTGAATCAGAATGTACCAGAATCCAATTATTATTATGGAACTTTGAAAAACAAGTGTTGCAAAATGGTGACACAAAATAAAATTGACAGTGCTCACCAATGTCCTGTTCTGTGAGCTTCTTATTGACTACCTCCCTCACAGCGTAACCTTGGTCAATGAGGAAGGTGCTCAGCTGTTTGCCTGTCAGAGAAAGATATGGTGTTTACATGGCAGACATGAAGACAGACATCGTGAAAAGCACTTCAATAGTCATACAAAGGACATTTATTTTAAAAAGAGGACAATGAAGGCTATGGAGTATGGTTTACTATGTTATGGTGTTAAAGTTAGTTAAGGTTTCAGTGACACAAACATAACAAAAAAATAAAGATGCAAAGATTCATGCAAAGACATCTATATACACTACCGTTCAAAAGATTGAGATCACTTAGAAACGCCCTTGTTTTCGAAAGAAAAGCAATTTTTTTGTCCATTCAAATAACATCAAATTGATCAGAAATACAGTGTAGACATTGTTAATGTTGTAAATGGCTATTGTAGCTGGAAATGGCTGATTTTTAATGGAATATCTACATAAGCGTAGAGGCCCATTATCAGCAACCATCAGTCCTGTGTTCCAATGGCACGTTGTGTTTGCTAATCCAAGTTGATCATTTTAAAAAGGCTAATTGATCATTAGAAAACCCTTTTGCAATAATGTTAGCACAGCTGAAAACTGTTGTGCTGATTAAAGAAGCAATGAAACTGGCCTTCTTGAGACTAGTTGAGTATCCGGAGCATCAACAATTGTGGGTTCGATTACAGGCTCAAAATGGCCAGAAACAAATAACTTTCTTCTGAAAATTGTCAGTCTATTCTTGTTCTGAGAAATGAAGGACTTTCCATGCGAGAAACTGCCAAGAAACTGAAGATCTCGTACAACGCTGTGTACTACTCCCTTCACAGCACAGCGCAAACTGGTGCAAACCAGAATAGAAAGAGGCGTGGGAGGCCCCGGTGCACAACTGAGCAAGAGGACAGTTTGAGAAACAGACGCCTCACAGGTCCTCAACTGGCAGCTTCATTAAATAGTACCCGCAAAACACCAGTCTCAATGTCAACAGTGATGAGGCGACTCCGGGATGCTCATCTTCTAGGCAGAGTTGCAAAGAAAAAGCCATATATCAGACCGGCCAATAAAAAGAAAAGTTTAAGATGGGCAAAAGAACACAGACACTGGACAGAGGAAGAAAGTGTTATGGAAAGACGAATTGAAGTTTGAGGTGTTCGGATCACAAAGAAGAACATTTGTGAGACGCAGACCAACTGAAAAGATGCTGGAGGAGTGCTTGATGCCAACTGTCAAGCATGGTGGAGGCAATGTGATGGTCTGGGGGTGCTTTGGTGGTGGTAAAGTGGGAGATATGTACAGGGTAAAAGGGATCTTGAAGAAGGAAGGCTATCACTCCATTTTGCAATGCCATGCCCTGTGGACAGAGCTTGATTGGAGCCAATTTCCTCCTACAACAGGACAATGACCCAAAGCACATCTCCAAACTATGCAATAACTATTTAGGGAAGAAGCAGTCAGTTGGTATTCTGTCTATAATGGAGTGGCCAGCACAGTCACCGGATCTTAACCATATTGAGCTGTTGTGGGAGCAGCTTGACCGTATGGTACGTAAGAAGTGTCCATCAAGCCAATCCAACTTGTGGGAGGTGCTTCAGTAAGCATGGGGTGAAATCTCTTCAGATTACCTCAACAAATTGACAACTAGAATGCCTAAGGTCTGCAAAGCTGTAATTGCTTCAAATGGAGGATTCTTTGACGAAAGCAAAGTTTGAAGGACACTATTACTTATATTAAAAATCATTATTTCTAACCTTGTAAATGACTACATTTCCTATTCATTTTGCTACATTTCCTATTCAAACTAATTTCATGTATGTTTTCATGGAAAACAAAGGAAATGTCTAAGTGACCCTAAACTTTTGAACGGTAGTGTAGTTCAAAGCGACATTTCACAGAAGGACAAATTACTTTACAGCACGATGTATACTGAGAGCTGTACTCTAATAGGAGAGCGCAAAAAGATGCTCAAGGTTCCTAACCCCAATCATGCTTACGCTTATTATGGCAAATTAAATGTGGTGATTAATTCTTTCACCTACTATTATTCACTGTAGCCAACTGATCATTGCCTTCCTGTGATACAGTACCGATAGGAGTCAGTAGGATGTCCACTGCGTAGGTGCGGTTATTCTCCTGTGTGTCCACCACAGTGAGTGTCAGGCTCTTTCCAGCCACCAGCTGTCTCACAGCGATGCAACACTCCCCCATCCAGCTGTCAGTCACCGGTGTTATACCGGCGACGCTGCACTCCATAGCCTGCAAGAAAAAGGTTGTGGTAAATAAACGTGAACAAGTACTATTCATCAAGAATAAATATGCATTTGAAATAAAATAGGGCAGTAAATATTTGGGCCTTGAATGTTACTCCTGGGAAACTGAGGTGAATATGGAGAAAGAAAATTAACTTCCGTGCACAAAATTTAACCTCCATACACTATATATAATAAAGTATGTGGACACCCCTTCAAATTAGTGGATTCGGCTATTTCAGCCACACCCGTTGCTGACAGGTGTATAAAATCGAGCACACAGCAATGCAATCTCCATAGACAAACATTGGCAGTAGAATGGCCTTACTGAAGAGCTCAGTGACTTTCAAAGTGGCACCGTCATAGGATGCCACCTTTCCAACAAGTCAGTTCGTCAAATTTCTGTCCTGCTTCCCCCGTCAACTCTAAGTGCTGATATTGTGAAGTGGAAATGTCTAGGAGTAACAACGGCTCAGCCGTGAAGTGGTAGGCCATACAAGCTCACAGATTGGGAAATCCGAATGCTGAAGCGCATAGCTAGTAAAAATCGTCTGTCCTCGGTTGCAACACATACAGTGGGGAGAACAAGTATTTGATACACTGCCGATTTTGCAGGTTTTCCTACTTACAAAGCATGTAGAGGTTATCATAGGTACACTTCAACTGTGAGAGACGGAATCTAAAACAATAATCCAGAAAATCACATTGTATGATTTTTAAGTAATTAATTTGCATTTTATTGCATGACATACAGTGGGGGAAAAAAGTATTTAGTCAGCCACCAATTGTGCAAGTTCTCCCACTTAAAAAGATGAGAGAGGCCTGTAATTTTCATCATAGGTACACATCAACTATGACAGACAAAATGAGAATTTTTTTCTCCAGAAAATCACATTGTAGGATTTTTAATGAATTTATTTGCAAATTATGGTGGAAAATAAGTATTTGGTCAATAACAAAAGTTTCTCAATACTTTGTTATATACCCTTTGTTGGCAATGACACAGGTCAAACGTTTTCTGTAAGTCCTCACAAGGTTTTCACACACTGTTGCTGGTATTTTGGCCCATTCCTCCATGCAGATCTCCTCTAGAGCAGTGATGTTTTGGGGCTGTCGCTGGGCAACACGGACTTTCAACTCCCTCCAAAGATTTTCTATGGGGTTGAGATCTGGAGACTGGCTAGGCCACTCCAGGACCTTGAAATGCTTCTTACGAAGCCACTCCTTCGTTGCCCGGGCGGTGTGTTTGGGATCATTGTCATGCTGAAAGACCCAGCCACGTTTCATCTTCAATGCCCTTGCTGATGGAAGGAGGTTTTCACTCAAAATCTCACGATACATGGCCCCATTCATTCTTTCCTTTACACGGATCAGTCGTCCTGGTCCCTTTGCAGAAAAACAGCCCCAAAGCATGATGTTTCCACCCCCATGCTTTACAGTAGGTATGGTGTTCTTTGGATGCAACTCAGCATTCTTTGTCCTCCAAACACGACCAGTTGAGTTTTTACCAAAAAGTTATATTTTGGTTTCATCTGACCATATGACATTCTCCCAATCCTCTTCTGGATCATCCAAATGCACTCTAGCAAACTTCAGACGGGCCTGGACATGTACTGGCTTAAGCAGGGGGACACGTCTGGCACTGCAGGATTTGAGTCCCTGGCGGCGTAGTGTGTTACTGATGGTAGGCTTTGTTACTTTGGTCCCAGCTCTCTGCAGGTCATTCACTAGGTCCCCCCCGTGTGGTTCTGGGATTTTTGCTCACCGTTCTTGTGATCATTTTGACCCCACGGGGTGAGATCTTGCGTGGAGCCCCAGATCGAGGGAGATTATCAGTGGTCTTGGATGTCTTCCATTTCCTAATAATTGCTCCCACAGTTGATTTCTTCAAACCAAGCTGCTTACCTATTGCAGATTCAGTCTTCCCAGCCTGGTGCAGGTCTACAATTTTGTTTCTGGTGTCCTTTGACAGCTCTTTGGTCTTGGCCATAGTGGAGTTTGGAGTGTGACTGTTTGAGGTTGTGGACAGGTGTCTTTTATACTGATAACAAGTTCAAACAGGTGCCATTAATACAGGTAACGAGTGGAGGACAGAGGAGCCTCTTAAAGAAGAAGTTACAGGTCTGTGAGAGCCAGAAATCTTGCTTGTTTGTAGGTGACCAAATACTTATTTTCCACCATAATTTGCAAATAAATTCATTAAAAATCCTACAATGTGATTTTCTGGATTTTCTTTTCTCAATTTGTCTGTCATAGTTGACGTGTACCTATGATGAAAATTACAGGCCTCTCTCATCTTTTTAAGTGGGAGAACTTGCACAATTGGTGGCTGACTAAATACTTTTTTTCCCCACTGTAAGTATTTGATCAACTACCAACCAGTAAGAAATCCGGCTCTCACAGACCTATTAGTTTTTATTAAAGAAGCCCTCCTGTTCTCCACTCATTACCTGTATTAACTGCACCTGTTTGAACTCGTTACCTGTATAAAAGACACCTGTCCACACACTCAATCAAACAGACTCCAACCTCTCCACAATGGCCAAGACCAGAGAGCTGTGTAAGGACATCAGGGATAAAATTGTAAACCTGCACAATGCAAGAAATAGACCTCTGAACCTTTCACCTGTTACTACCTGTCAGGGCAAGGAGATTGAGGTTGTAACCTCATATAAATATCTTGGAATTCTAATTGATGACGGCCTCTCTTTTAAATTGCATATTCAACAACTTACAAAAAAATTGAAGCTGAAATTGGGATTTTATTTTAGGAATAAGGCCTGTTTTTCTTTTGAAGCCAGAAGGAGGCTAGTATCAGCTACATTTATGCCTTTACTAGACTATGGGGATATTTTATATATGAATGCTTCCGCTCAGTGTTTGAGATCAATTGACACTCTTTATCATGGTACTTTGAGATTTATTTTAAACTGTAAAACCCTTACGCACCACTGTACTTTGTATACCAGGGTTGGCTGGCCTTCTCTAGTCACTCGTAGGCTCAGTCACTGGTATACTTTTATTTACAAAGCCATTTTGGGTTTACTACCTTTTTATTTGGGCATTTTTATTGTTCAGAAATGTGGTGGGTACTCTCTTCGTTCACTGGACTTTATCCTGCTAACTGTTCCAAATGTCCGAACTGAATTTGGTAAAAGGTCTTTTATGTACTCTGCGCCATCGTCTTGGAACACCTTACAAAATAATTTTAAACTGGAAGAACTTGTCCCGATTGGTGTTTTTAAATCTCTGATGAAGGATTTTGAGGCTGATTCCCTGACCTGTCAATGTTTTTAATTTGCTGTTTTTGATATTGTTATACTCCTGTGAATTCATGAATGGTTTTTACTAGATTACTTGTAGTTTTTCATGTTGTCTGTCTGTAATTTTTTGTAATGACTTGGTGCTGCCTATCTTGGCCAGGACGCTCTTGAAAAAGAGATTTTAAATCTCAATGAGCCCTTCCTGGTTAAATAAAGGTTAAATAAATAAAAATTAAAAAGGCTGGGATGGGCTACAGGACAATAGGCAAGCAGCTTGGTGAGAAGGCAACAACTGTTGGCGCAATTATTAGAAAATGGAAGAAGTTCAAGATGACGGTCAATCACCCTCAGTCTGGGGCTCCATGCAAGATCTCACCTCGTGGGGCATCAATGATCGTGAGGAAGGTGAGGGATCAGCCCAGAACTAAACGGCAGGACCTGGTCAATGACCTGAAGAGAGCTGGGACCACAGTCTCAAAGAAAACCATTAGTAACACACTACGCCGTCATGGATTAAAATCCTGCAGCGCACGCAAGGTCCCCCTGCTCAAGCCAGCGCATGTCCAGGCCCGTCTGAAGTTTGCCAATGACCATCTGGATGATCCAGAGGAGGAATGGGAGAAGGTCATGTGGTCTGATGAGACAAAAATAGAGCTTTTTGGTCTAAACTCCACTCGCCGTGTTTGGAGGAAGAAGAAGGATGAGTACAACCCCAAGAACACCATCCCAACCGTGAAGCATGGAGGTGGAAACATTCTTTGGGGATGCTTTTCTGCAAAGGGGACAGGACGACTGCACCGTATTGAGGGGAGGATGGATGGGGCCATGTATCGCGAGATCTTGGCCAACAACCTCCTTCCCTCAGTAAGAGCATTGAAGATGGGTCGTGGCTGTGTCTTCCAGCATGACAACGACCCGAAACACACAGCCAGGGCAACTAAGGAGTGGCTCCGTAAGAAGCATCTCAAGGTCCTGGAGTGGCCTAGCCAGTCTCCAGACCTGAACCCAATAGAAAATCTTTGGAGGGAGCTGAAAGTCCGTATTGCCCAGCGACAGCCCCGAAACCTTAAGGATCTGGAGAAGGTCTGTATGGAGGAGTGGGCCAAAATCCCTGCTGCAGTGTGTGCAAACCTGGTCAAGACCTACAGGAAACGTATGATCTCTGTAATTGCAAACAAAGGTTTCTGTACCAAATATTAAGTTCTGCTTTTCTGATGTATCAAATACTTATGTCATGCAATAAACTGCAAATGAATTACTTAAAAATCATACAAAGTGATTTTCTGGATTTTTGTTTTAGATTCCGTCTCTCACAGTTGGAGTGTACCTATGATAAAAAAATACAGACCCTCTACATGCTTTGTAAGTAGGAAAACCTGCAAAATCGGCAGTGTATCAAATACTTGTTCTCCCCACTGTAGCTAGTAAAAATCGTCTGTCCTCGGTTGCAACACTCACTACAGAGTTCCAAACTGCCTCTGGAAGCAACGACAGCACAAGAACTGTTCGTCGGGCGCTTCATGAAATGGGTTTCAATGGCCGAGCAGCCGCACACAAGCCTATGATCACCATGCGTAATGCCAAGCGTCGGCTGGAGTTGTGTAAAGCTCGCCACCATTGGACTCTGGAGCAGTGGAAACGCGTTCCCTGGAGTGATGAATCACGCTTATCCATCTGACAGTCAGACAGACAAATCTGGGTTTGGCGGATGCCAGGAGAACGCAACTTCTAAAATAATTTTCACGATGAACTCACACATGGTGGAATGGGTTCAATGCTGGCAGCGAGGGGCTTGATCCGATCCAGTGTCACGTCTTCTTCGTTTCCGAAGTCAATGTAGAGAACGTTTGCATATTTATCATCTGCAGCTACAGACTGGACAACACCTCTGTACCATTTCTAGAGTGGGAGATAAGCAAAGGATTAGATAGAGCCTTTAAAAATCCATACTAAGAAGTATTTTTATGACTGCATTTTTTGCTTATTCCTCACCTGATCCAAGGAGTATTTGACGGCGCAGACCTCTCCGGTGATGGGCTTGTAGTCTGTCCCTAGCGAGCCGCCGTTAGTCTTCTGCAGTTCCACAGTAATGGCTCTCAGAGCCTCAACCAGCTCTGGGCTTTGGACGTGAATGAAGAACCTACCAGGGCTACGCAACTCCACCACAGACACCTTAAGGCACAGACAACCAGGAAGAGACAAGACTTCATCTGAATACACAAACACAATGAGATACTCAACATACTACAAATGTTGGCCTATGTACCTACAGGACTATCATCATTGTGTGGGTGGAACATTGAGGTATGTTGGATTAGTTTGTACACCTGTGGATTGTTCTAACATCAGACATTCCCATAGCATATTTTCTAAACATGCGTCAAAAATAAGATCAGTCCTTACTTTTGCCTCTTGAATTCAATCAATGGTGACACTTTAGGTCAGACTTTTTCCCGGACCTAAACATGACCTCAAAAGGACATTAAAGGCGCTGGCCAGAGCACAAACCTGAACTTTCATTCCTTTGGTGATGTCATTCTTACGGAGGTGCCGCAGGTACACTCGCTGGGGGCAAGTCACATCGCTGTTGTTCACCTGCAACGCCAGGTCACTGTATTACAGATCTCATAATATAGTGTTCTTCTCAGTTGACTGGTTGCAAGTCTCTAGTGTCACGAGTGTTCTAATAAATTCCATACAGTTGCTGGTCAAATATATGGTCACCCTTGCACGATTCACTAGTTCTTTTAAAATAACTAGAAATACAACTTTGTTCACGTGTATATTTGCTTGATTTACAAAACACACAGGACAAAAAAATTATCTAAACTGAAATGGAGATTCTTCACTTTGAAGTTTTAAAAAAATGGCTCCATAAATCGTGGCATCGAACTGTTCAGCAGACTTTTAGCCCTCCATAACTGGCTAGGAGACTATTGCAGCTCTGTGAGTGTAACATTTATTGACAATTTTGATAACTTCTGGAAACAAAGCTTGTATTATAAGGAGGATGGGATCCAACAAAATCATTTGGGATCCTGGATCCTTTCACAGCATTATAAGGCTGTGTTGAGACAATGACTTATCAATGACCCAAGCCAAGCTCCGTTAATCCAAACTATTGTGTAACTGAGTTGTCATAATGCTTCAGCAAATGTACATTATCCTAGGGGCGTTGGAAGAGACAATGTAAGTAACCTAATTTATGTCCCTCTTACTGCACCGAATGCCTCTGCTGATCCCACATCTATTGTATGCAGTAATCATGTGCCTATGAAGCAGAGTTATACAGTTAGCACTGAGGCGGTGTGCTCTAGTAGGAAGTCCACTGTGTGCAGCTCACCCTGCACGAACATAAAGAACATGCACATGTCTACTTCTGCCAAGCTTCCCAGTAAAGCAATTAAAACAATCAAGAATCCCAGAAAAGTGCTAAAAATAGCCCACGTGAACATATGTAGCTTAAGAAACAATGTTCATGAAATCAATAATTTGCTAGTAACAGATGACATTCATATTCTGACAATCTCTGAAACTCACATAGATAATACCTTTGATGATACAGTGGTAGCAATACATGGTTATAACATCTAAGAAAAGACAGAAATTACAAAAGGCGGAGTTGTTACCGTTCATATTCAGAACCACATTCCTGCAAAGCTGAGAGAGGATCTCATGTTAAATACTGTTGAAGTAATATGGCTACAGGTTCATCTGCCTCACGTCAAGCCCATTCTGGTGGGAAGCTACCAAGTGCTAACAGTCAGTATATGGATAACATGTGAAATGCTTGATAATGTATATGATATCAACAGAGGGGTATATTTTCTGGGTGATTCAAATATTGACTGGCTTTCATCAGGCTGCCCACTCAAGAGAAAAATTCCAACTGTAACTAGTGCCTGCAACCTGGTTCAGGTTATCAGTCAACCTACCAAGGTAGTTACAAACAGCACAGGAATGAAATCATCAACATGTATTGATCACATTTTTACTAATGCTGCAGAAATTTGCTTTAACCTTTTCACACATCAGTTCCAAATATCTCTAACAATCGCCCCAGCGTGATTTATTTTATGCACGTGATGTCAGAATGGCCGCACTGTTCCAAAATGTGACTGTTACGCAACAGGACAGTTAACATGTGCTGCCTGCTAATTATCTATAGGCTGTTTCAACTTGTCAATTTCAAATTGTTTTCTAACAAGTTTTATTTTCTAACAACAGTTTGAATTGAGGTGTGTTCCACCTCCTCATTAATTCATATAGAAGTAGCCCTTTTCAGTGTTGTGGACAATTTATGTTTGAGGCTTTACTGAGCCGGACAAACTTCTCTCTTCGAGGAGAGCCCAAGCACGTCTTCACCAATGTTTCCGCAGATCAAGTATGCAGACATTTGCGCAGTCTTGCACGAATTGGCAAATTTTCTGGCTGGCGCTCGCATTGCCTTCCTTGTATTTTTCCTTACAAATAATAACTTTGGACATGTGTGCGTTCCTATCAAAGTAAGTGCCTTATTTTCTGTATATCGTGTTGTCGTTTCTACTGTAGAATACAGTTTGTATGTGTGTATGTTTTGTACGTATGGAGCATAATGTATTTAGTTATATTCACGTTTTCAAGTTCTGGTGACAAATAATGCATTCCGATTATTGCATAGATTGTAAAGGAAACCTATGATGTGTGTAAAATACTTTTTTGAAGGTTCTGATTATAATGAGCTAATGCTAAGCTATTTGCCAGCTATGTGTGGCGCCATGTTTGTTGACATTATACAACGCATTCTGGGTGTCACGTCAACGTCTGTCAGACCAAAGAAGTTATGAGGTGAAGGGTAAACTTCCGGAAGGGAATGAAGGGAAGTGAATGACCATACACGACACACCCCCTTCAACATGCATACTGCAAACAGACCAAACTCATCTTGTCTCCTTTTATTAGCTTTGGTTGATGCGAAAAATCAAACATGGTGGCGCGCACAAACTACCCATCGTCGGATTACTTTCCATTTCTAGAAAGAGTTTACTCAATTATTTCGATCAATGGTGAGCTCACCCTTGATGTGATGAATTCTAAATAGCAATTGCTATTAGCTCATTCATATTGTGGTTTCTGACAGCCGAGAGTTCTCTAAATATGACCGCTTGTGTTACGTCAATCTTTCCTCAGTTAGCACTAGGACTAATGTAGCCTACATTTTCCGGTTTGGATGACTGTGTATGCTGTCGCTACATCTGTGAATGTCTGAACATTGCATCCAAAAAATGAACTAGTCACATTCAGGACATTACTGTGTAAGGACTGTTTGTGCAAAATGTTTCTGTGAAAAAGTGTGGCTAGCTCAAATGCTGACTGTTGCGTCAATCGAAACTGGATGTTCTAAATCGTTCTAATCACACCGGTTTGAGCGTACGCTGCAAGGACCACTGTACAATGATCACACCCGTTTGTTGTTACGTGTGAAAAGGTTAAAGCTGTATCCAAATCCATCGGATGTAGTGATCACAACATAGTAGCCATATCTAGGAAAATGAAGTTCCAAAGGCTGGGCGTAATATATTGTATAAGAGCTTTGAAAGTTTCTTCAAGTGCAGTCGCAAAAACCATCAAGCGCTATGATGAAACTGGCTCTCATGAGGACCGCCACATGTGTATTTCCCACCATAAAGCATGGAGGAGGTGGTGTTATGATGTGGGGGTGCATTGCTGGTGACACTGATTTATTTAGAATTCAAGGCACACTTAACCAGCATGGCTACCACAGCATTCTGCAGCGATACGCCATCCCATCTGGTTTGGGCTACCATTTGTTTTTCAACAGGACAATGACCCAACACACCTCCAGGGTGTATAAGGGCTATTTTACCAAGATGGAGAGCTGCATCAGATGACCTGGCCTCCACAATCCCCCGAACTCAACCAACTTGAGATGTTTGGGATGAGTCGGACCGCAGAGTGAAGGAAAAGCAGCCAACAAGTGCTCAGAATATGTGGGAACTCCTTCAAGACTGTTGGAAAAGCATTCCAGGTGAAGCTGGTTGAGAGAATGCCAAGAGTGTGCAAAGCTGTCATCAAGGCAAAGGGTGGCTATTTGAAGAATGTCAAATATATTTTGATTTGTTTAACACTTTTTTGGTTACTACATGATTCCATGTGTTATTTCATAGTTTTGATGTCTTCAGTATTATTCTACAATGTAGAAAATAGTAAAAATAAAGAAAAACCCTTGAATGAGTAGGTGTTCTAAAACTTTTGACTGGTAGTGTACACTATGAAACAAAAATAAATGAAATGCAGGGCAAAAAGGCAAACTCAGCTCCATCATTCATTGAATCATATGGCTCATTCATCACAAAACCCACTGATCTTGCCAATAAAAAAATCCTTAAAGCAGTTGGCAATATTAGCAAACAATAAACGCTTACACTACACATCCAAGTATAACGGATACAATTATGAAAGACATGCATTGTAATTTTGAATTCCGTAAGGTTAATGTGGAAGAAGTGAAAAAATACCGTTGTCTATCAACAATGATAAGCCACCGGGGTCTGACAACTTCGATGGAAAATTACTGAGGATAATAGCGGTCGATATTGCCACTCCTATTTGCCATATCTTCAATTTAAGCCTACTAGAAAGTAGAAAGTGTGTGCCATCAGGCCTGGAGGGAAACAAAAGTAATTCCGCTACCCAAGAATAGTAAAGCCCCTTTTACTGGCTCAAGTAGCCAACCAATCACCCTGTTACCAACACTTAAACTTTGGGGTAAAATAATGTTTGACCAGATACAACACAGAGGGTGTTCTTTAATGGAAGCCTCTCCAACATCATCCAGGTAGAATCAGGAATTCCCCAGGGCAGCTGTCTAGGCCCCTTATTTATTTTCTTCAGTAAAGCCAGTGTGTCTATGTGTGCTGATGACTCAACACTATACACGTCAGCTACTACAGCGAGTGAAATCACTGCAACACTTAACAAAGAGCTGCAGTTAGTTTTAGAATGGGTGGCAAGACATAAGTTAGTCCTAAATATATATTGTTTTTGGGACAAATCATTCACTTAACCCTAGACCTCAACTACATCTTGTAATAAATAATGTGAAAATTGAGCAAGTTGAGGTGACTAAACTGCTTGGAGTAAACCTGGATTGTAAACTGTCATGGTCAAAACATATTGATACAACAGTAGCTACGATGGGGATAAGTCTGTCCATAATAAAGCGCTACTCTGCCTTTTTAACAACACTATCAACAAGGCAGGTCCTACAGCCTCTAGTTTTGTCACACCTGGACTACTGTTCAGTTGTGTGGTCATGTGCCACAAAGGCGGACCTCTGAAAATTACAATAGTCTCAGAACAGGGCATCACGGCTGGCCCTTAAATGTACACTGAGAGCTAACATTAATAATATGCATGTAAATCTCTCATTGCTCAAAGTGGAGGAGAGATTGACTTCATCACTACATGTTTTTGTAAGTAGTGTTGACATGCTGAATTCACTGAGGTGTCTGTATAAACTACTAGCACACAGCTCGGACACCCATGCATACTCCACAAAACATACCACCAAAGGTCTCTTCACAATCCCCAAGTCAAGAACAGACTATGGGAGGTGCACAGTACTACATAGATCCATGGCTACATGGAACTCTATTCCACATCAGGTAACTGATGCAAGCAGTAGAATCCAATAAAAAAAAACAGATAAAAATACACCTTATGGAACAGCGGGGACTGTGAAGAGACACACATACACATGATAAGACAAGCACTCTACACACACGTGCACATGGATGTTGTATTGTAAATCTGTGGTGGTGGAGTGGTGGCCTGAGGGAACACACTGAATGTGTTGGGTAAGGTATTATGAAATGTAATGTCATGTAGTATTTTAAACTGTATGTAACTGTCTTATGTTGCTGGACCCCAGGAAGAGTATTTGCTGCCTTGGCAGCAGCTAATGGGGATCCAAAATAAATACAGAAAGTAAGATCATACAAAATAAAACATTGAAATACATTAACTCGTATTGGCTCCATTAATATTCCTTTAACAGCCTCACTAAGTAAGTAGTGCTCTATTCTCGCCCTCAGTTTGTGTAATTAACTTGAGTCACAGAGTAGTAGTGATGTGCAGTTAGTGAACGATTATTTACAGCAGGATTAATACGCTCCCTTCTGGCTCAGTGGCTCCGGAGATGTGCTCTGACCACCAACTGTATCATAAGTGCGCACATGGAAACAGCATAGAGAAGAAAAACACATGTTCAGAACTAATAATTGATCGCATGGTGCAAGAATGAATGCAATTAATTGATTATTGAATGTTATCGATGGAAATAGCTTTGTAGAACCAAAACATACACAGCTTGCCTCTGCTCAACAAACTTCAACTCGAGAACGAATCATTTTGGGGGGGGGGGGGGCTGCTGCAGTTTGCAAACGATATTGTGCTAATCTTCATCACAGCAGTCAAGCAATTGCATTCCGCCAAGAGTCATTCACAATCTAGGGCTTGATTCAATCCGTATCGCTGAAGAGCTGCGCTGTAGCGTGATTGAAATGTAATGGTAATTTCCGATTGAGCCAACATATGCAGCATTTACCGTCAATGCAGTCTCCGAACACTGCCTTGAAATTTCTATTGCACTGTAGCGCAGGTCTTCAGCTCTACGGATTGAATCGTGCCCATAGTCCGGTTGCGGCCGCAACTAGACCTCGATTCATAGGTATCAAGAAATTATCTTATTTGCATGCCTAGCAATCACAAATGTACATTGTTTGAAGCACACTTATAAGTCTCAGTCACAAATGACAGCTCCAATAAGCCCCCTATCGTGAACGAGAGGCTTGTAGAATCATGATTCTTTCGAGTTTTTAGTTCATCGTTCGCCGGTAGGGGGTCCGACGTGCTCTGGGCATTAATGAAGCAAATGAACGAAATGAGTCGAAAGATTTCAAAAGATTGAGTCAGTAAAAAGAGCCGAACTTCCCATCAGTATAGAGTAGGGCATCAGGAATTTGGCCAATTGAAACAAGTGGGTTTTTCTCTACAGCATCTCAACAACACAGAAGAAATGATACCTTTGAGACTGATGGGTTCCGCCCATTTCCAATCGGTGAAGCTGGGGTTTCCTTTGGCTTATCCCTTTTTGAGATGAAGGGTGTAAAAAAATTAAAAGGTGCATTTTAGCATTTTTGAAGGGACAATCTGCAGTTCAAACAACAAAGCAGCCACCCCACCCAGCCACCCCACCACTGATTTGGTAATCAGCTGAGAGATCTAAATTATAGTTCAAGGCAATTTTTTAAATATTTTTTTTATTTAACCTTTATTTAACCAGGTAAGCCAGTTGAGAACAAGTTCTCATTTACAACTGCGACCTGGCCTAGATAAAGCAAAGCAGTGCAATAAAAACAACAACACAGAGTTACATATTGGGTAAAACAAAACATAAAGTCAAAAATACCACAGAAAATATATATACAGTGTGTGCAAATTTAGCACGTTATGGAGGTAAGGCAATAAATAAGCCATAGTGCAAAATAATTACAATTAGTATTAACACTGGAATGATAGACGTGCAAGAGATTATGTGCAAATGTACTATACTGTGTGTTTACAATAACATTGTTCACAAACAATGCAGTAAAGAAATGCTTATATTTTGGGTTCTGATGTTAAACTAAGCTCATGAGACATTTATAAGTTATATTCTTCAAGAATCAAATGGGTATATCACTAATTTAAAAGTCCAGAAATTGATGTAGCAATCGTATACTGCCCCTTGAAGCTTAACATGAAGCAAAAAGAAGCGCTAAAGTTCCCTGCCCAGCACTAAAACATCCAATTCAACAAATCACCTTTGATTGATCCTACCAAAACCATGATTAGTTACATATTCACCTTGTGGGAGTATCCAGGGTACTGAGCTTGCACATGTGCCTGTGTGCATTCCAGTCCTCCGACTGGCAAGCCACTGAACAGTAGCAGGTTTTCTTGCAGCGCGTGCAGCGAAGGTTACCTGGAAAATATTAAGTTTTTTTTCAAATCTAGCCCAGCTTACAGACCTCGATCAACAGCATCCAACAACTGGCTTTAATAATTTGTTGTGCACTATTCAGTGATGTAAGGGATGCGGATTTAATAAGAACTGTCTACCGATTAAGATGTACCTTCCAACGCGGGACACGTGCTGCTAAACCGGTACAGTCATTTGAGTGCGACTTACCTCGAACGCTTCTCCTATTTTATACACTGAGACGGTAATCCTGTTCACAGTACTTGTACAGTATGCCGTAGAATTTGTGGGGCAAAGTCAAACAACAAACTGATACATCAATGAGAAATTAGCAAGGAAATAAGACCAACCTTGCTGACTGCAGTAGTTGCACAACTTAGTGAATGGGGGCATAGAGGCTGTTTTCTATAAAGGGCAAAATAACAATGTTATACATTTGAGACATGGAAAATCGATATTCCAATTGAAAAATAATAAATGCATACCATAGAGCCGTTTGTGAGTACAGTGGTTTCTTTTCGGCTGGCCTCAGCTTTGACAAAGAAAAGAATGATAATTATTGACATGCTAAAATGAGGGTGTTAGGTGACACCACAAACAATGGACGCTATGCGAGAATACTACAAAAAACAGCAGTGATCAAATAAATGTTCACTAAATGTCAATAATGTGGTCATCAAAATACATCAATCATTTGAAAACATGAACGTGGAAGTTAACCATGTCTAAAAATCACAATACTGTACATTATGATATTTACATGATATGAGCCCAAATGTAAAGTGTCGTGTTTAGAATGTTAAATTCTGTGGGAGAGCCTTTATGAAACCCGCAAAATCGGTGTTCATATTTGCTCTTTGCGATGGGTATTCAGCACTCTACCAGCGTAAGATCGATGTGACATTGTATAGGCAACAAGTATGGGAAAGTGCTGTGGGTGTCATACGGTCATCAAACGTCCTAGGACTGAATATATAAGGTAAAACATTTTTCCTTCGCTTCGGTCATTTATGTTTTCAGAGACACAAAAAAAAAACATTGCAGGTTACAAAGTAGAGCTTCATAGCAACATTCTGGTGTATGGGTTTTCATGGATTGGTACAAACTCACGTGGCGCCCCCTGTGACAAGATGCTAGGTAGCTAGCTGTGTGAGGGAGTGTTTGTTGGCTTGACGCCATTCGCTGATGTAACACCCTGGGCAAGAGGCAGCACTACTCTGCAGTGGGGGTATTGTGCCAGCGCAAAATGTTGTGATTGATGATTGGATTATTTCAAGTGTAAACTACCAGAATTCAGTGGCTACAGCCCTACAAATCGATAAAAACAAAGCTATATATTACTGATTTTAAAATGCATCTATCTTGCTGTGCAGGTGGCTACCAGGCAGCTAGCCACCTAGGCTAATTATTTGCCTCTGCTAATTATTTGCTGGATACGGTGCAGCTTATCCTTCCATCACTACAGTAACTCATCAACACCAAACAATGTAACCCAACTCAGATGTAGGCCTACCTTAGAAGTAAGCCATCTTATTAGACAAGTAGTGTAGCCTTCTGTGTTACAGTTCAGACTTAGTGAGAAGTAGGCTTTGGCAGTATACCGTATATACACACACACCGTAGAAATAGCCACGGGATGGTTTTTCAACACATTTTAATATTTGTAGCTACTTTTTAAGTAAATACCTGCAGTCAACTTGTGCAACATGTTAGGAGATAAAGCAGATTGCGTTCTTCATTTCACCGGTCACATGATTTTACATTATGAAGCTTACCGTAGTTCTCCAGAACAGTTGAGCCATTCACATTTGTTTGTTAATAGCACAAAGGGAGAAAGTGGGAGCAGGTGAGTCCAGCAGTGTATGGACAGGGGTTATGTTCTATAATGAAAGTCAATGTTTTAATTTTTCTTCAATAGTGTGATCAGGGACGTGCAACTATACTTTTCTTTCACAGAAAATACATTAGTGCAACACAGTTGGCAGAAAATACCTTCATTTTCATCTGAAGTGCAACGCTATTCGGCTGGCAGCCACACGTACATCAGCTTACAATGAAAAAGCAAGGTATTTTTGCAAATACAATGCATGGCCATCATATTTCTAATGTTTATCATAGAAAGAATGTAGCCAGCTACATTTCCTAATGTTTTGCTTAAAGTGAATCTTGCATTTTGAGAAAAGTACAGTAGAAAAGTAGCTACACATCAGTCAGAGCACTGTCTGCTGATAGAATGGCCGGTCGTGAATTCTCATCCGAGCGGAGAAGTGCAACTGAAGCACAAAATTTGTCTGACGCCGAGCAGATATTACAATAAGAAGCAGTTTACATCTGCATTTACAAAACGCAGCAAGATATTTCTTAAGCGTTCTCTTTTTTTCCCTGCGTGTGTTAACCGGACCCCTAAGTTTAACTACGGTGACAGGACATCATATTGCGTTAGCTTTCTGCCCTGTCTGAGAAGTCAAAGCCCTTTGGATGAGTTACAGTGGCATGCGAAAGTATTCACCCGCCTTGGCATTTTTCCTATTTTGTTGCCTTATAACTTGGAATTTAAATGGATTTTTTAGGGACAAAAAAACAGAATAGGTATGCACGCTCAAGTTTTCACCCCACCCCTAAGTCAATATTTTGTAGAGCCACCTTTTGCAGCAATTACAGTTGCAAGTCTCTTGGGGTATGTCTCGATAAGCTTGGCACATCTAGCCACTGGGATTTTTACCCATTCTTCAAGGAAAAACTGCTCCAGCTCCATCAAGTTGGTTGGGTTCCGCAGATGTACAGCAATCTTTAAGTCATACCACAGATTCTCAATTGGATTGAGGTCTGGGCTTTGACTAGGTCATTCCAAGACATTTAAATGTTTCCCCTTAAACCACTCCAATGTTGCTTTATCAGTATGCTTAGGGTCATTGTCCTGCTGGAAGGTGAACCTCCGTCCCAGTCTCAAATCTCTGGAAGACTGAAACAGGTTTCCCCTCCAAGAATTTCCCTGTATTTAGCGCCATCCATCATTCCTTCAATTCTGACCAGTTTCCCAGTCCCTGCCGATGAAAAACATTACATTTACATTTTAGTCATTTAGCAGACGCTCTTATCCAGAGCGACTTACAGTTAGTGAGTGCATACATTATTATTTTTTTATTTTGCATACTGGCCCCCCGTGGGAATCGAACCCACAACCCTGGCGTTGCAAACGCCATGCTCTACCAACTGAGCTACATCCCTGCCGGCCATTCCCTTCCCTACCCTGGACGACGCTGGGCCAATTGTGCGCCGCCCTATGGGTCTCCCGGTCACGGCCGGCTACGACAGAGCCTGGATTCGAACCAGGATCTCTAGTGGCACAGCTAGCACTGCAATGCAGTGCCTTAGACCACTGTGCCACCACCACTGCTGCCACCACCATGCGTCACTGTGGGGATGGTGTTCTTGGGGTGATGAGAGGTGTTGGGTTTGCGCCAGACATAGCGTTTTCCTTGATGGCCAAAAAGCTCAATTTTAGTCTCATCTGACCAGAGTACCTTCTTCCATATGTTTGGGGTCTCCCACATGCCTTTTGGCGAACACCAAATGTGTTTGCTTATTTTTTTCTTTAAGCAATGGCTTTTTTCTGGTCACTCTTCTGTAAAGCCCTGCTCTGTGGAGTGTACGGCTTAAAGTGATCCTATGGACAGATACTCCAATCTCCGCTGTGGAGCTTTGCAGCTCCTTCAGGGTTATCTTTGGTCTCTTTGCTGCCTCTCCGATTAATGCCCTCCTTGCCTGGTCCGTGAGTTTTGGTGGGCGGCCCTCTCTTGGCAGGTTTGTTGTGGTGCCATATTCTTTCCATTTTTTAATAATGGATTTAATGTTGCGCCGTGGGATATTCAAAGTTTCTGATATTTTCTACTTCTCCACAACTTTGTCCCTGACCTGTTTGGAGAGCTCCTTGGTCTTCATGGTGCCGCTTGCTTGGTGGTGCCCCTTGCTTAGTGGTGTTGCAGACTCTGGGGCCTTTCAGAACAGTATATACACATGTAACAGATCATGTGACACTTAGATTGCACACAGGTGGACTTCATTTAACTAATTATGTGACTTCTGAAGGTAATTGGTTGCACCAGATCTTATTTAGGGGCTTCATATCAAAGGGGATGAATACATGTGCACGCACCACTTTTCTGTTATTTATTTTTTTGAATTTTTTGAAAGTAGTAATTTTTTTTCATTTCACTTCACCAATTTGGACTATTTTGTGTATGTCCATTACATGAAATCCAAATAAAAATCCATTTAAATTACAGGTTGTAATGCAACAAAATAGGAAAAACGCCAAGGGGGATAAATACTTTTGCAGGGCACTGTCCTTGTACAGCTACCACTATCTTGATTTCCTTGCGTTTTTTCTCCTCTCCATTCTCACCTGTCTTCTCCTCCCCCCTCTTCTCCGAGCAGAGCAGGCAGGCCTAGCGACTCCAGACTCCACCCAGACACAGCGTGTAGCCTACACATGCTGCTCCAGAGCCAGTCCTGTTCTTCCTTCAGACAAGCATGCGTCAAAACTTTGTTCATTTGCACAACGTCTCTCGTTCACATTCGCTTGTAAAATGTCCAAATGCACCAAAAATGACATTAGGTAGCACCTACCTATATATGTATAACTTTGAGCTGGATTGCCTGTCTTTGCCTGTCTTCGCAATTAGTTTATTATCATTTGCGCTTGTTAGCATATTTAGATAGCAGCATCCATGGAAATTCGCTATTACTTGCGCTAATTTTTTTTAAATTACTACGGCACCTTGACAGTCTTTAAGCCAATTGGATAAGCTTTCCAGGGATATGCAGTTGACCTGGGTGGGACAAAACAAGGCCTAGAACATTTTATGCGTAATGCGAACTATTGCTACCTGGCTCAGAGACGAGACGCAACGAGCACGCTACATTGGAAACAGATTTCATTGCTTTAGCATAAAAGATGGCTTCTCAAGAAGAAGAAGAAAAAAAAGGTAAAAACTAAGAATATCGAACAGGAAGCTAAAAAGAAGGCAGCTATAAATAAGTATACCGACATAGAAGCTTTGAATAAAAAACTGGTCGGACTCGGATCAGGGGAGCGATTTGGACAACGAGTATTTCGACACGGCCGACAAAGATTGCTTTCTAGAAGGATTGGATCCACTTTTAGATCTGTAAGTAAATTATTTTCATGACATTATATAGCTCATTTACTATATGTATTTCGTTTTTTACAAGTAATTTCAATGTTATATAATTCCAAAGTAGTTATTGTCTATGTTTCATATTAGTTCACTGTTTGCTGTTCTAAGTTTCATCCTTTTGAGAGGCAACTAAACTCTCATGGCCATTGTTTATTTGTGGTTCTCACCTCTGCCTCCAAAGTGTTACTGTTTACATTGTGTGTGTTTCACACCTATGTAAGTCACTGTACAGATAAAGTTTAGACTTGGTGTTTTTCCTTCACAGTAATGTTGTTTTGTAAATTTAGTCAACTGTAATTCTGTGTGTCTTACAACAATATATCCCTTTATTTTATTCACCACAGAGTGGAGGATGCAGAGGATTTCAATGACGTTTGGGAGCCACTCCTCCCCAGCAAGAGCCCCCGCCGGGCAAGGTCTTCACCCCCCACTGCCATGTCAATCACCCCGTCTGATGGTTCTACATCCACTTTTCATAGACCTCTTGAAAAAGAAAATAGGGGCTTGTTGGACTAACAGGCTTGTGGGGCTAACAAGCTGCATTTTGTGAAATGGAAGGACACTAGGTAACCATGCTCACCACACAGCATAAGGCATTCAATAACGACCATGTCTCAAGGAGGGTGAAAAAGGAAATGTTTTCTGTGAAGGACTACAATGCCAGCATGGGGGGTGTTGACCCATCTGATGCTCTGATAGGCTACTACCAGGTCCTCCACAAGACCAGGAAGTGGAATAAGACTTTTTTTTATCACTTTGTGGACATTGCTATAGTAAATGCTTTCATTCTCCACAAGCAGATGGCCAAAGCAAAAGGTCAAACCCCTTTCTCCCAGTTGGCCTTCTGAGAGCAGCTTGTGTTGGAAATGGCTGAATTGGGGGCCCAAAGCAACCTCTCAAGACCCCCCACTCAAGGTGAGCGGCACTATCCAACACACATGCCAAAAAGACAAAAGGAAGAACTGCAAGCATTGCACAAAACACATGCCAGATCTTCTGTCCGAAATACCAGTTCGCTTTTTGTTTCCTGGCAGAGAGGGACTGCTTCAAAGACTATCATGACATGCACAAGCCAGAGTGAAAGTGAAATCTAATCATCTACACCTGGGATGTAAAACTAACACAAATGCCATTTGTAAATTGTTCATCTTATTTCTATTTTTGCACCTTTTTTAGTGAAGGACACGTGTGAAACCAAGTGTGTTTGAGAATACATTTTTATATATATCTGTTGCTTTTATATTGTTTTTGTACACAGTTCATTTGTATGTGGGACCAATATATTGGATATGCCTAGGCTAATCGTTCAGGCACTTTGGAGAGGTTGAAAAAAAAAAAAAACTTAGATATCCCCTGTATGTCCCCCGACACCACCACAATGTTTGAGAGAGGTTGGTGTTGTTTTTAATAGTGTTTCGTTTTTATAGTGAACAATAACTTTTAGGCACATCCAGTGTGCAAAAGAAAGTGCAATTACCACATTCGGGCACTTTGGAGAGGTTGAAATGAAACTTGAATGTACCCTGGATTTCCCATAACACCACCACAATGTTTGAGTGAGGTTGATATGGTAGAAATTGTGTTTTATACTGAAAAATAGTATTTAGGGATTGCAAATATGTAATAGCACAGGAATTACCTAATTGACAGACATATGTCACTTCGGAGCGGTTTAGGGACACTTGGAAACGTTCTGTGACCACACCTGACAACACTTACTAAAACATCTGCCCATTTCTAGTTGTTAGGTCTATCAATCCCATTATTTTTTTGATATTGTTCACATGTTATGGAAGCCATCTGATGTGTTTCCAGCTCTGTGAATCAATAATTCACTTATAGCTTGTCAATGAAAGATGACTTTCAAAATAAACAAAAAAAACGTATTTGTGTGCTTGATCTTGTGTATTCTGAACCATGTAACTCCTATCTTCTGATAATTTCCTCATAATCTCCCAGATGTCTTCTTTCCAAATATACCAAGTTTTGGCATGTCAGAACCATGTATTACACATAAATAACAGTTACTTTTGGGTATGTCTATTTAGGCGGAAATATTAATTTTGCCATTACATTTAAGATGTTAAGACTAATCAGTTAAGCTACTGAATACTACATAAATGTGATATATATGGACTAACTGTTACTAGTCGGTAAATAGTTACCCTGCTTTTTGTTTATGATTATGTAATCCCAATTATATGTACTCTGTTATCACCCCTGGTGGGTGGGTGGATGGCGGTGTGTGCGCATGGGTGGCACCTTACGCCATAGAGTAAACATTCTTCATTGCTAAAGCATACGGCACTGTACACTGTATTTTCTTTTCTTTATTCTCCTGTGCAGTTGTATATAACCTGTTACCAATGCTGCTAGTCATGTTTGCACTGTTACTGTACACTTCTTAATGCACCTTCATACCGATATTTGATTTAGAGAGAGAGTGAGAGCGACCCACATTGGTTTGTCTGTGTGTGTATGTGTGGGGAGAGGGCTCTATTTTTCTGGTCTTAATGCCCTGACAAACTTGCTAATCTGCTAATGGGATGTCTCAACTTCCTAAAATTCTTTGAGAAGGTGGCGATTAGGCTATATGCAGATATTCCGGTAACCGCCCATTAAGTGTTATAGGCAGTATCGTGAACTGCACTATTCCAAGCCCAGTATTGACAGTGCCCGTCGAGAGAGAGGGAGAGAGATAGAGATCCGCTTGACTGCAAAAGTAATGAAAAAAATGTTTTTATGTTAGTTAGGTGTGTCTAGGTGTGTCTAGCAAAAGCACTCCCCATTGAAGTGAATGGAATGTTGCAATTCACTAACTAATTCGCATAATTCATTTTTGTTGTTGATAAATTCAATATTTGGTATTGCTTTATGAAATTGTTACAACCTCCCAGTTCTGCAAAAAACGTCAATAAATGTTTACAATATGAGTACCTTACTTTAAATGAATGGGCTTAAGATGCTTTATACCACCACACTGTTGAATACCCGTTTCTGATTGGTTAGAAGGGCATTCTAGAATGGACATTAAAACCTGATAACGGGACAGTTGGAAAAGATATCAGGACACCTTGCAATCATGACGCAATATGCGCCTATACATGCAGACTTGATAGAAAGCTACAGAAAGCTAAACCAACAACCACACAAACCAAAATGGACTTTAAATATTCTTATTCCTGTCACTATATTTGAACTTATTGATTACGTTACAAGGGTGAACAGGAACTTTGTGTATGGAAAGTTACTGAGTGAGACAAGTGGCCAACATGTTATTGCTGAATATTAAATTCCTAAGGAAGGAGGTAAAGAGCAACAGTATAGTGTCAGTTCCTGATAAGGCAGGCCAGTTTCAGTGAAATTAGTACCAGGAGAGATGTGGAACTCAACTCGAGATAAGGTCAACAGTTGAAGAGAGAAGAAACCTCTGGGAAGAGGGTCAGAGGGGACCGCCATGACGACCCTTTAACTACAGTCCTAACTCACACACACCCTTCCACACCCATGAAGGTTCTAGACTTAGGCAGGGCCTTGACAATACCAATAAGAGGAACAGACAGTTCTTGCATAGTAACTTACACGGATTGTTTATCATAGTCATACAAAGGTGACTCCATCTAGTCGGAAGGTATAAATATATGCTTGTGTGACTTGTATGGAGTGCTTGCAGCTGAGGCACCTAGTGGGTTGAATAAACTCGGTTTGAGCTTTTTCTAGGTCGTCCATTTGAGTTTACTCTGTTCAGAACCTAACTATTGTAAACGCAGGTCCAACAAGGAAAAGCTTAGCTAGCATTTGTTTTTGCAGAGATGTATTTTTTTGGAGCATCTGATTACCTAACGTGGTGAGTGATGGAACATTAATTTCTCCGGTCCCTATGTTGCATTCATAACGCAAGTGACACTACGCTGTCAAAATGATTACCTAACGTGGTGAGTGATGGAACATTAATTTCTCCGGTCCCTATGTTGCATTCATAACGCAAGTGACACTACGCTGTCAAATCCTCCCACGTTTTTAGTTTGACCAGCTGTTTTCAGCAACTGGTATTTTTTTATTTGGTTGTCATATCGGAAGGTTAGCTAGCAACAAACTATTTAGCTAGCTTCTAGCCTAGTGTTTGATATGCAATGCGAACTCCTCGTAAATAAAGTGTTGAGTGTCCTGACGAAAAGGCAAACTTTTCTAGCTATCCCAGGCAAAATCAGGCATCATCAACTCACTGCTATGATGTGTCCAAATGAATGTCAATAGAAAACAGCTTAAACAAATGCAAATGCAGCTACTTTGCTGCTATTCTGTCTGCAGAGGTCGTGACTGTTAGCCCTAGCTAGTTGGCTAGCTAGCAAGCAAGGGACAAGAACGTTGCCAGCGAGCATGGCAACTGAACATGTAGAACGAACAACATAAATAACCGAACGAACGACAGGGTTGCTCATCTCTAGCAACCAAAAGATGAGAAAGTATGAATTATCAATGTTATTTTATTTTTTCTACTGGTAAATGTGTGCTTTAGTATTGTTTTCATTGGCAACTGTGGTATAACCGGGATAGACGCCTCTGTTCTTAACATTACCTTGGAAAAATGAACTCTGCAAAGGGACTCGGCTCCACCTCGTCTCGCTGCGTAGTCCATTATTTCCAAGGTAATGTAATGAATTTAGGCGTTCATCCCTTGCAGATTTATTTTCTTTTTTCATTCCGTACATTCGAATTAGCATATTAAGTAGTGCATTTGCATGAACTTGTATAAAAGGTTGCATTCTAATTTCTTAAATTGTTACCAACTGTTTTGCATAAAGCATGAAGATTTGTTAATAATATGACCAACCTACCTGAAATTATTAGTCTTAATTTACTTGAATTATGTATTCCGTACTGCCTCATTTGTATTTTAAGTGTACATTTGCATAATATTGCAGTTTAATTTCATACATTTTACTCTTTTTTTTTTATTTTTTTTATCAACTCTGTTCTACATCAGCCCTGAAAATGTCATAACAATATGACAACCCTATTTTGAGATATTGGACAAAACGTGTTGAAATTAAGAATCCAGACAGGTGATTTGGTGCCATTATTGACTAGGGATTAACATTGACCAGTCCGCAACCTTTTTGACCTTTTCCTATCACTTGAAAATAAGATCTCAGCAATGGTAAGTCCTATCCTCATGAAATAAAGTGTTCTGTGTTCCTGAGACGCTTCTCTATAACATGGAATCCAAAGTATAACACCAGAACCACAGTATCATTTTGACCCCTAACACCCTACTAAAATCACTACAGTATTATAAGTGACAGACATTCTGCATGGTCATTATGAAAATCAAGCAGTCATTACACTGAAATAAATCCAATAGATGTATTTCAAAACGAAATTCTCGCTAATCAACTATCATTTAACACATTGCATTGCACATTCATACAAATACCATCCCCGTTGGAGCTCGCTAGAGGCCGGTCTGGTCTTGGGCCAGGGGCCCTTGGGGTTGCAGTGGCACCTGCTGGGCTGGTTGACGGCCTCCTCAAAGGCATGTTGGGTTGCACCACGTTTTGGAAAGTGCCGCGGTTCATGATCATGCTGTCAAACCTAAATCAAAGAGCATATTAAAAGTCTTTGCTAGGTTGTTGAAACATTAACATATCAGTACAAGATTGATTTGGCACTTCGTTTGCGAGCAACCATATAGCTAGCCAAGTTGTTTGATGAATGACTACTAGCTAGCTAGCCAATTGGTGGTGAAGGTTATGGAGTGATGTAGAGTAGTCTCAGACACCTGTGACTGTGTTATCAAGATCATCGTGGCACATTAAATGTGCATTCGAAATATAGCTAGCTAAGTAACCTTACGTTTCCACCATATCATTGGAAGACAACTATTAAATTAGTCTACCTATCTAATCACTAGTTAACTTGCTAGTAAATTAACTATTTAGCCATATCATGTAGCTAGCTAGTATCGAAATGAACTGGCTAACTCAGCTAGACGCTAGCGTTTTGCTAGCCGGTTATTTTGTAGCTAAAACCCAAAGGCCGCATAAACGCTAATTGAAATATGACCCACTTATAGTGTAAAATTCACTTCTGAGTAGTTTTCCAATGAAAACATAATTATTTATTATGTCATTTCGTGAAAACTTTGAATTTACCTGTATTTCGCTGTCGCACATGGTATTGCGCCTTTTCGTTTCTGATATCTGCGCATATGCAGTGGACTAGACAATCTTCCGCGCGCTGCTCTCCTAATTTTGCGCGTGCCTCGTTGCTATTTGTTGTTCTATGTCTATATAGTCTATGTACCAAAATAAATCTATTTATTGGTTTGGTAAATACTTTGATGATGCTATTTAGATCATCCATGCACTCTCGAGCCCTTCTTGTCAATTAAAGAGGCAGTAGGGTAGACAAATGAATGGTGTTAGTTTTTCAAATGTGTCCCGTTGAGATATTTGGGGCTTTCACGTGCTGTCGGAGTTATCGAAAGTTCGGAGTTCTGACCTGGAAGTTTCACTAGAATGACCCTCCAAATTGTAATTACAAGTGGCAAACTGAGGGAATATTGAGTATGTTCCAAAATGCATACTTGTGTTCTATCTGTGGTCCTCTGTAGCTCAGCTGGTAGAGCACGGCGCTTGTAACGCCAAGGTAGTGGGTTCTATCCCCGGGACCACCCATGCACAAAAATGTATGCACGCATGACTGTAAGTCGCTTTGGATAAAAGCGTCTGCTAAATGGCATATTATTATTATCTAAAGCCTATTCATAGGTTGCACCTCCGTCACGTCATGCCATTGTTATGAACATTCTCAAGCCGCCCTCTACCGGCGGCGTAATAGTGGTGCCCTAAAGTCGTGATAAACCCAGTCATTCTGGACGGAGGATAACGACTGTTTAGTCAAAATGACACTATAGTGCCTGGAAATACGAAGACATTGCTAAAGGAGTCAAATGTTTAGTTGGAAACAACTTTGCCAACATTATCATGTCGTCAAATTTACTTTAGACAGATGTCAATGTCATTAGCTAGCAAAGTTAGTCAAAAAAAGCTAGCAATCCTAACGGTAACTAGCTCAAATCAGGTGTCCTCCCCATCTTAGCTAACTTTATACTACAATAATAATAATATGCCATTTAGCAGACGCTTTTATCCAAAGCGCCTTACAGTCATGCGTCCATAGATTTTTTTTTGTGTATGGGTGATCCCGGGGATCGAACCCACTACCTTAGCGTTACAAGCGCCGTGCTCTACCAGCTGAGCTACAGAGGACCACAACTAATATCAATCTGGTTACATCAACATGATAAAGATTTTCCTACTAAATATTTTCTTCCCTTTGAATGGCATTGTATTTCTAAGCCACTGTAATGCACTTTTGATTAAATCTTCATCAGCGCTCATTGACGCTAATGTAATGAAACAGGCAGGGAGCAGGTCTCGAACCGCGTATATAAACTCCCTCCTTTCAAAGTGCTTCAAAGTGTACTTTCAAAGTACAACTCAACGTCTTACAGGAACGCGCTCACCGGCCAAGCACAGGCACGTTCGTGGATGCAAGGTCTGATCACTTCTGACACCAATGTAATGAAACAGGCAGGGGGCAAGTCTCGAACCCTCAACCTTCTAGCCCGAAGTCCAGCGCGCCATCGACTGTGCCTCAAAAGCATGCTCGCAAGGCAGAGTCGATATCCGCGCTTATAAACCCAGGGTCGTTACAATATATTGAGTAGAATGCTCAGTTGGGCATCAGTCCAAAACTAACATTCAACACAACTGTTTCAATATGCTTTGCGTTGTAGTCATGACAGACAAAGATATATAGTTAAGCAAACTTTACTAGGCATGTTGTCAACCCGCACATTCATACAGTAAGTCCCAACTGGTTTCCGTTTCCTGTGTAACATCAATATTGCTACATGTTCTCTTTTTTTTTTTTTTTTTTTTACAACAAAGGCAGACTCCACCTAACTTTGGCTTGTAGTCCATGTCTGCAATAAACTTGAATGTGAACTGAATGTTTGTTTACTGTCTCTGACTGTCCATTAATTATTATTATTGTTACCTTCCCACAAAGTCTTTCAGGTGTATAGGTATTTGGATGGCCCTACCAGACCTTGTGTAGGGAGACTTGATTACAACAGGAGGTGCTTGACCTGAGATGTTTGGATCTACTTGTTGAGGTGCAGCGTCCACCTCTAGGTTATGTTCAGCACCCTGCTGGTTGTCAGCTGGTGCTCTGTTTACTGGCTCTGTGCCAGGCTCCTCAACAGTGGGGAAATCCTCCTCTATTTCTCTGCTCTTCCTCAGGTGTCGCCTGTTCCTCCTGAAGACTTGTCCCTGTTCTGTCTTCACCTCATAGGACCTTTGCTCCACTGGTCTGACTACTGTGGCCCTCTGTCACCAGTGTTTATGTCCTGTGAGTGGCTGAACTCTCACCCTGTCATCTCGTTGCAGCTCTGTGAGATCTTTAGCAGAGGTGTCGTAGTACTTCGCCTGTTTCTGCTGTCTTTCTTTGAACTTCTCCAGCTGACAGTTTGCCATCCCCGGTCTCAGAAGATTTTCACTCATTATAAGTAGTGTCTTTGTACGTCTTCCCATGAGCACCATTGCAGGGCTGCTGTCTGTTCCTTGTGACATGGTATTTCTGTGATCCAGCATGGCCAGATATGGTTCAGCACCTGCTCTCTTTGCTTTTGCCATCAGTCTTTTGGCTGTTTTCACTGCCGATTCCACTTTCCCATTACTTTGCGGGTATCCTGGAGATGATGTTTTGTGTGTAAAGTCCCAAGCCTTGCTGAAACTTCGGAACTCGTCTGAAGAGTACTGGGGACCATTGTCTGTGTAAAGGATGTCAGGTATCCCATAGCGTGCAATGTGTGTCTTCAGTTTTTGAATGACCGTTTTCGACTGTGTGTTCTCCAAATGGTCCACTTCCCAGAAGTTGGAGAGATAATCAACTGTGACCATGTAGTCTCTGTCGTTGAACTGGAACAGGTCAGTCCCTATTTTTTCCCAGGGACGCTTTGGTGCTTCGTGGGGCCTCAACGTTTCTTTCTGCTGCTTCATACCCCATGCCGTGCAGGTGCTACATTGTGCCATGTATGTTCTCAGCTGTACATTCATGCCTGGCCAGTAGACACACTCGCAAGCTCTTCTCAGACATCCCTCTGTTCCTATGTGTGAGGAATGGATTCTCTGCATTATCTCTGACCTGAGGGCAGTAGGCACAACGACTCGCTCAACTCTGAAGATAACTCAATTTTGCACACTCAGCTCATCTCTGTTGTGAAAATACATGGCTATTTCCAAGGGTACATGTCCTTTCACTTCAGGCCACCCCTGCAGGATCACATTTTTCAGTGTCTGGAGCTCCCGGTCCAGCTCAGTGGCTCTCTGGATGTGCTTTAGTCTCTCGCTTGACACAGGGAGGTAGTGTATCATATTGATTGATTCCACTTCGACCTCCACAGGGCCTCTGTTGTCTTGTTCTGTGAGGTACGCCCTGCTCAGGGTGTCGGCCAGAACCACATGTTTTCCCGGAACGTATCGGAGACTGACCTCATAGTTTTGGAGTCTCATGAGCATGCGTTGTAGTCTTTTTGTGAATTGGTGGAACCTCTCCATGCCAAACACCACTGCAAGCAGCTCCTTCTCTATCTGTGCATACCATTTTTCAGTTTCTGTCAGGGCTCTGCTGGCGTATGCTATTGGTTGTCCTCCCTGCACCGAGGCTGCTCCTAACCCACTCTCTGAAGCATCACACTGTAGTACAAGCTGCTCTGTTGGGTTGTAGTATTTCAGCACAGGGGTCTGTGCAATGGCATCCCTGATTTTATTGAAAGCCTGCTCATGCCTCTCTGACCACTCCCACAGTGAGTTCTTGTGTGTTAGCTGTCGCAGTGGCTCGCAGAGCTCCGTGGCGTGGCTGCAGAACTTGGCTAGGTAGTTTACCAAGCCCAGGAAGCGCTGCACCCCGTGCACATCTGTAGGCCTAGGCATCTGTTTAATGGCTGTCACTTTTCCTGGGTCCATTGTCAACTCCTCTGATGTTAGCAGGTGGCCAATGTAGGGCACTTCCTTCAGCCTGAGCTGCAGCTTCTCCGGATTCAGCTTGATACTGAGCTTCCTGCATGTGTCCAGGAGCATTTTCAGGTTTTTGTCGTGGTCCAGAGTTGCCACTTCATCGTTTTCTCCTTCTCCCACAATCAGGATGTCATCTGCAATGATTTTGACTCCTGGAAGATCTTCCATTGCCTAGTTCAACTTCCTCTGAAAGATCTCTGGGGCTGGACTGATTCCCATTGGCATGCGCAGCCACCTGTAGCGTCCCATGGGAGTAGAGCATGTGGTGAGATAGCTGGAATCCTCCTCCAGTTCCACATGCCAAAATCAATTTTTTTACATCACAAACAGAGAACACGCGTGCTCTGTTCAGATCTGGCAGCACGTCTTCAATAGTGGGAAGTGGGTAATTGCTCCTCTTGAGCGCCTTGTTGAGAAGTTTCGGATCAATGCACACTCATAGTTTTCCAGACGGTTTCTTTACTACGATCTGTGCTTTTTTCAACTGCTTTTATCATCCTTCTTTTCTCTAGACCACTGAGCTCCTCTCTGAGTGGTTTATATAGTGCTACTGGCCCTCTTCTCTTTGGCAGCTGGACGGGCTCCACTCGCTCAACCACCTCCAGCTTCAGTTTGCCGGGTAAGCATCCATCTCCCTGGAATACATCAGAGTACTCTTGTTTAATTTGCTCTTTAGTCCAGGATCCTGTTGTTTTCTCGATGGCCAGGATGTTGTGATGCTGCACATTAATCAACTCCATTGCTTGGATAGCCTTACTGCCTAGAATGGGCCTGTGCACATTCTTGTTGACTACGATGAACTCAACTCGGTAGGTTTTCTTATTGCGTGGATTGATCACTTTAAGTGTGCACTTCCCCAGTGGCATCAGAGTACTCTTGTTATACATCACCAATACCTGACTGCAGGGCTCTAGGTGACTGGCTTTTATGAGGTTTGCAGGGGGAACATTACAACTAGCACCACAATCTAGCTGAAATCTGACTGACTTTTTGTTGACCAGCACGGTTGCAAAGAGAGCTGCATTGGGGTCTGTGGTTTTCTCCTGCACCACGTTGATGCTCTCTGACTTTGGCCCTAGTGTGATGCAGACAACATCCTCATCGCTCTCTGAGTCAGCTAACGCATTTTCCATTGCCAGGACTCTGTTTCCTTGCTGGTCCCTGCACTTTTGCAAACCGTAGAGAAGTGATTGTTTTTTCCACAGGATTTACATTTTTGTCCATATGCAGGGCATTTTTCCATTTTTCTCTCATGTGTCCGTCCACAGTATCTGCATTGTATAATGCTCTGTCCATCTGTAGGGTCTCCTCTCCCTCTCGGTCTATCTTTCTGTGTGACTGCATGCAGTGCTACAGGGCCCTGCACATTTATGACTTTAGCTCTCTGTCTGGACAGTTCTGCAGCTCTTCCAATCTGTATGCATTTCTCTAAACTGAGATCAGTCTCTCTGAGTAAGCGCTCTCTTAAGTGTGGGTCACATGTGCCACACACAATCCTGTCCCTGATAAGAGAGTCTGTGATTACTCCAAAGTTGCAGGTGGCCACTAGAGTCCTCAATTCAGTGACATAGTTGTCTAAACTCTCATCTTGGCCCTGACTACGCATGAAAAAAATATATCTCTCAATTGTTTCATTTTTCTTGGGATCACAAAATGCATCCAGTGCTGCAATTACTTCCTCAACGGAGAGATTGTCTTTTGTACTGCCCACACATAAAGTTTCACAAATCTCTCTGTCTTTTTCCCCAATGAGATAATACAGTAGCTTCACTTTGTAATCCTCAGGTTTTTCTCTCATTGTAAGAGCCATATACAAATTGAATTCCTCTTTCCATCTTTTCCAGGTCAGTGCTAAATTACAATCATCAAAGTCTATTTTTCCCAGAGGTTTCAGTGCATTTTCCATGCCGATTTATTTGTAGAATGGAACGTTAGCTACTCACGAATCTGCTTGTATCCAATAGCCAGCTAGCTATTGGATACGATAGCTAGCTAACGTTAACGATCGGTGCGATGACTAGCCTGTAAACGCGGCACTTTTTCAAACTGCCGCCTGGGATGTATTCTTCCTTTACATCGATGAGATCCAGGTTCTTTTGAGTACCGCTACCACCATGTTTCAATATGCTTTGCGTTGTAGTCACGACAGACAAAGATATATAGTTAAGCAAACTTTACTATGCATGTTGTCAACCCGCACATTCATACAGTAAGTCCCAACTGGTTTCCGTTTCCTGTGTAACATCAATATGAGTAACATCAATATTGCTACAACAATATTGTGATGAAACATGCAACCCATGAATAGCGAGTACGGAAGTCAACTGTCATTTTTCAAGTGAGATTACAAACATAAGAATGTGAAAAGGCAAGTATGTACTAAGTCTACAGGAAGTTATATAAGCAGACTTGGGAGGTCTGGAAAACAAAGCACGCATGGGAGCATACATTTTAGTTCCGAAAAGTAGGATGCTTCTGTGTCACGGTGAAGATAGGGCGTTTGAAGTGGAGGGAGTACAGGGATTATCAAGTCTCTCGAGAAGAGATTTCAGGTTGGAAAAGTTGAATATTATCAGGAGTCGGGTAATTGGTTAAGGGAGGAGGATTGGAGGGAAAGAGAGAGGTGGTTGAAAACACTGACGGAGGCATGGTTTTGAATCTGTTGAAGCTAGAGAATAACAAGGGAGAGGGTATGTCGAAGAAGATTGGTGTCAAGTTCAAGCAGAGTGAGCTATACGCCAGTTCGAGTTCTGGGGGTGAAATGGAAGGGGTAGTAGGTGTTGTGAGGCGCTCGGTGCCCGAGCCTTGCATTGATGGGCATGGTTATGATAAAGATATGTTTGGTCCAGTTGGAGTGAGATTTTTGAAGAGGGTGGAACAAGGCTTTTTGGCTGATGCATGGGTGGTTTCAGGTTGGGTACAAAATATGGTGGGTGCTGTGGAGTCGGTGAAGGTAACCCGAAGTGGACTTGTGATGTTTGTTTGTGTTTCTTCAAATCAGAGGGAGCGGGAACTCTATGCGACGCAATTTGGGTCAAGATCTGTTTCTTGCTTTGTTCTTAGGAACAGGGCACCATTGAAAGGAGTGATTTCTGGGGTAGCGTTAAGTGTGGAGGCGGAGCAATTGAAGTTTCCTGGTGTTTGTGACGCCCGGCGTTTGGTGCTACTCAGATACGGTGGTGAGCGTGGTAAAACAGAGGAGTCACTGTCAGTTCTGTTGAGTTTTGAGTCAGTCTTTACCCGACAAGGTCATGTTAGGATATATCAGTTATCCTATTTGAGCGTTTGTGGTGAATCAACTGCGCTGTTTCAGGTGCAACGTTTATGGTCATGTCGCAGCAGTGTGTAGGAAGGAGATTCCAAGATGTGGGAAGTGTGCAGGAGGGTGTCGTTTTCGTGGATACATTTGTGTGTGTCAACTGTAGGGGTGCACATGTTGCTGGAGATCGGAAGTGTCCTGTGCGAGAGAGGCAGGTTGAGGTGGCTAGAGTCAGAGTAGTGCAGAAGGTGTCATATGCTGAGGCAGTGAAGAAAGTAGAGGAGGATAGATCAAGGGTGAGGGATTCTGAGCATCCCTGTGAATAGTAGATCTGTGCCAGCACAGAGGGATAGGCAAATGAGTGATATATGCTTCAGTAAGCTTGGCTTCTTAGCATTCATAGCAATGGTTATCGACTGTACCGCAGAAATGGAATGTAAATCACAGAAAATAGATGTTGTGGTGGCAGCTGCAGAGAAGTACTTGGGGGTACGAGGTTTGACTTCAGAAGTTACACAGCATGTGTTGAGTGGTAGTGTCCCGTCCTCTCAGGCTGTTGGCCTGGGTAGGATCAGATAGGGTTAAAGTAATGGAATAAGGTGATGGGTTTTAATGAGTATAGGGTTAGTTGGTATGGTAATTAAAATATTTATATTAAAAAAATCCTGGTTCCCCTTTCTCATTTTGTATCACAAAGTATAATGGATGTATACTATAGTTATAGTTCAGTTGGGGGCGGTAATGCAACATATTGAATGCCAACCGCCATTCAACCTCACCGAAGAGGAACGAATAAAAAAAAAAAAATCTGAATAGGGTAGAACGCCGATGCTACGCCCACGTACTTCTGCTAAAAATATTAGCCAGGCCATTCGGTTCCGGTCTAAAGGAAAACAAACCACAACGCGAACAGTAGCTAGCTAGCGATATCATCAGTCACCACTAAACAAAAACTGTCTTCCCCATACATTTCATCATTTTGTATTTGTTTTCTATAAAAAATCCAAGGATTTCGGGGAAGTGAAAAACGTTTAAATTTAAGCAACGGGATGGTAGCACCTGCCTGTCCTCCTCCAGTGGAACGGCTACTCCATCCAAGCACCACGTCCTGCTGTATGGCAGAGGAGAGAGCAACCATCCGAGGCAGAGGATATTGAGGATGTTGCAGATGAGGTGCCCATGGCGATGGATCATGACTACTGTTCAGCCCCCGATCCCTCAGCCCTTGATATGTCACTGGGGCAAAACGAAGATCTCCGCGAGGAGATACAGTACTGAGGGGACAGGTGAAAGAGTTGTCTGTCTGCCAGCATTTCTGTTTGGAGAGATTTGCAGCCGACTACGACGATATACGGTTTTACATAAGTTAGGTTAATATAATACTATTACTGTTAGCTATAGGCCTACAATTTAGAAACTTTTGCAATGAGCATGCCAGTTGTAGTTTACATTAGTGACCTGACGCAGGTTCTTTGGGTTTTGTGTGTGTGTGTTACACTACTATTACAACTGCTGCCAGGGCCTTCAGTCTCTGTGGGCTACTCTGGGAAAAGGACCAGAAGGAAACACATTTAAATTTTTTACATTTACATTTACATTTTTTGTCATTAACAGACGCTCTTATCCAGAGCGACTTATACATTATTTTTATTTTTTTGGTACACTTTTTCCTCCAAACATAACGGTGGTCATTATGAACAAACAGTTCTATTTTTGTTTCATCAAACCAGAGGACATTTCTCCAAAAAGTACGATCTTTGTCCCCATGTGCAGTTGCAAACCGTAGTCTGGCTTTTTTATGGCGGTTTTGGAGCAGTGGCTTCTTCCTTGCTGAGCGGCCTTTCAGGTTATGTCGATATAGGACTCGTTTTACTGTGGATATGGATACTTTTGTACCTGTTTCCTCCAGCATCTTCACAAGGTCCTTTGCTGTTGTTCTGGGATTGATTTGCACTTTTCGCACCAAAGTACGTTCATCTCTAGGAGACAGAACGCGTCTCCTTCCTGAGCGGTATGACGGCTGCGTGTCCCATGGTGTTTATACTTGCGTACTGTTGTTTGTACAGATGAACGTGGTACCTTCAGGTGTTTGGAAATTGCTCCCAAGGATGAACCAGACTTGTGGAGGTCTACAAAAAAACTTTTTGAGGTCTTGGCTGATTTCTTTAGATTTTCCCATGATGTCAAGCAAAGAGGCACTGAGTTTGAAGGTAGGCCTTGAAATACACTGCTCAAAAAAATAAAGGGAACACTAAAATAACACATCCTAGATCTGAATGAATGAAATAATCTTATTAAATACTTTTTTCTTTACATAGTTGAATGTGCTGACAACAAAATCACACAAAAATGATCAATGGAAATCAAATTGATCAACCCATGGAGGTCTGGATTTGGAGTCACCCTCAAAATTAAAGTGGAAAACCACACTACAGGCTGATCCAACTTTGATGTAATGTCCTTAAAACAAGTCAAAATGAGGCTCAGTAGTGTGTGTGGCCTCCACGTGCCTGTATGACCTCCCTACAACGCCTGGGCATGCTCCTGATGAGGTGGCGGATGGTCTCCTGAGGGATCTCCTTCCAGACCTGGACTAAAGCATCCGCCAACTCCTGGACAGTCTGTGGTGCAACGTGGCGTTGGTGGATGGAGCGAGACATGATGTCCCAGATGTGCTCAATTGGATTCAGGTCTGGGGAACAGGCGGGCCAGTCCATAGCATCAATGCCTTCCTCTTGCAGGAACTGCTGACACACTCCAGCCACATGAGGTCTAGCATTGTCTTGCATTAGGAGGAACCCAGGGCCAACCGCACCAGCATATGGTCTCACAAGGGGTCTGAGGATCTCATCTCGGTACCTAATGGCAGTCAGGCTACCTCTGGCGAGCACATGGAGGGCTGTGCGGCCCCCCAAAGAAATGCCACCCCACACCATGACTGACCCACCGCCAAACCGGTCATGCTGGAGGATGTTGCAGGCAGCAGAACGTTCTCCACGGCGTCTCCAGACTCTGTCACGTCTGTCACATGTGCTCAGTGTTAACCTGCTTTCATCTGTGAAGAGCACAGGGCGAGCAGTGGCGAATTTGCCAATCTTGGTGTTCTCTGGCAAATGCCAAACGTCCTGCACGGTGTTGGGCTGTAAGCACAACCCCCACTTGTGGACGTCGGGCCCTCATACCACCCTCATGGAGTCTGTTTCTGACCGTTTGAGCAGACACATGCACATTTGTGGCCTGCTGGAGGTCATTTTGCAGGGCTCTGGCAGTGCTCCTCCTGCTCCTCCTTGCACAAAGGCGGAGGTAGCAGTCCTGCTGCTGGGTTGTTGCCCTCCTACGGCCTCCTCCACGTCTCCTGATGTACTGGCCTGTCTCCTGGTAGCGCCTCCTTGCTCTGGACACTACGCTGACAGACACAGCAAACCTTCTTGCCATAGCTCGCATTGATGTGCCATCCTGGATGAGCTGCACTACCTGAGCCACTTGTGTGGGTTGTAGACTCCGTCTCATGCTACCACTAGAGTGAAAGCACAGCCAGCATTCAAAAGTGACCAAAACATCAGCCAGGAAGCATAGGAACTGAGAAGTGGTCTGTGGTCACCACCTGCAAAACCAGTCCTTTATTGGGGGTGTCTTGCTAATTGCCTATAATTTCCACCTGTTGTCTATTCCATTTGCACAACAGCATGTGACATTTATTGTCAATCAGTGTTGCTTCCTAAGTGGACAGTTTGATTTCACAGAAGTGTGATTGACTTGGAGTTACATTGTGTTGTTTAAGTGTTCCCTTTATTTTTTTGAGCAGTGTACATCCACATGTACACCTCCAATTGACTCAAATGATGTCAATTCGCCTATCAGAAGCTTCTAAAGCCATGACATAATTTTCTGTATTTGTCCAAGCTGTTTAAAGGCACAGTCAACTTAGTGTATATAAACTTCTGACCCACTGGAATTGTGATACAGTGAATTATAAGTGAAAGAATCTGTCTGTAAACAATTGTTGGAAAAATTACTTGTGTCATGCACAAAGTAGATGTCCTAATCGACTTGCCAAAACTATAGTTTGTTAACAAGAAATTTGTGGAGTGTTGGAAAACTGTAATAACTCCTTGGTTAATGAGAGATAATATTGTGAATGGTTCACTGAATTGTTATTCTTGCATGGTTTCTCTTCCCTCTAAGGCAGTGGTATTCAAACTTTTTCACCCAGAATTTCTGAGGATCCCATTTTTTTGCCAGAATTTCTGGGTGACCCCTCCCCAAATCTGTTGACACAACCTTAAAGGGGAATTTCGCCCTGGCTCTGCCACGGCATATTATATTAACAACATTATGTTTTTATCATAAACATCACAATTATCCAAACGACAAGCTAGAACTCACACATTTTCATTTCACTGGTAGAATCGGGAAGTTTCAACTCTGTGTATTCGTCTGCTCATAGTGAACCACAAAGTCCGGCATTCATAGCGAATGCTGATACCGCCCACTAGGTAGAGGGGGCGTGCCCACAAAGTTGAATAATGCCGCTGTTTACTTCGAACGACCAACACATAGTAATCTCAACGACTCTAGGCAAGATTTTTTTGAAAACATTTGTTTTTCACTAATGTGTGTCATCATGCCTGTGTGGTGTTCTGTGCCTGGCTGTGCTAATTACAAACAAGCGCGAAAATTAGTTAACTTTCAACGTCTCTTATGCAGAGGCTGCAAGGCAGGTTGGTGGAACTATTAGGCAGAATGATGGAGTTAATAGGGTTATTCCTGAAATAAGTGGACCTATTGTAGGAAATGTTGCTTATGTTGGTCCAGACACGGATACGAAACCTGTTCAGAACTCTTGCTCTCACAAATCTGTCGTGTCAAAGGACACCTTAATAGTTCATCAGATTTACTTTATAGCCTTCATTGGAAAGGTTATCAACCTGACTGCGTTTGTGGAAAGAAGAACTGCCAAGTTGAAGATCATTGTGGACGCAGCAACAGAGTTTTTAGGAGTAACAGATGTTACTGTCGCCATGATTGTTGATATGTTGACTCCTAATAATACTAATGATAGAATGTCTCAGTATGATGATAATTAGAGTTATGGTTTTTGTTATGCTTCAGTGGAATGCCAGAAGCCTTATTGCTAACGGTCAGGAGTTTAAGAAATATGTCATTGATTTAGAGATCAAACCTGATGTGATATGTGTTCAAGAAACATGGCTTAGACCACATCTTGATTTTATTATTCCTGGTTATTGCTCAATCAGATCTGATATATAAATTGGACAGGGTGGTGGGTGTGTTACGTTCATAAGGGAAGGACTTGTTGTCACGATCGTCATACGAAGCAGACCAAGGCGCAGCGTGAAATGCGTACATCTTTTATTTCAGTACTTTCAAATACACAAAACCACAAAACGAAACGTGAAGTCCTCGGTCATACACACAAACCAACACGGAACAAGATCCCACAAAACACAAGTGCACACAAGGCTGCCTAAGTATGGTTCCTAATCAGAGACAACAAGCAACAGCTGATTCTCGTTGCCTCTGATTGAGAACCACCCCAGCCAACACAGAAACACAATACCTAGAAACTGAACATAGAACACAAAACATAGACACTACACACCCTGGCTCAACATAAAAGAGTCCCTAGAGCCAGGGCGTGACACTTGTATATCGTAATATACCTTTCCCATCTGAATATGAATGTGCGATGGTGGAAATCTACAGTGCAGGTAGTAATATTAAGTTACAACATTTTTACAACCCTTGTCATAAACTATCTGTAGCGATGTTTGATGAAATATCAGGAGAATTGGGCTCCAGAGAGATATGGTGCGGCGACTTTAGTGCACATAATAGTTTATGGGGAAGCACACATACAGATGCTAATGGTACTATTGTGGAAGATATGATGGAAACAAGAGCATTAGTATGTCTTAAAGATGGATGTGGTAGAAGAGTTGATGTTGTTAAAGGGGTTACATCCTGCCTGGACCTCACACTGGCTCCTAACTCTATTGCATCTATGTGTGAATGGAATGTAAGGAATGATTCTGTTGGAAGTGATCATTTCCCGATTTTGTGTACCATGAACTTTGAAGTTACTGTTCCAGATGGGGTATCATTCAGAAGATGGTGCTTTCATAAAACAGACTAGGAACAGTTTGGTGATCATTGCTTAAAGTCTGTTGGACAGTTGTCTTTAGAGAGGCCGGTTGATGTATGTGCTGCCTCTGTGACATCACTGATTTTGAGTGCTGCTCATTTATATGTACCTGAAGAGTGCACTGGTTGACTGAAGAGTGCACTGCGGCTATTCGAGAATTAAATAGGGCTTACAGAGTGTTGCGTAGGAATATGACTCCTGAGAATCTACTTGATTTCCAAAGGAAGAGAGCTTTATTACGTATGGTAAGTCTGTCAAGAGAAATGCATGGAAATAGTTCTGCTCTACAATAGGCAGGGGTACTGAGCTGGGGGATGTATGGTATATGTTGAAGAAGATGACTGGAAGAAGCAAGTCCACTCAAATTCCAGTTTTAGTGTGGGTCAAAAAATGGCCGTAACTGATAAAGAAAAAGCTGATTTGTTGGGGAAGAGATTTGCTAGGGTACATAGTTACTTTGGATTAAGTATATAAGCAATGCAGGTGTGAGATTGTAAATGCTCATGTTAATGTGTATAGGAAAAGAGATACTATTGACTCTTCTTTGGATGCTGTTTTTACCATACGTGAGATGTGTTAAGCCTTAATAGGCGATGGATATACATATAATATATAATATGCCATTTAGCAGACGCTTTTATCCAAAGCGACTTACAGTCATGCGTGCATACATTTTTTTTTTTTTGTGTATGGGTGGTCCCGGGGATCGAACCCACTATCTTGGCGTTACAAGTGCCGTGCTCTACCAGCTGAGCTACAGAGGACCCCAGGTCATGATCAGTTGTGCTATGTAATGTTTAAGCATCTACCTGATGAGGTCATACATGTTCTCCTGGGATTATTTAATAAACTTTGGAGTGAGGGGGTTATACCTTCTGGTTGGAAACGTGCAGTAACATTACCTTTTGTAAAGCCTGGTATGGACCCTTCATGTGCTGATAGTTATAGACCAATAGCACTGACTTCTAACGTGTGTAAACTGATGGAAAAGATGATAGTAAACAGATTGTCATATTTCCTGGAACATAGAGGTTTATTGAGTCAATGTCAAAGTGGATTCCGTAAAGGTAGATCTACTTTGGATGCATTAGTAAAGGTGAGCAATGAAGTTGAAAAAGCTGGTCATGAAAGAAGAAATGGCTACTGTCTTTCTTGACATTGAAAAGGCTTATGACACTATGTGGAGAGAAGGCCTACTGATTAAGATGGAAAGACTTGGTATTGGTGGGAGATTATATAACTGGGTTTTGGCCTTCTTATTTAATCGCTCTTTTCGAGTTAAAATAGGATCAATTTTATCTGATGCCTATGGAGTTGACAATGGTATTCCTCAAGGCAGTGCGATCAGTCCTATTTTGTTCAATATTATGATTAACGATGTGTTTTCGAATGTAGGTAGGGGTATTTGGCCTTCCCTATATGCTGATGATGGAGCTATTTGGAAGAGAGGAAGGAATGTCTCTCATGTGATAAAATATATTCAACAAGTTATAGTGGATGTTAAAAGATAGTCGATTGACTGGGGTTTTAAATTGTCAGTGGCAAAGTCTTGTATGTTCTTCTCGAAGAAGAAAGTTGCTGATAATATACAGTTGTTTCTGTATGGACAGCCTATGGGGAGGGTTTCTAAGTACAAATATTTGTGTCTATGGTTCAATGAGCGATATACATGGAAAGATCATGTCATAGATGTTGAAACAAAGGTGGTGAATCTTATGCGCTCGGTCTCTGGTTATGAATGGTGTGCTGACAGATAATCGTTGATGGATATTTATAGAGCTCTGATCAAGATGACAATTGATTACGGATGTATAGTTTATGGAACAGCGGCGAAGACTTGGCTTCAGAGGCAGGACAGAATCCAGTATATAGCTTTAAGGATATGTATTGGTGCATTTAAATCAACATCTGTATGTGCCTTACTAGTGGAGGCAGATGAGATGCCTTTGGATATACGCCATAAAAAATGTCATTCGCTTATTGGGTTAGGTTGAAAGGCTGTGAGGTTGAGCATCCCACTGCTACTGTTCTAGATGACTGTTGGGAATATACTAGTAGACAAGGCAGTGGTTTTGGTTGGAGAGTTGGAAAGCTTGCTGATGAGAGTGGTTTGAGGGAGTTGCAGGTTGGCCCTTCTGTGATGTTAGGGGATGTTCCTCCATGGTTTCTACCAGATCCTGTTGTTGATCTAACCTTGGTAGAGAAAAGGAAAGATTGGTCAGTCTGTGAAATAGGGAAACTGGTTGACAATTACATTGGTAGAAGTTTTTATGCTTTTATGCTCGCCTTCCGAACATTCTATTCCCAGCCCAATGTTTTACATCACAATGCCTGCTTCACTATTGCAGGCAATGAGACCTGCCCACATTAACTTCGTAGACTTACCTCAGGTAACTTATTATTAAGGTTGCTTGGTGAGCAAGCTCACTCTTCGCCTGGGTACACATTGTTGTGACCCACAGTGCTAGCGATGGCTGGCGCGTAGCGATCAAACGTTAAACATTTTCTGGTCATGGTTAACCATATTGATTTTCAGACAAAGGTGTAAACCTAAACAAAACGCATGTCCCTAGCATATTTTTCAAGATGTGGCCGATTTAAACAGCCATAATACATTTTAAAAATAAGAAACAACTTTTTTTTAAACAATTTGTTTCTAAATGGCTGCTGGGTAATTTGATATGCGTCAAAATCTGTTCGTTAGTAGGCATCGAATTGAATGCTGCGCAGGTTCACTGAGTTGCAGACCAAATGGATAGGTCTAGCTCATTGATTTGTAGATCTGAAGCAGTTGCTACCTCAGATTATGAGCCTAGCAAGTCTTGTGAATGAGTTATGTAGTACCCACAGAAGGTCACAGGGAGGATCAAGAGAGCTATAAACACATACAGTTTTTTGCCCTAACCCAAGGGGGGTGGTGGGTGCTTCAATCCGCACCCGCGAGACATTTTTAAAATGTATTAAATATGATTATATTTAAGTTATGATTTTTGGCCTAAAATGACTCATTCCATGATATACAAACAACATCCAATAGATGGCGCTGTAGCCTGGCAGCGTATTTGGGCCTATAGTCAGATTCAGAAAGCCCTCAGTCATCATAGCTACTTCATTGCTTGACGACTTTTGAAAAATGAGTGCTGCGAAAATGAGAACTGGACTCAATGTCGAAACAGATGGCTTCGTTCTTTTTTCTATAGCACTGGATGAGAGTACTGACATCATAGACACCGCTCAACTTTAAATTTTTGTCAGAGGAATAAATGAGAACTTTGAAATAACAGTGGAACTTCTTGCGATGGAATCAATGATGGGAACAACCAGGGGCTCTGACTTATATGACAGGGTGTCTGCCTGCTTGGAAAAAATGAATCTACTGTGGAGCAAACTGACAAATGTCACAACAGATGGATCACCAAATCTAACTGGAAAAAACATTGGCCTAAAATCACATTGTAGGATTTTTAATGAATTTATTTGCAAATTATGGTGGAAAATAAGTATTTGGTCAATAACAAAAGTTTCTCAATACTTTGTTATATACCCTTTGTTGGCAATGACACGGGTCAAACGTTTTCAGTAAGTCTTCACAAGGTTTTCACACACTGTTGCTTGTATTTTGGCCATTCCTCCATGCATATCTCCTCTAGAGCAGTGATGTTTTGGGGCTGTTGCTGGGCAACACGGACTTTCAACTCCCTCCAAAGATTTTCTATGGGGTTGAGATCTGGAGACTGGCTAGGCCACTCCAGGACCTTGAAATGCTTCTTACGAAGCCACTCCTTCGTTGCCCGGGCGGTGTGTTTGGGATCATTGTCATACTGAAAGACCCAGCCACGTTTCATCTTCAATGCCCTTGCTGATGGAAGGAGGTTTTCACTCAAAATCTCACGATACATGGCCCCATTCATTCTTTCCTTTACACGGATCAGTCGTCCTGGTCCCTTTGCAGAAAAACAGCCCCAAAGCATGATGTTTCCACCCCCATGCTTTACAGTAGGTATGGTGTTCTTTGGATGCAACTCAGCATTCTTTGTCCTCCAAACACGACGAGTTGAGTTTTTACCAAAAAGTTATATTTTGGTTTCATATGACATTCTCCCAATCCTCTTCTGGATCATCCAAATGCACTCTAGCAAACTTCAGACGGGCCTGGACATGTACTGGCTTAAGCAGGGGGACACGTCTGGCACAGCAGGATTTGAGTCCCTGGCGGCGTAGTGTGTTACTGATGGTAGGCTTTGTTACTTTGGTCCCAGCTCTCTGCAGATCATTCACTAGGTCCCCCCGTGTGGTTCTGGGATTTTTTTGTTGTTGCTTGTGATCATTTTGACCCCACGGGGTGAGATCTTGCGTGGAGCCCCAGATCGAGGGAGATCATCAGTGGTCTTGTATGTCTTCCATTTCCTAATAATTGCTCCCATAGTTGATTTCTTCAAACCAAGCTGCTTACCTATTGCAGATTCAGTCTTCCCAGCCTGGTGCCTTTCTGGTGTCCTTTGACAGCTCTTTGGTCTTGGCCATAGTGGAGTTTGGAGTGTGACTGTTTGAGGTTGTGGACAGGTGTCTTTTATACTGATAGCAAGTTCAAACAGGTGCCATTAATACAGGTAACGAGTGGAGGACAGAGGAGCCTCTTAAAGAATAAGTTACAGGTCTGTGAGAGCCAGAAATCTTGCTTGTTTGTAGGTGACCAAATACTTATTTTCCACCATAATTTGCAAATAAATTCATTAAAAATCCTACAATGTGATTTTCTGGATTTTGTTTTCTCAATTTGTCTGTCATAGTTGACGTGTACCTATAATGAAAATTACAGGCCTCTCTCATCTTTTTAAGAGGGAGAACTTGCACAATTGGTGGCTGACTAAATACTTTTTTCCCCCACTGTATCTCAACATATTAGTCCCCAAAGGTTGCCAGGTCAAGCTGTTTCTTGTACATCCATTAAAATAGACATTTAAACAGAGTCATGGGGAAAATAGGGTGGTGCAAAAACATTTAACAAAATTAGTCTTGAGTGAATAACATGAAATCCCACTTTTGTGTGTGCAATAGTTTACCAGAAGTATCAACAAGTTAACATGACCTTGTGGTGAGAGTGACAGATGTGATGATTGGATTATTAGATACATTCTTTAATTTAAGTTCTCTCTGTTCTCTTACAATGGCTTGAAAAACACCCCCAATATGAATGAAGCAAAGATTCATTTTAAGGGTGATCCAAAAGGGAATGTTAGTTGGTTGTATCTACACGTTGAAAAACATAACCACATTTGGTTTTATATTCACACATCTATTTGCTGCTCTTAAGCAAAAGGGCTGAGCTCATTTCATCCTCCATGGTCTTAATAACTTAAATGGATTAAATGTTGACCAGTTCAAAGCCAGGCTGAAACTCTCCCCCAAAAGAGTCTATAAAAATGATCATATTACCCCTTCAGGTTAGAATATGGTGTAAACATCAAGGACTAAAACTGTTAACTGAGACCTATTCTTAGTTCTTGGAGGAATGGCCCTGCTTGTAAGCCCATCTCTTTTGAGGTATTAGCTACACTATCTGGTGTACAGAAACTTCCACAATGGGTGGTACCACATACACATAGTTCTGCAGTGGACTTGTCATGCCATAAAAACACCTGTTGCCAGTCAACATGCATGAGGACCTATCTGTATATCCTCTGATCATGCAGGTAACGTCAAGGGGGAAGGATAATGACTATATACACACAAAAAAAAGTTAAGAAATACAAAGATGAAAAAAAGCTGACATTTTTAAAAGCTGGGAGCCTCCTGACTGGTCCCCAACTGGAGACGCCTCGTGACGGACGACCCCTGTGGCATTAAATGCTTGCTGCAGGACCAAACACATTCCTATCAGAGACATACACATTTATAAATAATTAAGTAACCATTAATAAACAAATTATAAACCCCTGTAAAGGGACCCTTATTGTAAAATGCCATTTTGCACCATAAAGCTCACAAAATGTTACATGAAGTTATAATAGTTGATAGCAGGAGAGTCCAGTAAGATTAACCCACCCTCCATTTTCTCTTTGCAAAGTTCTTCTTGACAGACTCATGGATGTTCCTATCCAGGGCGGTCTCCAGCAATCCTGAGGGAGGGAGAGAGACATGAGTGCAAGGCTCTGTTGGGGGGCACAATAATATGTGCAAGAAGGTGTGTGTGCATCCATGCACTGTACCATGGGTGCTGAAGAGCCGGTTCACATGTGTAGCGTATCCTTGGGTCCTTCTCAGGTGGACTATAAAGTCTTTAGCTAAACAACACTACAGGGACACACACAACGATTGTCTCTCATCTGAGAGTGGATGACTAGCATACCTGGGTCAACGATATCGTCCCAGTAAGGAGTCAAACTTGCATTCAGAATCTGCTCAAAGAGCTTGGCATGGTTCTCGTCGTAGAATGGAGGGTATCCACACAAACTGTGGCGGGGCAAGAGCACAGAGGCATCATGTGAGATGTGACGTGTTAGGATCATTTTTCTCCTTTCTTTGATGTAATCACTGATCTGACATGTGTTTACTGGTGTAAGCCATGAAGTGAACACCTTGCTTTGACCCTATCCAATTATGTTAAATCAACATTTAACTCAGCGGAAGATGAAGTAAGGAGAATATAAGAATCATAATTAACATGGTCCTCTGTAGCTCAGCTGGTAGAGCACGGCGCTTGTAACGCCAAGGTAGTGGGTTCGATCCCCGGGACCACCCATACACAAAAATGTATGCACGCATGACTGTAAGTCGCTTTGGATAAAAGCGTCTGCTAAATGGCTTATTATTATTATTATTATAACATATAATAATGAATTAACTAGTGAACAAATAGGGTTGTGTCATTCTGTCCTGGTCGTACCATACCCCTGCTGCTGTCTCCCACATACACCACCATGTTCATCTGAGGGGCCCAGACGTGGATCTCACTCTGCCAGGAGGTCCGAGTGGACAGGGGTACCACCAGCAGGAAGAACAGATTGATGAAGGATATGATCTTTGGAAGGCCCTTCTCATCAGCCAGAACACAAATACTTCCCCTGGGAACAAGAGGGTGGAGAGGAGAGGGTAGATAGAAGAGAGAAAGGGGGTGGAGAGAGGAAAATGTGAAATGTAAAGATAATGATAGACAAATACTGCCAGTTAAACAAGATGTCAAAGACTGAAGACTGGACATACTTAAACCAGGAGTGGACAATCTTAGCCCCATTAATGACTAGTCCATAATGTATAACTGCCAATAATGTAATAGCCTTTTCATTTCTAATGTAATAACCAGTCTCCTGGCCCCTAGCGATAGATAGAGTGATAGAATGTGTAGTATCCCTGACACCATGGTACACACCAGTCTACTGGCCAGCATCACAGTGAGGTGGTAGTCCATCAGGTGGAAGTTCTGCAGAGAGATGAGACAACATAAATGGACTGAAGAAGTGAGTGAGTGCGTTTGCTCACCAGAGATGTAGAGGCAGTAGGTGACTGTGTGTCTGTGTGTTTGTGACTGCTTGCAGGTGTGTGTGTCTATACTACTACTAACCAGAGACGTTGAGGCCGCTGGATGTCTATAGGGTTACCACCACACGGTCCTGTAGATATGAATGTACTGTGTGTGTGTCTGTCTGTACTACAACTCACCAGTGACATGGAGGCAGCAGGATAACTGTAAGGGTACCACCACACAGGCTTTTAGATGTTGATGTACTGAACGGACAGCGCCACCAGCAGGTAGAGGATGAACAGGAATAAGCCTAGGTGTCTGTAGCCTGTTCATAGATTTGTGCTCTTGCCAACTTCATTGCTGTCATTGTCAAGCCAGAAATGTGGCATCACCATGAGTGACAAGGAGTTGGCATGATAGCACAAACAGACTGGGACTCAGGCTAAGGTCTGCAGCAGCAAGGAATGTGTGTGTGAGAGTGAGAGAGAGCATGTTGTGGCGAGGACAGAACAGTGGAAGATCTCTCCTCTGTGCTGCCATACCTTCTTACCCCTCAGGGGAAATATTTCAGAAAAGGTAAATAATCTCTACTCCCCCTCAGTCACATCAATGATTTATCTGACTAACCTAACCTCTATTTTGCTAGAGAAGATGAGAGTTAATATTAAAAGGCAGATATCTTACATCACAGTCACGATGGGAAGGAAGACGATATGACTGTAGCTCAACTGGTAGAGCACGGCGCTTGTAACGCCAAGGTAGTGGGTTCGATCCCCGGGACCACCCATACACAAAAATGTATGCACGCATGACTGTAAGTCGCTTTGGATAAAAGCGTCTGCTAAATGGCATATTATATTATGACCGTCTTATGGTGGTTGCAGATAGTCAACTTCAAAATGTTTCTTTAAATGGGGTTAGATCAAATAGGCTTACACATTTAATTTCCCATGGAATGAGCCGTGCGTAAATAAGCAAAGTCTCAACACGGAAGAAAGCACACTGAATCAGGAGGTAGAACACTATCTAAACTTGTGCAATATCAAATGCTTAAAAAATAATAATAATTGCAAATATAATTGCAAGATGTTTTGTTATGGTGTGTGCGTTATTGAACACAACCCAGCTTCAATCAAGAACATGTTCAAATCAATAGAGGACAGCATCAACAGGGTTGTGTTCAGGTGGATGACAATGTACACGTTGAAGATAGTAGTAGGCCTAATGTTATGAGTAGAGATTATATGATTAATTGCTAGACCTACTTGGCATAGAGACCCATAAGATAATATCTAGACAATTCATTTCTATCTGAACTTTCGACAATGTTGTTCTCTACTGAACACAGGCCGGGCACACACACGCACATGCACGCACTTTACAATGACAGACAGATGAGTGACAACACCTAGATAGATAGAACCACAGGTTATCCCAATCCCTTGGTGTGTGTGTTTGTGTTAATGTATGGACAATGAGGTATATATATATATATATATATATATATATATATATATATATATATATTTACATTTACATTTACATTTACGTCATTTAGCAGACGCTCTTATCCAGAGCGACTTACAAATTGGTGCATTCACCTTATAGCCGGTGGGATAACCACTTTACAATATGTTTTTTTTGTTCTTTCTTTGGGGTGGGGTAAGTGGGGGTAGAATAATTACTTTATCCTATCCCAGGTATTCCTTAAAGAAGTGGGGTTTCAAGTGTCTCCGGAAGGTGGTGAGTGACTCCGCTGTCCTGGCATCGTGAGGGAGCTTGTTCCACCATTGGGGTGCCAGAGCAGCGAACAGTTTTGACTGGGCTATATATATATAATATAAAACCATTAACACTTTTCACGGTTTAACACCTTACATATGCGCCATTACCCATCTATCTAGCTATTTGTAGCTAGCTGATGGTGTTGTGAACAGAACTCGTGAGCGTCGCATTCAGATGAGCTTTTTTTATTTATAAAAGTGTTTTGCATACTTTTTGTTGCAAACTGACTAAGTAGCTATCTATCTACACCCATTTCTGGTGATCCATTGATCTCATCCATGATGTCTTGACAGCTGCGTCGCAAGCTAAATGCAAAAAACGTAAAAACAAATTGTTAGGACCAATGAGAGTAGAGCTACTGAGTTCGGACGTCAAACACACACGTCCATACAATGAGGGAAAAAAGTATTTGATCCCCTGCTGATTTTGTACGTTTGCCCACTGACAAAGACATGATCAGTCTATCATTTTAATGGTAGGTTTATTTGAACAGTGAGAGACAGAATAACAACAACAAAATCCAGAAAAACGCATGTCAAAAATGTTATAAATTGATTTGCATTTTAATGAGGGAAATAAGTATTTGACCCCTCTGCAAAACATGACTTAGTACTTGGTGGCAAAACCCTTGTTGGCAATCACAGAGGTCAGGTTCTTGTAGTTGGCCACCAGGTTTGCACACATCTCAGGAGGGATTTTGTCCCACTCCTCTTTGCAGATCTTCTCCAAGTCATTAATGTTTCGAGGCTGACATTTGGCAACTTGAACCTTCAGCTCCCTCCACAGATTTTCTATGGGATTAAGGACTGGAAACTGGCTAGGCCACTCCAGGACCTTGATGTGCTTCTTCTTGAGCCACTCCTTTGTTGCCTTGGCCGTGTGTTTTGGGTCATTGTCATGCTGGAATACCCATCCACGAACCATTTTCAATGCCCTGGCTGAGGGAAGGAGGTTCTCACCCAAGATTTGACGGTACATGGCCCCGTCCATCGTCCCTTTGATGCGGTGAAGTTGTCCTGTCCCCTTAGCAGAAAAACACCCCCAAAGCATAATGTTTCCACCTCCATGTTTGATGGTGGGGATGGTGTTCTTGGGGTCATAGGCAGCATTCCTCCTCCTCCAAACATGGCGAGTTGAGTTGATGCCATGGGCAGCGCACAATTGGCCCAGCGTTGTCCAGGGTAGGGGAGGGAATGGCCGGCAGGGATGTAGCTCAGTTGATAGAGCATGGCGTTTGCAACGCCAGGGTTGTGGGTTCGATTCCCTCGGGGGACCAGTATGAATTTTTTTTTTTAAATAAAAATATGTATTCACTAACTGTAAGTCGCTCTGGATAAGAGCGTCTGCTAAATTACTAAAAATGTAAATGTAAAAAATGCCAAAGAGCTCGATTTTGGTCTCATCTGACCACAACACTTTCACCCAGTTCTCCTCTGAATCATTCAGATGTTCATTGGCAAACTTCAGACGGCCCTGTATATGTGTTTTCTTGAGCAGAGGGACCTTGCGGGCGCTGCAGGATTTCAGTCCTTCACGGCGTAGTGTGTTACCAATTGTTTTCTTGCTGACTATGGTCCCAGCTGCCTTGAGATCATTGACAAGATCCTTCTGTGTAGTTCTGGGCTGATTTCTCACCGTTCTCATGATCTTTGCCACTCCACGAGGTGAGATCTTGCATGGAGCCCCAGGCCGAGGGAGATTGACAGTTATTTTGTGTTTCTTCCATTTGCAAATAATCGCACCAACTGTTGTCACCTGCTGCTTGGCGATGGTCTTGTAGCCCATTCCAGCCTTGTGTAGATCTACAATCTTGTCCCTGACATCTTTGGAGAGCTCTTTGGTTTTGGCCATGGTGGAGAGTTTGGAATCTGATTGATTGATTGCTTCTGTGGACAGGTGTCTTTTATACAGGTAACAAGCTGAGATTAGGAGCACTCCCTTTAAGAGTGTGCTCCTAATCTCAGCTCGTTACCTGTATAAAAGACACCTGGGAGCCAGAAACCTTTCTGATTGAGAGGGGGTCAAATACTTATTTCCCTCATTAAAATGCAAATCAATGTATAACATTTTTTACATGCGTTTTTCTGGATTTTTTGTTGTTATTCTGTCTCTCACTGTTCAAATAAACCTACCATTAAAATTATGAAAACGGATCATTTCTTTTTCAGTGGGCAAACTTACAAAATCAGCAGGGGATCAAATACTTTTTTCCCTCACTGTATATGGCATTGAATTGGCAGCCATATTAGATTTTATATCCGGTGATGTCCCTCGAACCGGGACCATCTTATACCCCCCAACACGAATCAATTCTTAGAATATTTTCAAATTACGTTTTTTAGGGGGCAAGAGAGTTACAGAGGAGTCTATTTGAATTAACTCCAATTGTTTTTATTATAATTCTTACATTGCAAACAGTGAAAATTATTTTTCATGCCACAAGAGGTACCGGATCCTGGCAAATGGGTTCCGGAATGAAACAGTCCAAAACTGAGAGGTGCCGGATCCTGTTCCGACACTGGTTGCTAATTAGCATTCCACAGTTTTGAGAGTAAATGGAGGTGAATATATTGATAAAACTCACCTTGTCCAAGAGAGAGAATTACACAGTTATCAAAACATCACACCAAGCTAAGGCTACACCAAACACATACTTCATTTGAAGTGTTTGTAAAATTCACTACGTGAATAATGAATGGTGGAAAGAGGATTGGAACCATTTTCGTGTTTGACCGCTAGGTTTTATGGGTATTATGACACGTCCACTGTGGCGGACTATAGGACATTAGACGGCAAAGTTTGTCAAAGAAAAGCTAGCAATGCTAACGTTAGCTAGCTAAAATCAGGTGACCTCCCCTCAATCTTTGCTAAGGTGTTATACTGCTAAGGTGTTATACTGCCTCTAAAGTCAATCTAGCGACATCAAAACGATGACAAAAGGTTTTCCTACAAATGATTTGCATCCCTTTGAATGGCATTGTATTTCCAAGCCACTGTAATGCACTTTTGATTGAATCTTCATCAGCGCTCATTGACAGTGCCATGAGTAGAATGCTCAGTTGGGCAACAGTACAAAATGAATGTTCAAAGCAATATTGTGACAAAACATGCAACCCATGAATACATGTTCATGTCATTGTCACCAATCAACTTCATTTCAGTTAAAAATGACTTCAAGAATTCAGCATAGCAATTTTGTATGAACGTCTGGTTATTAAATGGGTAAATAGTTTAATCCATTCTCCGTTTCATTAATTTATTCACAGGTAAATCTACGCTCCAAACCGCTCTGGTGACAAACAAACTTTGTTGCCCTGTCTCCAATCGTCCACATGGCTGGGAGAACTTATTCAAGTAAGTAAATACATTTAGATTTTTTTTATATTATATATTGCTAGCTAGCTACAGTGCAGGCTAACTAAAATGAGCTGCTAATGTAGCTAGCTAGCCAGCTTTACACACTTTATAGCTAGCTAAGTATGGTGTCAAATCCGATCCAAAAGTCGAACGAGCGCAAGATGTTGTGCACGAGCAAGATGAAATGAAGGTTACGTATGTAACCACTGTTATGTGAGCTATTGGATCACTCCAATATGGTATCCTTCCGCGCGGCAGGATACATTCAGAGTAAGAATTTCTGATTAGTCCTGTGTACCGGGTAGTGCTGCGGCTGACCCCCTTAAATAGCTGCCGTCGCACTACTTCCACCTCGTGTCCTTTTCGAGGCGCCATAGATCACCGACCAAAGAGGATTGGAGTGATCCAATAGCTCACATAACCGTGGTTACATACGTAACCTTCGTTATGTAGCACTATATTGGATCACAATACTAGATAAAAAATCGGTGAACTAGGTAAGGACCAGACAGAGAGCACAGTCCTGTAGGACTGAGCTCAGGGCCGTCATAGTTGCTATGTCCCTCGTCTCCACTCAGGAAAGCGGAGGCAACACCCAGCACAGCCGTTCCAACCTCATTGGTGGGGGCAACAATGACCCGATAGTACCTAGAAAAAGGTGCAAATGTCATTAAAGGGAACTTGTCGGAGCAGTGCCCACGATGTAGCTACTCCTCTAGTAGAATGTGCCACTAGAGCAGACGGCAGAGGCCAACTGGCCAGACGATATGCTGTAGTAAAAGTGTCCACAATACAATGATAGAGTTTTTATATCGATAGGCTGGCCCAGAACTCTCTCGCCATAGCAAACGAATAGCCGATCAGACTGTCGTATTGCCTGTGTAATGTAAGTGTCCAAGGCCCTGACCCGGGCAGAGCACACTTGGGGGGAAAAAAAACAACCAGCTCACCCGCGGCCACGGGAGGAGTATATGCGGACAAATGTAAGGGCCAGTTCACGTCTGTCAAACAGGACCTTCGGCAAGAATGAGGGGTTAAGACGGAGGGTGACACTCCTCTTGTCTGGACCCATACTGAAAAACATTCAGTGCTCACTGAAAAGGCATGAAGTTCACTCACCCTCTTAGTGGAGATAATAGCCAAGAGGAATGCCACCTTCATGGATAGGTGCTTCAAAGTCATCGACTTTAGGGGCTCGAGGGCGGCTTAGCAAGCGCTGACAGCACCACGTCAACATTCCAGTTTGGCACAGAGCGGGCCATTGCTGGAAACAGATGTCGAACACCCTTCATAAATTTGGAGAGCAATGGGTAGCCAGCCGTGGGTCCCTATTGGCCTTAGTCATGGCATGCCACGACAGCGGCTAAATACACTCTCAATGTGGATGCCGCTCGGCCCGCATCAAGCAGTGACTGTGAAAACCGTAAAACCGGTTGCACATATGGCTCTCAAACCAGGTACAGCATATGACCCACCATATTTGATATGACGCATAGGTGGAAGAAAACCATGGCGCTCCGCAACGTGTTCACCACATTGTCCTGAAGGCCTAGACTAGTCCACTAATGCCTCTAAGAGGCTAAGCCCGAAGCTGGAGGCCACAGTGTCCCCCCAGCCTGAAGAGAAGGTCAGGCCTCAGGGGCAGCTGCCATGGGGTCCCCGAGAGGAGAGACAACAGAAGGCTGAACCACAGTGGTCTCGGCCAGCATTGAGCTATCAAGAGCAGCTGGTGACCAATCAAAATGACCCTGTCTAGCGTAGCTGTGATCAGGGGAAATGGTGGGCGTAAGCATAAAGCGGCGTTGCCGGCCAATCGTGAGCGAGGGTGTCCAGATCCCATAGGGTCCGACGTAGATAACCAGCGGGGGCAATGAGTGCTCTCCTAAAATGCAAACAGGTTCACCTGTGCTCTCCCGAACCTGTCCCAAAGCTGTATCACCACCTGAGGGTGTAGACTCTAATCCCCCTCCGGCGGGCCGTATCTCAAGAGTATGTCCGCTGCATTGTTCAGGACCCCGGGGATATGTGCTGCTTGCAGTGATGCCAAGTGGGTCTGAGCCCACGGTAAGAGCTCCCGAGCCATTGGATCAGGAAATGCTGTCATACCAGGTAGGGCTGGAACTTATGAAGAGCTAGGCGAACCACACTGAGCTCCAGCACATTGATGTGTTGACCACTCCATGGGGGGATCCAGCGATCAGCTGCCTCTGAACACGGCACCTCAACCAGTCAGAGGCTTCAGTGCACACCAGCTCTCTGTGGTGGACTCTGATCAGGCTCACCCCCTTTAACAGGAAGGAGTGGGATAGCCACTTCGATAGGGTCCTCAAACATGCACTCATCACCAACAGTTGACGGTGGCTGTTTTGTTTTGGATGCTGGCCGTCAATGCAAATGTTTCGAAAATCTAATCAAACACTTAATGAAAGCCTATGAGCTCATGTTGCGCAACATTTCTATAGGCTATGCAATTGCGTGAGAAAACAGAGTGATGGCAGCTAATAAAAAGAGGAGGATCCCATCAGCTTTCTATAGGCTAGGCCTACTATATTTATTTCTCAACTTTCCTAATATTAAGCACATAGCTTATATTTACAACAGGAGCATTGCCTACCTGGTTGGCATGAAAATAAACCACAGGAAAAAGAGTCCTCCATTCGCTATTTAAGTGCATAGGTGACATGTCTTTTTTCCCGCTGCCCCGTTTCGATACAGGTGCATGATAATGGTCCATTCTAAATCAAAACAAATGTCACACATATATTATTTAGTATATGTAGAGACAAGATTCAATCAAGAATAGTCTGATGGGTGGAAATATTAGCCTATGACTTGTGAATGATAAACTCAGCAAAAAAAGAAACGTCCTCTCACTGTCAACTGCGTTTATTTTGACATTAACACAGTAATAAACAGCTCTAACATTACAGACTTCACTGTCATGGCTCCCACCCGCACCCGCTGGCTTTCTGTCCGACTCCCACCCCCTACCGCAAGAACTGGTCCCAAACCCCACCGCAGTCCCGCAATGTTATTTTAGGCGTATGTGACACAGCTCACTTGCCAGCCATGGTCCCAGTAATTTTTCGCCCTATAGGCAATATCAAATGCCCAAAAATGACTTAAGAAATAGGTTAAATTACCAGAGATTCTCACATGGCCCTTACATTGTATTACCGGGCTATATCAGCCAATATGCTAGATGTAGTATGAAGAGAGCAGAGTTGGAGAGACTTGCACTTTCTCTTGAGCTATTTTTATAGCCTACCTTTTAGGAGTGGGAAGATTTTCAGATGGAGAAATATAGGTGATCAATATTTAGGCCTATTTCAAGGCAATGTTAACTCAGCAAAAAAATAAACGTCCTCTCACTGTCAACTGCGTTTATTTTGTAAATATTTGTATGAACATAACAAGATTCAACAACAGACATAAACTGAACAAGTTCCACAGACATGTGACTAACAGAAATTGAATAATGTGTCCCTGAACAAACGGGTGGTCAAAATCAAAAGTAACAGTCAGTATCTGGTGTGGCCACCAGCTGCATTAAGTACTGCAGTGCATCTCCTCCTCATGGACTGCACCAGATTTGCCAGTTCTTGCTGTGAGATGTTACCCCACTCTTCCACCAAGGCACCTGCAAGTTCCCAGACATTTCTGGGGGGAATGGCCCTAGCCCTCACCCTCCGATCCAACAGGTCCCAGATGTGCTCAATGGGATTGAGATCTGGACTCTTCACTGGCCATGGCAGAACATTGAAATTTCTGTCCTACAGGAAATCACGCACAGAACGAGCAGTATGGCTGGTGGCATTGTCATACTGGAGGGTCATGTCAGGATGAGCCTGCAGGAAGGGTACCACATGAGGTAGGAGGATGTCTTCCCTGTAACGCACAGCATTGAGATTGCCTGCAATGACAACAAGCTCAGTCCGATGATGCTGTGACACACCGCCCCAGACCATGACGGACCCTCCACCTCCAAATTGATCCCGTTCCAGAGTACAGGCCTCAATGTAATGCTCATTCCTGCGACGATAAACGCGACTCCGACCATCACCCCTGGTGAGACAAAACTGTGACTCGTCAGTGAAGAGCACTTTTTGCCAGTCCTGTCTGGTCCAGCGACGGTGGGTTTGTGCCCATAGGCGACGTTGTTGCCGGTGATGTCTGGTGAGGACCTGCCTTACAACAGGCCTACAAGCCCTCAGTCCAGCATCTCTCAGCCTATTGCGGACATCTGAGCACTGATGGAGGGATTGTGCGTTCCTGGTGTAACTCGGGCAGTTACTGCCATCCTGTACCTGTGCCGCAGGTGTGATGTTCGGATGTACCGATCCTGTGCAGGTGTTGTTGCACGTGGTCTGCCACTGCGAGGACGATCAGCTTCCGTCCTGTCTCCCTGCAGCGCTGTCTTAGGCGTCTCACAGTACGGACATTGCAATTTATTGCCCTGGCCACATCTGCATTCCTCATGCCTCCTTGCAGCATGCCTAAGGCACGTTCACGCAGATGAGCAGGGACCCTGGGCATCTTTCTTTTGGTGTTTTTCAGAGTCAGTAGAAAGGCCTCTTTAGTGTCCTAAGTTTTCATAACTGTGACCTTAATTGCCTACCGTCTGTAAGCTGTTAGTGTCTTAACGACCGTTCCACAGGTGCATGTTCATTAATTGTTTATGGTTCATTGAACAAGCATGGGAAACAGTGTTTAAACCCTTTACAATGAAGATCTGTGAAGTTATTTGGATTTTTATGAATTATCTTTGAAAGACAGGGTCCTGAAAAAGGGACGTTTCTTTTTTTGCTGAGTTTATATTATCACTTGTTAATGATGCCCAGCATAAGAAACAATGCCTTTTTTTTTGCAACTTGTTCAAATCATAGTAGCACACCTCATCTAGCCTAGCCCATAGGCCTATATGTTTTAATAAGGTTTGTATCACAACTAAAGTGGCCAAATAACTTCTTAAAATTAAGCACATTAATCCGCTTTACAAGGGGTGTAGAGCCTAACTGCCATATATAAGCAGCGCGTGAGTTTAAAGTTTGGGGAAGATAATTCTCACCATAAAAATGCACCTTTATAATAAAAGCATTACATGCATAATTACATTTACGGTCACTTTTGATAATGGTGTTTTCCGCTAATGGAACATTAGCTTATAGCCTGCTACCATGTGCGCATTGTTGCACTTATAATGTGAAGAAATAGCCTAATAGTTTATCAACATTTTAAGCTAAACGTTCTGATCTGTTGCTTCAGCCACATTGCAAAAATAAGGTTTTTTGTTGCTAGTGGTTGTATTAATTTGGGATCTATCGCATCCCACAACTTTCCCAGACTATGTTTGGAATATTTATTTCTCACACAGAATAGATATACTTTTGTACTATGGGGGATAGTAGATTGACATAGGCTAATGCTTTTGCTGTTTGTTAGGCCTACTCATCTTGTTGGCTGATGAAAAGAAAATGTGGACAGGGAGAATATAGTAGACGGTTGCTGTCAAAAAGTGATTGATGAGCTTTGCGGTGTCCTGTGTTTGACCCTGTTAATGACATCCTGTCCAGATGTTCTCACACTATCGAGTGAGTGCTTATGTAACTTGATAATGCAGCTGTTCCTTTACATTTTAGTCATTTAGCAGACGCTCTTATCCAGAGCGACTTACATCAGCAATTAGGGTTAAGTGCCTTGCTTAAGGGCACATCGACAGATTTTTCACCTAGTAGGCTCGGGGATTAGAACCAGCGACCTTTCGGTTACTGGCACAACACTCTTACCCACTAAGCTACCTGCCGCCCTTTGAAGTAAAGCACCCGTTTGAAATAGAAAGTAATGTCCTGGTTATTGATGTGGGGTGTAGTGACCTTGAACTTAAAGAAATGTGTTTGAACATTTGAAACAGTTGGGAATTTTTGTAGTGAACTTATGGAGCTGCTATGAAGCTTGTGACCCCTTGTAGAATGGAAAATATATTTCCTGGGTAGGTCTGCCTGAGTATAAGTAAGTGTTAGACCTGTGAACAAAACGAGCGACAGGAAACCTCAAGAGAGATAAACCCCTGAAAACATGCCTCCTAGACCAATTCTAGGTGTAGTGTCCTTCATGTCTGGGCCACAATGACAAAACCATCAATGCCATTCTTTGTGATGCACCTGATTGTTTTAATGGTGTGATTGATACGATTGGGCCTCCTGTAGCTCAGTTGGTAGAGCATGGCGCTTGCAACGCCAGGGTTGTGGGTTCGATTCCCACGGGGGGCCAGTATGAAAAATGTGTGCACTCACTAACTGTAAGTCGCTCTGGATAAGAGCGTCTGCTAAAATGACAAAAAAATATAAAAACACGAGTGAAGGCCATATGGGTTACATTTTCCAACCGGACGATTCAACCGTGAAGATTTTCACACAGATGACTCAACACCCTTTTTTGCATGAGAGAATGGCTTAAGATAAGACTTGCTCTATGTCAGATTGAACAGACCCTGAGTGGAACATCCCTGCCTGGATACGCACTGGAAGAGGAAGTCTGTGGTTGAGATGATTTGAAAGCCATAAGAATCTCTTCAGTGGCCTATAGTCCAGACTCCAAAGTGACAATTTTAGGTTGTTCTGAATTCAATAGCTCAAATGCCACCAAATCTGTTAGTACGTATGTATTTTCAAAAGCATGCACAGAGGTCAACTACTTTGTGCCGGTCTTTAGCTTCAGGTGGTTATTTTAAATTGCTTGAGATGATGAAACCAGTGCAACAGTTTTTCCACCATCGTGAACATTTACGACGATGGTCCATTCTGTCCATTCTGTCCCCTAAACAACTATTTGAAAACAGTTGTGTCCAGGGGGGGTCCGAGGATGTCCGGGGGCGTCCGAGGATGGAATGTAAGGTGTATGTCTCAGTCAAAGGGTTATTGTAATGATGGGCCCCTTTTAATGTTGACATAAACAGATCCATTTTACCAATAAAGGGTTCCCCCAAACAACTGTTTAGGGGGGTCCGAGGATGTCCGGGGCCTCCAAGGATTTAATGAGTAGGTGTGTCCAGACTTTTGACTGGTACTGTATGTCTCAGTCAATCACACCATCCTCTTTTGAAAGGGTTATTGTAAAGATGGGCCCCCTTTTAATGCTGACCTAATCAGATCCATTTTACCCATAAAAGAGAGTACGTGCAATGTCTCAGTCCACCACGAAAACAGATGAACAGAAGACCTGAAGACATAACATCTAAAGAAACTCCTTTAGTCCCAATGGAGCATTTTGAAGGTGAGTTGAATTTCCAATATTTTTATATCTAACTATGCATATTTATATATATATACAGTGGGGGAAAAAAGTATTTAGTCAGCCACCAATTGTGCAAGTTCTCCCACTTAAAAAGATGAGAGAGGCCTGTAATTTTCATCATAGGTACACGTCAACTATGACAGACAAATTCAGAAAAGACAATCCAGAAAATCACATTGTAGGATTTTTTATGAATTTATTTGCAAATTATGGTGGAAAATAAGTATTTGGTCATCTACAAACAAGCAAGATTTATGGCTCTCACAGACCTGTAACTTCTTCTTTAAGAGGCTCCTCTGTCCTCCACTCGTTACCTGTATTAATGGCACCTGTTTGAACTTGTTATCAGTATAAAAGACACCTATCCACAACCTCAAACAGTCACACTCCAAACTCCACTATGGCCAAGACCAAAGAGCTGTCAAAGGACACCAGAAACAAAATTGTAGACCTGCACCAGGCTGGGAAGACTGAATCTGCAATAGGTAAACAGCTTGGTTTGAAGAAATCAACCGTGGGAGCAATTATTAGGAAATGGAAGACATACAAGACCACTGATAATCTCCCTCGATCTGAGGCTCCACGCAAGATCTCACCCCGTGGGGTCAAAATGATCACAAGAACGGTGAGCAAAAATCCCAGAACCACACGGGGGGACCTAGTGAATGACCTGCAGAGAGCTGGGACCAAAGTAACAAAGCCTACCATCAGTAACACACTACGCCGCCAGGGACTCAAATCCTGCAGTGCCAGACGTGTCCCCCTGCTTAAGCCAGTACATGTCCAGGCCCGTCTGAAGTTTGCTAGAGTGCATTTGGATGATCCAGAAGAGGATTGGGAGAATGTCATATGGTCAGATGAAACCAAAATATAACTTTTTGGTAAAAACTCAACTCGTCGTGTTTGGAGGACAAAGAATGCCTAGTTGCATCCAAAGAACACCATACCTACTGTGAAGCATGGGGGTGGAAACATCATGCTTTGGGGCTGTTTTTCTGCAAAGGGACCAGGACGACTGATCCGTGTAAAGGAAAGAATGAATGGGGCCATGTATCGTGAGATTTTGAGTGAAAACCTCCTTCCATCAGCAAGGGCATTGAAGATGAAACATGGCTGGGTCTTTCAGCATGACAATGATCCCAAACACACCGCCCGGGCAACGAAGGAGTGGCTTCGTAAGAAGCATTTCAAGGTCCTGGAGTGGCCTAGCCAGTCTCCAGATCTCAACCCCATAGAAAATCTTTGGAGGGAGTTGAAAGTCCGTGTTGCCCAGCGACAGCCCCAAAACATCACTGCTCTAGAGGAGATCTGCAAATACCAGCAACAGTGTGTGAAAACCTTGTGAAGACTTACAGAAAACGTTTGACCTGTGTCATTGTCAACAAAGGGTATATAACAAAGTATTGAGAAACTTTTGTTATTGACCAAATACTTATTTTCCACCATAATCTGCAAATAAATTAATTACAAATCCTACAATGTGATTTTCTGGATTTTTTTTTCTCATTTTGTCTGTCATAGTTGACGTGTACCTATGATGAAAATTACAGGCCTCTCTCATCTTTTTAAGTGGGAGAACTTGCACAATTGGTGGTTGACTAAATACTTTTTTTCCCCACTGTATATATGTTTATGTTGTATATTATTAAAAAAATTAATAATGTATTAAATAACAATGATATAGTATATAATAAATGAGATGTTGTCTTATTGATTATTTTATTTATAAAAAAAAAACGAGAATGGACTCTACCTACATATGTATTTATCAAATGTTCTTTTTTATGTGTTCTAAGACACCTTAGATGCATTACATGCAAAGCAAAGCTCTACTCAAGAGTGGAACACTGTCTCCACATAGTGGATATTCAGTTACATAACAGTTACAGAAAAATTACTATACAATTGATCAAATCATGTCTGCGTGTGTGTGTGTGTGAGTGAGTGATAATCTATTATTTAAATGTGTAATATTACTATCTCTCTCTTAATGTATAATAAGGTTTTTTCAAATATTTAACAGCTTTGTAATATTTTCTTTCTGCAAATATTTTAAGACTGGATGACATACAATTTTCAGGTAATTAATATTATTACTGTAGTGTATTTGATATGAAATATATGTATGTTTAAGTAAAAAATGTATATTTTAATATTATTTAAATGTCTATAGGTTACCCTACATTTACCCAAGTGTTACCCGAAGTAATTGATGTGGATCAAGAACCAACACCCCTCTATAACAAGTGATTGTTATAGAAGATAACGATTTTGAGGAACAGACAGAAGCTGTATCTTTACTCAGTCCCTCGCGTCAAGATATTTTAGAGGTGAGTAAAAAAAAAAGAGTAATAATCTTGATATAATAAACAATAATCAAAAGGTGTACGATGTTTAAAAAAAACTAATCTTGTGTTTAATGCTGACACTACTCATAGAAGCGTGTACAGCGTTCAACCCCAGGCATTATGGACTCCTCCAATGAATGACTGCTTGAATGATGGTGAAAATGACGACCTATTACCGTTCTGTCCCGCTGGCTTTGACATAGACGAAAATCAAAACAACCCAAGAACAGAGGGATTGTCATACCTATACACGCCCCCAAGCCCACCTAGGCATTCAGTATATACAGTGGCTTACGAAAGTATTCATGCCCCTTGGCATTTTTCCAATTTTGTTGCCTTACAACCTGGAATGAAAATTGTTTTTTGGGGGGTTTGTATCATTTGATTTACACAACATGCCTACCACTTTGAAGATATTTGTTATTGTGAAACAAACAAGAAATAAGACAAAAAAACAGAACTTGAGCGTGCATACAGTTGAAGTCTGAAGTTTACATACACCTTAGCCAAATACATTTAAACTCAGTTTTTCACAATTCCTGACATTTAATCCTAGTAAAACTTCCCTGTTTTAGGTCAGTTAGGATCACCACTTTATTTTAAGAATGTGAAATGTCAGAATAATAGTAGAGAGAATTATTTATTTCAGCTTTTATTTCTTTCATCACATTCCCAGTGGGTCAGAAGTTTACATACACTCAATTAGTATTTGGTAGCATTGCCTTTAAATTGTTTAACTTGGGTCAAACGTTTCGGGTAGCTTTCCACAAGCTTCCCACAATAAGTTGGGTGAATTTTGGCCCGTTCCTCCTGACAGAGCTGGTGTAACTGAGTCAGGTTTGTAGGCCTCCTTGCTCGCCCACAAATGTTCTATAGGATTGAGGTCAGGGCTTGGTGATGGCCACTCCAATACCTTGACTTGGTTGTCCTTAAGCCATTTTGCCACAACTTTGGAAGTAGGCTTGGGGTCATTGTCCATTTGGAAGACCCATTTGCGACCAAGCTTTAACTTCCTGACTGATGTCTTGAGATGTTGCTTCAATATATCCACATACAGTGGGGAGAACAAGTATTTGATACACTGCCGATTTTGCAGGTTTTCCTACTTACAAAGCATATAGAGGTCTGTAATTTTTTATCATAGGTACACTTCAACTGCGAGAGACGGAATCTAAAACAAAAATCCAGAAAATCACATTGTATGATTTTTAAGAAATAATTTGCATTTTATTGCATGACATAAGTATTTGATCACCTACCAACCAGTAAGATGGAAGAAGTTCAAGATGACAGTCAATCACCCTCGGTCTGGGGCTCCATGCAAGATCTCACCTCGTGGGGCATCAATGATCATGAGGAAGGTGAGGGATCAGCCCAGAACTACACGGCAGGACCTGGTCAATGACCTGAAGAGAGCTGGTACCACAGTCTCAAAGAAAACCATTAGTAACACACTACGCCGTCATGGATGAAAATCCTGCAGCGCACGCAATGTCCCCCTTCTCAAGCCAGCGCATGTCCAGGCCCATCTGAAGTTTGCCAATGACCATCTGGATGATCCAGAGGAGGAATGGGAGAAGGTCATGTGGTCTGATGAGACAAAAATATAGCTTTTTGGTCTAAACTCCACTCGCCGTGTTTGGAGGAAGAAGAAGGATGAGTACAACCCCAAGAACACCATCCCAACCGTGAAGCATGGAGGTGGAAACATCATTCTTTGGGGATGCTTTTCTGCAAAGGGGACAGGATGACTGCACTGTATTGAGGGGAGGATGGATGGGGCCATGTATCGCAAGATCTTGGCCAACAACCTCCTTCCCTCAGTAAGAGCATTGAAGATGGGTCGTGGCTGTGTCTTCCAGCATGACAACGACCCGAAACACACAGCCAGGGCAACTAAGGAGTGGCTCCGTAAGAAGCATCTCAAGGTCCTGGAGTGGCCTAGCCAGTCTCCAGACCTGAACCCAATAGAACATCTTTGGAGGGAGCTGAAAGTCCGTATTGCCCAGCGACAGCCCCGAAACCTGAAGGATCTGGAGAAGGTCTGTATGGAGGAGTGGGCCAAATTCCCTGCTGCAGTGTAAGAAAACCTGGTCAAGACCTACAGGAAACTTATGATCTCTGTAATTGCAAACAAAGGTTTCTGTACCAAATATTACGTTCTGCTTTTCTGATGTATCAAATACTTATGTCATGCAATAAAATGCAAATTAATTACTTAAAAATCATACAATGTGATTTTCTGGATTTTTGTTTTAGATTCCGTCTCTCACAGTTGAAGTGTACCTATGATTAAAATTACAGACCTCTTCATGCTTTGTAAGTAGGAAAACCTGCAAAATCGGCAGTGTATCAAATACTTGTTCTCCCCACTGTAATTTCCCTTCGTCATGATGCCATCTATTTTGTGAAGTGCACCTTACCCTCCTGCAGCAAAGCACCCCCACAGCATGATGCTGCCACCCCTGTGCTTGACGGTTGGGATGGTGTTCTTCGGTTTGCAAGGTACCCCCTTTTTCCTCCAAACATAACGATGGTCATTATGGCCAAACAGTTATATTTTTGTTTCATCAGACCAGAGGACATTTCTCCAAAAAGTACAATATTTGTACCCATGTGCAGTTGCAAACCATAGTCTGGATTTTTTTGTGGCTGTTTTGGAGCAGTGGCTTCTTCCTTGCTGAGCGGCCTTTCAGGTTATGTCGATATAGGACTCGTTTTACTGTGGATATTGATACTTTGTACCTGTTTCCTCCAGCATCTTCACAAGGTCCTTTGCTGTTGTTCTGGGATTGATTTGCACTTTTCGCACCAAAGTACGTTCATCTCTAGGAGACAGAACGCGTCTCCTTCCTGAGCGGTATTACATTTACATTTTTGTCATTTAGCAGACGCTCTTATCCAGAGCGACTTACGGTATGATTGCTGTGTGGACCCATGGTGTTTATATTTGCATACTATTGTTTGTACAGATGAACGTGGTACCTTCAGGCATTTGGAAATTGCTCACAAGGATGAACCAGACTTGTGGAGGTCTACAATTTTTTTTCTGAGGTCTTGGCTGATTTCTTTTGATTTTCCCATGATGTCAAGTAAAGAGGCACTGAGTTTGGAGGTAGGCCTTGAAATAAATCCACAGGTACACCTCCAAATGACTCAAATGATGTCAATTAGCCTATCAGAACCTTCTAAAGCCATGACATCATTTTCGGGAATTTTCCAAGCTGTTTAAAGGTACAGTCAATTTAGTGTATGTAAACTTCTGACCCACTGGAATTGTGATACAGTGAACTATAAGTGGAATAATCTGTCTGTAAACAATTGTTGGAAAAATTGCTTGTCATGCACAAAGTAGATGTCCTAACCGACTTGCCAAAACTATAGTTTGTTAACAATACATTTGTGTAGTGGTTGAAAAACAAGTATTAATGACTCCAACCTAAGTGTATGTAAACTTCCGACTTCAACTGTAACTATTCACCCCCCCCCCCCCCCCCCAAAGTCAATACTTTGTAGAGCCACCTTTTGCAGCAATTACAGCTGCAAGTCTCTTCGGGTATGTCTCTATAAGCTTGGCACATCTAGCCACTGGGAACTTTGCCCATTCTTCAAGGCAAAACTGCTCCAGCTACTTCAAGTTGGATGGGTTCCGCTGGTGTACAGCAATCTTTAAGTCATACCACAGATTCTCAATTGGATTGAGGTCTGGGCTTTGACTAGGCCATTCCAAGTCATTTAAATGTTTCCCCTTAAACCACTCGAGTGTTGCTTTAGCAGTATGCTTAGGGTCATTGTCCTGCTGGAAGGTGAACCTCCATCCCAGTCTCAAATCTCTGGAAGACTGAAACAGGTTTCCCTCAAGAATTTCCCTGTATTTAGCGCCATCCATCATTCCTTCAATTCTGACCAGTTTCCCAGTCCCTGCTGATGAAAAACATCCCCACATCATGATGCTGCCACCACCATGCTTCACTGTGGGGATGGTGTTCTCGGGGGGATGAGAGGTGTTGTGTTTGCGCCAGACATAGCGTTTTCCTTGACGGCCAAAAAGCTCAATTTTAGTCTCATCTGACCAGAGTACCTTCTTCCATATGTTTGGAGAGTCTCCCACATGCCTTTTGGCAAACAACAAACGTGTTTGATGATTTTTTTCTTTAAGCAATGGTTTTTTTCTGGCCACTCTTCTGTAAAGCCCAGCTCAGTGGAGTGTATGACTTAAAGTGGTCCTATGGACAGATTTTGGTGGGCGGCCCTCTCTTGGCAGGTTTGTTGTGGTGCCATATTCTTTCCATTTTTAATTATGGATTTAATGGTGCTCCGTGGGATGTTCAAAGTTTAAGATATTTTTTTATAACCCAACCCTGATCTGTACTTCTCCACAACTTTGTCCCTGACCTGTTTGGAGAGCTCCTTAGTATTCGTGGTGCCGCTTGCTTGGTGGTGCCCCTTGCTTAGTGGTGTTGCAGACTCTGGGGCCTTTCAGAACAGGTGTATATATACTGAGATCATGTGACAGATCATGTGACACTTAGATTGCACACAGGTGGACTTTATTTAACTAATTATGTGACTTCTGAAGGTAATTGGTTGCACCAGATCTTATTTAGGGGCTTCATAGCAAAGGGGTTGAATACATATGGACGCACCACTTTTCCGTTATTTATTTTCTAGAATTTTTTGAAACAGGTTTTTCTTTTCACTTCACCAATTTGGACTATTTTGTGTATGTCCATTACATGAAATCCAAATAAAAATCCATTTAAATTACAGGTTGTAATGCAACAAAACAGGAAAAACGCCAAGAGGGATGAATACTTTTGCAAGGAACTGTAGCTCTGGTGCAATGGAGACATAACAAGAAGTGGGTTCTACCCCCCTGGTAGTGTAAACGTGTTTCTTGCAGCTTTTACCACAGCCTATGGGCCACTTGAACTATACACCCTCATGGAGCAGCTGCGGAGTCTGGTTCTTTACCGTGACACAGACTCTGTGGTCTATGTAAGCAACCCCCCTCTTAGCAACTATCTGGGTGGTTTAACGAGTGAACTCGAAGATGGTGACCATATCATAGAGTGGGGTTCCATCTACATAATGCCCCACTTACTAAAAGATTCCGGGTAGTCTATGACAAGAGATTACTTTTACCTGACTGGACCACCTTACCCTTTGGTTACTGACTTTATGTTACAATCCTTGTGTGTCTTAACCCTGAAGATACAATGGATGCTGTAGAAGGTTTTGATCCTAGGTTGTGTCACGATCGTCGAAGGAGGAGGACCAAGGCGCAGCGTGGAATGCAAACATATTTATTTAATAAATGATATACACGAACAAAAACAACAAAATCGATACGTGACGTCCAAAGGTGCAAACACAAACCTACACGGAACAAGATCCCGCAAACAGACTGAATAAATATGTTTCCCAATCAGAGACACCCAGCAACAGCTGACACTAATTGCCTCTGATTGAGAACCACTCTGGTCAACATAGAAAACCAACAACTAGAACAGACAAAGGAAACTCACACCCTGACTCAACATACAAGTGTCCCCAGAGCCAGGGCGTGACAGGTTGCAACAACCATTTTCATCCTTAATCGCAGGACCATCCAATAGCGGTAAAACTTGTTTTGTTAAAAGTATTTTAGAGAATTCTGAACATGTATTATCTCAGAAAACTGACAATATTGTGTGGTGTTATTCATGTTATCAACCTTTGTATGATGAGTTATTGAAGAAAATAAAAATCAAGTTTGTTGAAGGAATACCAGCATCCCTGTCTGATGATGAACTATGACCTCCTCATAAAAAAAATTGGCTGGTTTTGGATTATATGCTTTTTGCCGGTAGTGAACATCCTGAAATAGCTCAAGCTTTTACTCAATATGCTCATCATCGACACTTGTCAGTGCTTTACTTGGTACAAAATGTGTTTCACCAAGGTAAAAATTGCCTTTATTTTTTTATTTACCATTAGCTTGAATGCCAATTACTTGGTTTTGTTCAAAAACCCTAGAGACAAACTACAAATAAACATTCTAGCTCAGCAGATGTACCCTGGATGGAAATCCCACTTTATGGAAAGCTATGAGGATCAGGATCAGGCAAAGTAATCTTCTATGCGTGCTGAGGAATGTGTATTCACTCAAAATTGACAGGTCCAACAAAAAAAGACATGCTCAAATGCAAACAAAAGATAACATGTCCAACTTGCAACATTATGCAATTATTAAGAGACTAGATACAAATACAGTGGGGAAAAAAAGTATTTAGTCAGCCACCAATTGTGCAAGTTCTCCCACTTAAAAAGATGAGAGAGGCCTGTAATTTTCATCATAGGTACACGTCAACTATGACAGACAAAATCAGAAAAGAAAATCCAGAAAATCACATTGTAGGATTTTTAATGAATTTATTTGCAAATTATGGTGGAAAATAAGTATTTGGTCAATAACAAAAGTTTCTCAATACTTTGTTATATACCCTTTGTTGGCAATGACACAGGTCAAACGTTTTCTGTAAGTCTTCACAAGGTTTTCACACACTGTTGCTGGTATTTTGGCCCATTCCTCCATGCAGATCTCCTCTAGAGCAGTGATGTTTTGGGGCTGTCGCTGGGCAACACGGACTTTCAACTCCCTCCAAAGATTTTCTATGGGGTTGAGATCTGGAGACTGGCTAGGCCACTCCAGGACCTTGAAATGCTTCTTACGAAGCCACTCCTTCGTTGCCCGGGCGGTGTGTTTGGGATCATTGTCATGCTGAAAGACCCAGCCACGTTTCATCTTCAATGCCCTTGCTGATGGAAGGAGGTTTTCACTCAAAAGCTCACGATACATGGCCCCATTCATTCTTTCCTTTACACGGATTAGTCGACCAGGTCCCTTTGCAGAAAAACAGCCCCAAAGCATGATGTTTCCACCCCCATGCTTCACAGTAGGTATGGTCTTCTTTGGATGCAACTCAGCATTCTTTGTCCACCAAACACGACGAGTTGTGTTTTTACCAAAAAGTTCTATTTTGGTTTCATCTGACCATATGACATTCTCCCAATCCTCTTCTGGATCATCCAAATGCACTCTAGCAAACTTCAGACGGGCCTGGACATGTCCTGGCTTAAGCAGGGGGACACGTCTGGCACTGCAGGATTTGAGTCCCTGGCGGCGTAGTGTGTTACTGATGGTAGGCTTTGTTACTTTGGTCCCAGCTCTCTGCAGGTCATTCACTAGGTCCCCCTGTGTGGTTCTGGGATTTTTGCTCACCGTTCTTGTGATCATTTTGACCCCACGGGGTGAGATCATGCGTGGAGATTATCAGTGGTCTTGTATGTCTTCCATTTCCTAATAATTGCTCCCACAGTTGATTTCTTCAAACCAAGCTGCTTACCTATTGCAGATTCAGTCTTCCCAGCCTGGTGCAGGTCTACAATTTTGTTTCTGGTGTCCTTTGACAGCTCTTTGGTCTTGGCCATAGTGGAGTTTGGAGTGTAACTGTTTGAGGTTGTGGACAGGTGTCTTTTATACTGATAACAAGTTCAAACAGGTGCCATTAATACAGATAACGAGTGGAGGACAGAGGAGCCTCTTAAAGAAGAAGTTACAGGTCTGTGAGAGCCAAAAATCTTGCTTGTTTGTAGGTGACCAAATACTTATTTTCCACCATAATTTGCAAATAAATTCATTAAAACTCCTACAATGTGATTTTCTGGATTTTTTTTTCTCAATTTGTCTGTCATAGTTGACGTGTACCTATGATGAAAATTACAGGCCTCTCTCATCTTTTAAAGTGGGAGAACTTGCACAATTGGTGGCTGACTAAATCCTTTTTTCCCCACTGTAGCTAATCCTGGATACCAATGTTCTAGCATTAATTTATTGAGGCAAGCAGATCAGAGATGTCAAGGTGGGGGTGCCAAGCAAAAGTTTGAACACACCTACTCATTCAAGGGTTTTTCTTTATTTTTTACTATTTTTTACATTGTAGAATAATAGTGAAGACATCAAAACTATGAAATAACACATATGGAATCATGTAGTAACCAAAAAAGTGTTAAACAAATCAAAATATATTTGAGATTTGAGATTTTTCAAAGAGCCACCCTTTGCTTTGATGACAGCTTTGCACACTCTTGGCATTCTCTCAACCAGATTCATGAGGTAGTCACCTGGAATGTATTTCAATTAATTATTATGGCAAGAACAGCTCAAATAAGCAAAGAGAAGCGACAGTCCATCATTACTTTAAGACATGAAGGTCAGTCAATATGGAACATTTCAGTCGCAAAAACCATCAAGCGCTATGATGAAACTGGCTCTCATGAGGACCGCCACAGGAATGGAAGACCCAGAGTTACCTCTGCTGCAGAGGATAAGTTCATTAGAGTTACCAGCCTCAGAAATTGCAGCCCAAATAAATGCTTCACAGAGTTCAAATAACAGACACATCTCAACATCAACTGTTCAGAGGAGACTGTGTGAATCAGGCCTTCATGGTCGAATTGCTGCAAAGAAACCACTACTAAAGGACATCAATAAGAAGAAGATACTTTCTTTGGCAAAGAAACACGAGCAATGGACATTAGACTGGTGGAAATTTGTCCTTTGGTCTGGAGTCCAAATTTGAGATTTTTGTTTCCAACCGCCGTGTCTTTGTGAGACGCGGTGTTGGTGAACGGATGATCTCTGCATGTGTATTTCCCACCGTAAAGCATGGAGGAGGAGGTGTTATGGTGTGGGGGTGCTTTGCTGGTGACACTGTCTGTGATTTATTTAGAATTCAAGGCACACTTAACCAGCATGGCTACCACAGCATTCTGCAGCGATACGCCGTCCCATCTGGTTTGAGCTTAGTGGGACTATCATTTGTTTTTCAACAGGACAATGACCCAACACACCTCCAGGCTGTGTAAGGGCTATTTTACCAAGAAGGAGAGTGATGGAGTGCTGCATCAGATGACCTGGCCTCCACAATCCCCTGACCTCAACCAAATTGAGATGGTTTGGGATGAGTCGGTCCACAGAGTGAAGGAAAAGCAGCCAAGAAGTGCTCAGCATATGTGGGAACTTCTTCAAGACTGTTGGAAAAGCATTCCAGGTGAAGTTGGTTGAGATAATTCCAAGAGTGTGCAAAGCTGTCATCAAGGCAAAGGGTGGCGGCTATTTGAAGAATCTGAAATATAAAATGTATTTTGATTTGTTTAACCCTTTTTTTGGATATTACATGATTCCATATGTGTTATTTAATAGATTTGATGTCTTCACTATTATTCTACAATGTAGATTATAGTAACAAAAATAAAGAAAAACCATTGAATAAGTAGGTGTCCTAAAACCTTTGACCAGTAGTTATGTATGGTCTTATTTTATGGAGCCATCCCTTGTATCATTTTCTAGGCCTCCCAGTTATTTGCATTTAAAGTAATGTATATGATTACTGCCGCTAGGGGGAGCTGTGATGTCAATGGGAGCGTTAGTGAGATTGTGAGGTCTTGGAGGTTTCTTCTTCAATCTTGGAGAATGCCTACTACTGGAAACTACTAACGTTTCTCCGTCTCGTCATTTTACCTTATTAATTCAGGTACGTAATGTGCAAAAGTGCAATATGACTCTCAAAATATTGAGGTAGCATGGTTGACTATATAGTCCATGAGTTTAGTGATGTTTGAAGGGAGTTTTAACCGAGTAAAAAACAGGTTGGTATTTTCCCCATTGTAAGTAAAGGAGGTTGGCTAGGTTGCTAATGGTTTACATGTAAGAGAAGGGATTAAGATGGCGTCTGAACTTTCTGTACTTTTTTTTCAACAACATTTTAGATCCTATTTGTTTTATTTTCCATGAACAAAGGCTCAGTTTAGTTCAGGTAATATCTGTAAATATGTGATGTCACGATAAAATGTGTTAAAGTGTTAATATTTGTACGAAAATAGCGTTTAATAGTTCGCTAACTTGATGTTAACCAAATCTAGCTTGGCTAAGCGCTAGCTAGCTCTAGGCTAGTTGGTTTCAGTCAATGTTATCTTACATGTTAGTGGTTAATAATGTAATTGTTGTAGCATTGTTTCACATAGGCCTCCAGTAATTTATAGCTTATTTGAAATTGACACTGATGGTACAGTGAGTTATATATAATGTGAATGTGTAGATGTATAGTGACTCCAGGTTTGGATGAACGGACCAACCAGACCCTCAAGACTGCCATGGGCAAATCCCATGATGGGTACCAGGAATGGTGGGAGGACAAACTGGAGGTAATTCTCTTTGCACACAACAGCGGTGTCCAGGCCTCCAGTACTCACCCTATCGCCTGATGTACGGACGGGAGCCGCAGCTGATGACTGAGCTAAACAATGCAATTGTATATACATTTATTGCATATACTGCAGTATTAAACATTTGGGATTGACTTAGTGTTGTTTGTCTATTGATATTTTTGTATAACATACTTTGAGATCACTGAAACTCCACCTGATGTGGTGGAAGTTGTCGAACCAGATCAGAACGCCTTCGAGGACCACCTTCAGGCATGGGCTGAGAAGGATGAGGAGGTTTTTGACCAGGTAAAATTGATTGTCCTCTGTTCATTTATTTTCTGGCCCCTCCAAGAGATATGTAAGAAATGTATTTGTAATAATAGCAATCAAGGTGAGACGGAACATGGACAAGGAGCAGGAGAAACAGAAGGAGAGACCTGGGAAACCTTGCTCCTCTTTCGCTCCTAGCTGCTGTCACCATCCATTAAGGTGAATATAAAAATCTCAGATGATAACTATTTGCATTTGCCTCCTCGTGGTGGGCGGCATCACCATGCTGTCAGCAGTACCAACAATGGCCCAGGGGTTTCTCCAAATAGTCAATCTCAAGGCTAACCACTAGGTTAAGTAACCTCCGCTTCCAGATCGGTACTGTTAAGGTGTATGACTCCAGTGGTCATGACACCACCCTGGAGTTTCTCTCACAACTCACCTCTTTTATATTTTCCAGGGACCATCCCTTACCTTCCTCATCAACCCCACTGACATAAAAAAGTACAGACAGGTATCCTTTCTTTTCTGTCTGCCATTAACATTGCATGTCTAATCAAACATTTAAATTAAATAATTAAATAACTGTATTTTTACATAGCTGATCAACCTGTAACCTGTGTGTTTGCTTGTGTACGTCTCTGTCTCCTACCCTGTTTCCTTTACTCTGCTCCTGTTCTCCAGGACCTAGGGGTTCTGCATTACACCCAGACATGGATCCACCTGATGTCCTCCATTACCAACCACCCTCCAACTTTTCATTTCATCATCTACAGCTGCTGTTATTGTCATGTTGTCATTATCTGCTAAGAAAGAGCAAGAAAACTATCATACTGGGCACATAATGTGAGATACAAAGATGAGCTAAAAACACTAGCACAGCAAACACTCAGAACAAAGAGAGCAGCAGTGCCTGGACTTTACAGTCTCCCTCTTCGAGTCCCCGTTCTGAGACTGGCTGCCGGTTGAGAACAAGTGACAGGCAGAACCTCCCACCCACACAGCACCCACCACCTCTATATTCCACACACCAGAATTCAGTATTTCAGTCTACGATTGCCATGTGAGTGTACAAAAAATCTTTAAAAGTAAATTGACACACTTACCAAAAAATAATCCAAGTTTATATATTAAAATGTTAAATATTGCCAGATTGGTTTTCAAAGCTGGTTCACAAGGTGTTCACTATTGTAAATTGTAACGTATCCCTTGATGGTATTTGTTAGTTTAACATTATTCATTGTTGTATCCTAGGACCTACAATAGTTATATATATGCAACCACAAGGGTGCACTAATGAGGTATTCATTTTAAAAAATCATAATAGAAGACTACTGAAATAATATTATTTCATTGTAGAAAAGGGAAGGCCAGTTTAAAATGAAAACATGCCGGCCAGACAAGCCGGAAATTAAATATAGGTCTTCATATGTATCAAATCTGTAGGCGATTGTGGGATAAATCAATGACAAACAACTAAAATGTTCAGGCTTCATCATAATCTGTGATCAAAACAGGCTGGGGTGTTTTCGGTTCCGTTTAGGCTAAGTTTATGCGTAAGAACGCAACTGCACTGAAATGAATAGCCTGATTCAATGCGATTCTCCTAAATGAAAAAAAGTGTATCTGCTCAGCTGTTTGGTCTATGGATAGACCCATAACGATTCTATCTTTTTGGTATTTTGCCTACCACTAATATTTTAAATTGCAGAGCATTTAATAAAACAACCACATTTCCTGTGATGTTGAGGCTGAGCAAGACCTTCGATAGGCTAGTAGACTATGCGGAAATAATCATGGAGTGAATAATTGTAATAGCCTAGATCGCTTTATATAATCTGGACCGTTGTTTTTTCTAAGGCTAAGCAAACAAGGGGTAGCATTTGCTTTTTGCCCGTCTCTATAACAAGGGTTAGGCCTATGTCCTCACATACCCCCTCAATTCAAGCCCTGTTTTTAACCATAAGACATCTCCACAGAAATGTATAGCCTAAGGATTGCATGGTGACAGTGATTGTGTCTGTTAAACCGGAAAACTTGTGGTAAACTGGGAAAAACAATGACATCAGTCATTTTCAGGTCATATAAAGTTTATGAATTGGAATTCCGAGTTGGATGACCGTTAGAAACTATTTTTCCCAGTCTAAGCTAGTTTTTTTCCCGAGTTCCCAGTTCTCTTGAACGCACTAAAGTCGGAAGTCAGAGACTGCCGAGTTCTGAGTTGTTTTGAATGCGCCACTAGAGACCTAGGCTACCTCTTATTTCTGAATAGGGCTACCTCCAACAAAGAAGCCCTTGTGTCCGTATTTAATTGAGAAATAGGCATATCTACACAGTAGTGGTGGCTGGCTGCAAATCAACTAGCCTAACAATTTTTGTACTGAGGTTATATGCCTATTTTTGCTCAATCAACAAATGGAATTGATTAGATTACTCTGGCATTGAAAAATACTTTTTCACAAAATCATGTACATGTAAGGCGTTCATTGTGAGAGCTTTAATAATAAACTAAATAGACACTTAAACTAACACGTAATGCGTAAGTGTCGCACGTACACGTAGATGTCAAAGCATGATGTACACGTAGATGTGATGTAGACATTTTTAAGGCATTAATGGTGAGATCTTTCATAATAAACTTACAAGCAAACTGACACGTGACGTGTCAGTGCCACATTACACGACGTGAACACGATTACTCACCTCGTATTGGACAAAGATTTTTTCTTCAACAAGTCGGACGCGAAGGATATCCCACAGACACCCGACAAGGCCCAAATCCCTGTGAGAAAGAGACGGAGATATCGTGGACGTAGGGCGGGGTGCCTTGTAAGGATCCAACGACGAGCGAGTAAACTGCCTCTTCCATCAATCCTATTAGCCAATGTTCAATCATTTGAAAATAAATTGGATGACCTAAGATCAAGGTTATCCTACCAACGGGACATTAAAAACGGTATATCTGATGTTTCACCGAGTCGTGGCTGAAGGACGACATGGATAACATAAAGCTGGCGGGATATACGCTACATTGGCAGGATAGAACGGCTGACTCCGGTAAGACAAGGGGTGGTATATTTGTAAACAATAGCTGGTGCATAAAATGTTATACTAAGGAAGTCTCAAGGTTTTGCCCGCCTGAGATAGAGTATATCATAATAAGCTGTAAACCACACTATTTACCAAGAAAGTTTATATCTATATTTTTCGTAGCTGTCTATTTACCACCACAAACCGATGCTGGCACTAAGATTGCACTCAATGAGCTGTATAAGGCCATTAGTAAACAGGAAAACGCTCATCCAGAGGCGGCGCTCCTAGTGGCCGGGGACTTTAATGCAGGGAAATTTAAATCCGTTCTACCTCATTTCTACCAGCATGTTAAATGTGCAACCAGAGGAAATAAAACTCTAGACCACCTTTACTCCACACACAGAGAGGCGTACAAAGCTCTCCCTCAACCTCCATTTGGCAAATCTGACCATAACTCTATCCTCCTGATTCCTGCTTATAAGCGAAAACTAAAGCAGGAAGCACATGTGACTCGGTTAATAACGAAGTGGTCAGATGACGCAGACGCTAAGCTACAGGACTGTTTTGCTAGCACAGACTGGAATATGTTCTGGGATTCTTCCGACATCATTGAGGAGTACACCACATCAGTCACTGGCTTCATCACAGTGACTGTACGTACATACGCCAACCAGAAGCCATGGATTACAGCCAACATCCGCACTGAGCTAAAGGGTAGAGCTGCCGCTTTCAAGGAGTGGGACTCTAACCCGGACGCTTATAAGAAATCCCGCTATGCCCTCTGACGAACCATCAAACAAGCAAAGAGTCAATACAGGACTAAGATTGAATCGTACTACACAGGCTCCGATGCTTGTCGGATTTGGCAGGGCTTGAAAACTATTACAGACTACGAAAGGGAAGCACAGCCGCGTGCTGCCCAGTGACACAAGCCTACCAGACGAGCTAAATCACTTCTATGCTTGCTTTGAGGCAAGCAACACTGAAGCATGCATGAGAGCATCAGCTGTTCCAGATGACTATGTGATCACGCTCTCCGTAGCCGATGTGAGTAATACTTTTAAGCAGGTCAACATTACCAGGACGTGTGAATGTTGACCTGCTTAAAAGTATTACTCACATCGGCTACGGAGAGCGTGATCACATAGTCATCTGGAACAGCTGATGCTCTCATGCATGCTTCAGTGTTGCTTGCCTCAAAGCAAGCATAGAAGTGATTTAGCTCGTCTGGTAGGCTTGTGTCACTGGGCAGCTCGCGGCTGTGCTTCCCTTTCGTAGTCTGTAATAGTTTTTTTGACGGATTACCAGGACGTGTATTCCGAGCATGTGCTGACCAACTGGCAAGTGTATTCACTGACATTTTCAACATGTCCCTGACTGAGTCTGTAATACCAACATGTTTCAAGCAGACCACCATAGTCCCTGTGCCCAAGAACAGTAAGATAACCTGCCTAAATGACTACCGACCCGTAGCACTCACGTCTGTAGCCATGAAGTGCTTTGAAAGGCTGGTCACGGCTTACATCAACACCATTATCCCAGAAACCCTAGAACCACTCCAATTTGCATACCGCCCCAACAGATCCACAGATGATGCAATCTCTATTGCACTCCACACTGCCCTTTCGCACCTGGACAAGAGGAACACCTACGTGAGAATGCTATTCATTGACTACAGCTCAGCATTCAACACCATAGTGCCCTCAAAGCTCATCACTAAGCTAAGGACCCTGGGACTAAACACCTCCCAATGCAACTGGATCCTGGACTTCCTGACGGGCCGCCCCCAGTTGGTAAGGGTAGGTAACAACACATCTGCCACGCTGATCCTCAACACGGGGGCCCCTCAGGGGTGCATGCTCAGTCCCCTCCTGTACTCCCTGTTCACCCATGACTGCATGGCCAGGCACGACTCCAACACCATCATTAAGTTTGCCGACGACACAAAAGTGGTAGGCCTGATCAGAGACAACGATTAGACAGCCTATAGGGAGGAGGTCAGAGACCTGGCCGTGTGATGCCAGGATAACAACCTCTCCCTCAACGTGATCAAGACAAAGGGGATGATTGTGGACTACAGGGGAAAAAAGAGGACTAAGCACGCAATCATTCTCATCGACGGGGCTGTAGTGGAACAGGTTGAGAGCTTCAAGTTCCTTGGTGTCCACATCACCAAAAAACTATCATGGTCCAAACACACCAAGACAGTCGTGAAGAGGGCACGACAAAGCCTACTCCCCCTCAGGAGACTGAAAAGAGTTGTCATGGGTCCTCAGATCCTCAAACAGTTCTACAGCTGCACCATCGAGAGCATCCTGACTGGTTGCATCACCGCCTGGTATGGCAACTGCTCGGCCTCTGACTGCAGGGCACTACAGAGTATAGTGCGTACGGCCCAGTACATCACTGGGGCCAAGCTTCCTGCCATCCAGGACCTCTATACCAGGCGGTGTCAAAGGAACGCCCTATCAATTGTCAAAGACTCCACCCACCCTAGTCATAGACTGTTCTCTCTGCTACCGCACGGCAAGCGGTACCGGAGTGCCAAGTCTAGGTCCAAAAGGCTTCTTAACAGCTTCTACCCCCAAGCCATAAGTCTCTTGAACAGCTAATCATGGCTACCCAAACTATTTGCATTGCCCCCCCAATCCCCCCCCCCCCCCCTTTACGCTGCTGCTACTCTGTTTATTATCTATGCATAGTCAATTTAACTATACCCACATGTACATATTACCTCAATTACCTCGACTAACCAGTGCCCCCACACATTGACTCTGTACCAGTACCCCCTGTACAGTGAGGGAAAAAAGTATTTGATCCCCTGCTGATTTTGTACGTTTGCCCACTGACAAAGAAATGATCAGTCTATAATTTTAATGGTAGGTTTATTTGAACAGTGAGAGACAGAATAACAACAACAACAAAATCCAGAAAAACGCATGTCAAAAATGTTATAAATTGATTTGCATTTTAATGAGGGAAATAAGTATTTGACCCCCTCTCAATCAGAAAGATTTCTGGCTCCCAGGTGTCTTTTATACAGGTAACGAGCTGAGATTAGGAGCACACTCTTAAAGGGAGTGCTCCTAATCTCAGTTTGTTACCTGTATAAAAGACACCTGTCCACAGAAGCAATCAATCAATCAGATTCCAAACTCTCCACCATGGCCAAGACCAAAGAGCTCTCCAAGGATGTCAGGGACAAGACTGTAGACCTACACAAGTCTGGAATGGGCTACAAGACCATCGCCAAGCAGCTTGCGAGAAGGTGACAACAGTTGGTGCAATTTTTCGCAAATGGAAGAAACACAAAATAACAGTCAATCTCCCTCGGCCTGGGGCTCCATGCAAGATCTCACCTCGTGGAGTTGCAATGATCATGAGAACGGTTAGGAATCAGCCCAGAACTACACAGGAGGATATTGCCAATGATCTCAAGGCAGCTGGGACCATAGTCACCAAGAAAACAATTGGTAACACACTACGCCGTGAAGGACTGAAATCCTGCAGCACCCGCAAGGTGCCCCTGCTCAAGAAAGCACATATACAGGCCCGTCTGAAGTTTGCCAATTAACATCTGAATGATTCAGAGGAGAACTGGGTGAAAGTGTTGTGGTCAGATGAGACCAAAATCGAGCTCTTTGGCATCAACTCAACTCGCCATGTTTGGAGGAGGAGGAATGCTGCCTATGACCCCAAGAACATCATCCCCACCGTCAAACATGGAGGTGGAAACATTATGCTTTGGGGGTGTTTTTCTGCTAAGGGGACAGGACAACTTCACCGCATCAAAAGGGATGATGGACGGGGCCATGTACCGTCAAATCTTGGGTGAGAACCTCCTTCCCTCAGCCAGGGCATTGAAAATGGGTCATGGATGGGTATTCCAGCATGACAATCACCCAAAACACACGGCCAAGGCAACAAAGGAGTGGTTCAAGAAGAAGCACATTAAGGTCCTGGAGTGGCCTAGCCAGTCTCCAGACCTTAATCCCATAGAAAATCTGTGGAGGGAGCTGAAGGTTCGAGTTGCCAAACGTCAGGCTTGAAACCTTAATGACTTGGAGAAGATCTGCAAAGAGGAGTGGGACAAAATCCCTCCTGAGATGTGTGCAAACCTGGTGGCCAACTACAAGAAACGTCTGACCTCTGTGATTGCCAACAAGGGTTTTGCCACCAAGTACTAAGTCATGTTTTGCAGAGGGGTCAAATACTTATTTCCCTCATTAAAAATGCAAATCAATTTATAACATTTTTGACATGCGTTTTTCTGGATTATTTTGTTGTTATTCTGTATCTCACTATTCAAATAAACCTACCATTAAAATTATAGACTGATCATGTCTTTGTCAGTGGGCAAACGTACAAAATCAGCAGGGGATCAAATACTTTTTTCCCTCACTGTATTTAGCCTCGCTACTGTTATTTTATTTTACTGCTGCTCTTTTTTACTTACCACTTTTTTCTTAAAACTGCATTGTTGGTTAAGGGCTTGTAAGTAACCATTTCACTGTAAGGTCTACACCTGTTGTATTCGGCGCATGTGGCAAATACCATTTGATTAGATTTTATCTTATTTTCCTCTCTCTCTCAATCCAGTTGTTCTCAGGAGACAGGTCAGTATGTGTAGAGAGAACACATTTGACCAGGTGGAGTCAGGCTTCTACTTCATCGCCCTGGACAACTACACCAATGAGGCAGAGGACCTTAAGTTTGGACCAGTGAGTCACCAACTAATTTTATGCCTTACACAACTCGGCACATATGTATCGCTCCACCTTCCTCAAACTCCAGTGCCATACTTTTGTTTACCTTTTTACCAATGTCAATGGATTTTAAATTGGGACTTCGACACCATACTAAATCTAATTCCATCTCCTGTATTGTTCTGCCCTCTCTAGATTATGCTAATGCCCGACTGTAATAACCTGGAGATCTTCATTGGTTCTGACGTGGCCACAAACAGTGCCTGGGACACCTTCCAGCGCTACCGCTGTCTAGAGAACAGCTAGAGGGTGGTCAAGACTTCTGCCGAAATGTCATCTTTAGTGTGTCAGCTCTGCTGCACCTGGGAGCTAAAGGTATGGCACCACACTCCCAACAGTCATGTATGCTTAAACATACTTGTATGCTCATGTGTTTGTTAAAGAGGCAATCAGCAGTTTAAACAATAAGAAAGTGTTCTCCTTGCCCCTGTTTTGTAAAAAGCTGAGGGATGGGGCTGGAGAAATGCAACCACTCTCAAATTCATAGACAGAGCTATGGATGCAAGGACTGACCACCACGCCACCTTCTAAAACCCCATTGGAGGAGACGACCCAAGGTTCCTCGCCTCAGACCTCCTCCAAAGGGTTTTGAGGATGTGAGAGGAAGTGAGGCGTTGAGCAGAGATTAATTGGGACAGGGCTCATGTCATTGTTTTAGGTGGAATCTTATGTTGAATGATATATATATTCTGTTTGCACTTATATCTTTGTTCTACTTGTGCTCTTTCCCAATGTGCCCTCTAAGCTGCGCATGTCCAGTAGCCCGAGACTGCCGTGCAGAAATATCAGTCCACAGCGAGAAGCACTAGATTGAACTTCACTAAACTTTCTAGAGCAGTGGTCACCAGCCGGTCGACCGCAATGGACTGGTTGATCTCCAAGGCATTCCTAGTCGATCTGCAAACATTTTGTAAAAAAAAACTTTTTCTATTTTCTATATTTTTTGGGGCTGTTGGCGGTAAGTGCACCAGATTCAGCTGCCCTGTGCGCCGGGTAGGCGAACTGTTGCCATTTTGAACTGTTTCACAAGTCTGAAGGTAGAACTCTGGCTTCCCGGTGGAACCAGAGAGGAAATCAAGTGCACTATAGGCCGACCGCTGGATAAGCGGATGGCTCAGATGACCATGTCTGCAGTAACGTAGCAGTCATGAAAGAAAGCTACAGCAAAGTTGATAATGTGAGATTTCAAAACGTTTAAATCCATGACTAGAGAGAGATTGTCAACGAATACAGCGAAGATATGCCGTATTGTATGAGTGAGTTCATGTTTAAGTTCTTACAGAGCACTGTCAACACTTTGTATTCAATACTTTTATAAGCCATAAAATGCGCATTCTTCCTAGTTCCACCCAACGCTACAACAAGCACTGCAGCAATAATGAATGAGTAGGAAAGTGTATCTATAGGCTTGCGTTGTTGTTATTATTAGCGGCTTGGGTCTTTTTTAATAGAGGAATATTTTACTTTCTCTGTTCATGTTAGGCTAGGTGGGGACTCAGGCGCAGAGACGGACACACGGACAAAGAGGGTGAATTAAGATGTTGTTTATTCAGCGTGTTTTGGCAGAGAGAAACAGTTCAGGGTGGAGCAGCTTCAGACCGGGGTAGGAGCTGAGTGGGGTGGAGAGCCAGTAGCCCTGAGAGCTGGATGACGAGGATATCAGACAACAGATGAGCAGGTTGCGGCGTGGGAGTGGCAGGCAGGCAGGCAGCAGGAACAGACGGGATCTGGTCGAAGGAGAGACAGGTTACAAACGTGGCAGAGACAACTATAATGCTGAGAGGGTAACAACTAAACTGAGATTGCTGTACGGAGCCAAGCTACCACAAGTGGTGTAGGAACGAACTGGCGCTGGAGAGGTGGCCAGCCCGGGTAGATAACTGCTGGTTGATTGGTGACAATGAGCTGCAGCTGGATGTAACTGAGCAGGAGAGAGAATGGCCACGCCTCCTGACCTAGATCCTCTGACTGGGCTGCACAGCGGGAGGAGACAGACACAGACAACACACACAGGGAAAAAGGGAAAAGGAAAACAAGCGGGGACAGGAACAACAGTGCCGGACCGTAACAGTACCCCCCCCCTCAACGGGCGCCACCCGGCGACCCACCCGGCTTGTCAGGGTGGTCCCTATGGAAGTCAGCCACCAGCTGCGGGTCCAGTATAAACCGCCGGGGAATCCAGGACCTCTCCTCGGGACCGTATCCCTCCCAGTCCACCAGGTACTGAAGCCCTCTACCACGCCTCCGGACGTCCAGCAGTCTCCGCACCGTGTAGGCTGGATGGTCGTCAATAATACGCGGTGGCGGAGGGGGATCCACAGGCGGACACAAAGGGCTGGAGGAGACCAGCTTCAGCTGGGACACGTGAAATGTAGGATGGACTCTCATGGCCTGGGGAAGCTTCAACCGAACAGCCGAAGGGTTGATGATGGAGTCGATCTCGAAAGGACCCAAATACCGGGGCGACAGCTTACGGGAGTCAGTGCGCAGAGGGATGTTGCTGGAGGAGAGCCAGACTCGCTGACCAGGCTGGAACTGGGGAGCGACTACCCTGTGCCTGTCCGCCACTCTCTTGTTACACTCTGCTGTCCGTAGAAGGGCCTCACGGGTGTCCACCCACACCTTGCGGCAGCGACGAAGGTTATCCTGAACTGACGGGACGGCTAACTCCTTTTCCTGAGACGGGAGCAATGGCGGTTGGTACCCCAAAGCCGCCTCAAATGGTGAGAGGCCGGTGGCAGATGAGGTGAGGGAATTGTGGGCATATTCGACCCACGGGAGGTGTTTGGCCCAGGTGGACGGGTTCTGGGATGTCACACAGCGTAGAGCAGCCTCCAGGTCCTGATTGGTCCTCTCAGTCTGGCCATTGGACTGGGGATGGAAACCTGATGAGAGACTGACAGAGGCACCCAGAGCAGAACAAAACACCTTCCATACCCGAGAAATGAACTGTGGGCCTCTATCGGACACTATGTCCACAGGTATTCCATGGAAACGGAATACATGTAGGACAAAGAGGCGGCTGTCTCACTGGCAGACGGTAATTTTGGTAATGCAACAAAATGGGCAGATTTAGAGAATCTGTCCACGATGGTGAGTATGGTGTCATTACCTTCAGACATAGGAAGTCCAGTGACGAAGTCCAAGGCCACGTGAGACCAAGGACGACTCGGGACTGGGAGAGGCCGCAGCAGGCCCGAAGGAGCCCGGTGGGAAGCCTTATTTTGGGCACAGATGGAACAGGCCGCCACGTATTCCCGGACGTCCGCCTCGACGGATGGCCACCAAAAGTGCCTCTTCAGTAGCGACAGTGTACGTTTCATACCAGGGTGGCAGGAGAAGCGCGAGGTGTGGACCCAGTTGAGCACTTGCGGCCGCACGGCTGCGGGAACATAGAGAAGGTCGGGGGGGCCATCGGCCGGTCCAGGTTCCGACTCTTGTGCCGATCGGACGAGGGACTCGATTTCCCAGTGAACAGCCGCCACCAAACAGGAAGCGGGCAGAACAGGTTCAGGATTGCTGGAGTCTTCATTGTCTGTAAACTGGCGAGAGAGAGCATCAGGCTTGACATTACGTGTGCCAGGACGATATGTTAAAATAAACTTGAACCTGCTGAAGAACAGAGCCCATCTGGCCTGACGGGAGTTTAGCCTCTTGGATGACTGGATGTAAGCCAGGTTCTTGTGGTCTGTCCAGACTATGAAGGGTTGCTCTGCTCCGTCTAGCCAGTGCCTCCACTCCTCCAACGCCAACTTGACAGCAAGCAACTCCCGGTTACCCACGTCGTAGTTCTTCTCAGCAGGGGTCAATCTCCTGGAGAAAAAGGCCACAGGATGGAGCTTCTGGTCCGTGGGGGAACGTTGTGACAGGACAGCCCCCACCCCCGAATCAGAGGCGTCCACTTCCACAATAAACTGCAAACTGGTGTCTGGATGAATAAGAACAGGTGAGGTGGAGAACAGTTCCTTCAATGTACTCACGGCTGACTCGGCCTCAGGCGTCCACAGGAATGGCACCTTTGGGGAGGTGAGCTTGGTCAGGGGGGCAACCACTCGGCTGAAACCCCTGATGAAGCGGCGGTAGAAGTTGGCGAAGCCCAGGAAGCGTTGTAGCTGCTTCCGAGACGTGGGTGTGGGCCACTCCGCAACCGCTCTGATTTTGTCAGGGTCTGGTGACACTTGTCCCCGCTCGATAATAAAACCCAAAAAGGGGACGGACTGCCGGTGGAACTCACATTTTTCTGCTTTCACATACAGTTTATTTTCCATGAGGCGTTGGAGAACCAGACGGACATGGGAGACGTGTTCATCCTGTGACTTAGAGAATATTAGAATGTCATCCAAATAGACAAACACAAAACGGTGTAGAAAATCCCTCAACACATCGTTAACCATGGCCTGAAACACTGCTGGGGCGTTAGTGAGACCGAATGGCATGACTAGGTATTCAAAGTGTCCGAGAGGGGTATTGAACGCAGTTTTCCATTCGTCTCCCTGCCTGATCCTAACGAGGTGGTAAGCGTTACGCAGGTCGAGTTTGGTAAACACGGTGGCACCATGAAGGGGTTCAAATGCTGAGTTGATGAGAGGCAGGGGGTACGTATTTCTGACTGTGATGTTATTTAGTCCTCTGTAGTCAATGCAGGGGCGTAATGTTTTGTCCTTCTTCTCTACAAAAAAGAACCCAGCACCAACAGCGGAAGATGAGGGACGAATGATGCCAGAGGCTAGGGAGTCGCCTATGTAGGTTTCCATAGCTTCTCTCTCAGTACGGGACAGATTGAAAAGCCGACTGGACGGCAAAGGGGCTCCAGGCAGTAACTCAATAGCGCAATCGTATGGCCTATGAGGTGGTAGTGAAAGTGCTTTGGACTTACTGAATACCTCGGCCAGGTCCAGGTACTCTTCAGGGACTGAAGAGAGGTCTGGGGGTTTGACAGGGGAAGCAGGGGAACCTACAGAGGGCGGAATAGCCGACCCAAGGCAAGCAGAATGGCAGTGAGTGCTCCAACTGTGTATTTTGTGGTTTTGCCAGTCAATATGGGGGTTGTGAAGGCTAAGCCAAGGGAAACCGAGGATAAGAGGGGAGGCCGAGGAGGAGACTACTTTAAACTGGATGGTTTCTTTGTGATTGCCGGACAGCATGAGAGAAACGGGGACAGTTTGGTGGGTGATGTTGGCAAACTGATGGCCGTCTATAGCGGTTACTGTTATAGGCTTAGGCAGGGGCTTAACAGGGATCTCAGCCTGAGTGACCAGGTTAACGTCAAGGAAACTATCCTCAGCACCAGAGTCAATGAGAGCAGCTAATGGGAGAGACAGATTCCTGAACTGGACTGTAGCTGGGATAACTAGACGGGGTGCTGTGGGCATTGAGTCAGGTGTAGCACTCGCAAGTACGCCCACTTTTACCTGCAAGCTTTGTCTTTTGGGCAAACCGGACAGTTAACCAGGAAATGAGTGCGGTCCCCACAGTACACGCACTCACCAGCCCGCAGGGGACAGACGAGCACGGCCCAGCTGCATGGGCTCGTCTAGTTCCGTGGAGGGAACCGCTGAGGTGTGTGGGCGGTGTCCGAGTGGTGGTGTTGCTCGGGTTGCAGAAAGCGAGGGGGCCCTGCCTGCGGTGCGGACCCGACCGCCCCTCTCCTGTCTCCTCTCCCGTAGCCTGTTGTCTATTCGTGTAGCAAGGGAAACGAGAGAATGAAGGTTAGCAGGCTCATCACGAACAGCTAGTTCATCCTTAATCGTGTCACTCAAACCGTTAACAAACGCTCCCTGAAGAGCTTCGTCATTCCACTTGGAATCGGCTGCCAAGGTCCAAAAATCAATGGCGTATTCAGCCACGCTACCCGTGCCCTGTCGTAGCTTCAACAGTCCCTTTGTGGCGGTCCCGGCATGGTCTGGGTGATCAAACACAATTTCTAATTGAGAGGAAAAATCATCAAACGACAGGCTGGCAATCTGCTGAGTAGAACAAGCCGCTTCTGCCCAAATCAAAGCTTTGCCCCTCAGTAACCCCAGAGCGTAATGTACCTTTGAGGATTCCGTGGAGAAAGACAGGGGCTTCTGTTGGAACACCAAGCGGCACTGAAGCAGGAAACCACGGCATTTGTTCAGGTCCCCGGTGAAAGGTTCGGGTGAGGTTGTAGGGGGTTCCCGAAGGGCAGGAGCGGAAGCCGAGCCTGGAGCAACTGTAGGAGGAACAGGCGGAGGAGAAGCAGAGGGAGGAAGAGTAGTGAGTGTTACCAGGTTAGCTACCTGAGAGGTGAGCTGAGATACTTGATCCAACAACCGCTGGTTGTTATCCAATAGAGACCGGATGAGTTGGTCGTGTTGTCCCAATAACATTCCCTGTGAATGGAGGGCGCGTTGTACGCCATCACCCGTTGTTTCATGTGGCATCTCTGCTGAGTCCATGTTTGGCCAGTTCGTTCTGTTAGGCTAGGTGGGGACTCAGGCGCAGAGACGGACACACGGACAAAGAGGGTGAATTAAGATGTTGTTTATTCAGCGTGTTTTGGCAGAGAGAAACAGTTCAGGGTGGAGCAGCTTCAGACCGGGGTAGGAGCTGAGTGGGGTGGAGAGCCAGTAGCACTGAGAGCTGGATGACGAGGATATCAGACAACAGATGAGCAGGTTGCGGCGTGGGAGTGGCAGGCAGGCAGGCAGCAGGAACAGACGGGATCTGGTTGAAGGAGAGACAGGTTACAAATGTGGCAGAGACAACTATAATGCTGAGAGGGTAACAACTAAACTGAGATTGCTGTACGGAGCAAAGTTACCACAAGTGGTGTAGGAACGAACTGGCGCTGGAGAGGTGGCCAGCCCGGGTAGATAACTGCTGGTTGATTGGTGACAATGAGCTGCAGCTGGATGTAACTGAGCAGGAGAGAGAATGGCCACGCCTCCTGACCTAGATCCTCTGACTGGGCTGCACAGCGGGAGGAGACAGACACAGACAACACACACAGGGAAAAAGGGAAAAGGAAAACAAGCGGGGACAGGAACAACAGTGCCGGACCGTAACAGTTCATAGGAGTAACAACATGAATTTGTGCATGAGGCAGAAATAATGTGGTGCGACTCGAGTTTCGCCATCAGCTGGAAGACAGTGTCCCTTTTTGGTCAGTATCAGTGGAGGAAAGGGAGAGCAGAGGGATGTTGAGTGACGGACCCTCAGTCTGCTGCTCTCTCCCTCCACTGAGACTGACAATCAGCACAGTAAAATAAAAATAAAAAGCTAATTATTTAAATATATGCTCACTCAGCTGTGCTTCACAAGTAATACAGCAACGGATCTATTATCGGTGTGATCATATAGCCTACCTCAAATTTTGAAATATAATTTTTAAAAGGCCTGAACAACAATGCATTGGCAGGGCAATTCAAGCAAAGCCAATATGCGGTGATAATGTTTTGGGCCTATAGCTGTGATGGGTGAGTTGAAGGAGTCAGACGCAGGAGATTAAATCACAGAATAACAGGATTTATTCCGGAAAACAGAGTTACGCAGTAATGCGTAAAATCTGTCCAGTGCGCACTGGAACCAACTGTCACACCCTGGCTCTGGGACTCTATTTGTTGAGCCAGGGTGTGTTCATTCTATGTGTTCTGTTTCTATGTTGGGTGTTTCTAGTTCGTCATTTTCTATGTTTGACTGAGTGACTCCCAATCAGAGGCAACGAGTGTCAGCTGTGTGCTGGTTGTCTCTGATTGGGAGCCATATTTAACTGTCTGTGTTTCACTTTGTGTTTGTGGGTTTTTGTTCCTTGTCGGTCTTTGTCACCGTGGACTTCACGAGTCGTTTATTATTTTGTTTAGTGTGCTTATTATCACTGACGGTAATAAAGTCAATCATGTTCGCCCAACACGCTGCGCATTGGTCTACTTCTCTTCAAGACGATCGTGACAGAAAAACCCACCATACTAGGACCAAGCAGCGTGTCCAGGAGCAGGCAGACTGGACATGGGAGGATCGCCGGCCATGGAGTGAGACTGACGAGAGGCAACCCCAAAAAAATTTTAGGGGGGGGCACACGGCATGGACGACGGGGCTGACGGAGGCAAAGGAGGGGCGGATTCTGGAGGCCACCAGGTTACGGATACACCGCCCTGTACGTCCTGTGCGGATGCCTCACACAGAGTGTGTGAGGGTAGACATTCAGCCAGGACGGGTTGTGGCCGCTCTTCACTCCAGGGCTCCTATCCGTCTCCACAGCCCGGTTCGGCCTGTCCCTGCTCCACGCACCAAGCCTACGGTGTGCGTCGCCAGCCCAGTCCGGCCTGTCCCTGCTCCACGCACCAAGCCTACGGTGTGCGTCGCCAGCCCAGCCCGGCCTGTCCCTGCTCCACGCACCAAGCCTACGGGGTGCGTCGCCAGCCCAGTCCGGCCTGTTCCTGCTCCACGCACCAAGCCTACGGTGTGCGTCGCCAGCCCAGCCCGGCCTGTCCCTGCTCCACGCACCAAGCCTACGGGGTGCGTCGCCAGCCCAGTCCGGCCTGTTCCTGCCACTCGCACCAAGCCTACGGTGCGCGTCGCCAGCCCGGCCCGGCCTGTTCCTGCCACTCGCACCAAGCCAGGGGTGCGAGTCGCCAGCCCGGCCCGGCCTGTTCCTGCCACTCGCACCAAGCCAGGGGTGCGAGTCGTCAGCCTGGTCCAGAACGTTCCTGCTACTCGCACCAAGCCAGGGGTGCGAGTCGTCAGCCTGGTCCAGCCCGTTCCTGCTACTCGCACCAAGCCAGGGGTGCGAGTCGTCAGCCCTGGTAAGCCCGTTCCAGCTCCACGCACCAAGCCAGGGGTGCGCATCGTCAGCCCGGTCCGGCCCGTTGCTGCTCCACGCACCAAGCCAGGGGTGCGAGTCGTCAGCCCGGTCCGGCCCGTTCCGGCCTCACGCACCAAGCCAGGGGTGCGCGTCGTCAGTCCGGCACAACCCGTGCCTGGGTCATCGGTGCCAAATCAGGTACCGCTCAACTGCTCCACAACGGAGCTGAAGCTAGCCGTTCCTGCTACGTTCAGGTCAGCTCCTGCCAGCAGACCGGACCAGGGGCGCTATGGGGGGATTATTGGAGGGTGGTGGGCAAGGCCGGAGCCAGAACCGCCGCCGAGGAGGTATGCCCACCCAGCCCTCCCCTGTTTTGCTCGTATTTAGGCGCGGTCGCAGTCCGCGCCTTTAGGGGGGGTACTGTCACACCCTGGCTCTGGGACTCTATTTGTTGAGCCAGGGTGTGTTCATTCTATGTGTTCTGTTTCTATGTTGGGTGTTTCTAGTTCGTCATTTTCTATGTTTGACTGAGTGACTCCCAATCAGAGGCAACGAGTGTCAGCTGTGTGCTGGTTGTCTCTGATTGGGAGCCATATTTAACTGTCTGTGTTTCACTTTGTGTTTGTGGGTTTTTGTTCCTTGTCGGTCTTTGTCACCGTGGACTTCACGAGTCGTTTATTGTTTTGTTTAGTGTGCTTATTATCACTGACGGTAATAAAGTCAATCATGTTCGCCCAACACGCTGCGCATTGGTCTACTTCTCTTCAAGACGATCGTGACACCAACAAGGCACAATGGGGAAAACAACCCGGCGATACAAAATATAAGGAGCTCCACCGAGCTTCACTATCCTCACAATAAAAAATCACACACAAAGACAAGGGGGCAGAGGGAACACTTATACAGGTACTGATGAGGGGATATGAACCAGGTGTGTGTAATAAACAAGACAAAACAAATGGAATGATGAGATGAGGAGCGGCAGTGGCTAGAAGGCCGGTGACGACAGACGCCGAAGCCTGCCCGAACAAGGAGAGGAGGCAGCCTCGGAGGAAGTCGTGACAATAGCTTACTGCACAAACCTCATTGCTACAGTACTGTTTTTAATTGGCTAATGTTGCATAGGCTTACATTTTTTAAGTCATGTTAAAAAAAGATCTGAGCGGTAGATCTCGGCATGCATTTTGACTCAGAGTGATCTTGACTCAGAAAAGGTTGGTGACCACTTTTTTTTAGAGTTTTCCCTGTTAACACTATCAACGTTTCCCTTTACTGTGGCAATTGTGATCGAATCAACACAATATTAGCTACTTTCAATGCAACATACCGAAACAAAAGGAACTATGCAAGAGATTTTATTGTAGGCAGAACGCATCGGAGTAGGATTCTATTGCATTGACACGCACTACTCAGCCCATACTTTACACAGACCGGTCAGGCATAAACAATCAGAGCTGCAGTAGGCCTATATGCAAATAGACCATTGCCATATATGGATCTGTGCCATTTACTTTGAACTGGACTGTGTTTACAGCATGAGCGGTCGTGAATAGATGCGCTTGTTTTGAGATCAAAGCGAGAGCTGCATGTAGCCACGTGTGCACATTTTGTTCATATCCTTTGCTAGTTAGTGAGTTGTTAGCCCAGTTATAGATCATTTGTAGTCAGCAATAGGGGAGTGATTGCTTCCTACAAGAGCACAAAACGTATACATTTCTAGACAGCGAGACAGTTAAAGAGATAGTTTTTTGTCTTAAAAGGGCATTGTTGTATTTTGAGACAGGCTTGAATAAGCTAAGTAGCCAATAGGCAGAGGGTAGCATAATTTGTCTGATTCTCTGTAATAAGGATATGGGATTGATAATGCATTTTATTTTGTAAAGTGGTTTCTTGCATCAAACAACACAATAACATTTTCAGTCATCTCCATGTCATTCGGAGGTATTCAGACCCTTTTTACACTTTTTCCACATTTTGTTATATTACAGCCTTATTGTAACATTTATTTAAAAATATATATATATCTCATCAATCTACACACAATACCACATAATGAGAAAGTGAAAACAGGTTTTTAGAAACAGAAATACCTTATTTACATAAGTATTCAGACCCTTTGCTATGAGTCTCGAAATTTAGCTCAGGTGCATCCTGTTTCCATTGATCATCCTTGAGATGTTTCTACAACTTGATTGGAGTCCACCTGTGGTAAATTCAATTGATTGGACATGATTTAGAAAGGCACAAACCTGTCTATATAAGATCCCACAGTTGACAGTGCATGTCAGAGCAAAAACCAAGCCATGAGGTTGAAGGAATTGTCCGTAGAGCTCCGAGACAGGATTGTTTCGAGGCACAGATCTGGGGAAGGGTATGAAAAAATGTGTCCAGCAACCAAGACTTTTCCTAGAGATGGCTTCCCGGCCAAACTGAGCAATCGGGGGAGAAGGACCTTGGTCAGGGAGGTGACAAAGAACCTGATGGTAACTCTGACAGAGCTCCAGCATTCCTCTGTAGAAATGGGAGAACCTTCCAGAAGGACAACCATCTCTGCAGCACTCCACCAATCAGGCGTTTATGGTAGGGTGGCCAGACGGAAGCCAATCCTCAGTAAAATGCACAACAGCCAGCTTGGAGTTTGCCAAGAGGCACATTAAGGACTCTGACCATGAGAAACAAGATTCTCTGGTCTGATGAAACCAAGATTGAACTCTTTGGCCTGAATACCAAGCGTCACATCTGGAGGAAACCTGGCACCGTCCCTACGGTGAAGCATGGTGGTGGCAGCATCATTCTGTGGGGAAGTTTTTCAGCGGCAGGGACTGGGAGACTAGTCAGGATCGAGGGAAAGATGAACGGAGCAAAGTACAGAGAGATCCTTGATGAAAACCTGCTCTAGAGCGCTCAGGACCTCAGACTGGGGTGAAGGTTCACCTTCCAACAGGACAACAACCCTAAGTACACAGCCAAGACAATGCAGGAGTGGCATTGGGACAAGTCTCTGAATGTCCTTGAGTGGCCCAGCCAGAACCCAGACTTGAACCCGATCAAACATCTCTGGAGAGACCTGAAAATAGCTGGGCAGTGATGCTCCCCATCCAACCTGACAGAGCTTGAGAGGATCTGCAGAGAAGAATGGGAGAAACTCCCCAAATACATGTGTGCCAAGCTTGTAGTGTCATACCCAAGAAGACTTGAGGCTGTAGTCGCTGCCAAAGGTGCTTCAAGAATGTACTGAGTAAAAGGTCTGAATACTTATGTACATTTGATATTTCAGTTGTTTTCTTTTCATAAATGTTAAAAATGTTGGGGTATTGTGTGTAGATTGATGAGGGGGAAAAAAACAATTGAATCAATTTTAGAATAAGGCTGTAACGTAACAAAATGTGGAAAAAGTCAAGGGGTCTGAATACTTTCCAAATGCACTTTATGCCTTCATTGAACACCACACATTGGCTGCTACTGCAGCCTGAATGATAGAACAGCTATTTCCATGTTCAAATATTAATAATTTGGAATTCTGTAAATGATAGACGATGGTAGTACTCAATCAGACAATTAGTATAAAAACAATCTGTTTTCCTCAGTGCAATGTTAGGCGAATGCATGTGCAATGTTTGGTGAATGCATGGTGTTGTTTTGTCCTCAGTCCTCCTTTGAATGCTGTGTGTACTGATTCAGTTCTAAATGACCATCATCAAGTCCATCCTCACCTCCTCCATCACTGCAACGGATTGTCCGGTATGCTGAGCGAGTCATTGGCTGCCACCTGCCCTCCATGACAAGGAAGCGTGCAGGAAAGATCATCGCCGACCCCTCTTCCAAAGACTCCCCTCTGGCAAACGGTTCAGGTCAATCGCGACCAAAACCTCCTGCCACCAGAACCGTTTTCCCCACGTGCCATGGCCCTAACCAAACCTTCACCTGGTCCTCTCATCCATGGACTTTGCACTTTTTCATGTCATCATCCCAGAACTACACATCTCTTATGTGCATAATTTAGCTCATTTATAAAAAAAAAAATAGTTATTTAGCAGACACTCTTATCCAGAAGCAATTATGGTAAAGTTCCTCGCTCAAGGGATTTTCAAAAAAAAATCACATAGTCAGCTCGGGATTTGAACCAACGACCTTCCGATTACTGACCCAATGCTCTTAACCACTAGGCGTGCTTATTCCCCGTCTACACTAGCACGCGGCATAACCGCTGGGTATCGAGTGGTTGCCATGACGAATTTGACGCTATGCGACCCATTACTGGTGACTTTCTTCAGCAAAGATGGCAGACAAAAATACTAGGATGGACGCAAATGTAAGTAATTACAACGTCATACCGAGTCATGCAACAAATGTACAGTTGAGAGGAATATGTTAGTTAATGTAGAGACAAAAGATTTTGCATATCTTTATGTCATAAAGTTAATTTACGAAAATCGCTATTTAGCAAGCTAGCTGACTAGCTTAACATTAGCCAGCTAGCTTTATGGGTGTTGTGACATGAGTATGAAATTGTAATTCGTGTTTAATGTTTTAGGGACTCCTGAGAAAACCAGCAAACCAAGCTGTCGTCTTGTGAAACAGTGGATGTAAAGAATTTAGCTAGATAAAGCATTTACTGCAAATTGAATATACAATTGTGTAAGCTTGCCTTGATGATATTTCCCATGCAATGCAGCTGAAGTAACGTAGCTAGCTAACTATTGTATTGCTTATTGTGTAGTGGAGTATAAGAATACCTGTATGACTATGGATGTGTAGCTAGCTATGTAGCCGATCTGTTTATGGACCCTAAAACGTTAGCTAGCTAGCAATCTAGCCAACTTTACATGCTGTATAGCTAGCTACCTAAGTGAATTAAATATAACCTACCTAACTCCATATTAGCTAGCTATCTTGATGTATTTATCGTTGTAAAAAACAAACTCCAAATGCATTTGTAGGTAGCCAGCTAACAGCCATGGAGGAGGGTGAAAGGATAGCAGCCCCAACTGTCAAAGTGAGAGAGTAGGCTATTTTGGATAGGGCAGGTACTTTTTTGTAGTTCCAGACCCTAGAAGTGAGGACAGAGATAATAGCAACATAATATTCAGTGCTGTCTAATTTGAGTATAATGAAGCCTGTTTCTTGTGATGTTTTCTGTCCTAAGATACAGAGAGCTGTGAAAGCCTGTCTGCAGATGAGCGGTCCCAATGAAGAGCAGTGGTTTTCAGTCCTGGTCCTGGGGACTCAAAGGGGTGCACATTTTTGTTTTTGCCTTAGCACTACACAGCTGACTCAAATGATGAACTCCTCATCAAGCTTCAAGTGGTATTTATGTATTACATGTGTGATGCTGTCCTTGATATGATCCTGCTATTGTCACGTTACACATGCGTGTGCACATGCATCTATCTATCCAATGTTATCATAATTTGTAATGAGATTTTATGCTTTAGTAATTCACAATGACCTGGTGATGTAAAAGTCTAATAATGACATTATCTTCCATATTCCTACAGATACCTTGCAACTGGAGATTCCTACAAAACTATTGCCTACAGTTACCGTGTAGGGCACTGCACGGTTTGGTGCATCGTCGTGAGTGTGACCAGGGACATGTGGTACTGCCTTGTTGGGGAATTCAGGTGTGTGTGAAGGCTACCTGTGTGTGAAGGCTAACTTCATGAGGATGGACATGAGGACCAGGAGGGGACCTGCAGCTCGCTGCCGTGTGCCAGAGGAGAGGTTTGCTGCACTGCAGGATGTTGCACGGATGGGGGCCAACAACGCAGCACGGGAGGCAATCCATGTGCGGGAGACCTTCACCACCTACTTCTTCAAAGAGGGTGCTGTTCCCTGGCAACACATTGTGCCATAGACTACACTATGCACAGCCAAAGGCTATATTAAAAGCCACCCACATTGCAATAATATAGAATTCTTCCATTTACTTAGCTATGCCAACTGCAGTTATTCCATTCCCAGTTTCTCTCCCTTTGATTTCTACTTCTCAGGTGAGGGTGCTGTTCAGGTAAGGGTGATGTATGCAGAAAAACAAAACAGTCACCCATATTGAAAACATTTTGAACAATTAGACACCCTACAACCCACACCTACACATTACATTTACATTTGTGTATCAATCTGATTGATGGATTGTGTTGTGCAGTGAGCAGGCTCAGGTCTATAACTGTGGCTCCTTCCACCTTCAAAGAATAGGCAAGAGGACCAACCATGTAGAATAGTAAGACACTCCATTATTTACATTTATGCAACTACACTATATTGTTTGTCCGTGTGTGTCTGTGCATGTTTTTCAGTATAAAGTACTCTGCAGCCACTCAGTGTGGACACAGACACACACACAGATTCATGTTGAACACTGTCTCTTTAACTACCTTATTTTCTTAATAACAGTCTCCCTCACGTCATCCCTCTCCCCCCTTCTCCCTAAATCCTCTAGATTATATCAGCTGTGTCGGTGAACCCCTCCCACTTCTGAACTGCCTGACACAGAGGGCACAGCATGATCAGAGGTGAGAGGTCCCTTGGTCAGGTCTACAGGAAGTATTATTAAAGAGATGCTTTACATTGAAATACAGATAGATAATAAATAATAATAATATGCCATTTAGCAGACGCTTTTATCCAAAGTGACTTACAGTCATGCGTGCATACATTTTGTGTAGTAGTCCCAGAGTTAATGATCCAAGGTCAGTTTTGCATTTCACCTGATGATTATGATAAATGACAGAGTTAATCATGCCATCTCTCTCTCCATCTGTCTCTCATCTGCAGGTACAGTTGAAGTCGGAAGTTTACATACACTTAGGTTGGAGTCATTAAAACTTGTTTTTCAACCACTCCACAAATTTCTTGTTAACAAACTATAGTTTTGGCAAGTCGGTTAGGACATCTACTTTGTGCATGACAAGTAATCTTTCCAACAATTGTTTACAGACAGATTATTTCACTTATAATTCACTGTATCACAATTCCAGTGGGTCAGAAGTTTACATACACTAAGTTGACTGTGCCTTTAAACAACTTGGAAAATTCCAGAAAATGATGTCATGGTGTTAGAAGCTTCTGATAGGCTAATTGACATAATTTGAGTCAATTGGAGGTGTACCTGTGGATGTATTTCAAGGCATACCTTCAAACTCAGTGCCTCTGCTTGACATCATGGGAAAATCAAAAGAAATCAGCCAAGACCTCAGAAAAAAAATTGTAGACCTCCACAAGTCTGGTTCATCCTTGGGAGCAATTTCCAAACGCCTGAAGGTACAACGTTCATCTATACAAACAATAGTACGCAAGTATAAACACCATGGGACCACACAGCCGTCATATCGCTCAAGAAGGAGACGTTCTGTCTCCTAGAGATGAAGGTACTTTGGTGCGAAAAGTGCAAATCAATCCCAGAACAACAGCAAAGAACCTTGTGAAGATGCTGGAGGAAACAGGTACAAAAGTATCTATATCCACAGTAAAACGAGTCCTATATATCGACATAACCTGAAAGGCTGCTCAGCAAGGAAGAAGCCACTGCTCCAAAACCGCCATAAAAAATGCAGACTACACAAAGCCCTGACCTCAATCCTATAGAAAATGTGTGGGCAGAACTGAAAAAGTGTGTGCGAGCAAGGAGGCCTACAAACCTGACTCAGTTACACCAGCTCTGTCAGGAGGAATGGACCAAAATTCACCCAACTTATTGTGGGAAGCTTGTGGAAGGCTACCTGAAACGTTTGACCCAAGTTAAACAATTTAAAGTCAATGCTACCAAATACTAATTGAATGTATGTAAACTTCTGACCCACTGGGAATGTGATGAAATAAATAACAGCTGAAATAAATAATTCTCTCTACTATTATTCTGACATTTCACATTCTTAAAATAAAGTGGTGATCCTAACTGACCTAAGACAGGGAATTTTTACTAGGATTAAATGTCAGGAATTGTGAAAAATGTATTTGGCTAAGGTGTATGTAAACTTCCGACTTCAACTGTATGTTTTCACGTGAGAGAGAATGCCACCTCACCCGTTCTAAGATAACCTTCGGGCCAACTGGGGGCCCAAGGCTGGTTAGGAGACACCACTAGAGACACTTATGCAATTGTGATGACCTGAGAGAATATGAAGTTTAGTAGCATTGTAATTCATTAATCATATTCTGTCTTCCCTGCTCCTCTGTTCTTACCTATTTCCCTTTCTGTCTTTGACACTCACACCTCTCTCCCCACCTCCTCTTTCTTCATCTGTTTAATGCACACCAGATGTGCATTGAAGTACAGATTTAACTTGTATTTATAATATAATATTACAATTATAATGCATGTATTACATATTTTTTTACAGTTGGATAATTAACTTCTTTCAATAAAGCTTTTCACATTCTCTACTGGAATTGGTTCACATTCTCTACAATGTGTAACCATTGATGTCCCAGGACGAGGATTAGTAAACACTGTTTAAGTGTATAATTGTAATAAATACGTGCAGACAGAGCATCATTCAAAGACTGGAGTTTAATACTCCTGGTATTGGACATGACTTAAAAAGAATGTCTCACAGACATTTATACCTGAACCGCACCTTTATTTGCCAAGGCAAAGTACATGATCAGTGAAGATATTCAATGTACAGGCTACAATGTGGGGTACTCATGCTTGGTAATAACTACATGTATATATGACTTGCATCCTTGGCACAATAAAGTTATATTATATTCTACTCAATCCATAGGCTTAATTGATGCCATTCAGTGTCTTGAAGTCAATACAACCGGCTATGATAGCTGAGGTTCATAGCTTGCTAGCTAATATTGACATAAAAGTGATGTGTGTAACATTCAGTTTATGCAATTTCTTGGGGATGAATGATTAACTGGTGGAAGCAATTAAAACCACTGTTCTGAACCAATATGTATACCAAACGTTTTAGGGTCCATACACAGATCGGCTACATAGCTAGCTACACATACACATACGCATAGGCATACAGGTATTTTTTTATCTTCCACTACACAATAAGCAAAACAATAGTTAATTAGCTACTTTACTTCAGTTGCATTGCAAGGCAAATATCAACAATGGAAGTTTACAAAATTGTACATTCAATTTGCAGTAACTGCTTTAACTAGCTAGATTCTTTACATCCACTGTTTCACAAGAGGACAGCCTTGTTTGCTGGTTCTCAGGAGTCCCTAAAACATTAAACAACACAAATTACAATTTCATACTCATGTCAAAATGCCCATAAAGCTAGCAAGCTGGCTGAGAAGGGAGTAGCTGCAGCTCAATATGGGTGAGTGGGTGTGTCAAAAGGAAAGGAGTGGGCGTGTGGAAAGGAGTGGGTGTGTTGAAAGCGTTAGGTGGTTTTCATTGAGCTGTGTGTATTTGGTTTTTTCTTACCACACAACGACCGTACATTGAGCTAGTACCATACCGCGACAGTTTGGACTGGATTTAGAAATGTGGAGCTAATGTTGTAAACCGTGATTGACCAAAAACTCCAGCACAGTAGGTGGCGGCATCCACCTTTAACGTTTGTTTGCAGACCGCCATTATATCATAGAAGAAGACAGTTTGGACTTGTTTGAAGCCACAGGATGAGTCTGAGTCGTATTTCACTATTCGTTTTACACAAATAGCCTAATTGTAAATGTTCAGTTCTAAAAGTGACGATTTTGTATTTTTTATTAAAAGTACTGATGATTGGTGTACTGTTGCTTCTTGCGTTATATGCCTGTGCTTACTGTCAACCTGATACTAGGTACCTACTTGCCACGCCTTTTCCGGACAGTAGTGCTTGTCAAGCAGGACCGAAGTGCACTGTCCTGGTGTTGTTGCCGTGCATGCCTCCCTATTGAGTAGTATGTGCATGTATCAAGGTGACGTCTAGATGGTTATCAATATTCGTTCGTTTTTGTGTAGGCTGCTCTCCTACTTGAAATAAAATCATGGGAGGGGAAAAAAATGGCCTCGTTAGCTACCGCCGGCGACACGACCATACCCAGTAGGAAGAATGGGAATAAAGGGTATCACGGTCAGGTCTGCAGGTATGTCCACTGGTCACCGGTTTATCTTATTTTTAATCATTACATTTTTGGGGTTTATTAACAACAATGAATCAATACAAAAGGTACACAAGTATACATAAATAATATACAAAGGACAGTTGGGCTAGGGGGTACAATAACACATTACCCAAAGACCTTAAGGGGTATACAAACATTTATAATTCTAACAGTTGTTTTGTTGGTACATATTTAATTGTCTTCAAATATTATTCCATTTCTTTTTCCAAGGTAAGAAAAAGGGATGTTTTGTATGTACATTTGTGAATATAACATTTGGCCAAAAGAATAATGAAATTATTTTTTATCATAGGTAAAGAATCCAAGAAGTACATCTCTCCATAACAGCGTGAAATCTTCATAAATATGTTCAATTATAAATCAACTTTTTTCCGACAGATATCAATAAAACGATTCTAATAAGGCATGACATAAGGTATAGAGATACAACATCCTGTTGAAACAAGGCACGCATAGCTCTATTGTTGTTGAATGGAACAAAAGAAAAACAGATCTTTCCTACTGATGAGTCAACAGGGGTAATCAAAGGTAGGTTCTGAGGGTCGGGTCTTAACACGTTCTTGAATAATAAAGCAAAACATGAGGGAATGGCATCTAAAACAATTGCAAAATCTTTAGGTGTTACAGGTGTCCTCATAATTAAGTAAAAGACCCTTGGCATTTTCAAGTTGCCTCACCAATAGGATATTATTTCGGAACCAATATTTTAAAAACAAAGATTTATTTTTATACAATATGTCCGTATTATTCCAGATATAATATCAGTGTGGAGAGAAATTATGCTTATAAATCAAGGACCATGACAAGAAAACCTGCCATTGAAAAGCAGAGTTTCACTGGAACTTTGTAAATATTATAACTGCAAACCAACTTGAAGTCAAGGCCACCAAAAGTAGAGAAGACATGATGAGGAATAAAGTTCCACATAGAAGTGGGTCTTCTTAGGAATTGTTTTATCTAATTGATCTTAAAAGTATTATTTATGGTAGGAAAGTCCAGAAAATTCATAACAACAGCTTTCCTAATGTAAGGAGTACGGTTTCTCCACATAAAGTTGAAAAGCATCTGGTCTATCTCTTCGCTTATTTTACTGTCAAGATATAAAGATAGAGCAGCGTATGTTATTCTAGAGATACCCTCAGGTTTGGTTATTAGGACTCTTCCTTTTAAAGATAAGTCCTGCTGTGGCCATTGATTTAGCGTCTTCTGGGTTTTTTGAATAACAGGGTTAAAATGTAGGAAGCCTCTAGACTTCTAATCCTTAGTAATAGTTATGCCTAAATATGTAAGTTCTTCCACTGGAAAACCATACTATGAGGGTGTCACACAGTCTTTGACAGCCATGAGTTCACATGTATTAATGTTAAGACATAGACCAGATGCTTTGGGAAAGGATTCTATCACATTGATCGATATGGGAATCTGAGTAGCGTCTTTCAGAAAAAGTGTAGTATCGTCAGCCAGCTGGCTTATAATAATTTCTTTACCAGCTATGGAAATACCTTTATTAACAGAAATTGTAAGAAGTTGGGTGATTAATAAAATAAAAACAGATACGGTGAAATAGGACAACCTTGCCTAAGTCCTCTAATCAAATCGAGGTGAGGTACCATGTTTCAGTTTGATAGAGCTGTTACCATTCGTATAGAGTCTTAATAGCCCTACAGAAAAAGTCCCCGAAGTTAAATTTCTTAAGGGAGTGGAAGAGGAACTGATGATCTACTGTGTCAAATGCTTTGTAAAAAAATAAATATATAACGCTATCCTCGGTTATTAGGTCGGAATAGTCAAGTATGTCTAGTACTAGTCTGATATTGTTAGCGATATGACTGTTTCATCAATGATTGCATCCAGGACTTCTTTAATTCTCTTTGCAAGTAGTAAGGCTAATATCTTATAGTCATTACTAAGAAGACAAATTGGATGGCAGTTATCGATGAGAACCATTTATTTTTCAGGCTTAGGGATTAGTGTTATTAAACCCTGATTCATTGTAGATGGGAGAACATTGTTTTTAATTCTCTCTAAAAATACCTCAAGTAGGAAGGGAGCTACTTGTTCAGAAAATAACTTGTAAAAGTCTGACGTAATTCCATCAATACCTGGGGATTTATTGTTCTTTAGATGTTTGATACTCAATAATCACTTCAACGATGATGGGTTCATCACACTGTTCAGATTCTGTATCACTGATATAATTAACATTATTCAGTGAGTTAAAAAACATACACTACATGACCAAAAGTATGTGGTCACCTGCTCTTCGAACATCTCATTCCAAAATCATAGGCATTAATATGGAGTTGGTCCCCCCCTTTGCTGTTATAACAGCCTCCACTCTTCTGGGAAGATGTTGGAACACTGCTGCGGGGACTTGCTTCCATTCAGCCACAAGAGCATAAGTGATGTCGGGCACTGATGTTGGGCGATTAGGCCTGGCTTGCAGTCGGCATTCCGATTAATCCCAAATGTGTTCGATGGGGTTGAGGTCAGGGCTCTGTGCAGGCCAGTCAAGTTCTTCCACACCGATCTCGACAAACTGTTTCTGTATGGACCTCACTTTCTGCGCGGGGGCATTGTCATGCTGAAACAGAAAAGAGCCAAACTGTTGCCACAAAGATGGAAGCACGGAATTGTCTAGAATGTCATTGTATGCAGTAGCGTTAAGATTTCCCTTCAATGGAACTAAGGGGCCTAGCCCGAACCATGAAAAACAGCCCAATACCATTATTCCTCCTCCACCAAACTTTACAGTTGGCACTATGCATTGGGGAAGGTTGCATTCGCCTGGCATACGCCAAACCCAGATTAGTCTGTCGGACTGCTAGATGGTGATGTGTGATTCATCACTCCAGAGAGCACGTTTCCACTGCTCCAGAGTCCAATGGCGCGAGCTTTACACCACTCCAGCTGATGCGTGGCATTGCGCATGGTGATCTTAGGCTTGTGTGCGGCTGCTTGGCCATGGAAACCCATTTCATGAAGCCTCCGACAAATTTTTATGCGCTGTGCGCTTCAGCACTCAGTGGTCCCGTTCTGTGAGCTTGTGTGTCCTACCACTTCAGGGCTGAGCTGTTGTTGCTCCTAGATGTTTCCACTTCACAATAACAGCACTTACAGTTGACCGGGGCAGCTCTAGCAGGGCTGACGAACTGACTTGTTGGAAAGGTGGCATCCTATGACGGTGCCACGTTGAAAGTCACTGAGCTCTTCAGTAAGGCCATTCTACTGCCAATGTTTGTCTATGGAGGTTGCATGGATTTTATACACCTGTCAGCAACAGGTGTGGCTGAAATAGCCGAATCCACTAATTTGAAGGGGTGTCCACATACTTTTGTAGATAGTGTTTCTGTGGAGAAAGCCTAGGCCTATTTTGTGGATTCCTGACAGTATATACAGCGGGGAGAACAAGTATTTGATACACTGCCGATTTTGCAGGTTTTCCTACTTACAAAGCATGTAGAGGTCTGTAATCAAATATATAATTTTATCATAGGTACGCTTCAACTGTGAGAGACGGAATCTAAAACAAAAATCCAGAAAATCACATTGTATGATTTTTAAGTAATTAATTTGCATTTTATTGCATGACATAAGTATTTGATACATCAGAAAAGCAGAACTTAATATTTGGTACAGAAACCTTTGTTTGCAATTACAGAGATCATAAGTTTCCTGTAGGTCTTGACCAGGTTTGCACACACTGCAGCAGGGATTTTGTCCCACTCCTCCATACAGACCTTCTCCAGATCCTTCAGGTTTCAGGGCTGTCACTGGGCAATATGGACTTTCAGCTCCCTCCAAAGATGTTATATTGGGTTCAGGTCTGGACACTGGCTAGGCCACTCCAGGACCTTGAGATGCTTCTTGCGGAGCCACTCCTTAGTTGCCCTGGCTGTGTGTTTCGGGTCGTTGTCATGCTGGAAGACCCAGCCACGACCCATCTTCAATGCTCTTACTGAGGGAAGGAGGTTGTTGGCCAAGATCTCGCGATACATGGCCCCATCCTTCCTCCCCTCAATACGGTGCAGTCGTCCTGTCCCCTTTGCAGAAAAGCATCCCCAAAGAATGATGTTTCCACCTCCATGCTTCACGGTTGGGATGGTGTTCTTGGGGTTTTTCTCATCCTTCTTCTTCCTCCAAACACATCGAGTGGAGTTTAGACCAAAAAGCTCTATTTTTGTCTCATCAGACCACATGACCTTCTCCCATTCCTCCTCTGGATCATCCAGATGGTCATTGGCAAACTTCAGACGGGCCTGGACATGCGCTGGCTTGAGCAGGGGGACCTTGCGTGCGCTGCAGGATTTTAATCCATGACGGCGTAGTGTGTTACTAATGATTTTCTTTGAGACTATGGTCCCAGCTCTCTTCAGGTCATTGACCAGGGCCTGCCGTGTAGTTCTGGGCTGATCCCTCACCTTCCTCATGATCATTGATGCCACACGAGGTGAGATCTTGCATGGAGCCCCAGACCGAGGGTGATTGACCGTCATCTTGAACTTCTTCCATTTTCTAATAATTGCGCCAACAGTTGTTGCCTTCTCACCAAGCTGCTTGCCTATTGTCCTGTAGCCCATCCCAGCCTTGTGCAGGTCTACAATTTTATCCCTGATGTCCTTACACAGCTCTCTGGTCTTGGCCATTGTGGAGAGGTTGGAGTCTGTTTGATTGAGTGTGTGGACAGGTGTCTTTTATACAGGTAACGAGTTCAAACAGGTGCAGTTAATACAGGTAATGAGTGGAGAACAGGAGGGCTTCTTAAAGAAAAACTTGTCTCTCACAGTTGAAGTGTACCTATGATAAAAATTACAGACCTCTACATGCTTTGTAAGTAGGAAAACCTGCAAAATCGGCAGTGTATCAAATACTTGTTCTCCCCACTGTACCATTTCCTGTACAAATTGCTACAATAGTGTGTGATACATTTTTGGTCCCAAAAACACCATAAATGTTTAACTTATGGATAGTTTATACCATAAACACTCTGGGCTAATTGTTAACTGGCTCTTGAATGTCAACTCAACAGAACATTATGTTCAAGACCAAAACCAAGTGTTCTCTTTAGTAAGACCCTCTTTAGTGTAATCAGGGACTATTCGGAGTAAACTAAAAAATAATAAGAGGTACCTACTACTTCAAATGCATATGAGGTGCTCATCAAAAATAAGTTTAAAAAAAGAAAAAAAAAGGACCTGAGACCTTTCTCACTTGGAAATAAGTATTAATAAATAAATAGAACAATAACAGTGTAAAGTAAGTCAGAGCAGATCTGTATGCCCCTTTAAAACAGTATATTGGTTACTGTATGCATACCTTTGTAAAAAGGGAATAATACAATTTAGTCATCTTCGTGAGTCTGTAAACAAAATAGGCCTAGGCTTTCTTCTGGTCTGGTCATACAAGAAAAAGCTACTAAATGATTGAGGTACCTGAGTAGTCCGAAAAATAGTCACCCGAGGATGGTTAGGTAGTTAGTACAAAAAAATGAGACTACCATGTCCCAAAATCTTTTCTGCCGCAGCTACATTAAAGTCCAGTTTCTTCGACTTCTTTGAGACTTGTGCTGTACAGTTTATAACTGTGGCAATGAATGCAACAAAATCCACCTTTTGAACACACAGGTTATCTTTTGTCTGACAGCAAACATTTACTACAGGTTGTGGTGTATCCACTACCATATCTTCACTAACGTCACTTGTTTTCTCAATTATTTTAATTGCCTCCGCATAGGAGATTCAATTGACCACTCAAACTTTTGCCACCTCAATTTCCTTCACCCTTACAGGGCACTCCAGGAACTCAGGATCATGGTCCCCACCACAATTGCAACACTGTTGTCCTGCTACACACCGTTCTTCAGTATACTCTGTTCGTCTGCAAACACTTGAAACATGGCCAAATCCTTTACAATTCTTACACTGCAGTGGTTTGGGGACGAAAGCTCTTACGGCGTATCTTACATAACCAAGCTTCACATACGTAGGTATTTGCTCTTTATAAAAAAACAACAGGACAGACAGACTTTCTTATTTTTCTCCATTCACCCAGCGGGTCAGATGCCAGGCACCAACCACACCAGGAATTCTCTTCAGGTATTCAACCTGAACATCCGTCGTCACCCCTGAGATGACTCCTTTGACGGGTGCTCTACTCCGAAGTTCAAAACACAAAATGTATGTTGTCCGGATTCCTTTAAGGCCCACTGCATTTTAAAATCATTTTTAATCAAAATAAGACCATTCCTGGTCACTCTGACAGACTTTCCAAGCGCATACTTCACAATTTTCGACACCTCAAACGGGTTTCCCACATATGCATCATTACTCAACAAACACATCTCAACAAGAAGCGATTCATTATCATGTACACAGGTATCCTCCACTCCAATTTTAGACAATTTCCTTTTAGTTCCTGTTTTCGATACTACTGTTGTCCATTCAGAACATTGGTCTTAACGAAATTTACTCCACGCGCTGCTTAATTCGAATTTAGCATCCACTTCCGCCATCTTCCTGTTCCCTTCAATCTAGCAAGGATCTTTCCTGCAGTGGCCATATTTGTTGATGTGTCACCGAAGATGGTGGATTAATGAAAATAGGACCTTCACGTGGTCATAGCGGTAGTATAGTGTTCAATAGTTCCCTCAGGCATTTTACAATTGTCAGTTCCGGTCTGGTCTACTTAGTTCATTGACTTTCATTGAACCAGAAAAAAAAACTGGGGGAAAAGGCGAGAGGGGTGTCTCGCTTCCTTTTCCGTCTCTGGTGTCGCTGTCACCTCAGCGACTTGTTAGCGTAACCAGCTGGGCTGGATCAGCTGTCAAGGGAAGTGTCGATTTTTTGGTAACATCTGAACCGTACAACATGGATATATCATATAAGGTGGGTATTTACAATGCAAACTATCAATTTATCTTATGTTATTTGTTGTCTAGTTATCATCGAATACATTTTAGTGGTAGCTAACGCGTTGGTTATCTAGCTAACGTTAGCTAGCTAGCTAGCTAGGTAACGTAAGCTAACTAGCTAGATGTGTTTAGCTAACTCTTCCTTTTGGTCGTTGTATTTTTACTAGATAGACAAATGACTTCAATATCAATATTCAATGTATATGGCATTCAATATCACTTGCTCTAGCCAGAACACCAGCTATGCATAATATTGCCGTGTTCAAAACAATTGGGAGTTCGGAACTCGGAAATCTGACTTCCGATACAGTGTGTTGAATACAACTGGGAACTCGGAAAAAAACGAACTCCGACTAGGAAAAATAGTTTTGAACGTTCATCCAACTTGGAATTCCAACTCGGGAACTCGGGCCTCTTTCTAGAGTTACGACTTTCCGACCTGAAGATCACTGACGTCATGATTTGACCTCGTATGTTTCCGAGTTCCCAGTTGTTTTGAACGCGGCATGTGAGCTAACCAGCAAGCTAACATAAGCTGTCTAGCCACCTGCAAGTTGCGGCTTTTTATGCCAGATAGGCTTGTATGCATACGTTGGTTGTACTTGTTATATAGGGTATGTAGCTATAGCTAAGTTACGTTATTGACTTTGTAGCTATAGCTAAATTACGTTATTGACTTTTGATACAGGCAGTCTCGAGTCATTACAAGAATCTTAGCTATATGGAACTCGTGCCATCTTGAATTGCCACTGCTCACCTCCTTTTCTAGAGGACTGTCAGTCAAGGGGTATTCTTCCAAAATACCTTAGCTGTGTTCTAATACTCATACTAACTGCACTAACCATACTATTTGTGACGTACATTGAGTATGTAGTATGGTTATTGGTCATAGTATGGATATAGTTAGTATGCCAAATGTTCCAGTGTCGTACTAAATTCGCCAAAACACTAAGTATACAAGCAGTGGATGCTTTCCGTGCTTTTAGGGCCCATAATGCAAATCTTCAGAAAATTTGCCTGGCTTCACAACCTCCCCCCCAGTTTTATCATTGGAATGTGATACAAAATTAGGCAAAGGTGTGCTTTAGGACCGGGCGGACGCCTCCGAGCCGTCGGGTAGGCTGTTTGGAGTGTTTAACCGACTGGATTTAGGACCACACGGACACCACAGAGCGGACTGACAGGCTGTGTGAAGGCAAAGCTTCTGGAAGGCTGGCTGGACCAGCACTGGAGAGTTGAGCATATTTCAGTACACATTGCGCTCTTTCACCGAGTTGTAAAAGGAACAGAAACTGGCTACTCTTTAGTTGACTGATGTAGCTGGCAAGGTAACTGCTGTTTGACTTAATAGAAAAACTAGTGTTTATTTGCAGTGCTGAGCTAGTATTGTAACTGACATGTAATGTTAGCTAATGTTTCATCCCCTCTTGACTGAGGTGAATGAATAAGCTACGCTAGTGAGTAGCTACCACAGCCAGGTCAGCTCTAGCCTCTAGTTATCTGTCAGATAGTAATAATAGCCTAATAATATCTAACAGCAGTTGTTTGTGTGGACATGTTTTGTAGCCTTTGTTTTGTCACGTTTCAGAAGTAAATGAACTTGGCAAGCTTTCGCCAGTTCATGTACCATTAGAGAGAGAGCTGGCCAAAAGTTAGCTTACATTAGCTATTATTTTTGCCTCAATCAAACTAGACCTGAATCAAACGATGAAACCATTGGCCAAACGATTGAAGGTTGAAATACTGATGTTTTTTCAGTGCAATGTGAGTTGTATTAGTCATTATGTCAATGTAACGTTATTGATCTGTCAGTTTCCCTAGCTAATTCCCTAATTTTCACACTAAAATCAAATAAAATTGTATTTGTCACATACACATGTTTAGCAGATGATATAGTGGGTTTAGCGAAATACTAATCTTTTTGGCCTTCCTGTGACATCGGGTGCTGTATGTGTCTTCGAGGGTGGGTAGTTTGCCCCCGGTAATGCGTTCGGCAGACCGCACCACCCTCTGGAGAGCCCTGCGGTTGTGGGCGGTGCAGTTGCCGTACCAGGCGGTGATACAGCCCGACAGGATTGTGCATCTGTAAAAGTTTTTGAGGGTTTTAGGTGCTAAGCCAAATTTCTTCAGCCTCCTGAGTTTGAAGAGGCTCTGTTGCGCCTTCTTCACCACACTGTCTGCGTGGGTGTGCCATTTCAGTTTGTCGGTGATGTGTACGCCAAGAAACATGAAGCTTTCCACCTTCTCCACTGTGGTCCCGTCGATGTGGATAGGAGGGTGCACCCTCTGCTGTTTCCTGAAGTCCACAATCATCTCCTTTGTTTTGTTGATGCTGGCACCACACTCCCAGAGCCCTCACCTCCTCCCTGTAGGCTGTCTCGTCATTGTTGGTAATCAAGCCTACTACTGTTGTGTCGTCTGCAAACTTGATGATTGAGTTGGAGGCGTGCTTGGCCACGCAGTCATGGGTGAACAGGGAGTACAGGAGGGGGCTGAGCACGCACCCTTGAGGGGCCCCAGTGTTGAGGATCAGCGAAGTGGAGATGTGGTTTCCTACCTTCACCACCTGGGGGCGGCCCGTCAGGAAATCCAGGACCCAGTTGCACAGGGCGGGGTTCAGACCCAGGGCCTCGAGCTTAATGATGAGCTTGGAGGGTACTATGATGTTGAAATCTGAGCTATAGTCAATGAACAGCATTCTTACATAGGTATTCCTCTTGTCCAGATGGGATAGGGCAGTGTGCAGTGTGATGGCGATTGCATTGTCTGTGGATCTATTGGGGCGGTAAGCAAATTGAAGTGGGTCTAGGGTGACAGGTAAGGTAGAGGTGATATGATCCTTGACTAGTCTCTCAAAGCACTTCATGATGACAGAGGTGAGTGCTACAGGGCGATAGTCATTTAGTTCAGTTACCTTTACTTTCTTGGGTACAGGAACAATGGTGGCCATCTTGAAGCATGTGGGAACAGCAGACTTGGAAAGGAAGAGATTGAATATGTCCATAAACACACCAGCCAGCTGGTCTGCGCATGCTCTGAGGACGCGGCTAGAGATGCCGTCTGGGCCGGCAGCCTTGCGGGGGTTAACATGCTTAAATGTCTTAATACATTTGATTGTGAGATATTCTAGGTCGGGTGAACAGAAGGACTCGAGTTCCTGTATGTTACTACAATTACACCATGAGTCGTTAATCATGAAACACACACCTCCGCCCTTCTGCTTCCCGGAGAGATATTTATTCCTGTCTGCGCGATGAGCTGAGAACCCATCAGGCTGGACCAATTCCGACAGAATATCCAGAGAGAGCCATGTTTCTGTGAAACTAAGTATGTTACAGGCCTTGATGTCTCTCTGGAAAGAAATCCTTGCCCGTAGGTAGTCGACTTTGTTAACCAAAGACTGAACATTAACGAGTAGAATACTTGGAAGCGGTGGGTGGTGTGCGCGTCTCCTACAGTGAGGGAAAAAAGCATTTGATCCCCTGCTGATTTTGTACGTTTGCCCACTGACAAAGAAATGATCAGTCTATAATTTTAATGGTAGGCTTATTTAAATTTTTTAGCATTTTATTGAGGGAAATAAGTATTTGACCCCCTCTCAATCAGAAAGATTTCTGGCTCCCAGGTGTCTTTTATACAGGTAACGAGCTGAGAATAGGAGCACACTCTTAAAGGGAGCGCTCCTAATCTCAGTTTGTTACCAGTATAAAAGACACCTGTCCACAGAAGCAATCAGTCAATCAGATTCCAAACTCTCCACCATGGCCATGACCAAAGAGCTCTCCAAGGATGTCAGGGACAAGATTGTAGACCTACACAAGGCTGGAATGGGCTACAAGACCATCGCCAAGCAGCTTGGTGAGAAGGTGACAACAGTTGGTGCGATTATTTGCAAATGGAAGAAACACAAAATAACTGTCAATCTCCCTCGGCCTGGGGCCTCTCACCTCGTGGAGTTGCAATGATCATGAGAACGGTGAGGAATCAGCCCAGAACTACACGGGAGGATCTTGTCAATGATCTCAAGGCAACTGGGACCATAGTCACCAAGAAAACAATTGGTATCACACTACGCCGTGAAGGACTGAAATCCTGCAGCGCCCGCAAGGTCCCCCTGCTCAAGAAAGCACATATACAGGCACGTCTGAAGTTTGCCAATGAACATCTGAATGATTCAGAGGAGAACTGGGTGAAAATGTTGTGGTCAGATGAGACCAAAATCGAGCTCTTTGGCATCAACTCAACTCGCCGTGTTTGGAGGAGGAGGAATGCTGCCTATGACCCCAAGAACACCATCCCCACCGTCAAACATGGAGGTGGAAACATTATGCTTTGGGGGTGTTTTTCTGCTAAGGGGACAGGGCAACTTCACCGCATCAAAGGGACGATGGACGGGGCCATGTACCATCAAATCTTGGGTGAGAACCTCCTTCCCTCAGCCAGGGCATTGAAAATGGGTCGTGGATGGATATTCCAACATGACAATGACCCAAAACACTCGGCCAGGGCAACAAAGGAGTGGCTCAAGAAGAAGCACATTAAGGTCCTGGAGTGGCCTAGCCAGTCTCCAGACCTTAATCCCATAGAAAATCTGTGGAGGGAGCTGAAGGTTCGAGTTGCCAAACGTCAACCTCAACCGTAATGACTTGGAGAAGATCTGCAAAGAGGAGTGGGACAAAATCCCTCCTGAGATGTGTGAAAACTTGGTGGCCAACTACAAGAAACGTCTGGCCTCTGTGATTGCCAACAAGGGTTTTGCCACCAAGTACTAAGTAAAATACTTATTTCCCTCATTAAAATGCAAATCAATTTATAACATTTTTGACATGCGTTTTTCTGGATTTTTGTTGTTGTTATTCTGTCTCTCACTGTTCAAATAAACCTACCATTAATATTATAGACTGATCATGTCTATAGACTCCTGAGTGGCGCAGTGGTCTAAGGCACTGCATCGCAGTGCTAACTGTGCCACTAGAGATCCTGGTTCGAGTCCAGGCTCTGTCGCAGCCGGCCGCGACCGGGAGACTCATGGGCGGCGCACAATTGGCCCAGTGTCGTCCAGGGTAGGGGAGGGAATGGCCGGCAGGGATGTAGCCAGGGTTGTGGGTTCGTTTCCCACGGGGGGCCAGTATAAAAAAATATGTATTCACTAACTGTAAGTTGCTCTGGATAAGAGCGTCTGCTAAATGACTAAAATGTAAAATGTAATGTCTTTGTCAGTGGGCAAACGTACAAAATCAGCAGGGGAACAAATACTTTTTTTCCTCACTGTAAGTCGAACCAGCAGGCCGCTCCGAGTGCCTCCCCTCCGCCTGCGATGTTTTGGGTCAGCCGCTGGAATCAGTTCAGTTGCCCTGGGGAGAGCAAATAAAGGATCTGCTTCGGGACAGTCGTATTCCTGGTCGTAATGCTGGTGAGTTACCGCCGCTCTGATATCCAATAGTTTTTCCCGGCTGTATGTAATGATGCAAAACACTTTCTGAGCTAATAATGTAAAAAAGAATACTTAAAAAAAACAAATATTGCAAAGTTTCCTAAGAGTTAGTCGCGAGGCCGCCATCTTCGTCAGTGCCAGGAAAGACACAGTAATAAACATCTCTAACGTTACAGGCTTCACTGTCATGGTGCACAGTAGAGGTCTGCTCGGGACCGATTTCTTCATCCAGCTCCCACCCGCTGGCTTTCTGTCCGCTACCGCAAGAACTGGTCCCAAACCCCACCGCAGACCCGCAATGTTATTTTAGGCGTATGTGACACAGCTCACTTGCCAGCCATGGTCCCAGCAATATTTCGCCCTATAGTTAACATCAAATGCGCAAAAATAACTTAAGAAATAGGTTAAATTACCAGAGATTCTCACATGGCCCTTACGTTGTATTACAGGGCTATATCAGCTAGATGTAATTTGAAGAGAGCAGAGTTGGAGAGACTTGTACTTTCTCTTGAGCTATTTTTATAGCCTACCTTTTAGGAGTGTGAAGATTTTCAGATGGAAAAATATAGGTGATCAATATTTAGCCCTATTTCTAGGCAATGTTAACTCAGCAAAAAAAGAAACGTCCTCTCACTGTCAACTGCGTTTATTTTCAGCAAACTTAACATGTGTAAATATTTGGATGAACATAACAAGATTCAACAACTGAGACATAAACTGAACAAGTTCCACAGACATGTGACTAACATAAATTGAATAATGTGTCCCTGAACAAAGGGGGGGTCAAAATCAAAAGTAACAGTCAGTATCTGGTGTGGCCACCAGCTGCATTAAGTACTGCAGTGCATCTCCTCCTCATGGACTGCACCAGATTTGCCAGTTCTTGCTGTGAGATGTTACCCCACTCTTCCACCAAGACACCTGCAAGTTCCCAGACATTTCTGGGGGGAATTGCCCTAGCCCTCACCCTCCGATCCAACAGGTCCCAGATGTGCTCAATGGGATTGAGATCCGGGCTCTTCGCTGGTCTTGCAGGAAATCACGCACAGAACGAGCAGTATGGCTGGTGGCATTGTCATACTGAGCCTGCAGGAAGGGTACCACATGAGGTAGGAGGATGTCTTCCCTGTAACGCACAGCGTTGACATTGCCTGCAATGACAACAAGCTCAGTCCGATGATGCTGTGACACACTGCCCCAGACCATGACGGACCCTCCACCTCCAAATCGATCCCACTCCAGAGTACAGGCCTCAGTGTAACGCTCATTCCTTCGACAATAAACGCGAATCCGACCATCACCCATGGTGAGACAAAACCGTGACTCGTCAGTGAAGAGCACTTTTTGCCAGTCCTGTCTGGTCCAGCGACGGTGGGTTTGTGCCCATAGGCGACGTTGTTGCCGGTGATGTCTGGTGAGGACCTGCCTTACAACAGGCCTATAAGCCCTCAGTCCAGCCTCTCTCAGCCTATTGCGGACAGTCTGAGCACTGATGGAGGGATTGTGCGTTCCTGGTGTAACTCTGGCAGTTGTTGTTGCCATCCTGTACCTGTCCCGCAGGTGTGACGTTCAGATGTACCGATCCTGTGCAGGTGTTGTTACACGTGGTCTGCCACTGCGAGGACGATCAGCTGTCTGTCCTGTCTCCCTGTAGCGCTGTCTTAGGCGATTCAAAGTACAGATTTGGGTCTGGGCATCTTTCTTTTGGTGTTTTTCAGAGTCAGTAGAAAGGCCTCTTTAGTGTCCCTAAGTTTTCATAACTGTGACTTTAATTGCCTAGCTGTTATTGTCTTAACGACCTTTCCACATGTGCATGTTCATTAATTGTTCATTGAACAAGCATGGGAAACAGTGTTTAAACCCTTTACAATGAAGATCTGTGAAGTTATTTGGATTTTTACAAATTATCTTTGAAAGACAGGGTCCTGAAAATGGGACGTTTCATTTTTTGCTGAGTTTAGTAAACTATAGCCTAATCATAGGCCTATTTAGGAAGTACATTTCCTTGGAAAGATAACGGTCCCGTGCTTCTCTGTTCATGTATGCATAGGCTATAGCCTACTCTATTTAATTGAGACCACACGGGCATCTGATCTCGCAAGTACGGCTACTGAACTGGAGGCAGCAAGAATGATGACAGCGACACTTGCTACGTTTTGCATAGTCCTATAGGTTATAGCCTACCTTTTTAAGGAGGAAGATTTGCAGGCAGAGAGAAATAAATGGGTAATCCATAATTATTGAAAATGAAAAGGCGCAACACTCGCTCATCATAGTAGCCTAACCTATGTGCGTGTTGTGCCTTTTCAATCATGATTAAAACAATTTTTATTGCACTTCGACTCACATTGGTTGAGCACCCTCCTTCTTTTCATTATCAATATTTATTTACAGACAGTGTAGTAAACTACAGTCTAATCATATTTAAGTTAATTTCATATTCAAGTTAACTGCCACGTGAGTCTCCGCCCATGTAGGCAGCCTACTCTATTTCAATGAGACCACACATACTAGGCGCACTTGAACTCTCACGCCCAACTAGGAGAGTTAGGCTACTGAAGTTGAAGCAGTGAATTCTGAGTGTGTGAATAAAGCGAAAAATATGTGCTTTTAATACAATACGAAGGCTAACGCATACATAGCAGAAAGGACCATTTCAAAATATTCTGTGGGACAACAAAAATATTTTCATCCCATAATCGTCTGTCTGACCGTCTGCTCCCGCCTGCAGCATGACAAATGCCTACCGCGCCGCAATGATCTCTGTCGGGACCTGCAGGCATCCTGCGGGAATACAGCCCTCTAGTGCAGTGAGTACACAACACTGCTCATCATGTCTTAGCAGGATCAGATGGCGACAGGGGTCCCATCAGGGTCAGACCACCAGGGAAGATCAGTCTATGACGCTCGGGTGAATTTTGAAGTATAGTCAGTGAATGATTCAAAGTTCCATCTTGAATTAATGGGTAGACCTACAGCAGCTTAAGCTTAAAGCTACAGTCTGGGATCTGGGAATAATGGTGATTTCAATTATTTAACCATTGATTCTATTCTTGGATAATATAATGTATGAATGTACACCAAGGTAATTCCTTGTCATGCCTCATTTTAGGAGGATCAGATGGTGACAGGGGTCTCAGCAGAGTCAGGCAGCCAGGGTGAATTTTTGCTGAAACAACACTTTATTATCTCTGTCCAGCAAACACTGGACAAGCCAGATGCTATTTTACGGCAGTCTGACAAACCTCCAAAGTTGATTTCCAAACTGCATCAAGGGTCGATAGAGGCTTTTCCCGATGACACAAAACATGTAAAAAATTTTTTTGAAGAATACCTAGGAGATGATGAATGGATACAGATATGTTAGAATGCCCAGTCATGTTTATATAATCTCGGACATAAATGACTGCAGTTTAAGACCATCCATAGTATGTGCTATATGCCAATGAAACTGAATATCATGCACTCAGAAATTGTATTATTCTCCTGGAGGGACATATTATCCCACAAAATGGGACATATTTGCATATGTTGTGGTCTTGTGAAGGCTGGTTGAATTCTGGCAAAGAGTATGTTCTTTTTTGTCAGCGTGTCTACAGATTCTCCCTTCTCCCTGTTTTTGTTTGCTTGGAAATGTTGATACTGGTAGGCTAACGCATACAAAGCAGAAAGGACCGTTTCAAAATATTCTGTGGGACATCAAAAATCCCTAAATCGTCTCTGACTGTCCACTCCCACCTGCAGCATGAAGAATGCAGACCGCGCCGCAATTATTACATTTACAGTGGGGAAAAAAGTATTTAGTCAGCCACCAATTGTGCAAGTTCTCCCACTTAAAAAGATGAGAGAGGCCTGTAATTTTCATCATAGGTACACGTCAACTATGACAGACAAATTGAGAGAAAAAAAATCCAGAAAATCACATTGTAGGATTTTTAATGAATTTATTTGCAAATTATGGTGGAAAATAAGTATTTGGTCACCTACAAACAAGCAAGATTTCTGGCTCTCACAGACCTGTAACTTCTTCTTTAAGAGGCTCCTCTGTCCTCCACTCGTTACCTGTATTAATGGCACCTGTTTGAACTTGTTATCAGTATAAAAGACACCTGTCCACAACCTCAAACAGTCACACTCCAAACTCCACTATGGCCAAGACCAAAGAGCTGTCAAAGGACACCAGAAACAAAATTGTAGACCTGCACCAGGCTGGGAAAACTGAATCTGCAATAGGTATGCAGCTTGGTTTGAAGAAATCAACTGTGGAAGCAATTATTAGGAAATGGAAGACATACAAGACCACTGATAATCTCCCTCGATCTGGGGCTCCACGCAAGATCTCACCCCGTGGGGTCAAAATGATCACAAGAACGGTGAGCAAAAATCCCAGAACCACACGGGGGGACCTAGTGAATGACCTGCAGAGAGCTGGGACCAAAGTAACAAAGCCTACCATCAGTAACACACTACGCCGCCAGGGACTCAAATCCTGCAGTGCCAGACGTGTCCCCCTGCTTAAGCCAGTACATGTCCAGGCCCGTCTGAAGTTTGCTAGAGTGCATTTGGATGATCCAGAAGAGGATTGGGAGAATGTCATATGGTCAGATGAAACCAAAATATAACTTTTTGGTAAAAACTCAACTCGTCGTGTTTGGAGGACAAAGAATGCTGAGTTGCATCCAAAGAACACCATACCTACTGTGAAGCATGGGGGTGGAAACATCATGCTTTGGGGCTGTTTTTCTGCAAAGGGACCAGGACGACTGATCCGTGTAAAGGAAAGAATGAATGGGGCCATGTATCGTGAGAGTTTGAGTGAAAACCTCCTTCCATCAGCAAGGGCATTGAAGATGAAACGTGGCTGAGTCTTTCAGCATGACAATGATCCCAAAGACACCGCCCGGGCAACGAAGGAGTGGCTTCGTAAGAAGCATTTCAAGATCCTGGAGTGGCCTAGCCAGTCTCCAGATCTCAACCCCATAGAAAATCTTTGGAGGGAGTTGAAAGTCTGTGTTGCCCAGCGACAGCCCCAAAACATCACTGCTCTAGAGGAGATCTGCATGGAGGAATGGGCCAAAATACCAACAACAGTGTGTGAAAACCTTGTGACGACTTACAGAAAACGTTTGACCTGTGTCATTGCCAACAAAGGGTATATAACAAAATATTGAGAAACTTTTGTTATTGACCAAATACTTATTTTCCACCATAATTTGCAAATAAATTCATAAAAAATCCTACAATGTGATTTTCTGGATTTTTTTCCCTCATTTTGTCTGTCATAGTTGACGTGTACCTATGATGAAAATTACAGGCCTCTCTCATCTTTTTAAGTAGGAGAACTTGCACAATTGGTGGCTGACTAAATACTTTTTTCCCCACTGTACATTTTAGTCATTTAGCCATCTTATCCAGAGCGACTTACAGGAGCAATTAGGGTTAAGTGCCTTGCTCAAGGGCACATCGACATATTTTTCACCTTCCCATGCGGTCTCCCGTCCCAGTACTAACTAGGCGGCGGTATGGCCAGAAGCGTATTTTTTTCCCCGAATTAGGTCACTTGGCTCTCTGCAACTCCTCAATGGGCTCCGGAGAGGCGAAGGTCGAGTCATGTGTCCTCCGAAGCATGATCCGCCTGGCCGCCTACCTTTTATCACACTGCTCGCTTAACCCGGAAGTCAGCCACACCAATGTGTCGGAGGAAACACTGTTCGACTGATGACCGGCGTCAGCTTGTAGGCTCCCGGCCCAAGGAGTCGCTAGAGCACGATGAGCCAAGGAAAGGCCAAACCCTCCCGTACCCTGGACAGCGCTGGGCCAATTTGGCACAGTCTTATGGGGCTCCCGGTCATGGCCGATTGTGACAGCCTGGGTGTAGTGGCGCCTCAGTACTGCGGTGCAGTGATTTGACCGCTGAGCCACCCAGGACCCCTTACATTATTCTACATTATTTAATCACCGTCATATTTTGTGCTAAGTGATCACTTAGCATGGATACTATCACACTGTTAATAATTAATATATCCTCCTGTAAATGATCACAACAATAATGTTCCTTATCACATTCCAACTATGGTCTGACATTCATGCCACCATGCCAATTAATATCCACCTGCCTCTTAACCATTTGCCAGTTACCCAACAAAATTCATATCTCTTTTGGATTGATGATAACATTTTCCATTTGACCAACATTACAGCAATGTGATCAGTTTTAATAAAAAGCACATGAAACAAACAGGAAAGGAGTGGCAAAAGGGTGTGGGGTCACCAAGGCATGAAACAGCTAATTTACACATCCTCTATGACTAATCACGGCTATTATTTTGTAAAACAGGGTCAAACCATACATTCCTTTGTGAGTCTCAAACTGCACTTGATAATATTTCACAATCAAAGGTCTTTCTCGCTAAACCACTATCCAATCCTTTTCCTGGAACCACCCTGTACACCCAACAACATCACAGCAAGACAGGTGACAACTCCTGCTTGTGTAAGAGGCGAAGGACAACAATGACGCACGTGCACAGATTTTAATTAGTGGGATCCTTTCATGCCAAATCGAACGTGAATAAAATGTACTGAACTTTGTTCATCCATTCATGTTAATCTACTCTGGCGTCACAGACACACAATTATCAAGGTTATCACAATTATCAGAAGAAACTGTGTAACCTAGCATTTATAGTGGCTAATAAATGCATTGCCATTAATTGGAAGGTTGGTTATCCTCCCACAATATATGGAAGAAATGTCAAGTTATGTACAGTATCACTAGATTTGTTTTAAGACTAAGGGTATAATGTGCAACTTCCATAAGGTTTGGATGCCTTATATGGAATACTGTACGACAAAAGGAGTCTATTGAAAACATGCCCACGTCAGGGGAGATTTAGGCAATCCCTAGCTGCTGGGCTGCACAGTCCTGGCCCTGGGGGTCTGCTGTACTGTTGTCACTCTGGCCTTGGCCTAACACACCTGAAACCTATAATGAATGTTTCACTAAGATCCTAAAGCTGAGTGGGGTGTATTGGGTTGTGGCGCTGCAGGGCCGTGGACCCCTAGGGGCAGGACGGGGTGACCCAGCGATATTGTGTGCAAGTAAAAATAACTCTACAGTACTATCAGGCCTATGATATGAATTATACGGAGGGTGTACTGTTTCTGTGTGTTAATGTGTAGGTGTATGTGTGTTTTCATTCAACTTTAGTTTCCCAAACCTTTCCCTTGAGACATAAAAAAAAAAGATTTGAAGGAAGTTGTGTTGGGGAGAGATTTGAGTTATTGACTAGACTGATGGGGGTCGGGCGTGTATCATATTAGATTGTGTAGAAATGCAGGAAATGTGCTTTAGATGCCCCAAGAAATGGGAGGACCCCCTGACAATTAATGTCCCCCTCTGCAAATAGCACTGCTGGGTGATTTTAAAAAGTCATAGTAAATCGATCAATAATATAATAATAGTCTTAGCAAAAAAAAAGTGAAACAGCACAGTTGAAAAATATATGGCAAATAGAAATCTAAAATGGATGGTGTTCAGAGATAGATGGGACGGGTTGAGTGGAGCTGAAGGATGGGACAAAAACATAAAACAAAAACAAAGATAACTATTGTAAAATATACTGTGACCGTAAAATGTATATAGTATGTATAAGCTGGAAGTAAAAGGCTAGGTGTTGTTGTCCATTAGTTTACTCTAATTAGGGGAGTGATGGTAGGGTTAGGGGAAAATAATAAAGGAAAATATATGTGGGATTGGAAATGATGCAGACAATTACATTGATGGAAGCCACAATCTATCTGCAATATTAAAGGTGATCTACCCCCTAAAATATATACATTTTTCAAATTAATTAATAAAATTAAATTATGTCCCCGCCACTTCTAAAACCAAAGTTGCGCCCTGATAACAGTAGTTATTGTTATGCTAAAATAAGCGGTATTTTAGTCAATTGCATTAAGATCAGTGATTTTAGTTTTATGGAAGTCATTTGGGATTAACAAATGACAGTTTGATGATGTATTGGGTTACTGAATCTCTAATAGAGCTCAGTGCAGTTTTTCAATGACAAACTATAAAACATTCATTACCGAAACATGCATTCTCTTCTCCGAAACCTGCTTATCATTACCGTAGTTCACCAATATTTCGGCTTAATCTGATAGTGTGCCTTTTTGTTCTTTATCCAAACACATGTACATAAAAAGAACATGTCTACACAAGTAGTTTTGACAAAAAGCAAGATTAACAAAATGTTATGGTGCGGGAATGAGATCAATTAGAATTTAGTTTATATTTTTTTATATTTGTTTTCAGTGTCATCTTTAACTCAGACCTTTTTATTAGGTGAGCAATGTAAAACAAATATTAGAAATTGATTTGTTAAACTTTTCTGGACTTCGAAAACTGTTGCGGTAAAGAAAATGTTTTCATTGGTACTTTTGTGAGAATCACCCGCATGAACTTTAGGTAAATAATGTGATCAAAGATCATGATGTTTGGACTGCTCTTCACCAACTTCATCCTGCAGCCATCACCTGCATTGTGGGGAGGCTCTATTGTCAACCAATCATTAGGGTGATTTTATTTGACTTACGTGAACGTGACCAAAGACATGACTGAAACGGGAACCAACTTTGCAGCGATTTATAGCAGGCGAAAGTCAGGGTGTCCGCAGGTCCTTAAAGTCTTAAATTTGTCTTCTGATTTAAAGAACTTAGTCTTAAAATGTCTTAAATGTAGTTTTCAAAGGTCTTAAAAAAGGTGACGGAGATGACTACAATGTTTCCGTTATATTGTGCCGCTGCTTAATTTTTGCCACCACGGAAAAATAAACAACATGTAACAACAAATAATACTTGAGGCGCACTTTCAAGATGTTGGAGAGCTATCCACATCTGCACCCCTGTGTGTGCACGTCATGTTCGTGTGCCAGTGTGAGTCGGGAGCAACTTGACTGGCTGCATCACCATTTGGTATGGCAACTGCTTGGCATCCGAACGCAAGGTGCTACAGAGGGTAGTACATACGACCCAGTACATCACTGGGGACCTCTATACCAGGTGGTGTCAGAGAAAGGCCCCCAAAATTGTCAGACTCCAGCCTCCCAAGCCACAGACTGTTCTCTCTGCTACCGCACGGCAAGTGGTACCAATGCACCGAGTCTGGAACCAACAGGACCCTAAATAGCTTCTACCCCTAAGCCATAAGACTTCTAAACAAGACTGCTAAATTGCTAATCAAATGGCTACCGGACTACCTGCATTGGCCCTTTTTTGCACAAACGTTTGCACAAACTCTATGCACACACTCACACATACTGACACCTCAACACACACATAGTGTTATATGTATAAGGTGCATTCGGAAAGTATTCAGACCCCTTGACTTTTTCCACATTTTGTTACGTTACAGCCTTATTCTAAAATAGATTAAATAATGTTTTTCCTCATCAATCTACACACAATCCCCTCTGTCAAAGCGAAAACAGGTTTTTAGATATTTTTGCAAATGTATAAAAAAAAAGAAAAAGAAAAAAACGTATTTACTTAAGTATTCAGACCCTTTTCTATGAGACTTGAAATTGAGCTCAGGTGCATGCTGTTTCCATTGATCATCCTTGAGATGTTTCTACAACTTGATTGGAGTCCACCTGTGATAAATTCAATTGATTGGACTTGATTTGGAAAGGCACACACCTGTCTATATAAGATCCCACAGTTGACAGTGCATGTCAAAGCAAAAACCAAGCCATGACGTCGAAGGAATTGTCCGTAGAGCTCCGAGACGGTATTGTGTTGAGACACAGATCTGGGGAAGGGTACCAAAATCTTTCTGCAGCATTGATGGTCCCCAAGAACACAGTGGCCATCGATCATTCTTAAATGGAAGAAGTTTGGAACCACCAAGAATCTTCCTAGAGCTGGCCGCCCGGCCAAACTGAGCAATCGGGGGAGAAGGGCCTTGGTCAGGGAGGTGACCAAGAACCCGATGGTCACTCTGACAGAGCTTCAGAGTTCCTCTGTGGAGATGGGAGAAACTTCCAGAAGGACTACCATCTCTGCAGCACTCCACCAATCAGGCCTTTATGGTAGAGTGGCCATAATGAAGCCACTCCTCAGTAAAAGGCACATGACAGCCGGCTTGGAGTTTGCCAAAAGGCACCTACAGACTCTCAGACCATGAGAAACAAGATTCTCTGGTCTGATGAAACCAAGATTGAACTCTTTGGCCTGAATGCCAAGTGTCACGTCTGGAGGAAACCTGGCACCCTCCCTACGGTGAAGAATGGTGGTGGCAGCATCATGCTGTGGGATGTTTTTCAGTGGCAGGGACTGGGAGACTTGTCAGGATCGAGGGAAAGATGAACGGAGCAAAGTACAGGGAGATCCTTGACAAAAACCTGCTCCAGAGCCTCAGACTGGGGCGAAGGTTCACCTTCCAACAGGACAACAACCCTAAGCACACAGCCAAGACAACGCAGGAGTGGCTTTGGGACAAGTCTCTGAATGTCCTTGAGTGGCCCAGTCAGAGCCTGGACTTTAACCCGATCTAACATCTCTGGAGATACCTGAAAATAGCTGTGCAGCAACACTCCCCATCCAACCTGAGAGGATCTGCAGAGAAGAATGGGAGAAACTCCCCAAATACAGGTGTGCCAACTTGTAACATCATACCCAAGAAGACTCAAGGCTGTAATCGCTGCCAAAGGTGCTTCAACAAAGTACTGAGTAAAGGATCTGAATACTTATGTAAATGTGAAATTTCTGTTTTTTAATTTTTATACATTTGCTAAAATTTCTAAACCTGTTTTTGCTTTGTCTTTATGGGGTATTGTTTGTAGATTGATGAGGAAAAAAACAATTTTAATCCAGTTTAGAATAAGGCCGTAACGTAACAAAATGTGGAAAAATTCAAGGGGTCTGAATACTTTCCAAATGCACTGTATGTGTATGTGTTTGTGTTTGTGTGTGTGTGTGTGTATGTATATATATATATATATATATATATATGTGTGTGTGTGTGTGTGTGTGTGTGTGTGTGTGTATATATATACACTACTATTCAAAAGTTTGGACACACCTACTCAGGGTTTTTCTTTTCTTTTTACTATTTTCTACATTGTAGAATAAGTGAAGACATCAAAACTATGAAATAACACATCTGGAATCATGTAGTAACCAAAAAAGTGTTAAACAAATCAAAATATATTTTATATTTGAGTTTCTTCAATTAGCCACCCTGTGCCTTGATGACAGCTTTGCACACTCTTGGCATTCTCTCAACCAGCTTCCCCTGGAATGCTTTTCCAACAGTCTTGAAGGAGTTCCCACAAATGCTGAGCACTTGTTTGCTGCTTTTCCTTCACTCTGCGGTCCGACTCATCCCAAACCATCTCAATTGGGTTGAGGTCGGGGGATTGTGGAGGCCAGGTCATCTGATGCTGCACTCCATCACTCTCCTTCTTGGTCAAATAGCCCTTACACAGCATGGAGGTGTGTTGGGTCATTGTCCTGTTGAAAAACAAATGATAGTCCCACGAAGCCCAAACCAGATGGGATGGTGTATCGCTGTAGAATGCTGTGGTATCCATGCTGGTTAAGTGTGCCTTGAATTCTAAATAAATCACACAGTGTCACCAGCAAAGCACCCCCACACCATAACACCTCACCGCACAGCTTTACGGTGGGAACTACACATGCAGAGATCATCCGTTCACCCACACTGCGTCTCACAACGACACGGCGGTTGGTACCAAAAATCTCCAATTTGGACTCCAGACCAAAGGACAAATTTCCACCGGTCTAATGTCCATTGCTTGTGTTTCTTGGTCCAAGCAGGTCTCTTCTTCTTATTGGTGTCCTTTAGTATTGGTTCCTTTGCAGCAATCGACCATGATGGCCTGATTCACACAGTCCTCTCTGAACAGTTGATGTTGAGATGTGTCTTTGACTTGAACTCTGTGAAGCATTTATTTGGGCTGCAATTTCTGAGGCTGGTAACTCTAATGAACTTATCCTCTGCATCAGAGGTAAATCTGGGTCTTCCATTCCTGTGGCGGTCCTCATGAGAGCCAGTTTCATAATAGCGCTTGATGGTTTTTGCGACTGCACTTGACGAAACTTTAAAAGTTCTTGACATTTTCCTTATTGACTTAAAGTAATGATGGACTGTCGGTTCTCTCTGCTTATTTGAGCAGTTCTTGCCATAATATGGACTTGGTCTTTTACCAAATAGGGCTATCTTCTGTATACCACCCCTACCTTGTCACAACACAACTGATTGGCTCAAACGCATTAAGAAGGAAAGAAATTCCACAAATTAACTTTTAAGAACGCACAGCTGTTAATTGCAGGTGACTACCTCATGAAGCTGGTTGAGAGAATGCCAAGAGTGTGCAAAGCTGTCATCAAGGCAAAGGGTGGATATTTGAAGAATCTCAAATCTAAAATATTTGTATTTGTTTAACACTTTTTTGGTTACTACATGATTCCATATATGTTATTTCATAGTTTTGATGTCTTCACTATTATTCTACAATTTAAAAATAAAGAAAAACCCTTGAATGAGTAGGTGGTTCAAACTTTTGACTGGTACTGTATACCAGCTATGTCATCCATGCCTTTTATTTCCAACCCACTCTTCACCTCTTCCCTGATAGACAGCCTTCCAGCTATGGCTTCAGAAATGATTAAAGAGTGTAAAATACCTTTTCCATGACTGTGTATTTAACTCCGTTGAACATCTAGTTAGAGAGCATGGTATACCCCAGACACACTTCTTCAGGTACCTGCAGATTCTCGTCTTTAAAAGAACGATATTCCCCTCTTTCCCATCTCTCCCACCCACCAGCTGGCTTGATGAATGTCTGAACCTGGATCCCTGTAGTAAGGGACACATGCTGTGCTGTATGATATTATTCAGAATATTGCATGCCCCGCTCTTGACCATGTAAAGCGTTCATGGGAGGAAGAGTTTGGAAGCGAGATTTCCGATATCACCTGGCATTCTGCAATTGACAGGATTTACTCATCATCTGCACTAGACCTGGGTTACTACAATTTTAAAGTTTTTCATCGCCTACACTTTTGCAGGAGTAGACTTGCCAGATTGTATCCAGATATAGACTCAACCTGCTCTAGATGCCATCAGGCAACCGTCACTCTGTATCACATGTATTGGTCATGCCTGACACTAGCTCCATTCTGGGCCTCTATCTTTGAGACTTTCTCATATAAACTCAGCAAAAACAGAAACATCCCTTTTTCAGGACCCTGTCTTTCAAAGATAATTTGTAAAAATCACAGTTATGAAAACTTAGGACACTAAAGAGGCCTTTCTACTGACTATGAAAAACACCAAAAGAAAGATGCCCATGGTCCCTGCTCATCTGCGTGAATGTGCCTTAGGCATGCTGCAAGGAGGCATGAGGACTGCAGATGTGGCCAGGGCAATAGATTGCAATGTCCATTCTGTGAGACGCCTAAGACAGGGAGACAGGACGGACTGCTGATCGTCCTCGCAGTGGGAGACCACGTGTAACAACACCTGCACAGGATCGGTACATCCGAGCATCACACCTGCGGGACAGGTACAGGATGGCAACAACAACTTCCCGAGTTACACCAGGAACGCACAATCCCTCCATCAGTGCTCAGACCTTCCACAATAGGCTGAGAGAGGCTGGACTGAGGGCTTGTAGGCCTGTTGTAATGCAGGTCCTCACCAGACATCACCAGCAACAACGTCGCCTATGGGCACAAACCCACCGTCGCTGGACCAGACAGACTGGCAAAAAGTGCTCTTTACTGACGAGTCGCTGTTTTGTCTCACCATGGGTGATGGTCGGATTCGCGTTTATTGTCGAAGGAATGAGCGTTACACCGAGGCCTGTACACCGAGGCCTGTACAGCATCATCGGACTGAGCTTGTTGTCATTGCAGGCAATCGCAACACTGTGCGTTACAGGGAAGATATCCTCCTCCCTCATGTGGTACCCTTCCTGCAGGCTCCTCCTGACATGACACTCCAGCATGACAATGCTACTAGCCATACTGCTCGTTCTGTGCGTGATTCCTTCAAGACAGGAATGTCAGTGTTCTGCCATGGCCAGCGAAGAGCCCGGATCTCAATCCCATTGAGCACGTCTGGGACCTGTTGGATCAGAGGTTGAGGGCTAGGGCCAAATTGTGTGAACTGTTAGTACAAGGGATAACAGCTTAATGAAATCCAACTGATGCCATTGCGTGAAGATGCACACAAGCACGAGCTGACAATTGACTATTTTGGACTACTGTCGTATGGACACTTATATTCATCATAATGCCATGATTTATTTTGTGTTGAGTTTCACTATTTATCAATGCCACTTGGTGCTTATAATGATATTTAGGCTACTGATGTTTTCATCATTTGACCGCGCTTCTTGGTGGTTGGGGTATTTTTTATTTTGTCATTATAAAAATAAGCTCTTTACCATCTTCCAACACATATGCTTTCTGTTTCATAGTTGTGACAAAGGCACTCCATTAATAACTTTGATTTAACACTTGATTTTTTTTCTTCCATATAGCCTACAGTAACAAACTAATGAAAATGCTGTTGTGGTATTTGAAATAAAATACAAATCGTATTCTGCTACCCAAGGCCTTCATAAACACAACCAAATTATTGTTTTTGCAATAGCATATATGAAATATATTAATTACACTGTTAGAATGTTAGTCAGAATGACTACTCATTAGTTTCAAGGGGGGTGCATCGACACCCAGCAGTTAAGTGTTAAGTGCTTGAAAAATACTTTGTGCTTGAATTTGACTTGCAAATATCTGTATGAACCCTGTATAGGCTACTTGCATTTTTGCATTTTTCTTGCCGAAACTGGATTAGTTACATTATATTCGCAATGTCACTAACAAAAAACAAACAACCAAAACAGCAATAGCCACTACAATGTCAAATCAGGATTTCTGTCATGAGTAGAGTACCATTTGCTTGATTTTGCGGACCCACGATTATAGTGTGTTGACATTAGCTAGCTAACTTTAGCATGCTAGTGACGCTAGTCAGCATAGGCTGCTACATTATAATCAGCTTTCTTTAGCTGAAATGTCTTGAGTCAATAAGTATTCAACCCCTTTGTTATGGCAAGCTTAAATAAGTTGAAGAGTAAAAATGTGCTAAACAAGTCACAAGTTGCATGGACAACCAGTATTTTATTTTCTATTTCTGCACAATGGTACTTATTAAAGCCTTGAATCTCATAGGGACCTCACTGTCACCACAGGTCATCTAACTAGCCACGTAGCCATCAGGGTTGCATCGGTTTCCATTGGACTAGACTAGAGCTTGCTAGCTATGTAGCGAACGCTGGCCAGCTATCTAGCTAACACTAGCGTCGCTAGCATGCTAACTTTAGCTAGCTAGCTAATGATGATATACCATAGTCGTGGGTCCGCAAAAGCAAGCAAATGGTACTGAGCTAATGACAAAATAATGTTTTGAAATTGTACTGTTTTTTGCTTAGTGATATTGCGAATATCATGTTTTGGGCTTTTAACTCTAAGTAGCTACGTATCTAATCCTGTTTCGGCATGAGAAAATGATTAACGTCCCAAATTCCCGCGAGATACTGCGAGAATTTGCGCACTCACGGATACAGAGCCTCAGACATAAAAATCTGGTCACGGATTGGAATTGTTTTGGTATCAAGTACCGTTTTTTTCAAATTCAGCACTCTAGAGGATTTCGCAGAAAAGTTAGTATAGAACCCTGATTTGCCCAGCTAGGTTAATGGTAAGAAGGAAAAGGAAATTAAAGTGGCATCATTGTCACTGACTGTTACTGTAAAAGGAAGTGGTGTTTGGCAATAGTCCCATTAAAACTATTAGCCTAACTCCTGCCCTGTCAAATGCCATATGGTATCCTCTAGGCCTAGGCTATATGTGCAATTTATGCTGGAAGTGTTTCATATTACGTACTTAGTAATGTCAGACTTTCATTCCCATTCACCTCTCTCTCTACTCCACATCCCTCTCTCTGTGTGTCAGGTGTGGAGCTGAGGAAAACCATGGAGAAGTCTCACCCAGCCTCTGCCTCAGATCTGCCCCAGGGGTCAGAGGGCAACTCCCTGCCAAAGGGGTCCTCAGGGGTCAACACGAGCAAAAGGAGTGACACAAAGATGGAGGAAAACGAGGTCTGTGCAGAAAGGGGGAATGACGTCGAACAGGAGAGTTTGGAGGGAGATGGGATACAACACAAGAAGAAGAAAAAGTGTCAGCAAGAGGGTGGAGTGGAGTCTGTCAATGTGGACATTAGCTGTGACATTGAGACAGCCTCAATGGAAGATGCAAGAACTCCCCCTGCCCTTGTAGATGGGACAACAGAACGTCCCCTCTCGGTCTTGGATGAGGTAATGGAAAGCACCAACTCTGTTTCGGAGGTGATGATAGAAAGTTTGGCGTCGCTTCAGGACAAGGCAGTGGAATCTCCACCCGCTACTCTAGATGGAGTGGGTGACTCCTCAACCTCTATTCCAGACAGAGGCGCAGAATTTCCACCATCTGTTGTCGATGGTGCCCTCAAATGCTCCGTGGAACCCTCCACCACAAAGGCAAACGCCATCCAAGATTCAGTGGTCGCCAATAGCCCAGCCACGCCCTCCACACCCAGCTCTGACATTGCAGACTCTGGAGTTTCCAGTCCCCAAACGATGGCCCCCCCGAACACCAACTCTTCGCCCAGCCCCTACGACACGGACTGCAGCCGCAAGCTCATGACTGAGATCCAGCGCTCGGTCTCCCAGGAGTCCCTATTGGATGAGCTGGAGCAGGAGCTGCTCTCCTGCCAGCTGCCCGAGAGAGGGGGAGGGGGGTGCAAGGGTGGCCCCCATGTAAATGGCATGCAGGCTGACCAGGACGGCTCCACGATGGTCTTCGAGAAGTGCATCCAGTACAAGTATGTGCAGCAGGAAAAGGCTATCAAAAGGTAATAAATACCATGGTGATGTGTAACAAAGTCATGAAGTTGTATGTCGCTATAATTTGGTATATTGTGTGCTAAGTAAACATTCACATGATACCAGTGTAGGTCTACTGTATATCCCTGCCTTTTTGTTTTTGTGGATAGATGAGTTCTCTTATCTCTTATTTTTATGCACGTTCTGCAATCGCAAGCTGCAATATCCCAAATGTGTTCTTGAGAAAATGCGCTCTTGTGTATTTGAAACGTTAGGCTAAGGTATGGGTTTTTTTGACGAACAAAAACGTACTTCATATACAATTTCCATCCTTGTTCATGCATCTGTGTGGCCGTACCCTTACGCTTGGATTGTTGAATTTATAGGCTGCTGGATGAAAACAAGAAGCACCAGGAGCTGATCCTGGGTATCTGCTCAGAGAAGGACACCATGAGGGATGAACTGAAGAGGAGGGTGGAGACTGAGAAAAAGCACATGGGCACCGTGAAGAAGGTAAGCACTCCAACTCCAGACTAGTGTCCTGTCCAGGGGGTGTACTTGTACATCAAGCTGCCTCACAGTGCAAATAAGAGATAATATGAGATAGGCTGCTGGCCTATGGGCTGTCAGGCTCAGACATCAGTGAAGAGCTCTCTTCTCACCTGAGTTTCCCATTTTAATCATCTAATGTCGGTAGTTTACAGAGATGCTACAAGTTTACTCAATTGTGAATAATGATATTGATGCCTCAATGATAATGTTTTTTTCCCCCCACAAATGCGTCTCAACCTATATAATGAAAACCCATGTTGAACCTTCAAAAGATCAAGCCATGGTGGCAAGGGAAAACTGACTGTTGATAAATCTTACGCCCTAGCCTGGCTAGGGCTGTGCTGGTCATGCAAATAACTGCTGGTCTGATGGTAATCGACTGTTAATTAACATAAACACGTTTAGCATCTCCGGGCTTCCACGCATAGCCTAAAAGCCACTGATGCAGACCTTTTGGAACATCTACATTTAAAAAAGTATAATACATCTATTTAATATAGCCTAACCATCACAATAAATCTATTATTTATTTTAGGCAGGTCTAAAGAAACATTATGATATGAAGAAAATGTAGCCTATTTCAGAAGAACAGACCAATAGAAAGACCCCATAAAACAGTTAATCAATTACACTCATTAAAAAGCCTCATGGCTGTGGGTAAAAATGACAGTCGAAACCTCTCTGTGGAACATCTGGGCAGGATGAACCTGCTACTAAAGCTGCTCCTGTGTTGCATTAGAGTGCTGTGGAGTGGGTGTGTGTCATTGTCCATGATCATGTGGGTTTTTACTTGCAGCCTTTTTATGAACATGTCCTGCATTAATTCCAGGCTTTGATCTGGCAATGCCATATAGCTGTGGGCTACACTAGTTCATTTAGCAGATACGATTTGCTTATAATTCCCGTGGCATTATTTTATAGTAAGAAGAATACAATTGAACATAGCTGCATAAAGGGAGTGCGCCAAGTGGCTATTCTGTGTTGAGCGGTTAACAGTAATAATTTGAAACAGGTCCTCCTATACAGTGCATTTGGAAAGTATTCAGACCCCTTGACTTTTTCCACATTTTGTTACGTTACAGCCTTATTCTAAAATGGATAAAATATTTTTTTCCCTTATCAATCTACACACAATACCCCATAACGACAAAGCAAAAACTGTTTTTAGAATTTTTTGGGGAAATGTATTGGAAAACCCCCCCTGAAATATTACATTTACATAAGTATTCAGACCCTTTACTCAGTACTTTGTTGAAGCACCTTTGGCAGCGACTACAGCCTCAAGTCTTCTTGAGGCTGTATATGGACAAGGGTGACCTGATCCTAGATCAGCCCTTCTACTCTGAGACGCTTTATGAATACGGGCCCTGGTAGAAGTTCAGACTACATATGATATGACCAATTGACCTTCAAGGCCAGGTGGAGTTATCCTAGTAGGCAAAGTCATAGCAGGGCCAGGACTAAACAAAGAGTGCATTCCAGATGCACAAATTCAGTGAAGATCTCTGCAGATGATGTGCTACATTGTAAAGATCTGACAATATTAGCAGAATCGGCGTATCCAGAACGCACACAAATTGTATGCCAACTAAACTCATGTCTTGTAGTTCTTAATGTAGTCTATCTTTTATACTGCACCAGATTCCAGTGATTCTTGAGTCGTGATTGGTGATTTTCAGTACACCTTGACTCTTCATTCGAGAAAGCCAGAATAGGTGATATGATTTCTGTCTCGACCGCTTTTTAAAAATGGGTCAGCTTGAATGAAAACCAGGGAACCTTTATAGCCCAACGGGGGACATTAATTTCCAATCTCTGAGTGATCTATAATTCAAGTCATTATAAGAGAGGTGGTGTTTTGTTAGAGAACAGATGGTCACAGCAAGATGACCATTTAATTTGATCAAAATGTGGGGACCCTGTCAAAGCAGTAATAACATTACCAAACAAAGCAGACTGCCTGGACGACAGGCGATAGTTGCTGTCGCCAGGTGCACAACTAGCATCAGAGCAGTGACGAGAGACGTGTTTCTGTCTGTCCGTCCTTCAGTTTGTTGTCCGTCCGTGTGCGTTTTAGAAAAAGTTTTAACAACTACCCATCGCTATGAAAGAGCTTAACAATATCCCCCTTTTTGTTTGTGTTATTCACCGCTGTTATCATAATAAATAAATAAAATCTTCATTAAACTCTTAATCTTGCCTGTCTGTAGCCTTTTGGCGGTACAGTGCCTTCAGAAAGTATTCATTCCCCCTGACTTATTCCACAATTTGTTGTGTTACAGCCTGAATTTAAAGTGGATGAAATATATATTGTTCTCACCCATCTACACACAATACCCCATAATGACAAAGTGAAAATATGTTTTTAGAAATGTTTGCAAATGTTTTGAAAAATAAATACAGAAATGTCTAATTTCTGAGTCAATACTTTGTAGAAGCTTCTTTGGCAGCGATTACAGCTTTTAGTCTTTCTGGGTAAGTCTCTAAGAGCTTTCCACACTTGGATTGTGCAACATTTGCCATTATTCTTTTCAAAATTCTTCAAGCTCTGTCAAATTGGTTGTTGATCATTGCTAGACAACCATTTTCAGGTCTTGCCATATATTTTCAAGTAGATTTAACTGTAACTCGGCCACTCAAGAACATTCACTGTCTTCTTGGTAAGCATCTCCAGTGTCGATTTGGGCTTGTGTTTTAGGTTGTCCTGCTGAAAGGTGAATTAATCTCCCAGTGTCTGTTGGAAAGCAGACTGAACCATTTTTCCCTCAAGGATTATGCCTGTCCTTAGCTCCATTACGTTTCTTTTTAATGCTGAAAAACTCACCTGTCCTTAACGATTACAAGCATACCCATAACATGATGCAGCAACCACTATGTTTGAAAATATGGAGAGTGGTACTCTGTAATGTGTTGTAATGGATTTGCCCCATACATAACACTTTGTATTCCGCACAAAAAGTGAATTGCTTTGCCACATGTTATTGCAGTATTACTTTAGTGCCTTGTTACAAATCGAGTGCATGTTTTGGAATATTTTTATTCTGTACAGGCTTCCTAATTTTCACTCTGTCAATTAGGTTAGTATTGTGGAGTAACTACAATGTTGTTGATCAGTTTTCTCCTATCACAGCCATTAAACTCTGTAACTGTTTTAAAGTCACAATTGGCCTCATGGAGAAATCCCTGAGCGGTTTCCTTCCTCTCCGGCAACTGAGTTAGGAAGGACGCCTGTATCTTTATAGTGACTGGGTGTAATGATTTACCATCCAAAGTGTAATTAATAACTTCAAGGGATATTCAATATCTGCTTTTTTTCTTCTTCACCCATCTACCAATAGGTGCCCTTCTTTGCGAGGCACTGGAAAACCTCCCTGGTCTTTGGTTGAATCTGTGTTAAATTCACTGCTCGACTGAGGGACCTTACAGATAATTTTATGTGTGGGGTACAGAGATGAAGTATTCATTCAAAAATCATGTTAAACACTATTATTGCACACAGAGTGAGTCTTGTTAAGCAAATGTGTGCTCCTGAACTTATTTACGCTTGCTATAACAAAGTAGTTGAATACTTATTGACTCAAAACATTTCTGCTTTTCATTTTTAAATAATTTGTAAACTTTTTGAAAAACTTAATTACACTTTGACATCATGGGGTATTGTGTGTAGGCCAGTGACAAAAAAAATCTCAAAGTAATACATTTTTAATTCAGGCTGTAACACAACAAAATGTGGAAAGAATCAAGGCTTGTGAATACTTTCTGAATGCACTGTTATGTAAGTTTGTATGCTTGTCAGGTAAGGCAGGTTAACTCAGGTCTCTCCCTGTCTAACCTGACGGACCCGTCCTCTACTCTTTGTTGATCCGTGGTGATGTTAATCCTAGTTACAGATCTAGGATCAGTTTCCCCTCCCCAAACCTTAGCCATTAGTGGGGGAAATGCAAAACAGTCCCAAGGTCAGTGTCTAGGGGCAACTTCACCCTACAATGTATTTTGTGTCTCTTCCAGTTGGAGGGGCGGGTGGAGGAGCTGCTGAGGGAGCTGAAGGAGTCCAGGGACAAACTGGTTTACCAGGACGGTGCCGCCAAGAACGCCCTGCAGCAGATGCAGAGAGAGACTGCCTACCGGCTGGAGCAGGTAAGCTCCCGGAGAAAGAGGATGTCAAGAACAACCTTGCATAGCAGTGCTTGACAGTCCGGGACAGGTAGAAAAAATTGTCGGACAAGCCGAATTATAGATTTAACTTGTCCGAATGGTATAAAAATCACACATCACGATATCAAAGAATTACGCAGATCAGAATTGGATCAAAGTGTCTTCCAGATGTGATGCATTTCGCACTGTCAACTCCCAGTCTCTGCACTTGCATTACGGTGACGCCACCTATCACTATGGAAATATGGCCATTGCGTAGGCTGCAATTACAGAGATTGGGAGAAATTAATTGAGCCGCGCGAGTTGAGTAGCAAGTTAATTTTAATTGAAGCAACATACGCTGAACAAAAATGTTAACGCAATCTGTAAAGTGTTAGTCCCATGTTTAATAAGATGAAATAAAAGATCCCAAATATTTTCCATACGCACAAAAAGCTTATTTCTCTCAAATGATGTGCACACATTTGTTTACATCCCTGTTGGTGAGCATTTCTCCTTTGCGAAGATAATCCATCCACCTGACAGGTGTGGCATATCAAGAAGCTGATTAAATAGCATGAGCATTACACAGGTGCACCTTGTGCTGGGGACAATAAAAAGCCACTCTAAAATGTGCTGTTTTTTCACACAACACAATGCCACAGATGTCTCAAGTTTTGAGGGAGCGTGCAATTGGCATGCTGACTGCAGGAATGTCCACCAGAGCTGTTGCCAGATATTTTAATGTTCATTTCTCTACCATAAGCCATCTCCAACGTCGTTTTAAATAGTTTGGCAGGACGTCCAACCGGCCTCACAACGGCAGACCACTTAATGGCATCGTGTGGGTGAGCAGTTTGCTGATGTCAACGTTGTGAACGGAGTGCCCCATGGTGGCGGTGGGGTTGTGGTATGGGCAGGCATAAGCTATGGACAACGAACACAATAGTATTTTAACGATGGCAATTTGAATGCACGGAGATACTGTGACGACATCCTGAGGCCCATTGTCGTGCCATTCATCCGCCACCATCACCTCATGTTTCAACATAATGCACGGCCCCATGTCGCAAGGATCTGGACACAATTCCTGGAAGCTGAAAATATCCCAGTTCATCCATGGCCTGTATAGTCACCAGACATGTCACCCATTGAGCATGTTTGGGATGCTCTGGATCGACGTGTACGACAGCGTGTTCCAGTTTCCGCCAATATCCAGCAAGTTCGCACAGCCATTGAAGAGGAGTGGGACAACATTCCACAGGCCACAATCAACAGCCTGATCAACTCTATGCGAAGGAGAAGTGTCGCGCGGCATGAGCCAAATGGTGGTCACACCAGATACTGACTAGTTTTCTGATCCACGGCCCTAGCCTTTTTTTTTTTGTAGGTACAGTGCCATTCGGAAAGTATTCAGACCCCTTGACTTTTTCCAAATGTTGTTACGTTACAGCCTTATTCTAAAATGGATTAAATAAATACAAATCCTTAGCAATCTACACACAATACCCCATAATGAAAAAGCAATACCCCATAAGTATTCAGACCCTTAGCTATGAGACTCTAAATTGATCTCAGGTCTATCGTGTTTCCATTGATTATCCTTGATGTTTCTACAACTTGATTGGAGTCCACCTGTGGTAAATTCAATTGATTGGACATGATTTGGAAAGGTACACACCTGTCTATATAAGGTCCCACAGTTGACAGTGCATGTCAGAGCAAAAACCAAGCCATGAGATCGAAGGAATTGTCCGTAGAGCTCTGAGACAGGATTGTGTCGAGGCACAGATCTGGGGAAGCGTACCAAAAAATGTCTGTAGCATTGAAGATCCCCAAGAACAGTGGCCTCCATCATTCCTAAATGGAAGAAGTTTGGAACCACCAAGACTATTCGTAGAGCTGGCGGTCCAGACAAACTGAGCAATCGGGGGAGAAGGGCCTTGGTCAGGTAGGTGACCAAGAACCTGATGGTCACTCTGACAGAGCTCTAGAGTGAACTCTTTGGCATGAATACCAAGGGTCATGTCTGGAGGAAACCTGGCATCATCTCTACGGTGAAGCATGGTCGTGTCAGCATCATGCTGTGGGGATGTTTTTCAGCGGCAGGGACTGGGAGACTAGTCAGGATCGAGGCAAAGATAAACGGAGCAAAGTACAGAGACATCCTTGATGAATACCTGCTCCAGAGAGCTCAGGACCTCAGACTGGGGAAAAGGTTCACCTTCCAACAGGACAATGACCCTAAGCACACAGCCAAGACAACGTAGGAGTGGCTTCGGGACAAGTCTCTGAATGTCCTTGAGTGGCCCTGCCAGAGCCCGGACTTGAACCCGATTGAACATCTCTGGAGAGAACTGGAAATAGCTGTGCAGCAACTCACCCCATCCAACCTGACAGAGCTTGAGAGGATCTGCAGAGAAGAATGGGAGAAACTCCCCAAATACAGGTGTGCCAAGCTTGTAGCGTCATACCCAAGAATACTTGATACTGTAATCGCTGCCGAAGGTGCTTCAACAAAGTACTGAGTAAAGGGTCTGAATACTTATGTAAATGTGATATTTCCGTTTTTTTTATTTTTAATACATCAGCAAAAAGTTCTAAAAACCTGTTTTCGCTTTGTCATTATGAGAATATCTGTATTCTCAGTCGTGAAATCCATAGATTATGGCCTAATGAATTTATTTAAATTGACTGATTTTATTATATGAACTGTAACTCAGTAAAATGTTTGAAATTGTTGCGTGTTGCGTTTATATTTTTGTTCATTATATTATCAGCCCATTTCAACGCAACAAACCAAAATAAATCTAACTTTGCAAGACTAAGGCGGTTATTTTGTTGGAGGCACAGCGCATCAGAGTAGATAGCATTGACAGGCACGAGTGGTCTTTAAATCACCTGTCTCGAGTAGATGCGCTTTTAAGATCAAAGCACATAGACGTGTGCACATTTGTTGATATTCCTTGCTAGTTAGAGTTATTAGCCCAGTTATAGCACATTGTGGGTCAGCAATAGAAGATTGATTGATTCCTACAAGAGAGCAAACATTTCTAGCCATCTTTGAAAAGCGGGTCAGGTAAAGAGCTTTTTTATGTCTTAAAGGTGCATGTAACAACATTAAATGTTATAACACTGGTTAATTTAATAAACTTTTCTAAATGTAATTACTTAGCCACATTTTTGAAATATAAAACTGGTTAAAACTTGCCAGATAACGTTAAATTATTCTGAATGGATAACATTACATTAAGCGGGAAAAGTTAATAAGTTATTACGTTATCAGGTGAGTAACAAATGTTTTGAGAAATAACGTAATAACTTCAACCGACATTGTAATAACATACCAAAATCAATGTTTTGATGTATTACTTCCCTTAATTTGATGCACATACCACTACCCACCGCCAGTTACAAACACTAACAAACTCATGCACATCATACAGGAATATTCATACTTTGAGTAACCTTGTGTGAGACCTGAAGACTTGCATTAGTTCCCCCGAGATAAAGAAGATTACAACTTGTAACTGTTTTGAGGTTGTGCCTTGCTCAAGGGCACAATATCATGAGATGGTATCTAGGCCCGCCCCTTGTCTAACCTCTAGGCTACATGCCGCCCGTAGTTCAGCAAGGTAACAAGAAATACAGGTTTTAACTCAGACCCAGGTTTTAACACCAGCAACCGTCTGGCTCAAACCCGCATGATTTTTTTGTGTCAACCCTGAGATTTAAACTTGCTACTTTCCAGTTACTGGCCTGCCACTATAACCTCTTTAGGTATCAAGAAAGGTTACTCAACACGCAAGCATGGTTTACGGAACTACATTCGTTACACTCCACCACACATTTTACCTCCTCATAGATCCAGGTCACGGCACCAATGGGTCAGACTGGTTTCTAACCTAGGTCTCCTGCAGGCCACAAGACTGTTACCCTGCTAAGCTTAAGCGTAGACATTAATTCAGGAAGTGTACACAGGTCTTCAGGTCTCAGACAAGTTTACTCCTCACCTACATCACCTTTTCAAGTGCCATCCCCTACTGCCTTGAAGGCTTTGAGTAAGGCACTTTGCCCCTAAACTGCTACAAGGGCAATACTGTACTGCTCCAAACCTGTTCTGTGTTTGGTGTGTCATGGGGTTGGGTACTGAGACAGCAAAAACACGTTTCCATTACAGTTGACTTTTTTATTTAGATTCTTTTTCTTCTGAGTATGTGTGTGATTTGTCACGCTCTCCGTAGCCGACTTGAGTAAGACATTTTAAACAGGTTAACATTCAGACAGATTACAAGGACATGCGCTGACCAGCTAGCAAGTGTCACTGACATTTTCAACTTCTCCCTGACCCAGTCTGTAATACCTACATGTTTCAAGCAGACCACCATAGTCCCTGTAACGCCAAGGTAACCTGTCTAAATTATTATCGCCCCATAGCACTCTCATCTGTAGCCATGAAATGGTTTGAAAGGCTTTTCATGGCTCACATCAACATCATCATCCCAGACACCCTGGATCCACTACAATTCGCATACCGCCCCAACAGATCCACAGATGACACAATCTCTATTGCACTCCACACTGCCCTCTCCCACTTGGACAAAAGGAACACCTACGTGAGAATACTGTTAATTGACTACAGTGCAGCGTTTCATCAGACCAGAGATTCTTGTTTTTCATGGTCTGAGAGTCCTTTAGATGCCTTTTGGCAAACTCCAAGCGAGCTGTCATATGCCTTTTACTGAGGAGTGGCTTTTGTCTGGCCATAAAGTCCTGATTGGTGGAGTGCTGCAGAGATGGTTGTCCTTCTGGAAGGTTATCCCATCTCCACAGAGATACTCTAGAGCTCTGTCAGATTGACCATCGGGTTCTTGGTCACCCTCTGACCAAGGCCCTTCTCCCCCGATTGCTCAGTTTAGCCGTGCGGCCAGCTCTAGGAAGAATCTTGGTGGTTCTAAACTGCTTCCATTTAAGAATGATTGAGGCCACTGTGTTCTTGGGGACCTTCAATGCTGCAGACATTTTTTGGTTAACTTCCCCAGATCTGTGCCTCGACACAATCCTGTCTCGGAGCTCTACGGAAAATTCTTTCTGACATGCACTGTCAACTGTGGGACCTTATATAGACAGTTGTGTGCCTTTCCAAATCATGTCCAGTCAATAGAATTTACCTCAGGTGGATTCCAATCAAGTTGTAGAAACATCTCAAGGATGATCAATGGAAACAGGATGCACCTGAGCTCAATTTCAAGTCTCATAGCAAAGGGTCTGAATACTTATGTAAATAAGGTATTTCAGTTTTTTATTTGCAATACATTTGCAAACATTTCTAAAAAAAACTTTTCGCTTTGTCATTATGGGATATTGTGTGTAGATTGATGAGGAAAAAAAGTAATTTAATCTATTTTAGAATGAGGCTGTAACGTAACCACATTTGGAAAAAGTGAAGGGGTCTGAATACTTTCTGAATGCACTGTATATGTAATAATAATAATAATAATAATAATAATATGCCATTTAGCAGACGCTTTTATCCAAAGCGACTTACAGTCATGTGTGCATACATTTTTACGTATGGGTGGTCCCGGGGATCGAACCCACTACCCTGGCGTTACAAGCGCCATGCTCTACCAATTGAGCTACAGAGGACCATGAAATGCATAAGCATGGTAGCAATTGAAAGGGAACAGTTTGGAGATTGTGAAAATTATTAGACCAAAGTTGAGGACAAAACAGCTCACCCGACAAGACTGAATCCAAACATTACACTGTTAATTTTACATTTACTGTACTTTTCACCGCATTAGTTGATTAAAACAAATCTGAAAATACTCTGGATACATTCAGTAACATGATTAAAATATTCCTGGAAAATGTGGCACCATGTCATCTTGTAACTATATCAAACAATGTTGACACTGTATATGACTTGAGTTTTATGACACAAATGTGAAGTGCACATTTGGACTCGCAGGTGTTTTGCTTGCATGTATGACATCAAAGGGGTATTCATTATAATCCTCAACGCCATCTTTCAAAATACATAAGAGTCCCCTTCATTTACAGCATTTCCCTCACTCAGACAACAAAACATGTGCTAAAGTTGCCTAATTAGCGGGAGGGATGAGGGCAACGTCGTCGCATGCAGCGCTCAAGTTCAGAACATCTGTCAGTCAAAACCCATACAGCGCCGTTACTGTACAGCCACTGCATTCCATTTTAGGTGCTTATTAAATGCCCAAATCTGCCATTTTCATCTTGAGGGTCAAAAGAAGATTACATTGAAAACACATTCTCTTATGCTTTATGTGGGTTACAGGAGATCAACGGCAACATTTTAAAAGAGTCATTCTAAAAAGCATGACTTGGGGGAAGTGAAATGTGGCTCCAATACCTCAGTAAGGCCTACTAGTAGTCCCTTTCGACAGCTCAAGACTTTGCTTATGGCTTACAAGTAGCATAGACTATTAGTGCTTTTAACACCAGCGTATTTAGGCATGTGCAGTATCTACAGTATCTCAATTACCCCGTACCCCTGCACCTCGACTCGGTACTGGCACCCCTTGTATATAGCCAAGTTATCGTTACTCATTGTGTATCTATTATTACTTTTTATTATTACGAGTTTTACTTCTCTATTTCTCTCTGTGTTGTTGGGAAGATCCTGTGAGTTAGCATTTCACTGTTAGTCCACACCTGTTGTTTAAGAAGCATGTGACAAATTAAATTAAATTTTTTGATTCAGTAACACTTTATATGAAGTGGTATACATAATGCATTCATAACACCTTTATGAAACCATTCATAACCCCTTTGTGAATGTTGCAGTATCTTTCATAATAACCTTCGTAACACATTAATAGAACCTTCAAAATGATGTCCTGTTTTCATTACAGTATTACTAGTCTCGCATTGCCATACCTCCAAAATCATGTCTTTGTCACGCATCGCTTGGAGGTCAGGAGAATTTTGTATTGCAAATATGTTTTGAATGGTAGGCTGGCTCCCAGTGGCAAGATTTTGAATGGATGTTACATTTTAAGCAACTTCCTCCCACACGCCTGTAGAAGGTGTGCTGTGTGTTATATGTGTCGCTGTTTTCCATCTGGGTAGTTAATGCTTATGCTAATTTCAAGTGCTAGATTTCAAGTGTGGCCGACAGTCTGCAATTTATATTTATTGAAAAAGGATTACTCTGGTAAAGTCAAATGTCACAACATGTTCTAAATTGTTCTGGTGACAAACACACTTTTTGCCTTGTCTCCATTCGTCCAAATGGCTGCTGCCTTTGCTACCACCGGAAATATCAGGAAGATTTCCCATTATTTTGTTTTTTTAAGGACCCAATAAAACGGAGGCAGTGTGAGAACCTATTCAAGTAAGTCATTTTTTTTATTTATTGTTAAATGTGTTATTAGCTAGCTAGCTAGCTAGCGGGCTACAGTAGACCACTTTGTAGGCTAACTCAACTGAGCTGCCACATAGCTAGCTAGCCAACTTACACACTGTTTAGCTAAGTTAATTAAATGTCTTCAGCTAGCCAACATCTTATTAGCTAGCTATCTTGATGTAATCATGTAAAAAGTCTCCAAATGCATTTGTAGATAACAGCTATGGAAGAAGATGAAATTGCAGTGCTAGCTGTCAGCAAAGGGAAAGTGTAGTCTATCCAGGTAATTTTGTGGGTGGACATTATGAAATGATTCTACAGTTCCAGTCCCTAGAGGAGAAAACTTTGAGGACAGAGACAATAGCAACATAATATTCAGTGCTGTCTAATTGGAATATAATGAAGCCTGTTTTTTTTATGTTTTCTGTCCTCAGATATGGAAAGCCTGTTTGCAGATGAAGAGCAACGTCCAATGAATGTCCCAAGAGACTAAAAGTATATCCTATATGCCATTGGTTATATGTGTATGCCTACCTATGTTAGCAAATGTTGTATACACAAATACAGTTAAACATCACGCACAAACCTTTTAGAATTGGAGCAGGCCAACCCTGCTGGAGGTCTGCTGGGTGTGCTGGGTTCTGTTTCAGCTCAGCAATACACACCTGATTCAACTTATCAAACCTAATGAGTTGATAATCAAGTGTGCTTTTGTTGGGCTGGAATAGAAGTCTGCTCACCCAGTAGATCAGGGATCAGTGGAGCAAGGTTGGCCACCACTGGTATGGAGTTTTTTTTTTTTGTTCACCTGAAATGATGCTTTAGTAATAATAGCCTACTTCTTACTAATCAATTATATATTGTTGTTTAGACTAAGACGTCTTTACATATAATTTAGCTTATTTGTACATTTTGAAGTGTTGATTATTTGAAGTGTTTTAAACTTGTTTTAATTAAACTGTTCACAAAAATGAACTAGTCTCAATGTTAATTCATCACTTAATCCTGCAATAGAGGGAAAGGGGTTCTGTCCAATGTGTCTGTGTTGTATTCTCAAATGAACATTTCCTTTTTGTCTAGTTGTAAGATCTCCAATCTGTTTTATTTGATTATCTCTCTCTCTCTCTCTCTCTCTCTCTCTCTCTCTCTCTCTCTCTCTCTCTCTCTCTCTCTCTCTCTCTCTCTCTCTGTATATCAACTATTTGAATCCATTTAGTAGCTTATCATATGGCATGCATCATCAAGGTTGTAATCAGAGAGTATATGTGACCCATCACATTGATTCGGTCCTATGTAGCAAGATTTGAAATACCGTCTCTGGTAAACACACACTATATCAAATAAAAATCAAAGTTTGCTACATGGCAGACCAATCCGAACTCATCTCTCGGCATTGCCAGCCCATCCATTATCTCAGCCAATCATGGCTAGCGGGAAGGTTGCTGTCTTTTTCCGTGGCTAAACCAACTAGGCTAGTAATTTAATTTACAGATGGCATACAAGTTTGTTATTAAGGCACATGAAAGTTCACATGTTCCAGATGGCATTTCTGCCCCAAAAAAGCGCTTTTTGATAATAAAAAAAAGTTTACCGTTCAAATTCCTCTCCTGTGAAGTAGTGACGTGCGACATATACCTAGCTTCCTGGAACAGGTCACATACATTGGAGAGCCTTAGTAGCCTGTGGATTGTAGTTGGTCTTATTAGATTTCAATGAAAACAAAAAGAAGATATGATAGATATGTAAGCCTAATGCTTAAACAGTCAAAAATAGGACAGTTGTAGGATCCATATATTGTCCATTGTTCATAAATGGTGTCATCGCTGTATAAATGTCCTGGACCATAGGCAATATAATTATAAGTTCAATGCTCAGCAATAATAGTAATATTGTTCCTTGTACCCAGACATGAGGGGTGTCCTCATTGTCTTATGCTGAGGGCAGTGTCATAGCCATAGGCTAGGCTGCATGATTGTGCATGGATAGCATACCTGAATGATGAGCCAGTCATGGGGTTCCATCTGTCGGCTTATCCCCTTGTGTGTTAGGTTTGATGTGCTTCTTGAGGAAGTATTGAGCTTCCTAAGCAGTGGGAAACGTGTGTGTTGTATTCTCGAAGGTTAAGATGAGTTTTGACGAGTGGATGAAGCCGCATCTCAGGTTTAGCTTGCGTAGCTGGTATCTCACCTCGTTGTAGGTCTCCGTCTGTTTTAAACATTTGGCACTCAGGTCTGGGTAGATGCTGATCCTCTTCCCTGCATAGGTCAGACCCCCAGATTCCGCTGCAAGGCGGACAACTCGCTGCTTGACTTCAAAGCTGTGGATCCGTACAATCATACAGCGAGAGCAGTTGCAGAGTTGACCCGTGCAGTTTGCGTTGTTAATCAGCGGGATGGGACCCAGCTTCTCCTGCCCGAACAGTTCATAGAAAAGATTGCTCTTGAAGGAAGTTGGGTTGCCCGCTTTCACACCAGTTTCAAGGCCTGTGACCCACACATTGAATTTACGGGAACGATTTTTGAGTGATTCCATTTGATCTTTTAAGAGTTTGATTATCCCTTCCAACTTAGCTTGTGCTGTTTCCAGGTCATGGAGTCGCACCTGTCTCATTGGCTGTCTTCTCCAGACTTTCTACTTCGGTTGAATGGAGTATGAGTCATACTACCCATAAAACTTAGCGGTCAAACAGGGAAATAGTTCACATTTTTCCCTTATGGGATTTTAGAAACACGTAAAATAAGGGTTGTGTTTCGTGTAGGCTTACCCTGCCGTGATGCTTTGATAACCGTATAAATCTCTCTAGTAATCTCTTGTTACTAACTAATGTTAGCTAAATGTAGTAATGAATAGATTGACTGCATTTCTTTAAATGGACAATTCTGTGAACTGTCTTGTGCAAGTTTTAAATTGACACAATACCTGTTAGCGAAGGTGTCAGCTAGAGATGACGTGGAGGAGCTTGCAGAGATTTGTAGTTTTGCATGATGTCTACTTTGATGCTAATTAGCATTTTCGAATCTGAGAGTAAATAGAGCTGAATATATTGATAAAAGTGACCTTGCCCGAGAGAGATTTACATGGTTATCAAAAATGATTGGAAGCATTTCCCTGTTTGACTGCTATGTTTTCTGAGTATTATGACACCTCCACTGTGGGGCTCTATAGGTATATCACTTTAGCAGTGAGCACTGCCAATAATACATTTACCGGTTTTAATTTTAAGTTGAGGACAGAGGTAATCTCCTCACGAACAATATCTTGTATATTAGAGCCCAGCTCCTTCTGTTGTCTGGTGTTGATAGCAGCCATGTTCCCACAGTTGATTTGTGGAAGGACACTTTAGCTGCTGGACGCGTAATAGACATGCTAGTTATTTATTGTCAGACAATGAATGTCCCACACCTTAATATGATGTTTAGTGTTGACAAGTTTTAGGAAATAAGTCTGGTAATTCATAGTAATTTGCAAAAGAAAGCCACGAAAAGGCCACACGTTTCAATGCATGCCACCGTAACCAGAACTCAGTCCTTCTCTTTGGACTGCAAAATATTACTTGTCAAACAAAATCTCTTTCTCTGAGCAATTGTAATAGTATAAAATAAAATGTTCCCCTTTTTTTTCATACAATTTTGCTCAGTATTTGAATTATTTATTTTATACGGTCATTGTTGCTCATCTTTATCAAGGGTGTCTATAATTTCGGACCCCTGTATGTTTTTTTAAGAATTGCAGGAAACGAGCGATTGCACATTAGATAACACGTTTTCAGTATGGATGAGTAGTATGTTGATATTTGTTGCTTACTGCATACTTTTTTACTAAACAGTATGTTCTAAATAGTATGTAGTACTATTAGTACACAGTATGCAGTTTAAGTAAGTAGTAGGCAAACCAGATTTCGGACACAGCCATTGTGTTCGGGGGATTGGGTACTATGGCAGTAAAAATACGCATTTCCGTTTTACTGATGAATAAACAGCTATTCGAAGGGACTTTTATTTAGAAAATTCCTAATGAATGATACTGCAACAATGAAGGTGTTATGACTGGTTTCATAAAGGTGTGTGTGTGTGTGTGTGTGTGTGTGTGTGTGTGTGTGTGTGTGTGAGTGTGAGAGAGCGCGCGCGTCTATGACTGTGTATGTGTGTACATTTCAATGTGCGTTTGTGTATGAGTACATTTGCATAGGTTTTTGTGTGTACTTGTAATTGGTGGAGGGATGTATGTGCATCAAAATAAGGGAACTAATACATCAAAACATTGATTTTGGTATGTTATTACATGATCGGTTGAAGTTAATGTTGTTCATCAAAGTTGTTACTCATGTTTATACCACGGCATTGTAGAATACTCTATTCTGATTGGCTAGAAGGGCATTCTAGAGTGTGCATTAATTTCAGATATACAGACAGTTGGAAAAGATAATGGACACTCGTCTGAAGTAGTTCCAACAATAGGCGGCTTATTACCTTTCTAAATCACTGCACCATGCAGACCTTACTTGCTACAAAGTTACAGAACGCTAAATCAACAACCACACGAATACATTTGATATATTGTAAATGCAGGTCCAACGAGGAATAACTTAGCTAGCTAGGTAGCATGAATTTGTTTTTGCAGATGTCTTTTTTGCATCATCAGACGACCTAAAATGGTGAGTGCGATGCTGCAGTCAAGATGGAAGTTGCGCTAGTGCTGTCAAATACTCTCACATGTTTCTTGTTTGACCAGCATTTTACAGCAACTGGTATTGTTGAATTTGGTTGTGATATTGGCAGATTTGCTAGCAACAAACTATTTAGCTTGCTTCTAGCCTAGTGTTTAATTTACAATGCAATCACCTCTACTGTAATGAAGTGTGTCCGGACGGTAAAGCAACTTTTCTGTGCCAGGCGAAATCATGCATCAGCTTCATAAACTAAAGGACAGGGCTACCGCACACAGAGCTATTGTAGACAGCCCTGATGCTACGACCAAAGACAGGAATAAGTACAAGAAGTCCCGCTATGACCTCCGCAGAGTCATCAAAGGAGCAAAAGGACAATATAGGAATAAGGTGGAATCATACTACACAGGCTCCGCCACCCACCGCATGTGGCAGGGGCTACAGTCTATTAAAAAGGAAGACCCAATCGTGATCCGCCCAACGATGCTTCTCTACCAGACCAACTCAATGCATTCTATGCACACTTTGACGACAACAACATGGTACCGGGTGTGAGGGCCGTCACCGACCCAGAGGATTGGGTGATCTCGCTCTCCAAGGCCGACGTGAGAAAGGTCTTTTAATCAGGTCAATACCCGCAAGGCCACGGGGCCCGACGGTATTCCAGGGCGCGTTCTCAGAGCATGCACAGAACAGCTGACAGGCATATTCACGGTAATAATACATTTTCAACCTCTCCTTGTCCCAGTCTGTAATCCCCACATGTTTTATGATGACCACCATCATTCCTGTCCCCAAGAATTCTAAGGCTTCATGCCACAATGACTACCGCCCTGTAGCACTCACTTCTGTAATCATGAAGTGCTTTGAGAGGCTGGTTGTGGCACACATTCAATTCACCATCCCAGACACCCTAGACCCACTCTAATTTTCATACCACCCCCCCAGATCCATAGATGATGCAATCTCAATTGCTCTCCACACTGCCCTCACCCACCTAGATAAGAGGAATACCTATGTGAGAATGCTGTTCATTGACTACAGCTCAGCGTTCAACACCATTGTCCCCTCCAAGTTCATCACCAAGCTTAAAACTCTGGGTCTGAACACCTCCCTCTGCAACTGAATACTGGACTTCCTGACAGGCCGACCGCAGGTGGTGAGGATAGGCAACCCCGTCCCTCCGCCACGCTGTCCCTCAACACAGGGGCCCCACAGGGGTGTGTGCTTAGTCCCTTCCTGTACTCCCTGTTCACCCACGACTCCAACACCATCATCAAGTTTGCTGACAACACGACGGTGGTATGCCTGATCACCGGCGATAATGAGTCAGCCTACAGGGAAGAGGTCAGTGATCTGGCGGTGTGGTGCCAGAACAACAACCTCTCTCTCAACGTCCGTAAGACCAAGGAGCTGATCGTGGACTACAGGAAACGGAGGGGAGAGCACGCCCCCATCCACATCGCTGCAGTGGAGCAGGTCGAGAGCTTTAAGTTCCTTGGTATCCAAATCACTAAAGACTTAAAATGGTCCTAACACACTCGCACAGTTGTGAAGAAAGAGCGACAGCGCCTCTTCCCCCTCAGGAGGTTGACATGGGCCCTCAAATTCTCAAAGTTCTACACCTGTACCATTGAGAGCATTTTGATTGGCTGCGTCACTGCCTGGTATGGCAAAATCACCGCCCTCGTTCGTAAATTGTTAATGACTTTTTATTTTTGCACTGTCTCTATTCACACTCAAAGGGTCCTACACACACACACACTCACTCACTCACTCCATCATCTGATCACTCACACATATGCAGATACATTTATACTGACTCTACACACACCCACTCACATACAAGCTGCTGCTACTCTATCTTATATCCTGTTGCCTAGTCACCTTCCCTTATACATATCTACCTCCATCACTCCAGTATCCTTGCACATTGTAAATATGGTATTGGAACTGACTGTTTATATAGTATGCTTACTTACTTACATACTGTGTTCTTCATATTTCTTATTTTTTCTCATGTTTTTTTTTCTAGTATTACATTGTTATTGATTAGTGCATTGTTGGGTTTTGAGTTTTCAGGAAAGGCATTTCACTGTACTTGTGCATGTGCCATTAAAACTTGAAACTTGGATGTATCATGTATCCAAATGTCACTAGAAAACAGCTTAAACGCAAATGCAGCTCCTTTGCTGTTATTCTATTTGCAGAGTTTGACGTGACTGTGTTAGCCATAGTTGGCTAGCTAGCAAGCAAGGGATAAGAACATTGCCAGCCTGCATAGCAATCAAACAAACAGAATGGACAACAACTCCGCTTCTCTAGCAACCTAACCGATAGAACTAACAACCAGGTTTAGTGGAAGGATGAAATAGTATGAATTTACTTATCAAAATGAAGATATCCATGGAAACATTCAATTTCTATGGTTAAATGTGTGATTTAGTATTGTTTTCTTTGGCAACCTTGGTATAAGGTTTGTGCATGCACAAAATGTATGCACGCATGACTGTAAGTCGCTTTGGATAAAAGCGTCTGCTAAATGGCATATTATTATTATTATTATATTATTATAAGCAAGATAAATGCCTCCTCTGTACATTATCTGGAACTAATGAACTCCACGGAGGGACTCCGCTGTGCGTTGTCCCTACCACGTCGTTCATTACTTCCAGATAATGTACACAATGTCAGCGTTTTATCCCTTACCTATTACGTTATCCGGCAAGTTATTACATAAACCTGTTTTATTACATAAAAAATGTCAAAGTTAGGCTATTACTTTTTATTATTAATATTATAACCAGCGTTATTACATTAACTGTTACAGAGCGGTGTTGTATTTTGAGACAGGCTTGAATATGCAAAGAAGCCAATAGGCAGAGGTTATCTTACGTTGTTGTCTGATTTTCTGTATGGTAATGATGATGATGATAATGATGATAGTAATAATGATTTTTATTTTGTAAAGTGGTTCCTTGCATAAAGCAACACCATTTTCATTCACCTTTCTAGCCCCATGGTGTTAGACAATTTTTGGGTGATTTGAGCTTTCGGACAAGTAAAAATTAAAAGGTTAATGTCAAGCCCTGCATAGAATACACAGTCCCACCCAATTTAGAGTAGCTGAACTGGCTGATTTCGTCTCGCACCGTTCCACATTAAACAAATCAAAAATGGGAATTTTGTCCATGGTAGAAAAGGTCCGAATGTGAATATTGGAGCTGAATGAGCCCTCAAAGTTGGCCCATGTTGCCTTTTTTTGGACCCCCCCCCACTCTACAGTACAATAAGACATCCATATATTGGTCATTGATTAAGACAAAAGGTTGGTTTTGATATCATTTGAAAGCTTACAAACAGGATTGTTGAAAAGAAAAATACAGTAAAATCATGTTTTTTAAAAAATTGTATCTTTGACGTCACTTATCTAAAAAACGCATAAAGTCAGATATGTCATCTTCGCATATGTTTTAGTTCACCACTTATTTACACATCATCTGAGGTGTATGTGTTTTGCCCGCCATTTGTTGAGACAAAGCATATTCTTGAATGCAGGGTGGGTGTCATGTTTGGCTGATAAATGTACTAAAATGTGAATATAATTTTGAATTTCAACTTTAAAATGGGACCACAAGATGTCAGCCTGCTGTCAGAGGCAACCATGTTTATGGCTAAAATGACCTGGCTGTGACGGTCTGGTAGCTTTGGAAGGGTAACACATTCCATTTCACTGTTCGCTGAACAATAGAAGGTCGTTTTGGGGAAGTTTTATTAGCTTTTTCACGCCAAGATGACCTCTACATTCTACCCTCACTAAATCTCTAAAAGATTTCCAACAATTTCTGCCACACAGACATGAAAACTACTGCAATATACCACCTCTCTCTCTGTCTGTCTGTCTTTCTCTCTCTTTCTATTTCTCTTTCACTCTTTCTTACCTTCCCTCACACATACTTTCCCTTGTGTTTGTGTTAATGGAGATGCCAATTGATGACGAGCATGGTAACGTTTTGCCAATGTTGTCTGACAGATCGAGGGGAAAGCATTCTCATGACAAATTAACACACCTGTGTGAGAGCACCCAACTGTCCTTGGTCCAGCTGGCATTTTTTGCCCTGACCAATGACTGAGGATTTTCCTGACTGGCAGATTACAAGCTGACCTATCAATGCGCTGGCCTACCATTTGTATGGCTCTAGTTTAGATCTCACACATACTCATTGTGGATTTTTGTATTGAAACCTAAAAACCAAACTGCCACATTCAATTGCAGCACTATCCACTTACAACATGCAATCAGGGAGACCGTCACTACGCCCCCAAATATAATACAATAGTTTTAATTAAGCATGTAAGAGTATGCACTTCCGCATGCATAATTTCTGTGTCTGTATTTTTCTTCATGTCTGTGTGTAAACTTGCATAATGCATGCACCTGTGTTTCTGTGTAGATCAATGAATGTGTGTCTGCATGTTTGTCTGTTCATGTCTGTGTCTACCTGTCGACATAACTACATACTAACCTGTGGTGGCTGGTGGCACTTTACATCGGAGGACAGGCTCATAGTAGGCCTAATGGCTGGAATGAAATGAATGGAACAGTATCAAACACATGGAAACCACGTGTTTGATACCATTCAATCGATTCCATTCCAACTGCCATTACTATGAGCCGTCCTCCCCTCACCAGCCTATACTGATGTTAACTACATGATATAATCCATGTAACAGCTACTAATTCATCTGTCCCTTCCAGGCGGGGAAGAAGTGTGAGGAGGCACGTCAGGAGAAGGAGGCCATGGTGATGAAGTATGTGCGCGGGGAGAAGGAGGCTCTGGACCTGCGCAGGGACAAGGAGGGGCTGGAAAGGAGGCTGAGGGAGGCCACCAAGGAGGTGGACCGCCAGGCCCTCAGGGGAAACCAGTTGGCCCAGGAGAAAGGCCGGCTGCAGCAGCTCCACGACACCAAGGTAACGCATGGGGAAGTGTTAAAGCAACCAAGTTCCACATGTTCAGCTGCTAAGGTGGCGCTGGCGCAATGTTAGATGGACTTTCTGACACCACTGCTGCTTTATTTGCACTGGCAAATCAATATTTACTTTAAGGTACTGGAAAGTCTGCTCTTTTGCATCATCACACCTTTTGCTGAAACTTTACTGCTGACCATATCAACAGTGGACTACTGAACAATATGTTCTTTGAGTAAAGTGATCCTTTAACATTAATTACTAATGAAACGGCATACAGTGCTTGTTACATCCTAATGGAATCCATCTCTTGTTGTCCTCAGGAGGGAGAGGTGAGCAGGCTGAGTCGGGAGTTGGAGAACGTCAAGGAGGTGATCAACTCTCATCTCATCAAGGTCAAATGGGCCCAGAACAAGCTAAAGAGTGAGACCGACGCCCATAAGGTAAGACCAAATGCATTTTTTACACTGTTGAATAGTAAGGCTACAGCCACACAGAATGAACATGGATGAAATCCTATATGCTTTCTTCAGTTGTCTATTTTTGTCTGTCAAAAGTTCAACTCAAGTTTATTTTTGGAGAAGTAGCATACGTAAAAAGCAGACATATTGTGCGTTTTTTGACAGACAATCATCTCCGTTGATGATCAATGGATGACTCCCATTGAAAAACCAATGGCTCAATCTGTGATTTTCGGACACAAAATCGCTGTGGCCAAAGCCTGAATATTAATCGCATCAGGATAAAAGTTAAAAGACAGGAAGAATCAGGATGGAAGTGGCAGAAGAATAATAGTCCCACACGCTATTATACGCCCAAATACAGTATGATTGTATGTGACTTAGTTTATGATTTTCAAGGTCATTATCTGTGAGTCTGCATTTTTTGGGCTGCTACTCTAAAGAACCAACAAAATGACCAGATGAAACCTACCCCCACAAAAAATAAGAATTACACTATTTGTCTGATGGAGATTAAAAACAAATTCATTTGGGTTCCTGGATCCTTTTACAGCATTTTAAGGCTTCGTTGAGACAACTTATCAATGACCCAAGTCCAGCTCATTTGATCCCTACCATTGTGTCGCTGAGTTGTCATAATGATTCAGCAAATGTGCATTATCCTAGGGGGGTTGGAAGACACTGTAAATAACCTAATTTATGTCCCTCTTACTGCCTGGAATGCCTCTGCTGATCCTACAGCTATTGTATGCAGTAATCATATGCCTATGAACCAGAGTAATACTGTTAGCACTGAGGTGGTGTGCCCTAGTAGGAAGTCCACTGTGTGCAGCTCACGTCTACCTCTGCTAAGCTTCCCAGTAAAGCAATAAAAAGAATCTAGCATCACAGAAAAGTGTTCAAAATAGCCTACATTAACATATGTATCTTAAGAAACAAGGTTCATGAAATAAATAATTTGCTAGTAACAGATGACATTCATATTCTGACAATCTCTGAAACTCACATAGATAATACCTTTGATACAGTGGTAGCAATACAAGGTTATAACATTTACAGAAAATACAGAAATGCCAATGGTGGAGGTGTTGCGGTCTATATTCAGAACCACATTCCTGTAAAGCTTAGAGAGGATCTCATGTTAAATACTGTTGAAGTAATATGGCTACAGGTTCACCTGCCTCACCTAAAGCCCATTCTGGTGGGAAGCTGCTATAGACCACCAAGTGCTAACAGTCAGTATCTGGATAACGTGTGAAATGCTTGATAATGTATGTGATCTCAATAGAGAGGTATACTTTCTGGGTGATTTAAATATTGACTGGCTTTCATCAGGCTGCCCACTCAAGAGAAAGCTTCAAACTGTAACTAGTGCCTGCAACCTGGTTCAGGTTATCAATCAACCTACCAGGGTAGTTACAAACAGTATAGGAATGAAATCATCAACATGTATTGGTCATACAGTGGGGAGAACAAGTATTTGATACACTGCCAATTTTGCAGGTTTTCCTACTTACAAAGCATGTAGAGGTCTGTAATTTTTATCATAGGTACACTTCAACTGTGAGAGACAGAATCTAAAACAAAAATCCAGAAAATCACATTGTATGATTTTTAAGTAATTAATTTGCATTTTATTGCATGACATAAGTATTTGATCACCTACCAACCAGTAAGAATTCCGGCTCTCACCGGCCTGTTAGTTTTTCTTTAAGAAGCCCTCCTGTTCTCCACTCATTACCTGTGTTAACTGCACTTGTTTGAACTAATTACCTGTATAAAAGACACCTGTCCACACACTCAATCAAACAGACTCCAACCTCTCCACAATGGCCAAGACCAGAGAGCTGTGTAAGGACATCAGGGATAAAATTGTAGACCTGCACAAGGCTAGGATGGGCTACAGGACAATAGGCAAGCAGCTTGGTGAGAAGGCAACAACTGTTGGCGCAATTATTAGAAAATGGAAGAAGTTCAAGATGACGGTCAATCACCCTCGGTCTGGGTCTCCATGCAAGATCTCACCTCGTGGGGCATCAATGATCATGAGGAAGGTGAGGGATCAGCCCAGAACTACACGGCAGGACCTGGTCAATGACCTGAAGAGAGCTGGGACCACAGTCTCAAAGAAAACCATTAGTAACACACTACGCCGTCTTGTATTAAAATCCTGCAGCGCACGCAAGGTCCCCCTGCTCAAGCCATCGCATGTCCAGGCCCGTCTGAAGTTTGCCAATGACCATCTTTATGATCCAGAGGAGGAATGGGAGAAGGTCATGTGGTCTGATGAGACAAAAATAGAGCTTTTTGGTCTAAACTCCACTCGCCGTGTTTGGAAGAAGAAGAAGAAGGATGAGTACAACCCCAAGGACACCATCCCAACCGTGAAACATGGAGGTGGAAACATCATTCTTTGGGGATTATTTTCTGCAAAGGGGACAGGATGACTGCACCGCATTGAGGGGAGGATGGATGGGGCCATGTATCGCGAGATCTTGGCCAACAACCTCCTTCCCTCAGTAAGAGCATTGAAGATGGGTCGTGGCTGGGCCTTCCAGCATGACAACAACCCGAAACTGATTTCTTTTGATTTTCCCATGATGTCAAGCAAAGAGGCACTGAGTTTGAAGGTAGGCCTTGAAATACATCCACATCAAATCAAATCAAATAAAATTTTATTGGTCACATGCGCCGAATACAACAGGTGCAGACATGTACACCTCCAATTGACTCAAATTTTCTGGAATTTTCCAAGCTGTTTAAAGGCACAGTCAACTTAGTGTATGTAAACTTCTGACCCACTGGAATTGTGATACAGTGAATTATAAGTGAAATAATCTGTCTGTAAACAATTGTAGGAAAAATTACTTGTGTCATGCACAAAGTAGATGTCCTAACCGACTTGCCAAAACTATAGTTTGTTAACAAGAAATTTGTGGAGTGGTTGAAAAACGAGTTTTAATGACTCCAACCTAAGTGTATGTAAACTTCCGACTTTAACTGCATATGCTATCGGAAAAAGTATCATTAGGTTGTGTTTATGAAGGTCTTAGATTAAGATATAAATTGAAAGAACATAACATTTTCATTAGTTTGTTACTATAGGCTATATGTGAAAAACGTCTAAAAACACAGAATTTCAAGTGTAAAATAAATGTTATTCGCGGAGTGCCTTGGTTACATCTGTGAAGCAAAAAGGATATGCGTTGGAACACAGTAAGAGCTTCTTTTTATAACGATAAAACAAATAACTTAGGGGACATGACTAAGGCATTTTGGCCCGTTTTTCTCTACCTTGACATTTTGGCTTCTACAGTGCTCTTGATTTCTATGGATTCAGCTACAAGTAAAATAATGTCAAAACAGACTTTTGAGACTTTTATATGAGTGATTATGTGTCATAAAGGCAAAAACAAAAAACACATGTTGAAATTCTTTGGTTGTATATGACAAAGAAATGCACAGTTTGAGGAAGTAGGTTTTCAACAATAAAATCTGGTTTCCCCAGGTCTTGAGTACCTCTTAAGTTTTATGGAGCAAAAATGTGACTGACCGGCTCGATTCGGTCTTATGTAGCAAAATTTGAAATTGTGTTTTTTACGGTGGATAAAAGTAGAGACTCAGAGCTAGAAAATTGTATATCATACACTACAGTTGAGGAACAATGGGAAAGTACAGTGCCTTTCAAAAGTATTCATCCCTCTTGGCGTTTTTCCTATTTTGTTGCATTACAACCTGTCATTTAAATTGATTTTTATTTGGATTTCATGTAATGGACATCCACAAAATAGTCCAAATTGGTGAAGTGAAATTAAATAAATAACTTGTTTCAAAAAATTATAAAAAATAAATAACTGAAAAGTGGTGCGTGCATATGAATTCACCCCCTATGCTATGAAGCCCCTAAATAAGATCTGGTGCAAACGATTACCTTCAGAAGTCACATAATTAGTTAAATAAAGTCCACCTGTGTGCAATCTAAGTGTTACATGATCTGTCACATGATCTCAGTATTTATACACCTGTTCTGAAAGGCCCCAGAGTCTGCAACACCACTAAGCAAGGGGCACCACCAAGTAAGCGGCACCATGAAGACCAAGGAGCTCTCCAAACAGGTCAGGGACAAAGTTGTGGAGAAGTACAGATCAGGGTTGGGTTATAAAAAAATATCTGAAACTTTGAACATCCCACGGAGCACCATTAAATCCATGATTAAAAAATTGAAAGAATATGTCACCACAACAAACCTGCTAAGAGAGGGCCGCCCACCAAAACTCACGGACCAGGCAAGGAGGGCATTAATCAGAAAGGCAACAAAGAGACCAAAGATAACCATGAAGGAGCTGTAAAGCTCCACAGCGGAGATTGGAGTATCTGTCCATAGGACGACATTAAGCCGTACACTCCACAGAGCTGGGCTTTACGGAAGAGTGGCCAGAAAAAAAGCATTGCTTAAAAAAATATATAAGCCAACACGTTTGGTGTTCGCCAAAAGGCATGTGTGAGACTCCCCAAACATATGGAAGAAGGTATTTGGTCAGATGAGACTAAAATTGAGCTTTTTGGCCATCCAGGAAAACGTTATGTCTGACGCAAACCCAACACCTCTCATCAACCTGAGAACACCATCCCTACAGTGAAGCATGGTGGTGGCAGCATCATGCTGTGGGGATGTTTTTCCATCAGCAGTGACTGGGAAACTGGTCAGAATTGAAGGAATAATGTATGGCGCTATATACAGGGAAAATCTTGAGGGAAACCTGTTTCAGTCTTCCAGAGATAGGAGGAGGTTCACCTTCCAGCAGGACAATGAACCTAAGCATACTGCTAAAGCAACACTCAAGTGGTTTAAGGGGAAACATTTAAATGTCCTGGAATGGCCTAGTCAAAGCCCAGACCTCAATCCAATTGAGAATCTATGGTATGACTTAAAGATTGTTGTATAGCAGCGGAACCCATCCAACTTGAAGGAGCTGGAGCAGTTTTGCCTTGAAGAATGGGCAAAAATCCCAGTGGCTAGATGTGCCAAGCTTATAGAAACATACCCCAAGAGACTTGCAGCTGTAAATGGATTTATCAGTAGTAAATCAGATACAATATAGGAAAATATCTAGTCAATAGGGACGTGTCTAATGTTGATGATTATTTTACAATATTGAGGACATGCAAAGATGCAGAGAATTAAGTTGGGTTAGTCGGTGAGTGGAAAAAATGATTGACATTTATTTAACATTTATTTACGTTTATTGGTGAGTGAATTTTTTTTTGTTTTCATTTATTTATTTTACTCTTTAATGATGAGCGGTGTGAGGGAGTTGCTTTTTCCACAAGCCTTTTCTCATGGCAAGCTAATGAAACTGTAAACACACTAGCTAGCTAGCACACTAGAGCCAGCTAGCGCACTGGACAGTCTAAATTGGAAAAACACTTGCTTGAGTTTCAAAAATAGTTGCTAAATGAAGGACTGCAAGCGCCATTTGAGCCGTGACTTGAGCTACCGAAACAGGTGCGTCTTTTTCACTGTTCACCGCTTACTCCCGTTTCAATAGGGTGATATTCCCTTAATATTGGGGGTTGACACATACAGTTAACAGCATTAACAAAAATGATTCCCCTTTTAACCAAGTTACCCGCATTTGGCAGGTGTACATTTTTTGCCCTGTGTTTAATATGTGAGCTTAAACTGGGTGGGCAGGCTTTTGTTAAAAATGAAAGTGAATTATTCTGATGAAAATAAGCTCTTTGCTTTTATGAAGACAATGTAGGGAGAAGAATTGTGTGATATATTGCCTTGTATTCTTTGTTGTTGTCAGATGCACATGAACAAATGGAACACTATTGTCAACATGAATTAATAGTTGTCTTCAGCACAAAATTTCACTTACCTTTTTCGGGCAGCCACCAAGCAGATTCCACCTGCCTTTCTGTTCAGTTTGCATTTCCCCCAGGCCATCAGGCTATCAGGCAACCGTTAATGTCAAACCCTGTAATTGGATTGTGATTATACCGATGAATGAATGCTGCACACAATGTGCTTATTTTCCATTCCATTCAATTTTTTTATTTTTATGGAACAATGTTTGATTTGATGTGTATGAAATTGTTTGGTGAAATATGGATAAAAGGAGCGTAGCCAAATTACCTATAATTCTGCACCTTTTGATGGTTGTATTTGTGTGTATGCAGTTTTGATTGTGACTGCAAAGAAAATATTGATTTAAATGTTATTTTTTTAAGACAGACTAACTTTGTTTTGTCAGCTTGACTCAAGCGGTATGTATGTTTGTGATCATATTTTTGTCGGCAGTCGTGTTCTTTTGAGGAATGTATTTGCAATTTTTATGGTACCATTTATTTTTGATGGCAACTACATTTTGAAAATGCATTTACTGTTTTGCAAAAGGCCACAGTTCTGTGTTGTGAGTACACTGTTTTGAAAATTGATAACATTGTTCACAAAATGCTTGTATGCGATGAGAAAAACTGTAACATTCACCGTCTTCTTCTCACCACAGGAGACTAAAGTTAAGCTACGAGAGACCACGGCCAAACTCACCCAGGCGAAGGAGGAGACGGAGCAGATCCGCAAGAACTGCCAGGACATGATCCGCACATATCAGGTGTGCGTCTGTGTGTTTTCAAAGATGGAATACCTGTGTAGATGAGCTTTATTAGAAATCCAAAGAAAGTATCATGTGACTTATCTTCTGAAATCAGGCTAGTTTCTGTCCACTAGGGGCCAGTAGAGGGCTGTGTCCTTTCAAATGCTATCTGGTGCCGTATTATGTATCAAGCGACATGCTGTAGGAGTGCAGATTTTTGCCTTTTAGAGCACAATGAATATGATGCGGGGGACCTGATCCTAGATCAGCACTCCTACTCTGAGACACTTGATACATATGGCCCCAGATCTTTGCTTTGGAATTTATTAGGATTATTCAGTGTTTTCCATTAGCGCCGGCTGTCGGCAAATCAGCCAGTTACAGACGGCTACATTTTCCGCTTCATATTAACTAGGCTACTTTTCATTTAAAAGTTTCAATTCGCCAGTCCGTTTCGTTCTGAACAGAACCATTCTTTTTTTGTTGTTCTATTCCACTGTTCCGACCAGCAAAGTTCTGAGCCAGTTCGAACCCCAAAAAAGTACCGGTTTATATCGGTTCTTTCTGTTCCTTTTAAAACCTCTGAAATATAGTTATTTTTATTATTATTTAGCGCGACATTAAATGACTTCACCGATCAGTGCGGATAAAGCAGCGTGCTGTGGAGCGGGTAAGCAATTTAATCTGTATAAGAAAGTTGTTAAGAGCAAATTGTATTTTGCCGTAACAGCATGGTTTAAGCATAATGAAAGACAAACACACACACTGTGCTGCCAGTCACAGTGTAGGGCGCGAGATGCAACTGACATTTTGAGGGTGAGGAGACAGCGAGAGAGGATGACGGAATCTTGCTTTGAAGCACTGGGCATCTTGTTAAGACATGCCTTCTCTGAATTAGGCCCACAGAATTATAGCTACAGATGAGCGGCATCTATGGAGGAAAGTTAAATGTATTTGAACTTCTGAGTTGGTTTAACGTTGGACCAGAGCAAACTTTAGCTAGCTAGCTAGCTAGCTAACAAGCTTGTATGTGCAGAGCAGCACTAGAATTAAAAACACGTCTTACCTTTTTGTTGTTAAGAAATCCAATGTGAAATGTGATAACCTTAACTAGCATTGGAAAAAGTCTATCCTTTCTTCTTTAATTAAACCTCTCCATAATTTCTGAATTACGCTTGTAACGTCGTCAGTAGGCTACAATAACATATGCTTCAGAGGGGAGGGGCAGGTAGCCTACACACACATGCACGCACACCCCCTGGCAAAGATTTCCAGCTGGCAGGCAGACGCTGGAATTATGCCACGTTCACGTGTTAGTCAAAAACTCTGAAATCTCTGACTTGCTAACTGGTTGTAGTTATACACGTGCTGCGTTCAACCAGCTAGCAAGTCGAACATTTTCGAGTTTCCTAGTTCTGACAAGCACGTGAATGCGGCATACGTTTCTGAGTGACAGAGTGCGGGCTTTGCATAGGCGCCTTGTTGCGATTTTTGTGGGACTGGAAAAATAACATTATTAACCGGTTCCCATGCTTTTAAAATAACGGTTCTGTTCTAGAACAGTAAAAATCACGTTCGTTTCGGGTATTGTTTCTCAAATAATTTGGTTATTTTCCGGTTTTCGGTTCATTTCCCTGAGCTGGTTCCAACCCTTGGTTGCAGTATAATTGATTTACAGGGAGGAGGGAGAGAGCACATGAGGCTCATGAATTTGCACGTCCCATGTAATGTAAGTGGTAACGATAAGTCAAAATCCACAACTTAGCCTAATGATTGTTTTCTGACACATTCATTTATTTTCTTTCACGTGTTTCACATAGCCAGCCACGTGGAGTTTGTGGCGCATAGTAGGCTATTTACTGTGTGTTGATTGACAACTGAACAGCAAGTGTTGACTAGTTTATAAAACTTAGCTAACTGACTGAATAAAGTCGATCTCCTATATTCCTTTGCCATTCATAAATCATGCAACGTGGTTATATGTCCATGGTATTGCATCGGGACAAGTAAACCAAAGGATTTCCTGGGTTTCCTTTCCTAGGATGTCAGGGCTTGCCAAACAATGACGCTAAAGTGAGTGACTCTCGTCTCGTCAGTCAGTGTAGCCTACCGAATCACATCGTTGAGAGAGCTGTTCATTTGGCTCCCTAATCTGCATAGGCTACTGGTAGGTCTATTCTTTCGGCGATTATCTGCAGATAAATTATGAACACATTCGATGAACTGCCAAGGCAGCAGCTACTCTTCCTGGGGTCCGGCAAAATTAAGGCAGTTATACAATTTTAAAAACATTACAATACATTCATTACAGAATTCACAACATACTAAGTGTGTGCCCTCAGACACATACTCCACTACCACATTTATACAACACAAAATCCATGTGTACGTGTGTGTATAGTGCGTATGTTATCATGTGTGTATGCATGTGTCTGTGCCTATGTTTGTGTTGCTTCACAGTCCCCGCTGTTCCATAAGGTGTATTTTTATCTGTTTTTTAAATCATATAGGCCTAGACCGAGACAATATCCAAAACAACTAACAATACACTGAATTCATACATTTCCAGTCATTTCAATTGTACAGTCATGTCTTTCTACACAATACCACAATACGTTTTTACAATCTGGGAGATAAACTCTATAAAGTATTCAATAATTTAGCTGTGTATTTCAGATGGAATCAAGGCATTAGTATGTACCAGAAGCCACCAAAATAGAGCCTCTTCTGCAAAATCCCCTATTCTATTCTATTTGGCTGGCGACTTTATGTACTTGTGGAAAACACTGGTTATTCTGACTCACTCTCTCCCTGTTACCCTTAAATCAATATTTTTTCTCTTTACTCCTTGTTTCTTTTCTTCCTCTCTTATGATCTCTCTCCATCCTTCGTTTTTCCTCCTCTCTTTCTCTTACCACATCCTTATTTATTTTTCTCTCTCTCCATCCTCTCTCACTCCTTCCTCCATCTGTTGCTCCTTCCCCGCTGTTCCTCTCTGTGCTTGCTCTCTTTAACCCCCCCCCCCCCCCCCCCTCGCTCTCTCAGGAGTCAGAGGAGATCAAGTCGAACGAATTGGACGCCAAGCTGCGCGAGACCAAAGGCGAACTGGAGAAACACAAACAGGAACAGACAGACCAGCTGGAGGTCCGACACAACACACACACACACACACACACACACACACACACACACACCGACATACACTTACACACTGCCCCATTTACACTGCCCTCTTTTAAGATTCACACTTAAGATAAATTGCAGAGAAATTATCAATATTTAAGCCATCGGTCACATCAACAACAACTCAAAAGACTTCATAACTGCTGTTTGTCATTTATGCAATGCCCTGTTGCCATGGCAATCAACTTAATTCAAGGTCTCATTTGTAGTATTTTGGGAAGTTTTTTTTATGAGGATGTTCAGCTTTGATTTGATTAATGTTGCTTTACTGGAAGTGTTATTGCTGGTTTGCATTAACCTCACCTATGCTCTCCAGATTCCAACCATTCACGTATTGCTTGAGTAATATCCCAAAGTCACCTCAGGCAACTGAGAAATAGGAAAGCTTTAACATGAACGAACTTTGACAGTGTCCAAAACAATATTAACAGATATTCTGAAATGGAAGGAGAAAGATATCTCATTTGCTAAATCACTTTGAACAGTTACAGGTGGACAATCTGAATGAACATTCCAAAATGTTGTAGGAAAGCATCAGTAGTTTCAAGTTTGATTAGTCTTATGTACGGGATACACATGGTATACACCGTCCAACGAAATGCTTACTTGGAGGTTCCTTCTCGACAATGCAATAACAATAAGTAATAATAAAATATAAGAATACGAACATAAAGTAAATGGCTCAGTAGAATAGAATAACATTTTTAGCGTGAGTATAATTAATACAGGAAGGCACAATTTATAGTCCAATATTAGCTATTCTTCTTACTACTGTACATGTTCTAGAAAGCATTTCGTAACGTCATCGCGTATAGGTGGCAGTTGGATCCGAAACACTAGCTTTTCAGACTATCTAACCTAACGAATGCTCTGCTCTGATTGACAGATGCACCATTCCAAGGCCAAGGAGCTAGAAGACCTGAAGAGGACATTCAATGAGGGGATGGATGAACTGACCACCATGCGCGCAAAGGTGTGTGTCTGTGTGTGTGTGTGTGTGTGTGTGTGTGTGTGTGTGTGTGTGTGTGTGTGTGTGCGCGTACGCGTGTCTGGGTCTCTGCATGTGTGTGTGTCTGTCTCTCTCGCCTCGTTTACACCTTGCACTAATGTGGTTTTCATTGTCCGATCAAGATGATCGAATCACTATCTAATTAAGTTCTGTCACGTTTACACATGGTATTAAAATGTCTGTTATCCATCCACTCTGTCTGCGTCGTGAACACATTTCCTGATCCCCCCATGTATTACATTTATTTGATATTGTTTCATGCTTAGACAATTATTGAGACCTTGAGTCTATGTTGTCACTTGTCAAATAATTGTACTGCGCTATAATGATGATTAAAGTGGTTTCATCATCCAGATCTGTTTACACCTGTAAGATATCCAGATACAATGCGTGCTTGACTACCTCCAGAGACATACAATTTTGCCATGGCTTATGCCTTGTTCTTATGCTATCTGAGTGACTCAAACATTATAACAAAATCAATGGGGGCCGCATGCCAATACATTTTAGATTCTCCCTGACTGTCTATTTTTTTGAGGGGGTGATTGTTAGTTCTCAAAGATGATCTTATTACAAAATATATTGCTCCATTATTGTCTACATACTTTATATCTGGTTTTAGTTGTTGAAGTTTACACTGAAAACGTTTTACCACCCTAAAATTATTTTAATTAATTAATTTGTATTATTATTTTAAAAAATTGCAGTGGCGGCCACGATTTAGCAGCGGTGGTGTGCCGCTGCAAAATGCATATAGGGAAAACACTGACACAAAAATGTGGGCACAAACAGAATGTGGACAAGATCAGGACAAAGGATGCATGTTAGCACCAGGTATAAATGGGGCTTCTCTCTCTCTGTGTGTGTGTGTGTGTGCTGGGTCCCAGGTGAAGTGTCTGGAGGATGAGAGGCCTCGCTGGGAGGATGAGCTCTCCAAGTACAGAGAGATCATCAACAGGCAGAAGGCTGAGATCGCGAGACAGAGAGACAAGCTGGGAGAGATACACGCACTGGAGGAACAGCACCAACGGTGAGCCAACACACGTACACACACATACCTACACACACAAATGTACACACGTACAGAGACAGGCTAGTCGGTTGACCTTGTATTGCTTGCCTCTGCACCGTTTGGCTGATCCTAGTGTGTGACCTTGTGAATGAATGCCAATTCTCCAAAGTGGCATCCTGTCCTGTCTCTCCCAATCCTCATTGATTCGACAGCACTGTAAAGGGAAACGCAACACAGTAGAGGTTGAATTTCCGTCCCATTTTTGTCACCTGTCAAGGCATTCTGAGGACAAATAAATGGGCCATAGGAAAGGGAGCAACTTAAGAGAAATGGCTGTCACGGTCCATGGTGACATCCCTGTGCACTTGTCCACATGTACACTTCTGAGTGCACACTGACCTATGGTGTGTGTGTGTGTCTTACTAGCACTGATTTTGCTGATAGCTGCTTTGAGGAAAGCTTCACTTGCAATGACTGTGATTTTGTGTGAAATTCTCACCTACCTTGGTTGAATGCACTGTGACTGTAAATCGCTACAGATAATTGTCTGCTAGATACATAAATGTGATGTGCTGTGCGTGCAATGTGTCTTCCTCAGGGACGAGCATGAGATGGCCAGTCTACGCGAGGAGGTGGAGAGCGTGAACGTCCAGATCGGTGACCTCCAGCTGGATGTGCAAGGCAGCCGGGAGCGGGAGGCCGAGCTCCTGGGCTTCACGGAGAAGCTAAGCAGCAAGAACGCCCAGCTGCAGTCGGAGAGCAATGGCCTACAGGCCCAGTTGGACCGACTGGGCACCGACTCCATGGAGCTGCAGGGCCGACTGGATGAGACGCAGACAGCACTGGCCGACCAGGTAAGACGACACAACATAAGACTACTGTTTTCAATGTTTTTGTCATTTTTAATTATAAGGTTTACAAGGTCATTTGAAGTAGTACATTTTTTCCTAGGGGAGAGTAAACAATGATGAAACTGACAATAATTGAACAGAACAAAACAGAATAGAAAGAGACATAACATAGTACAAAAAGGGCCGCAATATTCAATTACCTACAGAGAAAAGAGCCCAAAAAGTACTCTCATTCTTTTTTTTTTTTTTATAAGGCCCAGTGCGGTCAAATGTGATTTGCCTGTGTTTTATATATATTTCCACACTGAGGTTGGAATAATACTGTGAAAATGATGATAATGCCCTTGTAGTGTAAGAGCTGTTTGAAAAGATCGCCTGAAATTCCAGCCTGTTTTGGTGGGGTGAAGTTAAATTAGTTAATAGACCAATAAGAAAGAGAGCCAATAACAGCTCGTTTTCAGTTTTCCCCTCCCAGACAGTCCTTGCAAAATTCTTACTTGAGAAATTGCTCTTTGTTAAGAAGCCATTTTTGTTTATTGTTTACCATTTTAATTGAAAACAGTAAAAGTAAGGTACTTAATTGTTACCCAGAAATGATTTGATATTGAGATAAAAACGGCTACATTGAACCTTTAAAGGAAAGATTCACCGATTTTGTATTTGTATTTTTATGTTATATAGTTTTTGTGCGTCTCTGAACGATGTTCTATCGATTCCCGGGGTAATTTCATGTTTTCATTTGTATCTGAGCTATTCGCCATTCAAGGAAGTTCAATCAGGCAGATATACAGCCAGTATGATGAGTTTTGCATCATATGACACGGCAATAGCTTAGATACACATGAAAACACGAAATGACGCTGGGAATCGATAGAACATCACTCAGGGATGCACAAAAACAATAGAACATTCAAAATGGGTGAATCTTTTTTTTGGACAGCATGGAAATGAGAATGGGGGAATAGGTGGAAGTACAGTACAGAAACTGGCACAACTAGGATTCAAACCCCCTGTTGTTTGGAGCCTGTGTCGTCCAGAGGTGACGACCACTACATCAACAACCACCAGCACCTCATTCTTTCATTCAAAACAGGGACAAATACTATTTGTTGTTTGTGGTCGAAGTCAGTCCCTTTAGTAAAAAAAACAAGGCCGAAAATGGCAGGACCAGGTTTCCCGATAGGGATGGAACTTAAGCTTACGAGTGTTTTAATGATTTCTATAACGGCCAAAGATGTAACATGCATTTCCCAAACCACTACATAGAGAGAACATTCACTAAGGGTGTCTTTGAACATGTGTCCATACTGATAAGATCGAAAGGAAGGCAGCGCTGCTCCCGGATCAGCTTTCTTCATTCAAATTCTTACCTTAACATCAGAATGAATACACAATACTGATGACGGATCAAGTCCTGGATAGACTATCATATATGGCTTCAAATTTTGAGGCTATTTATTCTAATGGCTTAGCCTATAATTATATTTGGCACATCATTGCGCATGTTGTTATACATCATGAAATGCACTCAGTGGCCAGGTTTTTAGGTACACCCATCTAGTACCGGGTCGGAGCCCCTCTTTGCCTCCAGTCTGAATTCTTCAGTGCATGGAAACGTTGCTTAATTGGTATCAAGAGACTTAACGTGTGCCAGGAAAACATTCCCCACACCATTACACCATCGCCACCAGACTGAACCGTTGACACCAGGCAGGATGGGGCCATGGACTCATGCTGCTTACGTCAAATCATGACTCAGCCATCAGCATGATGCAACAGGAACCGGGATTCGTTGGACAACTCCTCAATTGTCCAGTGCTGGTGATCGCGTGCCCACTGGAGCGCTTCTTCTTGTTTTTAGCTGGTAGGGGTGAAACCCGTTGAGGTCATCTGCTGCAATAGCCCATCCGTGACAAGGACGAGTTGTGCGTTCCGAGATGCCGTTCTGCACACCACTGTTGGACTGCGCCGTTAGTTGCCTGTTTGTGGCCTGCCTATTAGTTTGCACGATTCTTGCCATTCTCCACTTTTTTGGTTACTACATGATTCCATATGTGTTATTTAATAGTTTTGATGTCTTCACTATTATTCTACAAAGCAGAAAATAGTAAAAATAAAGATAAAGCCTTGAATGAGTAGGTGTGTCCAAACTTTTGACTGGTACTGTACATGCATACATACATACATACATACATACATACATACATACATACATATATACACACACACAGACATACACATATAAATATATACACATACATACATACAGTGAGGGAAAAAAGTATTTGATCCCCTGCCCATTTTGTACGTTTGCCCACTGACAAAGAAATGATCAGTCTATAATTTTAATGGTAGGTTTATTTGAACAGTGAGAGACAGAATACCAACAAAAAAATCCAGAGAAACGCATGTAAAGAATGTTATACTTTTTTAAATGAGGGAAATAAGTATTTGACCCCCTCTCAATCAGAAAGATTTCTGACTCCCAGGTGTCTTTTATACAGGTAACGAGCTGAGATTAGGAGCACACTCTTAAAGAGAGTGCTCCTAATCTCAGTTTGTTACCTGTATAAAAGACACCTGTCCACAGAAGCAATCAATCAATCTTATACCAAACTGTCCACCATGGCCAAGACCAAAGAGCTCTCCAAGGATGTCAGGGACAAGATTGTAGACCTACACAAGGCTGGAATGGGCTACAAGACAATCGCCAAGCAGCTTGGTGAGAAGGTGACAACATTTGGTGTGATTATTCGCAAATGTAAGAAACACAAAAGACCTGTCAATCTCCCTCTGCCTGGGGCTCCATGCAAGATCTCACCTCGTGGAGTTGCAATGATCATGAGAACGGTGAGGAATCAGCCCAGAACTACACGGGAGGATCTTGTCAATGATCTCAAGGCAGCTGGGACCATAGTCACCAAGAAAACAATTGGTAACACACTACGCCGTGAAGGACTGAAATCCTGCAGTGCCCGCAAGGTCCCCCTGCTCAAGAAAGCACAGATGCATGCCCGTCTGAAGTTTGCCAATGAACATCTGAATGATTCAGAGGAGAACTGGGTGAAAGTGTTGTGGTCAGATGAGACCAAAATAGAGCTCTTTGGTATCAACTCAACTCGCCGTGTTTGGAGGAGGAGGAATGCTGCCTATGACCCCAAGAACACCATCCCCACCGTCAAATATGGAGGTGGAAACATTATGCTTTGGGGGTGTTTTTCTGCTTAGGGGACAGGACAACTTCACCGCATCAAAGGGACGATGGACGGGGCCATGTACCGTCAAATCTTGGGTGAACCTCCTTCCCTCAGCCAGGGCATTGAAAATGGGTCGTGGATAGGTATTCCAGCATGACAATGACCCAAAACACATTGCCAAGGCAACAAAGGAGTGGCTCAAGAAGAAGCACATTAAGGTCCTGGAGTGGCCTAGCCAGTCTCCAGACCTTAATCCCATAGAAAATCTGTGGAGGGAGCTCAAGGTTCGAGTTGCCAAACGTCAGCCTCGAACCTTAATGACTTGGAGAAGATCTGCAAAGAGGAGTGGGACAAAATCCCTCCTGAGATGTGTGCAAACCTGGTGGCCAACTACAAGAAACGTCTGACCTCTGTGATTGCCAACAAGGGTTTTGCCACCAAGTACTAAGTCATGTTTTGCAGAGGGGTCTAATACTTATTTCCCTCATTAAAATGCAAATCATTTATAACATTTTTGACATGCATTTTTCTGGATTTTTTTGTTGTTATTCTGTCTCTCACTGTTCAAATAAACCTACCATTAAAATTATAGACTGATAATTACTTTGTCAGTGGGCAAACGTACAAAATCTGCAGGGGATCAAATACTTTTTTCCCTCAGGCTGTGGAGGGATCCAAGTTGTGGATTTAAGAGAAAACATGAATCATCAGCGTACAATGACACCTTTTTTTTTTAGCCCTGGATTTTTAATCCCTTGATATTATTGTTGGATCTGATTTTAATAGCTAACATTTAGATGGCCATAATAAATAGATATGCCGATAGTGGACAACCTTGTTTTACTCTTGATGTTTTAAAACTTTCTGAGCAATAGCGATTATTTCCTATTTTACACCTAATGTTACAATACATGATTTTAACCCATTTCATAAGAGATTCTCCAAAATTTAAATGTTCCAGGCATTTATATATAAACTCCAGTCATACTTTATCAAAAGCCTTTTCAAAGTCTGCTATGAATAGCAGGCCTGGTTTCCCAGATTTTTCATAGTGTTCTACTGTTTCCAGGACTTGCCTTATATTATCTCCAATGTATTGTCCATGTAAAAAACCTGTCTGATTAGGATGAACAATGTCCGACAATACCTTTTTAATTCTATGTGCTATATGTTTTGATATAATTTTTGCGTCACGACACTGAAGTGTAAGGGGCCTCCAATTCTTTAAATGGACTGGTTCTTTATATTTCCCACTTGTATCCTGTTTGAAAAGAAGCGTGAATCATCAATATTTGGTCCCTAAAGGTTAATGAGCCATATCTGTTTATGGTCCAATAACATATTTAAAATCATCCATCTACCTTGGGGATCTGTTTGGACAATTTGCACATTCTGATCAAAATTACTGTTAATTAATATCATCACCCCTTTTGAGTTTCTTTGACAGTGGGAGAAGTATAATTGCCCCCGGATCCCTAGGCCCCCCGAGAGGCCAGGACCCATCCTTCGAAAACAGTGCACTGTGCCACCCACAGAACAGAAGCAGATCAACCTCTAAAAGTATTTCCAATGCTTTCACCTTAATTTGCTTTATATATAGCTATTAAAAAAATATATATATTCAAATATCTTGCGTATCTTTATTTCCATCATTAACAATTAATATGCGTAATAATGTTGGCAGTTCATGCAAAGGATTGTTACCTATAACCAGGATCGCCATTGCATTACATTACATTTTTGTCTACCAATTATTATTTTAGCAAACAGTTAATTGTGATTGCAACAGATGCGGGATACACACACACACACACACACACACACACACACACACACACACAGACACACACACACACTCTCTTACACACTCAACCGCTTTCCCCCACAATCAACCATAAGCTCAGATGCTTAACGGTTGTTACATCCCAGAGCCCAACTCAAGGAAGAACCTGATGTATGAATGCATATACATTTACAGCTGTTTGAGAAAGCATGCAAGATTGAGCAAAAATTGGCAGGTAGCTTAGTGGTTAAGAGCGTTGTACCAGTAACCGAAAGGTCGCTGGTTCTAATCCCCGAGCCAAGGCGACTAGGTGAAAAATCTGTCTGTGCCCTTGAGCAAGGCACTTAACCCTAATTGCTCCCGTGAGTCGCTCTGGATAAGAGCGTCTGCTAAATGAAAAAAAATAATAATAATGGATTGTCCGAGTGTGACCCCCTCCCCATGGGTTACTGCAGCCAGTGTTGCCAGCACTGCCACTACCTGGGTGGGGGTAACCCACTGAAATCCCCACCGGCTAGGTACAAGGTCGTCAAGGTTCTCATTAGCAGCTTTGAGAATTTCCTTGTATATTATGCTCTCCCATCAATGGGCTCTGGCTTTGTAGGACCAACCCTGCCAGGCAGGCTCAGAATCTTGAGGGTGCGGTGCTGCTCTAGGAGGTCTCTGACTGTATTTATCTTTCTGTTTTGGCTGCATATTGGCAACTTACAGCAGGCCCATAAAACAGATAGGGACTTCTCTTTGGTGTATGGGTCGCTCAGGTGGGTCCCACATTTTTTTTTGGGGATGTATACTTTATTTTAAAATGTATATCCCTCATCTGCACAAAATTGAAAGCTCTCTCACAACCCCTGTTCACAGACACACATTGGTTCTGGGATTTGCAACCATTTCCTTTCTCACTCACTTAACGCCACACTTTCCATCTCAATATGACTGTAAGTCGCTTTGGATAAAAGCGTCTGCTAAATGGCATATTATTTGTATTTATATTATCAATACATCCACACATACCCACATACTGTGCCTTCCATCTCTTCTGTTTGCTGTGTTTTTATCTCCACCATGTTGATTGAGTAGTTGTGTGTAATTTTGAATTCCTTAAAGTGAGTGTGGAAGAGGTGAAAAAATTATTGTTGTCTATCAACAATGACAAGCCACCGGGGTCTGCCAACTTGGATGGAAAATTACTGAGGATAATAGCGGACGATATTGCCACTCCTATTTGCCATATTTTCATTTTAAGCCTACTAGAATGTGTGTGCCCCCAGGCTTGGAGGGAAGTAAAAGTCATTCCGCTACCTAAAAATAGTAAAGCCCCCTTTACTGGCTCAAATAGCCGATCAATTATTATTTGGTCTCCACAATTCTTTATTTCACTATTAATATTACAGAACCTTTGTTTTTGATTCAAAACTTAATATATCCATGTAAATCAGAAAATAAACAGAATTGGTATTGACAAAATTATTAACACTCTAGACTTAATATTTGGTAGCACAGCCTTTGGTCAAAATAACAGCAATCAAGCGCTTCCTATAGCCATCGATGAGCTTCCTGCACCTCTGTACTGACAGTTTGGCCTGCTCCTCTTGTGCAAACTGCTCTAGTTCTCCCAGATTTGAAGGGTGCCTTCTCCCAACTGCTGTTTTCAGATCTCTTCAGAAGTTTTCAATGGGATTTAGATCTGGACTAATTGCTGGCTACTTCAGAACAGTCCAGCGTTTTGTCTTAAACCATTCCTGGGTGCTTTTGGAAGTGTGTTTGGGGTCATTGTCCTGCTGGAAGACCCATGACCTTCGACGGAGACCCAGCTTTCTGACATTGGTTCTGACATTGCACTCCAAAATGCCTGGGTATTCTCCTGATTTCATGATGCCATGCACATGTTCAAGGCACCCAGTGCCAGAGGCATCAAAGCAACACCAAAACATCACTGAACCGCCTCCATGTTTGACTGTTTGGAAGGTGTACTTTTCTTTGAAGGCTTCCTTTTGTTTTCTGTAAACATAGAGATGGTGTGCTTTACCAAAAAGCTCAAATTTAGTCTCAGCTGTCCACAGGCCATTCTCCCAGATGGATTTTGGCATGTTCAGGTGTGTTTTGGCAAATTGCAGTCGGGCTTTTTTATGGCTCTCTCACAGCAGTGTGGTCCTCCTGGGTCTCCTACTACCTCAACTAGCCGGTGGCCCCGCACATTGACTCTGCACCGGTACCCCCCTGTATATATAGCCTCCCTACTGTTATTTTATTTTACTTCTGCTCTTTTTTTCTCAACACTTTTTTGTTGTTGTTTTATTTTACTTTTTTATTAGAAAATAAATGCATTGTTGGTTAAGGGCTGTAAGTAAGCATTTCACTGTAATGTCTACACCTGTTGTATTCAGCACATGTGGCCAATAAAATTTGATTTGATTTGATTTTATAACCCCCTTTCATTGAGTTGGCGACGGAGGGTGCGAGTTGAAACTGTTGTACCTTGTGTCTGAAGGTCAGCTTGAATCTCTGTGGCAGTTGATCGAGATGCTTTCTACACCATTAGAACAATCCTTCACTGCAATCTTCCATCAAGTTTTTCTCTTGCGGCAACGTCCAGGGCCTTAAACTTTTTGATAACATTACGTCCGGTGGAAACAGGAACATCATGGAATTGTTTTCAAAAAGGTCATATCAAGGATCATTTTGCTATTTGATTTTTAATTTTATGACCCCTTGAAGTATCCCAAAAATATTTAAACAAATTATTTGATGCAAAATTGTGTTTGGCTTTCGTGCTATTAGCCCATACAACGCATTGAATAACACTACATGGAACAACAGATAGTCCCCCCCCCCCAAAAAAAAAAGAGACCTGTGGGCGTCCTAGAGCAAAATAACTGACATGTACGTGTTCGTGAGAGGCTCACCTTTTCACAGAGGGTGAAGCAGTAACATTGCTATGAAACAGTTGTATCAGTGTGTAGCCCAAACTGTTTGGACACTACAGACAGAAATTGGCATATCAGCTGTACCGACTTCAGACGAACCCCAAGAAGCTTGTGGGGGTCGTAGAGCAAAACGGAGAGGGGTCATCATAGTTTGTAGGCTAAACCATTCGGACACTACAGACTATTTTGTGAGAAGAACGATTTTCGGGATGTCTCATGGTCTGACAAACACCGCTCCAACTCTGTCACCTTTCACCGCAGATGCGGAAGTGGATTTTGACTCATCCAAATACAATAAAAATTATCTCTCTAGCTTAAACTGACAGATCTTTATTGGGATTTTTGCATTATGCTAATTTGATTTCCGCGGGGGAGCGGACATCGCCCTTAGGGGGTTAATTATGAAAATATAAAACAATCCGTATTACTAGGCTATTCAAAATCAAATACAAATTCACAATAATTGTAGGCTACCTGTAAGCCATTCTGCACAATCAATGAACCAACAGCATCGCTTAGGTCTATCCGTTCTCTCCCAGAATCATGGAAATAAATTTTGGAGCATAGCATATGGTAACCAGTCCATCCAGTATGCATAATAATACAGTCCACACAAAGGCGATTACTCAAATTTGTTTAATTTTGGAGTATAGACTAGACCAATTGTGTACCAAAGACATCTTAAAACAGTTTTGTTTTATGTTTTTCTGTTATGCGTAATATGCGGTAGGCTATGTATTGTATAAGGCACAATCATAATTTTTATTCACGTTTTTTGGGGGGCTATGCATATACATCAGCTCTAATATGCTTATGGGTCTTTTGAATTAATCATCACCTTAGAAAGCGCTGTCAATTTCGTTGTTAGGCTTTGAAACAACATCCACAACGACCATGTTTTACACTCAGTTTCAACCTGCTGTTGAACTTTTTTCTTCAAACTGATCATCACAGTGAGGTGAGTTTTAAAAGCAGGATACTGTTTTGTTGATAACTGTTCGATGTCATTTTCGATAGCATTTGCATTGATGTCAGAGTAGTTAGAGGGACAATAGAGCCCTGAGTACCAGGCCATTAGGACCTGATGGTTAGAGGGACAATAGAGCCCTGAGTACCAGGCCGTTAGGACCTGATGGTTAGAGGGACAATAGAGCCCTGAGTACCAGGCCGTTAGGACCTGATGGTTAGAGGGACAACAAAGCCCTGAGTACCAGGCCGTTAGGACCTGATGGTTAGAGGGACAATAGAGCCCTGAGTACCAGGCCGTTAGGACCTGATGGTTAGAGGGACAATAGAGCCCTGAGTACCAGGCCGTTAGGACCTGATGGTTAGAGGGACAATAGAGCCCTGAGTACCAGGCCGTTAGGACCTGATGGTTAGAGGGACAATAGAGCCCTGAGTACCAGGCCGTTAGGACCTGATGGTTAGAGGGACAATAGAGCCCTGAGTACCAGGCCGTTAGGACCTGATGGTTAGAGGGACAATAGAGCCCTGAGTACCAGGCCATTAGGACCTGATGGTCGTTAGAAAGTTGGGTACTTCCAAAGCATATCCAGAGTGCATAAAGGGAGATTACCGTGAATCAACGATCACATGGAATTTTACTGCGGTCAAAACTCATGACTGCCGGTGTGGTGTTAGTACGGTCACCGCAACAGCCCTACACGTGACTCACTGTCTGCAGGAGCGAACCATTTTTGTGAAATGACTGGCCACTAAGGTAAAAATGAAGGTAACCTACAATAGTAAAATAGAGCTCAATTGATTGAATATGCGATATGAATTTCAAATCATGCGCCGAATACAACAGGTGTATTGCTTACTTACAAGCCCTTAACCAACAATGCAGTTTTAAGAAAGAATACCCACCCCAAAAAATCTTAATAATAATACTATATAAAATAATACGAAATAAAAGTAAGAAATAATAAAAGAGCAGCAGTAAAAATAACAATAGCGAGGCAATATAAAGGGGGTACCGGTACCGAGTCAATGTGCGGGGGCACCGGTTAGTTGAGGTAATTGGGGCAATATGTAGGTAGAGTTATTAAAGTGACTATGCATAGATAATAAACAGACAGTAGCAGCAGCTTAAAGAGGGGTGAGGGGCAATGCAAATAGTCTGGGTAGCCATTTGATTAGATGTTCAGCAGTCTTATGGCTTGGGGGTAGAAGCTGTTTAGAAGCCTCTTGGACCTAGACTTGGCGCTCCGGTACCGCTTGCCGTGCGGTAGCAGAGAGAACAGTCTATGACTAGGGTGGCTGGAGTCTTTGACCATTTTTAGGGCCTTCCTCTGACACCACCTAGTATATAGGTCCTGGATGTACTGGGCCGTACGCACTACCCTCTGTAGTGTCTTGCAGTCAGAGGCCGAGCAGTTGCCATACCAGGCAGCGATGGTGCAGCTGTAGAACTGTTTGAGGATCTGAGGACCCATGCCAAATCTTTTCAGTCTCCTTAGGGGGAATAGGTTTTGTCGTGCCCTCTTCACGACTGTCTTGGTGTGCTTGGACCATGTTAGTTTGTTGGCGATGTGGACACCAAGGAACTTGTGCTCGGTCCTCTTCTTTTTCCTGTAGTCCACAATCACAACATTTGTGTTGATAACGTTGAGGGAGAGGTTGTTGTCCTGGCACCACACGGCCAGGTCTCTGACCTCCTCCCTATAGGCTGTCTAGGTCGTTGTCGGTGATCAGGCCTACCACTGTTGTGTCATCGGCGAACTTAATGATGGTGTTGAAGTCGTGCCTGGCCATGCAGTCATGAGTGAACAGGGAGTACAGGAGGGGACTGAGCACGCACCCCTGAGGGGCCCCCGTGTTGAGGATCAGCGTGGCGGATGTGTTGTTACCTACCCTTACCACCTGGGGGCGGCCCGTCAGGAATTCTAGGATCCAGTTGCAGAGGGAGGTGTTTAGTCCCAGGGTCCTTAGCTTAGTGATGATCTTTGAGGGCACTATGGTGTTGAACGCTGAGCTGTAGTCAATGAATAGCATTCTCACGTAGGTGTTCCTTTTGTCCAGGTGTGAAAGGGCAGTGTGGAGCGCAATAGAGATTGCATCATCTGTGGATCTGTTGGGGCGATATGCAAATTGAGTGGGTCTAGGGTTTCTGGGATAATGGTGTTGATGTGAAGACTATGTTGCCTATATATGCCTAATTACCTTATAATGCAGTCATCTCGGTTTTCAGTTCAGGGTGTCTGCCGGTCCTTAAGTCTTAAAATGTCTTAAATTCAGTTTTCAAAGGTCTTAAAAAATGTGACGTAGATGACTACAATGTTTCCATTATATTGTGCAGCTGCTTAATTTTTACCACCATGGAAAAATTAACAAAATGTAACATCAAATAATACCTGAGGCGCACTTTCAAGATGTTAGAGAGCTATCCACATGTGTGCACATCATGTTTGTGTGCCAGTGTGAGTTGGGCCGTTGCCAGAAGAGGGAGCAAGATAGCCTATACAATTTGATAGACCATAACACTAAGTAGAGCTGGGATGTTAAACCGAAAATTACTGACACCGACATTGCCCTCCTCTTACCGAAGCAGTTTTGCTTACAACGTTCCTGCAGATTTTGGGGTTCTAAAAGCATTATTTGGTCAACAGTAATGTGCATTAACCTCTTCATCACGAGGTTCCCCATATCCGGGGTACTCCTCCCGCAATCTCAAACAATGATGCAGTACGGTTTTTAAACATGTGTGAATACCTGAATGTTATACGTCTCAACTGTGAATAAGCGTCTAAACTGTGAATCTAGCTAATCAGTTGTTGCCCAAATGAAATAATATTCAGAGCAAATATATAAGCATATAGCAAAACCAGTACTGTATTTTGAAACCGTGCATGCTCGTATATTCGTAGACAGACAGGTTGAGAAAAATAAGTTATCTACACAAACGATACACTATTCGAAACCTGCTACCTCACAGATTCCAACAGTGATATATGAATGTACAAATATAGTCATATGTTAGTGAAATTAAATGACTTTTGCTGTCTGGTACCTGATAAAAGTGAAATGGCACTGATGGTGCCCAATCTACCCAAATGTCTCCATTTGGTAATCCGCCTAAACATACTAAAACCCCTACAACGTTGGTTTACTTTACTTTATTCGCATCAAACTTCACATAAATACTCATCAGATATTGGGCAGATATATGGTCCCATAGTGTTTAGGGGCTGCAGCTGCATAAGTCCAATAAAGCATTCCCTATAAAACCTGAAGTTAATTTCAGGCGGAATCAAAACCTCCCAATTTATGCTGTGTTCGAGCTTCATGTACTCTGACACAGTAATACTCACATTAATTATTTCACTTACATTTAAATTTAAATGTTAGTCATTTAGCAGACGCTCTTATCCAGAGCGACTTACAGTTATGCATACATACAATTAAATTTTTCATACTGGCCCCCCGTGGGAATCGAACCCACAACTCTTGCGTTGCAAACGCCATGCTCTACCAACTGAGCTACATCCCTGCTGGCCCCTACCCTGGACGACGCTGGGCCAATTGTGCGCCGCCTCATGGCAAAATTAAGGCAGTTCATACAGTTTTAAAAACATTACAATACATTCACAGATTTCACAACACACTGTGTGCCCTCAGGCCCCTACTCCACCACTACCCCATATCTACAGTACAAAATCCATGTGTACATGTGCGTATGTTATCGTGTGTGTGTATGCATGTGTATGTGCCTATGTTTGTGTTGCTTCACAGTCCCCGCTGTTCCATAAGCTGTTTTTGTATCCGTTTTTAGAAATCTAATGCAACTGCACATGGGGACACAGATCGTACTCTTTGGAGAAATGTCCTCTGGTCTGATGAAACAAAAATATAACTGTTTGGCCATAATGACCATCGTTATGTTTGGAGGAAAAAGGGGGCAGCTTGCAAGCCGAAGAACACCATCCTAACCGTGAAGCACGGGGGTGGCAGCATCATGCTGTGGGGGTGCTTTGCTGCAAGAGGGACTGGTGGATATTATGTGGATATATTGAAGCAACATCTCAAGACATCAGTCAGGAAATTAAAGCTTGGTTGCAAATGGGTCTTCCAAATGGACAATGACCCCAAGCATACTTCCAAAGTTGTGGCAAAATGGCTTAAGGACAACAAAGTCAAGGTATTGGAGTGGCCATCACAAAGCCCTGACCTCAATCCTATAGAAAATGTGTGGGCAGAACTGAAAAGGCGTTTGCGAGCAAGGAGGCCTACAAACCTGACTCAGTTACACCAGCCCTGTCAGGAGGAATGGGCCAAAATACACCCAACTTATTGTGGGAAGCTTGTGGAAGGCTACCCGAAAGGTTTGACCCAAGTTAAACAATTTAAAGGCAAGGCTACCAAATACTAATTGAGTGTATGTGAACTTCTGACCCACTAAGAATGTGATGAAAGAAATAAAAGCTGAAATAAATCATTCTCTCTACTATTATTCTGACATTTCACATTCTTAAAATAAAGTGGTGATCCTAACTGATGTAAGACAGGGAATGTTTACTAGGATTAATTGTCAGGAATTGTGAAAAACTGAGTTTAAATGTATTTGGCTAAGGTGTATGTAATAATAATAATATGCCATTTAGCAGACGCTTTTATCCAAAGCGACTTACAGTCATGCGTGCATACATTTTTGTGTATGGGTGGTCCCGGTAAACTTCCGACATCAACTGTATATACTACCAGTCAAAAGTTTGGACACACCTACTCATTGTGTGGGAACTCTTGGCATTCTCTCTAACAGCTTCACCTGGAATGCTTTTCCAACAGTCTTGAAGGAGTTCCTACATATGCAGAGCACTTGTTGGCTGCTTTTCCTTCACTCTGCCGTCTGACTCATCCCAAACCATCTCAATTGGGTTGAAGTCGGGTGATTATGGAGGCCAGGTCATCTGATGCAGCACTCCATCACTCTCCTTCTTGGTAAAATAGCTCTTACACAGCCTGGAGGTGTGTTGTCATTGTCCTGTTGAAAAACAAATGATTGTCCCACTAAGCCCAAACCAGATGGGATGGCGTATCGCTGCAGAATGCTGTGGTATCCATGCTGGTTAAGTGTGCCTTGAATTCTAAATAAATGACAGACAGTGTCACCAGCAACGCACCCCCACACCATAATATCGTCTCCTCCATGCTTTACGGTGGGAACTACACATGTGGAAATCATCCCTTCACCCACATGCGTCTCACAAAGAGACAGCGGTTGGAACCAAAAATCTCCAATTTGGACTCTTGGCCCAAGCAGGTCTCTTCTTCTTATTGGTGATCTTTAGTAGTGGTTTCTTTGCAGCAATTCGACAATGAAGGCCTGATTCACAAAGTCCCCTCTGAACAGTTGATGTTGAGATATGTCTGTGACTTGAACTCTTGAACTTGAAAACGACAAGTTGCAAAATATAGACAACATTGCTGCATAATATAACAAAATACACAATACAAATTAAAATAGTTGACATCGCCAAATAATATTTTTTTGTTCCCTTAAATCAAAATACATAAAAAAAGCTACATACAAGTTTGTAGGAATAAATGGCTTATAAACATCAGACAGGTTGGGCTAATGACTCCCAAATCTACATTTTACTTCTTACTTATTTGGGCTGCAATTTCTGAGGCTGGTAACTCTAATGAACTTATCCTCTGCAGCAGAGGTAACTCTGGGTCTTCCATTCCTGTGGCGGTCCTCATGAGAGCCAATTTCATCATAGCGCTTGATGGTTTTTGCGACTTACTTGAAGAAACTTTCAAAGTTCTAGACATTTTTCGTATTGACTGACCTTCATGTCTTAAAGTAATGATGGACTGTCATTTCTCTTTGCTTATTTGAGCTGTTCTTGCCATAATATGGACTTGGTCTTTTACCAAGTAGGGCTATCTTCTGTATACCACCCCTACCTTGTCACAACACAACTGATTGGCTCAAACACATTAAGAAGGAAAGAAATTCCACAAATTAACTTTTAAGAAGGCACACCTGTTAAGTGAAATGCATTCCAGGTGACTACCTCATGAAGCTGGTTGAGAGAATGCCAAGAGTGTGCAAAGCTGACATCAAGGCAAAGGGTGGCTATTTGAAGATTCTCAAATCTCAAATATATTTGTATTTGTTTAACACTTTGTTGGTTACTACATGAATCCAGATGTGTTATTTAATAGTTTTGTTTCTTCACTATTATTCTACAATGTAGAAAATAGTCAAAATGAAGAAAAACCCTTGAATGAGTAGGTGTGTCTAAGCTTTTGACTGGTGTGTGTGTGTGTGTGTGTGTGTGTGTGTATATATATATATATATATATACTGCTCAAAAAAATAATGGGAACACTTAAACAACACAATGTAACTCCAAGTCAATCACACTTCTGTGAAATCAAACTGTCCACTTAGGTAGCAACAATGATTGACAATAGATTTCACATGCTGTTGTGCAAATGGAATAGACAACAGGTGGAAATTATAGGCAATTAGCAAGACACCCTCAATAAAGAAGTGGTTCTGCAGGTGGTGACAACAGACCACTTCTCAGTTTCTATGCTTCCTGGCTGATGTTTTGGTCACTTTTGAATGCTGGCGGGGCTTTCACTCTAGTGGTAGCATGAGACGGAGTCTACAACCCACACAAGTGGCTCAGGTAGTGCAGCTCATCCAGGATGGCACATCAATGCGAGCTGTGGCAAGAAGGTTTGCTGTGTCTGTCAGCGTAGTGTCCAGAGCATGGAGGCGCTACCAGGAGACAGGCCAGTACATCAGGAGACGTGGAGGAGGCCGTAGGAGGGCAACAACCCAGCAGCAGGACCGCTACCTCCGCCTTTGTGCAAGGAGGAGCAGGAGGAGCACTGCCAGAGCCCTGCAAAATGACCTCCAGCAGGCCACAAATGTGCATGTGTCTGCTCAAACGGTCAGAAACAGACTCCATGAGGGTGGAATGAGGCCCCGACGTCCACAGGTGGGGGTTGTGCTTACAGCTCAACACCGTGCAGGACGTTTGGCATTTGCCAGAGAACACCAAGATTGGCAAATTCGCCACTGGCGCCCTGTGCTCTTCACAGATGAAAGCAGGTTCACACTGAGCACATGTGACAGAAGTGACAGAGTCTGGAGACGCCGTGGAGAACGTTCTGCTGCCTGCAACATCCTCCAGCATGACCGGTTTGGCGGTGGGTCAGTCATGGTGTGGGGTGGCATTTCTTTGGGGGGCCGCACAGCCCTCCATGTGCTTGCCAGAGGTAGCCTGACTGCCATTAGGTACCGAGATGAGATCCTCAGACCCCTTGTGAGACCATATTCTGGTGCGGTTGGCCCTCGGTTCCTCCTAATGCAAGACAATGCTAGACCTCATGTGGCTGGAGTGTGTCAGCAGTTCCTGCAAGAGGAAGGCATTGATGCTATGGATTGGCCCGCCCGTTCCCCAGACCTGAATCCAATTGAGCACATCTGGGACATCATGTCTCGCTCCATCCACCAACGCCACGTTGCACCACAGACTGTCCAGGAGTTGGCGGATGCTTTAGTCCATGTCTGGGAGGAGATCCCTCAGGAGACCATCCGCCACCTCATCAGGAGCATGCCCAGGCATTGTAGGGAGGTCATACAGGCACGTGGAGGCCACACACACTACTGAGCCTCATTTTGACTTGTTTTAAGGACATTACATCAAAGTTGAAACAGCCTGTAGTGTGGTTTTCCACTTTAATTTTGAGGGTGACTCCAAATCCAGACCTCCATGGGTTGATAAATTTGATTTCCATTGATAATTTTTGTGTGATTTTGTTGTCAGCACATTCAACTATGTAAAGAAAAAAGTATTTAATAAGATTATTTAATTCATTCAGTTCTAGGATGTGTTGTTTAAGTGTTCCCTTTATTTTTTTGAGCAGTGTATATATATCTATATATATCTATATATATCTATATACATTCTTTTTTTAAATTTTTATTCCCGTTCCTGTGGACTGTCATTCCTTTCCCGTCATGTCCCGAAATTGACTTTAAAATGTCACTCCCATTGCTGCAGGAGTCCCGCAGGAACCTCAACACCTGCGGGACTCCCAAGGTAATGTCAACCTCTAGCGGGAGGTTAAAGCATCATCTAACGACGCGCTTATCTGTTCTACGAGTAGCCCGAGTCTTTAATTACAAGCGTTTTCAAGTGCAACTTTAGTAACAATGGTTTTGGGAAACAGCTCAGATATAACAATGCTCCTATGAAGGTTTTAATGATGAACTTAGCCTTAAGATGCTTTTGGGAAACTGGGCCCATGGACTGCAGACCTTCAGAATCGGAGCTGAGCACCCCTTCCCTTAAGAAAATGTGATTCTGTTTGTGTGTCTTTATCTTTTATTCTCTGACTTGCATATTCAATGCATTCTGCAGACTGAGCGTCTCCGGATGGAGGAGGCCCTGCGGCAGGATGAGGTCCAGGCTCTGCAGGCGGAGAGGGCCACACTGCAGACTGAGATGGCCCAGCTGAAGACCCGCCTGGAGGAGCAGAGGGACGAGCTGCATACCCAGAAGAGGAAACAGGCGGGCAACATCAAGGACCTGACCAAGCAGCTAACACAAGGTCAGAAACTAACCATATTCAAATCAAGATGTTACCATGAAACCTTCCATATTTCAGACCTGGGTTCTATTACATGCGTATTGAAATATAGTGGGGGAAAAACGTATTTAGTCAGCCACCAATTGTGCAAGTTCTCCCACTTAAAAAGATGAGAGAGGCCTGTAATTTTCATCATAGGTACACGTCAACTATGACAGACAAATTGAGAATATTTTTTCCAGAAAATCAGATTGTAGGATTTTTAATGAATTTATTTGCAAATTATGGTGGAAAATAAGTATTTGGTCACCTACAAACAAGCAAGATTTCTGGCTCTCACAGACCTGTAACTTCTTCTTTAAGAGGCTCCTCTGTCCTCCACTCGTTACCTGTATTAATGGCACCTGTTTGAACTTATCAGTATAAAAGACACCTGTCCACAGCCTCAAACAGTCACACTCCAAACTCCACTATGGCCAAGACCAAAGAGCTGTCAAAGGACACCAGAAACAAAATGGTAGACCTGCACCAGGCTGGGAAGACTGAATCTGCAATAGGTAAGCAGCTTGGTTTGAAGAAATCAACTGTGGGAGCAATTATTAGGAAATGGAAGACATACAAGACCACTGATAATCTCCCTCGATCTGGAGCTCCACGCAAGATCTCACCCCGTGGGGTCAAAATGATCACAAGAACGGTGAGCAAAAATCCCAGAACCACACGGGGGGACCTAGTGAATGACCTGCAGAGAGCTGGGACCAAAGTAACAAAGCCTACCATCAGTAACACACTACGCCGACAGGGACTCAAATCCTGCAGTGCCAGACGTGTCCCCCTGCTTAAGCCAGTACATGTCCAGGCCCGTCTGAAGTTTGCTAGAGTGCATTTGGATGATCCAGAAGAGGATTGGGAGAATGTCATATGGTCAGATGAAACCAAAATATAACTTTTTGGTAAAAACTCAACTTGTCGTGTTTGGAGGACAAAGAATGCTGAGTTGCATCCAAAGAACACCATACCTACTGTGAAGCATGGGGGTGGAAACATCATGCTTTGGGGCTGTTTTTCTGCAAAGGGACCAGGACGACTGATCCATGTAAAGGAAAGAATGAATGGGGCCAAGTATCGTGAGATTTTGAGTGAAAACCTCCTTCCATCAGCAAGGGCATTGAAGATGAAACGTGGCTGGGTCTTTCAGCATGACAATGATCCCAAACTCACCGCCCGGGCAACGAAGGAGTGGCTTCGTAAGAAGCATTTCAAGGTCCTGGAGTGGCCTAGCCAGTCTCCAGATCTCAACCCCATAGAAAATCTTTGGAGGGAGTTGAAAGTCCGTGTTGCCCAGCGACAGCCCCAAAACATCACTGCTCTAGAGGAGATCTGCATGGAGGAATGGGCCAAAATACCAGCAACAGTGTGTGAAAACCTTGTGAAGACTTACAGAAAACGTTTGACCTGTGTCATTGCCAACAAAGGGTATATTACAAAGTATTGAGAAACTTTTGTTATTAACCAAATACTTATTTTCCACCATAATTTGCAAATATCCTACAATCCTACAATGTGATTTTCTGGATTTTTTTTTCTCAAGTTTGTCTGTCATAGTCGACGTGTACCTATGATGAAAATTACAGGCCTCTCTCATCTTTTTAAGTGGGAGAACTTGCACAATTGGTGGCTGACTAAATACTTTTTTTTCTCCACTGTATGTATTATTTAAACACATCTTTGCTAATAATGTTGTCAAGTCAGCTACTTCTATTTGAAATTATTTTCAAATATTACATTTCTTTTGCTATTCGACGGTTATTACGGTGACCGCGGACATTTGGCTTGCCAATTATCGTCATCCACAGTTCCATAACCCCAGTTCTCTGAAGGAGATGAGGGAGACATTTCACTATGGGAAATGGCCTTGTGCAGGTCATTCGCCGAAGACTTATTCAATCACGCCTAACAGGCCAATAAGGGCTTTGCGGGTGTAAGCCCCACCTGCCTATACTGTGTAACACGCCCCAAGCCATGGTTCCCTCATCCCTCACACAACTCGTGCAAGAGGGTCAATGTGGTGAGAAGTCTCCCTCATCTCTTTCGGGGGAACCGGCAGGTAGCTTAGTGGTTACGAGCGTTGGGCCAGTAACCAAAAGGTCGCTGGTTCAAATCCCCGAGCCGGCAAGGTGGAAGACTGCCATTCTGCCCTTGATCAAAGCAGTTCACCTCCAACAATACCTAGTCTCCGTGCTCTCACTATGGGACACTTGCCCTGATTTCCAATAGCCCGTTTCCTGTGAAGCCAGTGTTGTGTTACATGGTAATGTACCTGATCCATCCTACTCAGCTACAGCGCCAAGGCCTGTGTGCGCCAGGGAGACTGCAGTCCCCAACAACTGTACACTTCGGCGATAGCCTCCACTAACCAGTGGGAAAGGCGTTGTTTGGATGAAGCCCTACCCCGAGCAGGGTTGGCTAGCAATCAAACAGTTGGTCAAACAATATCCCAAGTATAAAGGGTAAACACTTTTTTTTCAGCAAAATAGTGTTTTTTAGACAACTTGGTGTAAAAATAAAAAAATGAAAATGTTTCAGTGTTAACATAAACGGCTAAAACCAGATAGAAAGTATTTACAAAAGTTAAAGCTGCAATATGTAACTTTTTGGGTGACCTGACCAAATTCACATAGAAAAGTGAGTTTTAGATCTGTCAAACAGCCGGTTGGATGTACTGCCAAATCCTCTAAAACGACGGAGGCGGCTTATGGTAGAGAAATGAACATTTAAATTCTCTGGCAACAGCTCTGGTGAACATTCCTGCAGTCAGCATGCCAATTGTACTCGCCCTCAAAACTTGAGACATCTTTGGTGTTGTGTGACATAACTACACATTTTAATCGGCTTCTTGATATGCCACACCTGTCAGGTGGATGGATTATTTTGGCAAAGGAGAAATGCTCACTAACAGGGATGTAAACAAATTTGTTCACAAAATTTGATAGAAATAAGCGTATGGAAAATATCTGGGATCTTTTATTTCAGCTCATGAAACATGTCAACATGTTGCGTTTAAATTTGTGTTCAATGTAGCTTTAAAACCACAAAATACTCTTACCTGCCATGACATACCTGAACCACCTATTGAGATATGCCTGTTGTTAAGTAAGTCGGTTAATAAATTAGGTGAAAAGGAGCCTGGAGTGCGTCTTTAAAATCGACTGTTTCCGGGGTTTCAAAGTGATCGGGGGGGGTCTACTAGGCTAACATATGGAATAGTGAGTGTTGCACGGTATACCGAAACATGAAATAGAATATGAAAAACTGTTTGGTACTAGAATTTCTGTAACTTTCGGTACTTCTGTCAAATGTGTCTCATGTCATATACGGATTGAGAGCATCGAGTCTGTCTAGTAATTTGTCTGAATGTTCTCATGGGGGCAGTAGCTAGCCAGTCTACTTGCACATGCAGCTGACAGCGCGAGCCACTTTTGAGAAGCAAGCAAGAGGAGAGAGAAAATGCAGACAGCATGGCTTCTTCTAATGAAAACATCATACCTTTATGCCCGTAGCTTATTGACAAAACTGGCTGCAGAAGTGAACTATGGGAGTACAATGATTACAGAGCAGATGAGGGCCAGCCCACCGAAACAACTAAGTAAAAGGTGAACAGTGCAGTGCAAGGAAGGCCTCCTGTAGCTCAGTTGGTAGAGCATGGCGCTTGCAACGCCAGGGTTGTGGGTTCGATTCCCACGGGGGGCCAGTATGGAAAATGTATGCACTCAATTAACTGTAAGTCGCTCTGGATAAGAGCGTCTGCTAAATGACTCAAATGTAAATGTAAAATGTTTAGTTCCAAAACGACAGAAAAATCTGATACACATATGCATTGTAACGTTGTGTTGTTATTCTACTAAATTTGAATTATTTTTGAGTGACAATAGCTAGGTTTCCGTCCAATTGGCAACAGATTTTTATGCGAATATTCTAAAATCTGCATAAAAAGTTTGCTGACGACACAACAGTGGTAGGCCTGATTACTAACAACAATGATACAGCCTACAGGGAGGAGGTTAGAGCTCTGGCGGAGTGGTGCCAGGAAAATAACCTCTCCCTCAACGTCAACAAAACAAAGGAGCTTATCGTTGACTACAGGAGACAGAAGAGGGAGTACTCCCCCATTCTCATCGACAGGCCGCAGTGGATAGGGTCAAAGCTTCAAGTTTCTCGGCGTGCACATTACTGAGGTCCTGAAATGGTCTCGCCACACCAACATCATGGTGAAGAAGGCGCAACAGCACCTCTACAACCTCAGGCGGCTGAAGAAATTCAGCATGGCCCTAGACCCTCACAATCTTCTACAGATGCACAATTGAGAGTATTCTGTCGGGCTGCATCACCGCCTGGTATGGTAACTGCTCCGCTCTCAACCGCATGGTTCTCCAGAGGGTGGTGCAGGCAGCCCAACTCATCACTGGGGGCACTCTGCTTACCCTCCAGGTCATCTACAGCCCCCGATGTCAAAGGAAGGCCAAGAAGATCATTAAGGACCTAAGCCACCCAAGCCACGGCCTGTTCACTCGGCTACCGTCCGACAGAAGTAGACAGTACAGGTGCATCAGAGCTAAGACGGAGAGATAAAAAACCCAGCTTCTATTACCAGGACATCAGACAGTTGAACAGTCACCACTAGCCGGCCTCTACCCAGTACCCTGCTATTTGGGTTGTTAATCGGATTTGTCCAGCCGTTCTTGATTGATTGTATTTTTTTTATAGATTTTTTTTTTGGTGCTTATATTTTAATTGTTTGATATTTTACTGCTTTGTTAGGAGCTAGTAATATTTCACTGCTTCCGCTATAACACCTGCTAAACTGTGTACGCGACCAATAAACTTTGATTTGATTTGAAGTACTGCTCCCTTGCGCATGCGAGCAACCTGTCACTGGAAGTGACGGGGAACTGTATGGCCAGGTGATGTTGTACCACAATAAAATCCGGACATACCCCAACTAAAAACCCTTGATGAATGGAGATATCCATACCATGCTGAGAGCCTGTACTGCAGCATTCAATGTCAGCAGAACAAACCCCGACGACTCGGTGTCGCGCTACGCGTACAAGGCAAGCAGGTACGAGCTCCACAAATCCATTAGGGACGCAAAAAGATAAAACAGACTCAAACTTGAATTGATGTTCGACAACTCAGACATCTCGAACACTATTGTTCCCTCCAAGCTCGACACCAAGCTCAGAGCCCTGGGTCTGGGCACCACCTTCTGCAACTGGATCCTGGACTTCCTGACGGGCAGACAACAGGCGGTGAGGATTGGCAACAACACCTCCTCCACACTGACTCCTAATACAGGGGCTCCCCAGGGGTGTGTCCTCAGCCCTCTGCTGTATTCACTGTTCACCTATGACTGCGTGGCTTTGCACAACACCAACTCCATCATCAAGTTCCAGGCTCTGTCGCAGCCGGCCGCGACCGGGAGACTCATGGGCAGCGCACAATTGGCCTAGCGTTGTCCAGGGTATGGGGTAGGGGAGGGAATGGCCGGCAGGGATGTAGCTCAGTTGATAGAGCATGGCGTTTGCAACGCCAGGGTTGTGGGTTCAATTCCCATGGGGGACCAGTATGAAAAAAAAAATATATATATATATGTATTCACTAACTGTAAGTCGCTCTGGATAAGAGCGTCTGCTAAATGACTAAAATGTGAATGTAAATGTAAGTTTGCTGACAACACCACGATTGTAGGCCTGATAACCAACAACGACGAGTCAGCCTATAGGGAGGAGATAAGTGAATTGGCATTGTTGTGCCAGAAAAACAACCTCTCCTTCAACGTCAGCATAACAAAGGTTTTGATTGTTGACTTCAGGAAGCAGAGGAGAGAACATGCCCCGATCCATATCAACGGGACTGCAGTAGAGAGTCGGCTATTTTAAGTTCCTCTGCGTCCACATCACCGAGGACTTGACATGAACCAACAACACCACCGCTCTTGTCAAGAGAGCGCAACAGTGTCGCTACTTCCTAACGTGGCTGAGGAAACTCGGCATGCCACCCCGGGTCCTCTCTAAATACTACCGCTGCACCATCGAGCGTCCTGACCGGTTGCATCATGGCCTGGGACAGGAATTGCTCCGTCCAGGACCGCAGGGCCCTCCAGCGGGTGGTGAAGATGGCCCAGTACATCACTGGGCCCGTGCTCCTACCCATCCAGGACATCTTCTTGAAATGGTGCCAGAGGAAGGCCTGCAGCATCAAGGACCCCGCACACCCCAGCCACGAGCTGTTCACTCCCTTACTGTCGGGCAGACGGTATCGGAGCATGATGTCTGATACCAACAGGCTCAAAGACAGTTTCTATCTACAAGTCATCAGACTGCTGAACACTTGAACTGGACTGACCACCTGCTCTGATTTTCTGCACCTTAGCACACATGCACTCACTCACGCACATACCCACACAGAGATACGCACAAACATATACATTCATGCTACACACACATCACAACTGCTGCTACCAGACTCTTATTATGATTAAGTACTGCACAATTTAAACACTTGCCCCCCAATTCCCCCTTCCCCAAAATGTGTTAATATGGACTGTAAATGATGCCTTCCTGTATTATACTTATGCTACAAAATATGTTCTATTCTTATTGTTGTTGCATTGTCGAGAAGGAAACCTGCAATTAAGCATTTCATTGGACAGTGTATACCATGTGTATCCCGTACGATTAATAAAACTTGAAACTTGTAACCCAAACCGAATGGAACAGATAAGTTGAGAGCTACGTTTTCTGAAGAAAGCTGCCAAACAGACTTCTGAACCGGTGAAGAATGAGGGAACCAGGGCTTTCGGCCTGTTATATAGGAAGGCGGGGCTTACACCCGCAAAGCCCTGATTGGCCTGTTGGGCATGCTTTGAAATCAGGCTTCAGCGAATTACCCGCACGAGGGCGTGTCCCATATTGAGATGTCAACTGAAAATAACGTAATTTTTGTATGCATTGTTTAATGTACTCAGGGCAAGCAAATGGGCTTGTCTCAGTAGTGATGATTAGAGTTGTAGTGACATATTTGGGGGATTTAGAGATATCTATTATTTTGAATGCTAGAAAGTAAACTAAATATTTAATATATAGTATCAGATCAATAAAAACAAATACCTTATTTTGTATTTCTTTTGTTAAATATAATGTGTCTAAGTTTTGTCATTGGTGTAACCACATTGAAAATCACTAATTACAAAGATATACAAGGACCTTGAGCATTTCCTCCAGTGGCAAACTGTAATCAGGGGAGGGGTCTATATTTCAAAAAATTATTAGCTGATTTGAAGATCCCAGTGATAATTTGGTGATATTTTGTCTAAATTAAAAGTTTCATTACGGTGTTACTCAATTTAAATGAAGTGAAATTACATTGTGAGCAAAATGATTAATCATAAATTAAAAAATGGTTAATGACCTTAGATTCTGTGGCTTCCATTGATTGGTGTTACTAATCCTACTGGTGGCACAATGTTAAGTGGTAAAATTATGTAAGTCATTAATCGACCATATTAGTTGATTTAGAGTCGGAAGATGTACCCAAATATACATTTTAAATAAATACAAAATATATACAAAGTTAAATTTCTTTTTTTTTTATGCATGCCCAAATACTACTGCAATTCAAGAACGAACCTAACGCTAGGTCAGAAATGTATCACATTCTAACAAAACAATGAAGTTGCAGACTAGCGTTGGGCTAAGCGGTTGGAAGGTAAGGATTCTGCTCCAGATACACTGAGAGATGGAGTGAGAAAGAGAGAGAGCAGGAGCTAGAGCGCTCAGGGACCCACTCTTAGGACATTGAGAAGGACGAAGGTGGGGATATTTTTAAAGAGCCACACTCTCTGCTCCTTCTCTATAGGTGCTAATAGAAATGTCTTCATGTCAGCTGCTCCCCTACCTCAGCTGGAGAAGCTCTTAGTTTAAGGTATTTTGACATGCAGTGCAGGCCGACTTTCTCATGGGAGGATGTCTTAAGCCTTTGCCATCACTGTGGAATTACAAATACTGATCAAAATCGAGGTGTGTGTGATCGCAACTGCGTGTGTGATAAAGAGTATGTGAGGATGCATCTTTGTGTGTTTGTGCGTGTGATCATGAGCATTCAAGGATGCATCGTTATACTGTATGTTTATGCGTTAAGTGATTTAGTGCGTGTGTCCGTTTCTGTGTGTATCAATTTAATTGACCGGTGTGTTTCTCTGACTGAGCAGCCCATAAAAGGCTGGAGCAGGTGGAGAATGGTGGCTGTGACCGGGACGTCAGCAGCATGGGAAGTCGCTCCAGCTCCTCAGGTATGTTCACTCGGCACCTGTTAATCTCTGACTACATTACCCACAAGACCTCCGTATACCCACTCGACAGAAATAGGTTAAATCAATGTTCTTAGGTGTGCACAACTCTAGATTTCTTACATACTCATATTATTAGGTGTGCATGCAAAGCAAAAGTCCTGACTTTAGATCTTCGTCATACTTCTCCTTCAAATTGTTCTTCCGCACGCTACTCCTCTTACACCATTTAAGCTAGAAACGCCATTCAAACATCATAACATTTAGACTGTGGATTAGGTTGCTTGCATAGAACTTTTTGTTTCTTTTATATTTTTTAAACTACTACACTTTTTGTATTTTCTTTTTGTCCATCTTCATTCACTGTAATGGAACTTTTTTCAGCATTCTAAAGCTCCCCACTTCCAACATTCACAGTAAGCAATAACTTTTGACGCAAATCAGCTACTTTGACCACTTTGCAATCCACTTAGACAAAACGTGAATGCATATTAAATCCTCCTCTACTTCTCTGCTATTCAAATCTGAAATAATAACAGAATGATCTGGTACCGATCAAACGTCACAGCTGTTTAAGTAACTGCATCAACATTTTCTCTAACTTTTTATAAATAACTGATATTTTGACCATAACAAGCTAGACAAAAAGTTATAGGGTATGACATATTCCTCTACTTCTCTCCTTTTCAAGTCTGACGTTTGAACAAAAATATATTCTACCAATTAAAAGATACAGTTCTTTGTAGGAGTGACGAAAAGCATCTAGCTAACGTCAGCTAACAGATTTCACATATCGCGTCATTGAGCAGCCCAAGCGGAGACGTTGCTATGGATACCAATGCATAAAAGGGCCATAGACTAGAATGATTAAAAAAAACAATGCTGAGATGTTTAGACTGACCCTAGTTAGATTGCTTGTCGAAAGATTTTAGAAACTATATATACTTTTTTAACTATATCAAATCAAATTGTATTTGTCACATGCGCCAATTACAACAGGTGTAGACCTTACCGTGAAATGCTTACAAGCCCTTAACCAACAATGCAGTTCAAGAAATAGAATAAAGAAAAGATTTACTAAATAAACTAAAGGAAAAAAAATCTATTAAAAGTAACACAATAAAATAACAATAACGAGGCTATATTTAGTGCGTGTGTTCTGAGAATATGGCCATCATGTTCTGGGTATGTTTCTATCAGAAGCAACACTACCACCCTGGGCCATGTTTCAGCAACAAACTAGCAATGTTACAGGTAGAAATGCAATGACGAGAGCTGATGTGATTCCTTATCAGAGACACGTTTGTTCTACATAGCTTGCGAAAGTATTCACCCCACTTGGCATTTTTCCTATTTTGTTGCCTTACAACCTGGAATTAAAATTGATTTTTGGGGGGTTTGTATCATTTGATTTACACGACATGCCTACCACTTTGTAGATGCAAAATATTTTGTATTGTGGAACAAACAAGAAATAAGACAAAAAAACAGAACTTGAGCGTGCATAACTTATCACCCCCCCAAAGTCAATACTTTGTAGAGCCACCTTTTGCAGCAGTTACAGCTGCAAGTCTCTTGGGGTATGCTTGGCACATCTAGCCACTGGGATTTTTGACCATTCTTCAAGGCAAAACTGCTCCAGCTCCTTCAAGTTGGATGGGTTCCGCTGGTGTACAGCAATCTTTAAGTCATTCCACAGATTCTCAATTGGATTGAGGTCTGGGCATTGACTAGGCCATTCCAAGACATTTAAATGTTTCCCCTTAAACCACTGAAGTGTTGCATTAGCAGTATGCTTAGGTTCATTGTCCTGCTGGAAGGTGAACCTCGGTCTCAGTCTCAAATCTCTGGAAGACTGAAACAGGTTTCCCTCAAGAATTTCCCTGTATTTAGTGACATCATCATTCCTTCAATTCTGACCAGTTTCCCAGTCCCTGCCGAGGAAAAACATCCCCACACATGATGCTGCCACCACAATGCTGCACCGGATGATGTTCTCGGGGTGATGAGAGGTGTTGGGTTCGCGCCAGACATAGCCAAAAAGCTCAATTTTAGTCTCATCTGACCAGAGTACCTTCTTCCATATGTTTGGGGAGTCTCCCACATGCCTTTTGGCGAACACCAAAAGTGTTTGCTTATTATTTTCTTTAAGCAATGGCTTTTTTCTAGCCACTCTTCCGTAAAGCCCAGCTCTGTGGAGTGTACGGCTTAAAGTTGTCCTATGGACAGATACTCCAATCTCCGCTGTGGAGCTTTGCAGCTCCTTCAGGGTTATCTTTGGTCTCTTTGTTGCCTCTGATTAATGCCCTCCTTGCCTGGTCCGTGAGTTTTGGTGGGCAGCCCTCTCTTAGCAGGTTTGTTGTGGTGACATATTCTTTCAATTTTTTAATAATGGATTTAATGGTGCTCCGTGGGATGTTCAAAGTTTCAGATATTTTTTTATAACCCTGATCTGTACTTCTCCACAACTTTGTCCCTGACCTATTTGGAGAGCTCCTTGGTCTTCATGGTGCCGCTTACTTGGTGGTGCCCCTTGCTTAGTGGTGTTGCAGACTCTGAGGCCTTTCAGAACAGGTTTATATATACTGAGATCATGTGACAGATCATGTAACACTTAGATTGCACACAGGTGGACTTTATTTAACTAATTATGTGACTTCTGAATGTAATTGGTTGCACCAGATCTTATTTAGGGGCTTCATAGCAAAGGGGGTGAATATACACTGCTCAAAAAAATAAAGGGAACACTTAAACAACACAATATAACTCCAAGTCAATCACACTTCTGTGAAATCAAACTGTCCACTTAGGAAGCAACACTGGTTGACAATAAATGTCACATGCTGTTGTGGAAATGGAATAGACAACGGGTGGAAATTATAGGCAATTAGCAAGACACCCCCAATAAAGAAGTGGTTCTGCAGGTGGTGACCACAGACCACTTCTCAGTTCCTATGCATCCTGGCTGATGTTTTGGTCACTTTTGAATGCTGGCGGTGCTTTCACTCTAGTGGTAGCATGAGATGGAGTCTACAAACCACACAAGTGGCTCAGGTAGTGCAGCTCGTCCAGGATGGCACATCATTGCGAGCTGTGGCAAGAAGGTTTGCTGTGTCTGTCAGCGTAGTGTCCAGAGCATGGAGGCGCTACCAGGAGACAGGCCAGTACATCAGGAGACGTGGAGGAGGCCGTAGGAGGGCAACAACCCAGCAACAGGACCGCTACCTCCGCCTTTGTGCAACAAGGAGGCCACAAATGTGCATGTGTCTGCTCAAACGGTCAGAAACAGACTCCATGAGGGTGGTATGAGAGCCCGACGTCAACAGGTGGGGGTTGTGCTTACAGCCCAACACCGTGCAGGACGTTTGGCATTTGCCAGAGAACACCAAGATTGCCAAATTTGCCACTGGCGCCCTGTGCTCTTCACAGATTAAAGCAGGTTCACACTGAGCACATGTGACAGAGTCTGGAGACGCCGTGGAGAACGTTCTGCTGCCTGCAACATCCTCCAGCATGACCGGTTTGGCGGTGGGTCAGTCATGGTGTGGGGTGGCATTTCTTTGGGGGGCCGCACAGCCCTCCATGTGCTCGCAAGAGGTAGCCTGACTCCCATTAGGTACCGAGATGAGATCCTCAGACCCCTTGTGAGACCATATGCTAGTGCGGTTGGCCCTGGGTTCCTCCTAATGCAAGACAATGCTAGACCTAATGTGGCTGGAGTGTGTCAGCAGTTCCTGCAAGAGGAAGGCATTGATGCTATGGACTGGCCCGCCCGTTCCCCAGACCTTAATCCAATTGAGCACATCTGGGACATCATGTCTCGCTCCATCCACCAACGCCACGTTGCACCACAGACTGTCCAGGAGTTGGCGGATGCTTTAGTCCAGGTCTCGGAGGAGATCCCTCAGGAGACCATCCGCCACCTCATCAGGAGCATGCCCAGGCGTTGTAGGGAGGTCATACAGGCACGTGGAGGCCACACACACTACTGAGCCTAATTTTGACTTGTTTTAAGGACATTACATCAAAGTTGGATCAGCTTGTAGTTTGGTTTTCCACTTTAATTTTGAGGGTGACTCCAAATCCAGACCTCCGTGGGTTGATAAATTTGATTTCCATTGATAATTTTTGTGTGATTTTGTTGTCAGCACATTCAACTATGTAAAGAAAAAAGTATTTAATAAGATTATTTCATTAATTCAGATCTAGGATGTGTTGTTTAAGTGTTCCCTTAATTGTTTTGAGCAGTGTATAACAATTATAATTCCCTTCTCCCTGCTGCATGCTCCGAAGCACCTCTCACTCACATGGCTCTCCATCCCGTGATCGGGTCTTTCTCACAGGCTACAAGTGAAGACCGACACATCGGGATGCAATTGTGCGCGTCCTTATCTAATTCCGAGGTGCATATTGAAGATATTGGAAGAACTGACAACATTTGCTTTTCGTCAGCCAACAAGATGAGTAGGCCTAACGGACAGCAAAAGCACTAGCCTATGTCTAAATACATTCCCCTCCAAAGTACAAAAGTTGACCTATTCTGTGCGAGAAATAAATATTCCAAACATAGTCTGGGACAGTTGTGGGGTGTGATAGATCCCTAATTAATACAACCACTAGCATCAATAACTATTTTATGCAATGAGGCTGATGTAACAGATCAGAACATTTAGCTTAAAATGTTGATTAACTATTAGGCTATTTCTTCACATTATTAGCGCAGCAGCAATGCGGACACGGCGCAAATGTTTCAAAATCAATTAGCGGGAAAACACTGTTCTCAAAAGGGACCGCAAATGCGATTATGAAAAGGTGCATTTTTATGGTGAAAATGATCTTCACCAAACTTGAAACTCACGCGCCGCCTATTTATGCCAGTTAGGTTCTACACCGGTTGTAAAGCAGATTAATGTGCTTAATTTTAAGAAGTTATTTGGCTACTTTAGTTGTGATGCAAACCTTATCAAAACATATAGTCCTATGGGCTAGGCTACATGAGGTGTGCGACTATGATTAGAAAAAAAAGGCATTGTTTCTTGCATTACGCTGGGCATCATTCACAAGTGATAATACAGTGGGGAAAAAAAGTATTTAGTCAGCCACCAATTGTGCAAGTTCTCCCACTTAAAAAGATGAGAGAGGCCTGTAATTTTCATCATAGGTACACGTCAACTATGACAGACAAATTGAGATTTTTTTTCTCCAGAAAATCACATTGTAGGATTTTTTATGAATTTATTTGCAAATTATGGTGGAAAATAAGTATTTGGTCACCTACAAACAAGCAAGATTTCTGGCTCTCACAGACATGTAACTTCTTCTTTAAGAGGCTCCTCTGTCCTCCACTTGTTACCTGTATTAATGGCACCTGTTTGAACTTGTTATCAGTATAAAAGACACCTGTCCACAACCTCAAACAGTCACACTCCAAACTCCACTATGGCCAAGACCAAAGAGCTGTCAAAGGACACCAGAAACAAAATTGTAGACCTGCACCAGGCTGGGAAGACTGAATCTGCAATAGGTAAGCAGCTTGGTTTGAAGAAATCAACTGTGGGAGCAATTATTAGGAAATGGAAGACATACAAGACCACTGATAATCTCCCTCGATCTGGGGCTCCACGCAAGATCTCACCCCGTGGGGTCAAAATGATCACAAGAACGGTGAGCAAAAATCCCAGAACCACACGGGGGGACCTAGTGAATGACCTGCAGAGAGCTGGGACCAAAGTAACAAAGCCTACCATCTACTGATGGTAGGCTTTGTTACTTTGGTCCCAGCTCTCTGCAGGTCATTCACTAGGTCCCCCCGTGTGGTTCTGGGATTTTTGCTCACTACGCCGCCAGGGACTCAAATCCTGCAGTGCCAGACGTGTCCCCCTGCTTAAGCCAGTACATGTCCAGGCCCGTCTGAAGTTTGCTAGAGTGCATTTGGATGATCCAGAAGAGGATTGGGAGAATGTCATATGGTCAGATTAAACCAAAATATAACTTTTTGGTAAAAACTCAACTCGTCATGTTTGGAGGACAAAGAATGCTGAGTTGCATCCAAAGAACACCATACCTACTGTGAAGCATGGGGGTGGAAACATCATGCTTTGGGGCTGTTTTTCTGCAAAGGGACCAGGACGACTGATCCGTGTAAAGGAAAGAATGAATGGGGCCATGTATCGTAAGATTTTGAGTGAAAACCTCCTTCCATCAGCAAGGGCATTGAAGATGAAATGTGGCTGGGTCTTTCAGCATGACAATGATCCCAAACACACCGCCCGGGCAACGAAGGAGTGGCTTCGTAAGAAGCATTTCAAGGTCCTGGAGTGGCCTAGCCAGTCTCCAGATCTCAACCCCATAGAAAATCTTTGGAGGGAGTTGAAAGTCCGTGTTGCCCAGCGACAGCCCCAAAACATCACTGCTCTAGAGGAGATCTGCATGGAGGAATGGGCCAAAATACCAGCAACAGTGTGTGAAAACCTTGTGAAGACTTACAGAAAATGTTTGACCTGTGTCATTGCCAACAAAGGGTATATAACAAAGTATTGAGAAACTTTTGTTATTGACCAAATACTTATTTTCCACCATAATTTGCAAATAAATTCATTAAAAATCCTACAATGTGATTTTCTGGATATTTTTTTCTCAATTTGTCTGTCATAGTTGACGTGTACTAATGATGAAAATTACAGGCCTCTCTCATCTTTTTAAGTGGGAGAACTTGCACAATTGGTGGCTGACTAAATACTTTTTTTCCCCACTGTATATAATTCCCAAGTGATAGGCTAATATTCTCACCCATCAGACTATTCTTGATTTCATCTTGTCTTTACATATACTAAATAATATAAGTGTTAATTTTATTTATTTAGAATGGACCATTATCATGCACCTGTCTCAAAACAGGGACAGGGGAAAAAATACATGTCATCTATGCACTTAAATAGCGAATGGAGGACACTTTTCCCGTGGTTCATTTTCATGCCAGCCAGGTAGGCAATGCTCCTGTTGTAAAGAGAAGCAATGTGCTTAATATTAGGAAAGTTGAAAAATAAATATAGTAGGCCTAGCCTATAGTAAGCTGATGGGATCCTCCTCTTTTCAAGAGAGGCCATCACACTGTTTTCTCACGCAATTGCATAGCCTATAGAAATGTTGCGCGACATGAGCTCATGGGCTCTCATGATGTGTTTGATTAGAATTTCGAACACATTTGCATTGATGTCAGAATTATTAGAGGGACAATAGAGTGCTGAGTACCAGGCAGTTAGCAAGTTTGGTAGGCTACTAATGACCATCAGCCACATCAGAGCTTGGAGAAGCCTAATTACCGTGACTAAACGGTCACATGGAATTTGACTGCCTTCATGACTGGTGACTGCCGGTGTGGCGGTAATACGGTCACCATAACAGTGCTAACTGCAGACTGTCAGCTTTAATTTGAGGGTATTTTCATCTATATCTATACCGTTTAGAAATTACAACAATTTTTGAACATAGTCCCTTCATTTTATGGCACCAAAAGTATTTGGACAAATTCACTTGTGTGTATTAAAGTAGTCAAAAGTTATGTATTTGGGCCCATATTCCTAGCACCCAATGAATACATGAAGCTTGTGACTACAAACTTGTTGGATGCATTTGCAGTTTGTTTTGGTTGTGTTTCATATTATTTTGTGCCCAATAGAAATTAAGGTAAATAATGTATTATAAACTGGGTGGTTCGAGCCCTGAATTCTGATCAGTATACCACGGGTATGACAAAACATTTATTTTTACTGCTCTAATTATGTTGGTAACAAGTTTATAATAGCAATAAGGCACCTCGGGGGTTTGTGGTATATGGCCAATATACCACGGCTAAGGGCTGTATCCAGGCACTCCGCGTTGCGTCGTGAAAAGAACAGCGCTTATATTTTTTTATTTAACTTTATTTACCTAGGCAAGTCGGTTAAGAACAAATTCTTATTTACAATGATGGCCAAACCCGGACAACACTGGGCCAATTGTCTGCCGCCCTATGGGGCTCCCAATCACGGCCGTATTGTGATACAGCCTGGAATCGAACCAGGGTCTGTAGTGACGCCTCTAGCACTGAGATGCGGTGCCTTAGAACACTGCGCCACTCGGGAGCCGTGGTATATTGGCCATATACCACACCCCCTCGTGCCTTATTTCTTAATTGTGTCATTTTGGAGTCACTTTTATTTATAAGAATATAATATGTTTCTAAACACTACATTAATGTGGATGCTACCATGACTAAGGATAATCCTCAATGAATTGTGAATAATGACACAATACATTATTTACCATTCATTGGTAAATAATCAAAAAGTGCTATAAGTTCTAAACGGTTCATGCGATATGGATGAAAATACCCTCAAATTAAAGCTGACAGTCTGCACTTTAACCTTATAGTCATTGTATCATTGTATAATTCCTCACTGTATATAGCCAATACATTTTGTATTGAGGTTTAAATAAGAAAACAATGTCATAATGAACAGCTAGGTAGCGTGTGCTAGGGAAGATCTCAATTGCATACTCCTCACATCCTCTTTCCTCATCTCCTTCTCACAACCCATTGGAGGAAAAGGTCAGAGGGGAGGGACCTCTGGCTTTCTCATTCAATGGGTTTTAAGAAGGAGACGAGGAGAGAGGACGCGAGGAGTATGCAATTGAGATCTAATCACAGGGCTAATACTAATAACTCCAGACCTGAAGAACTACAGTATGTTGTTTTGTTCCAGCCCTTCGCTAACACACTTGATTCAAACAATCCTCAATGCAGTCTTCAATGCAGACCACGATGAGTTGAATCAGGTGTGTTAGTGCTGGGCTGGAAAAAAGCCTGCTCACACTGTAACTCTTCAGAACCAGCGTTGGTGCACTGCTGCAGACGTAATCTACAGTTGTAGTATTACTTGCCCCACATTGCCTAAATCCTATGCTCTCCCATATCCCTCTGGTTCAAATCCCAGGGCTGATGGGGAAAATCTGGGTGAATGAGCCGGGAACGAGAGTGTTGCTGGCATCAGAATCTCTGGTGCCACCTACTGAAATATAATTATATTTATATGTTTGTGCCCAAAATCTGGGTGAATGAGCCGGGAACCAGAGTGTTGCTGGCATCAGAATCTCTGGTGCCACCTACTGAAATATAATTATATTTCTATGTTTGTGCCCTTGAGGCACTTAACCTGCTGCACGGACGCTCCTCTGTGGATGAGCCTGTGCCGCTCCAGCCTTTCATGTGTGTGCATGTGTGGTGTCCGCGGGGTTGGGAATTTAAGATAGGAAAAGGTTTCGATGGACAATGAAGTTGTATGTTATGTTCTCCAGGCTCCCTGAATGTGCGGCACGGCGGCAGCAGCGTGGAGGAGCGCTCACCGGAGAACCAGTCGGGGCCGACGGTGGTGGACAGCTACCCCGAGGTGGACAAGGCCGTGCTTGTGGAGCGTATCGTGCGTCTGCAGAAGTCCCACGCCCGCAAACAGGAGAAGATAGAGTTCATGGAGGACCACATCAAGCAGCTGGTGGAGGAGATCCGCAAGAAGACAAAGTGAGTGAGAGAAGCCTGGCTTTGTGGCCCCTGTGTGGTCCAGTGGTAACACTCCCAGCAGAAAGCACACATGCACAACTCCGATGGTTATGGGTTCAATCCCTAATTTAGACTTTCTCTCCTTGCCGACAAATAAGGATTTCTTTTACTGGCAGGAGTTGGCTCGCCATTGGCTTTTAGTTTTTTTGTTCTACGGAACTGTTGCGCTGTTGGCATGGTTTGTGTTTTGCAACACTGGATGCTTGGGAAAGTATGGCTATAACAGCTAATACAAGCAGCCTAGAAAAACATGAGGACTTAGTCAAATAGGACGCTAATGGCTAGCAGAAGCATTGCAAAAAATTATGTTAATGGTTAGAACATTTAGCAAACTAATGCTAATGTAATGGTTAGCAGAGGTCTAACCAAAGTGTATCCTAATGACAAGCAGAGAGTCTCTACCATTGGAGCTAAGAACTTTCATTTAGCCTTAACCTGGCTTTAGCCTCCGCTAACTCACTCTGCTCTTACAAACTCTGCTTTGATTCACAGAGTCAGGTGGTGTCATGTGACGTCATTCCCTTTGGAGTGCTAGGGGGATTCTTGAAGGCTGTGTTTGAGTGAATTTTGACAGGTCATTGGCACGTCATCTGTTTATCAGTGTCTTGTCAGACAGTAAGAGTTGGGCGGCATGCATTTCACTCGCTCTCTCACTGACAAACACACGTACACTTGTCCATCTCCTCTTCTGACAGACAAGACTGTCAGGGATATTTATAGCTGCTTGGTCCATGATGCGTCAGTGTCGATCACTAACGATGGCATATCCATATTCATGCCCACCACCTAAGCCAAAGAGACAGTGTGGAACACATCACAAGCGAGGGGGACATGCCACTCCTGACCATGTTACATTTTGCTATCGACTAACTGACCCCGTTTACCGGTTAAAAACCGGTTAAATTAGTTATAAATAGTAAAATGATGTAACCAACAGAAAATACTTGCATGCTTTTGGAAATTGACTTTTTCATTAAGAGCTTAATTTAAAGGTGACAATAGCAGGTAGGGATGTTAACGGTTAACTGTTAATCGGTTAGCCAGCGAAAATACATTTGACCGGTCATGCTTATCGGTCTATAGGTTAATTTGCATAATTTAGTGGAATTAAAGTGGTGTGTGTGTAAATACACGCACACAGCTTACAGAGCCTAGTTTTAGGAGCGAATGGCCAATAACCCGTCAGCTGACACGCTGCTCGCTTAACCCGGAAGCCAGCCACACCAATGTGTCGGAGGAAACACTGTCTAGCTGGCGACCGAAGTCAGCTTGCAGGTGCCTGGCCCGGCACAAGGAGTCGCTAGAGCAAGATGGGTGAAGGAAATCTGGGCCGGCCAAACCCTCCCCTAACCCGGACGACGCTGGGTTAATTGTGCGCCGCCTCATGGGTTTCCCGGGTCTCTAGTGACACGATGCAGTGCCTTAGACCGCTGCACCACGTGGGAGGCCCATCACCCACCACTTTGCATTGTGAGCTTGAGGCAGTATAATTGTTTGAAATCTAATATGTTACTTTACATAATGAGGCATGTCTTACCTTGCTTAAAATTAGCCTAGCCAAAATCCAACTGTAGAAACATGGAGGCAATTATTTTATAAAGAATTTCTAATGCCATTAACCAGCATTTGTCTCCTGTTCTATTGGTTTTCATTATTTCGTTCTCCAGAAGCCAAAGGCATAATCATAGCCATATTAGCAACCCGTCCTAGTTGTTGGCTATTAGATTCCCCCTGCTTTCTAAGCTTCTAACGGAGATGTTCATCTCTGTCACATATAGAACCACTAGCATTAGGCGCGCTGTTTAGAACAGTGTTTTCCCGCGAATTGCATAAAATCTAATACTAAGGAAGTCTCTAGGTTTTGCTCGCCTGAGGTAGAGTATCTTATGATCAGCTGTAGACCACACTATTTACCAATATAGTTTTCATCTATATTTTTTATAGCTGTCTATTTACCACCACAAACCGATGCTGGCACTAAGATTGCACTCAATGAGCTGTATAAGGCCATAAGTAAATAGGAAAACGCTCATCCAGAGGCAACGTTCCTAGTGGCCAGGGACTTTAATACAGGGAAACTTAAATCCGCTTTACCTAATTTCTACCAGCATGTAAAATGTGCAACCAGAGGGGGAAAAAAACTCTAGACCACCTTTACTCTACACACAGAGACGCGTACAAAGGTCTCTCTCGCCCTCCATTTGGCAAATCTGACCATAACTCTATCCTCCTGATTCCTGCTTATAAGCAAAAACTAAAGCAGGAAGCACCAGTGACTCGGTTAATAAGGAAGTGGTCAGATGACGCACATGCTAAGCTACAGGACTGTTTTGCTACCACAGACTGGAATATGTTCCGGGATTCTTCCGATATCATTGAGGAGTACATCACATCAGTCACTGGCTTCATCACTGTGACCGTACGTACATACCCCAACCAGAAGCCATGGATTACAGGCAACATCTGCACTGAGCTAAAGGGTAGAGCTGCCGCTTTCAAGAAGCGGGACTCTAACCAGGACGCTTATAAGAAATCCTGCAATGCCCTCTGACGGACCATCAAACAGGCAAAGAGTCAATACAGGACTAAGACTGAATCGTACTACACCGGCTCCGACGCTTGTCGGATGTGGCAGGGCTTGAAAACTATTACAGACTACAAAGGGAAGCACAGCCGTGAGCTGCCCAGTGACACAAGCCTACCAGACGAGCTAAATCACTTCTATGCTCGCTTCGAGGCAAGCAATACTGAAGCATGCATGAGAGCATCAGCTGTTCCGGATGACTATGTGATCACACTCTCGGTAGCCGATGTGAGTAAGACTTTTAAGCAGGTCAACATTCACAAGGCCGCAGGGCCAGACAGATTACCAGGATGTGTATTCCGAGCATGCGCTGACCAACTGGCAAGTGTCCTCACTGACATTTTCAACATGTCCCTGACTGAGTCTGTAATAACAACATGTTTCAAGCAGACCACCATAGTCCCTGTGCCCAAGAACAGTAAGATAACCTGCCTAAATGACTACCGACCCGTAGCACTCACTTCTGTAGCCATGAAGTGCTTTGAAAGGCTGGTCATGGCTCACATCAACACCATTATTCCAGAAACCCTAGACCCACTCCAATTTGCATACCGCCCCAACATATCCACAGATGATGCCATCTCTATTGCACTCCACACTGCCCTTTCCCACCTGGACAAGAGGAACAGCTACGTGAGAATGCTATTCATTGACTACAGCTCAGCGTTCAACACCATAGTGCCCTCAAAGCTCATCACTAAGCTAAGGACCCTGGGAGTAAACACCTCCCTCTGCAACTGGATCCTGGACTTCCTGACAGGCCACCCCCAATTGGTAAGGGTAGGTAACAACACATCTGCCACACTGATCCTCAATACAAGGCCCCTCAGGGATGCATGCTCAGTCCCATCCTGTACTCCCTGTTCACCCATGACTGCATGGCCAAGGCACGACTCCAACACCATCATTAAGTTTGCAGACGACAACAGTAGTAGGCCTGATCACTGCCAACGATGTGGGGCCTCCCACACCTCTTTCTATTCTGGTTAGAGCCAGTTTGCGCTGTTCTGTGAAGGGAGTAGTACACAGCGTTGTACGAGATCTTCTGTTTCTTGGCAATTTCTCGCATGAAATGGCAATAATTTTTCAGAACAAGAATAGACTGACGCGTTTCAGAAGAAAGTTATTTGTTTCTGGCCATTTTGAGCCTGTAATCGAACCCACAATTGCTGATGCTCCAGATACTCAACTAGTCTCGAAGGCCAGTTTTATTGGTTCTTTAATCAGCACAGTTTTCAGTTGTGATAACATATTTGCAAAAGGGTTTTCTAATGATCAATTAACCTTTTAAAATGATAAACTTGGATTAGCAAACACAACATGCCATTGGAACACAGGACTGATGGTTGCTGATAATGGGCCTCTGTACGCCTATGTAGATATTCCATTAAATCAGCCGTTTCCAGCTACAATAGCCATTTACAACATTAACAATGTCTACACACTGTATTTCTGATCAATTTGATGTTATTTTAATGGACAGAAAAATTGCTTTTCTTTCGAAAACAAGGACATTTCTAAGTGACCCTAAACTTTTGAACGGTAGTGTATGTCTCTGTGTGTGTGGATGGATGCATTCACAGACACAGCAATCAGCTTGTTGGGGGTGAACTACGAGCACAGTGCTTTAGCGGTGGGACAGAGGAGACGGCAACAGAGAGGGCTTTTCTTTCGAAAACAATGACATTTCTAAGTGACCCCAAACTTTTGAACGGTAGTGTACTGTAACTGTGTCAACCATACAGTAACACTATCTATAAATTAACAAACTAATTAGGAATTAATGATTTGTCATAATGAGATGGTAAGTAGCATGAGGTCATAAAGACAGATCGAGACATGCTCAACTATATTGTGCCTCTACCTCAGTTATTCCCTTTTTTGCTTTTCTTTTCTGGTGCCCACTCCTAAAAGGGTTCATTAGACTCCATTGAACAACAATGGCTTTGACTAGGCCATTTTAAGACATTTAAATGTTTCCACTTAAACCACTCGAGTGTCGCTTTAGCAGTATGCTTAGGGTCATTGTCCTGCTGGAAGGTGAACCTCCGTCCCAGTCTCAAATCTCTGGACGACTGAAACAGGTTTCCCTCAAGAATTTCCCTGTATTTAGCGCCATCCATCATTCCTTCAATTATGACCAGTTTCCCAGTCCCTGCCGAGGAAAAACATCCCCACAGCATGATGCTGCCACCACCGTGCTTCACTGTGGGGATGGTGTTCTCGGGGTGATGAGAGGTGTTGGGTTTGCGCCAGACATAGCATTTTCCTTGATGGCCAAAAAGCTCAATTTTAGTCTCATCTGACCAGAGTACCTTCTTCCATATGTTTGGGGAGTCTCCCACATTCCTTTTGGCGAACACCAAACGTGTTTGCTTATTATTTTCTTTAAGCAATGGCTTTTTTCTGGCCACTCTTCCGTAAAGCCCAGCTCTGTGGCGTGTACGGCTTAAAGTGATCCTATGGACAGATACTCTAATCTCCGCTGTGGAGCTTTGCAGCTCCTTCAAGGTTATCTTTGGTCTCTTTGTTGCCTCTCTGATTAATGCCCTCCTTGCCTGGTCCGTGAGTTTTGGTGGGCGGCCCTCTCTTGGCAGGTTTGTTGTGGTGCCATATTCTTTCCATTTTTTAATAATGGATTTAATGGTGCTCCGTGGGATGTTCAAAGTTTTGGATATTTTTTTATAACCCAACCCTGATCTGTACTTCTCCACAACTTTGTCCCTGACCTGTTTGGAGAGTTCCTTGGTCTTCATGGTGCAGCTTGCTTGGTGTGGTGCCCCTTGCTTAGTGTTGTTGCAGACTCTGGGGCCTTTCAGAACAGGTGTGTATGTATGTGTGTATATATATATATATATATATACCGAGATCATGTGACAGATCATGTGACACTTAGATTGCACACAGGTGGACTTTATTTAACTAATTATGTGACTTCTGAAGGTAATTGGTTGCACCAGATCTTATTTAGGGGCTTCATAGCAAAGGGGGTGAATATATATGCACGCACCACTTTTCTGTTATTTATTGAAACAAGTTATTTTTTTCATTTCAATTCACCAATTTGGACTATTTTGTGTATGTCCATGACATGAAATCCAAATAAAAATCAATTTAAATTACAGGTTGTAATGCAACAAAATAGGAAAGACGCCAAGGGGGATGAATACTTTTGCAAGGCACAGTACATGTGGATGATCTTGTTCCTGTAGTGTTTGTAAACACCCTGGTGGGTTGATTAATAACCTCAACCAGATTACAGGCACTGGTTACAGTGAGAAGCTTCCTCTTGAGCGGACAGCTTGATGAAAACCAGTCAATATTCAGGTCCCCAAGAAAGTAGACCTCTCTGTTTACATCACATACACTATCAAGCATTTCACACATATTATTTAGATACTGACTGTTAGCATTTGGTGGCCTATAGCAACACCCCAAAAGAAAAGATGTGCCAAGTGAACCTGCAACCCCAACACTTCAATAACACTTGACACTAAGATCTTCTCTAAGCATTAGCCAGCCTGCCAGCTTAGTGGAGTCTGCCACTAGCACAGTCAGTGTAGTCAGCTCCGCTATCCCCATTGAGACCGTGTCTGTGCCGCGATCTAGGTTGAGCAAAACTAAACATGGCGGTGTTCGCCTTAGCAACTCACTGGAATAAAGACCTCCTCCATTCCTGTCATTATTGAAAGAGATTGTGATATCTCACATCTCAAAATAGGGCTACTTAATGTTAGATCCCTCACTTCCAAGGCAGTTATGGTCAATTAACTAATCACTGATCATAATCTTGATGTGATTGGCCTGACTGAAACATGGCTTAAGCCTGATGAATTTACTGTGTTAAATGAGGCCTCTCCTCCTGGTTACACTAGTGACCATATCCCCCGCGCATCCCGCAAAGGCAGAGGTGTTGCTAACAGTTATGATAGCAAATGTCAATTTACCCCCCAGAAATGACAGTTTTTTTCGTCTTTTGAGCTTCTAGTCATGAAATCTATGCAGCCTACTCAATCACTTTTTAAAGCTACTGTTTACGCCTCCTGGGCCGTATACAGAGTTCCTCACTGAGTTCCCTGAATTCATATCGGACATTGTAATCATGGAAGATAATATTCAAATTTTTGGTGACTTTAATATTCACATGGAAAAGTCCACAGACCCACTCCAAAAGGCTTTCGGAGCCATCATCGACTCATGTCGTTGTCCAACATCGACATGACTTTGTCCAACATGTCTCCGGACCTACTCATTGCCACAGTCATACCCTGGATCTAGTTTTGTCCCGTGGAATAAATATTGTGGATCTAAATGTTTTTCTTCATAACCCTGGACTATCGGACCACCATCTTATTACGTTTGCAATCGCAAAGTCCTTTAAGTCTTTATTGAAGACTCATCTCTTCAGTAGGTCTGGCCCAGGTGTGCGAAGGTGAACGGAAAGGCACTGGAGCGACAAACCACCCTTGCTGTCTCTGCCTGGCTGGTTCCTGTCTCTCCATTGGAATTCTCTGCCTCTGACCCTATTACGGGGGCTGAGTCACTGGCTTACTGGTGCTTTCCATGCCGTCCCTAGGAGGGGTGCGTCACTTGAGTGGGTTGAGTCACTGACGTGATCTTCCTGTCTGGTTTGTCGCCCCCTCGGGCTCGTGCAGTGGAGGAGATCTTTGTGGGCTATACTCAGCCTTGTCTCAGGGTAGTAGGTTGGTGGTCTGTTGATATCCCTCTGGTGGTGTGGGGGCTGTGCTTTGGCAAAGTGGGTGGGGTTATATCCTTCCTGGTTGGCCCTGTCCGGGGGTATCGTCGGACAGGGCCACAGTGTCTCCCGACCCCACCCCTGTCTCAGCCTCCAGTATCTATGCTGCAATAGTCTATGTGCCAGGGAGCTAGGGTCAGTCTGTTATATTATATCTGGTGTGATTCTTCTGTCTTATCTGGTGTCCTGTGTTAATTTAAGTATGCTCCCTTTAATTCTCTCTCTCTCCCTCTCTCCCTCCCCTCCCGGAGGACCTGAGCCCTAGGACCATGCCTCAGGACTGTTTTGCCTGATGACTCCTTGCTGTCCCCAGTCCACCTGGTTGTGCTGCTGCTCCAGTTTCCACTCTTCTGCCTGCGGCTATGGAACCCTGACCTGTTCACCGGACGTGCTACCTTGTCCCAGACCTGCTGTTTTCAACTCTTTCTCTAATGCACCTGCTATTTCAACCTCTAAATGCCCGTCTATGAAAAGCCAAGTGTCATTTACTCCTGATGTACTGACCTGTTGCAACCTCTACAACCACTGTGATTGTTATTTGACCCTACTGGTCATCTATGAACGTTTGAACATCTTGGAGAAAAATCTGGCCCTAATGGCCATGTACTGTTGTAATCTCCACCCGGCACAGCCAGAAGGGGACTGGCCACCCCTCAGAGCCTGGTTCCTCTCTAGGTTTCTTCCTAGGTTTCAGCCTTTCTTTCCTAGCCACCGTGCTTCTACATCTGCATTGGGGTTTTAGGCTGGGTTTCTGTATAGCACTTTGTGACATCTGCTGATGTAAAAAGGCTTTATAAATCAATTTGATTGATTGATTGATATAGCTCTGAATATATACAGCAACACCTCCCCCATAAGCATTTCTGTATTTTCTATAGATGTTATATCCTTGTATTGCTACTGCTGTATCATCAAATGATTTATCTAAGTGAGTCTCAGAAATGGCTAATATATGAATGTTATCTGATGTTACCAAGTTATTGATTTAATGAACCTTATTTCTAAGGCTACATATATTAATATGGGCTATTTTCAGACCTTTCCTGGGTAGCTTATCAGAGATAGACCTAATATGGAAAAGAGCAAACAAAGCGAGATAAAGCAATATACATTCAGCAGTCCATTAATCAATTGGTGTGTGTGTGTTGCGAGGTTGAAGCTACGAACCCATAGGCTTGGCTCTCTCATCCCTTCCAGGCTTCTGGGAGGGAGGATGGACAATGAGCCTGTCATAGCGGATGTAAGCAATGTCCCCACGCGCTCTAGCAGCGTTCATGGCTGGGATAAGTTATTTCCTCTTCTGGCGCACAGCTTCAGGATAGTCCTCGTTGAGGAAGATATACATTCCTCTCAAGTTCTTGGCTCTTTCCAGAACAGCTACCTTGTCCTTGAACCTCAGGAACTTGACCACTATTGGCCTGGGCCTGTCACCTGGGCCGGTGGTGGGTTTTCCAGTCCTGTGGGCGCGCTCCACCTCAATCTTCCTGTGGTCCATCTTCAATTTCTCAGAGATCATTTCCCTCACTTTGTCCTCAGACTCCGTCCAGGTCTCATGTGGAGATTCTGCAATTCCGTCCACAACCATGATGTTCCGCCTTGATTGTCCCTCTGATTTATCCGTCATTGTTATCATGGATTCACACACACAGAACTGATGTCCTCTCTCAATGACTTACAGATTGCTGTCATCTTGCCATTCTCCTGTTTCAACTCATCGAGCTGACCCTGGGAGATCTGCAAACTGTTCTTCAGGTCCTGGACCTCTCTGGTCAGGTTGTCCATTCTTTTATTAGGTGAATCCATCAGTATTTGGACAAAACACTTGAAGATATTTTCTTGTTGTTTTAACAACTGCTTGTAGAACTATTTTTGTTCATTTTAAAAGATCCTTCATGTGTGATAGAGAGAAACCACTGTCCTCAACGGTACTCCCGCCGGCTTTGGTCTTTGTCATGGTAGCTAGCAACATAGGTTACGCTGTTACTCCTCACGGTTCAAGGCAGGGCAGGTCACAGGAAAGATTGAAAACAACAAACAGCAGGGATCTAGACAGCCACAATAGCTAACCGTGTCGCAGGCTGCGTTCAAGCCCTCAAGAAAGGCAGCTAGGCTAGCTGCTACGCCAAATAGCTCCTCAGACCCGGCCTTGGTAGCTAGCAGTCCCAGCAACTGATGACAACTGCGTCGCGGGATCCAAACTAAAAAGTTAGCTAGCTACTAAGAAACATTCCAATACACTTTCAAAACAACAAACATTTCAAAACAACAAACTGAGCTCTCCCTCGTTCCGTGTCAACAGGAAGTGACGTTGATCAGCGAAAAAGTGGGCTGGAAGTAGGGGAGGGTGCTGGGTGTCTGTAGGTGTTCTTCCACCAGCTCAGTTTGTCCTGCTCATTGATGGCCATGAGATTGTTGTGGGGGAGAGAGAAAGATAAAGGGAGAGGGAGAGAGAGAGGGGGAATGAGAGATCAAGGCATGACAGAAATTATCAGTGAGAGATTACTCCTGAGTGGCGCAGTGGTCTAAGGCACTGCATCGCAGTGCTAACTGTGCCACTAGAGATCCTGGTTCGAATCCAGGCTCTGTCGCAGCCGGCCGCGACCGGGAGACTCATGGGCGGCGCACAATTGGCCCAGCGTCGTCCAGGGTAGGGGAGGGAATGGCCGGCAGGGATGTAGCTCAGTTGATAGAGCATGGCGTTTGCAACGCCAGGGGTGTGGGTTCGTTTCCCACGGGGGGCCAGTAAAAAATAAATAATAATAATAATAATAATAATAAAAAAATATATATATATATATATATATGTATTCACTAACTGTAAGTCGCTCTGGATAAGAGCGTCTGCTAAATGACTAAAATGTAAATGTAAATGTATTAGATAAAGAAAGACCACCCACATACACACCCTCCTAGTAACAGTCTGACTGCAGGTGTAGCCTACCTCTCCTCCACCTGTGATTGGTCAAAGATAGACTACATCTCCTCCGTGTAGCGAGGGGTATAGCGGGTCACCTCCTCCAGAACCTTCTCAAAGCGGGCTCACACCTGGGGGTGTCACATTGTTATTACAATATTGAGAAAAGGGTAAATGTACAAAAACTAAAATTCTGTACATACTTTGATTGGGATTGTACTGTATTTTCAAATGTTTTGTCAGATTATAGGTGGATATCCTTGATCTAGAAATTATTTTTTTTAACGTCATTTCGGATCTAGGCTGCCAGAAACAAATAACGCTTTCAAATACTAAAGTTAATTAGCTAGCTAGTTAATTATTGGACTAAAGTTAGTTTTAATATTGTTTCATTAACCTTCCAACACAGGGGGACAGAGATGTGAGTACCAAAACTGTGAGCCATTGCCAAAAGCTATTAATTCTGGTTGACTGAAAAGCCTTATTTTAACACTTTGTAATCCAACCTTAACATTACATTCGGAAAATATAAAGGCCAACTGTAGTCTGTATTTCAAAAGACACATATTCAAGGTAAATATGAAAGTAGTTTAATTAGGAAATGAGCGATTTAGTTTTTTCATGCTCAGGTTGACCTTATTATGGAATTGCTCTTGATTAAAGGAGTGGTTTACTATTTCTGAAGTAAATATTTATTTTTGATGTAATGGCATGTTGTTCAAGGGTGCAGACACTTTTTTTGTGATTTCACTTGTTCACTTAACCAAGCCGCGATAGACTCGTTGTACACTATGTGGGCGACCAAAACACATAAGCAAAAGCTCCAAAAACACCCAACTACGTCCTTTTAGAAACGGTCATGCGCTCAGTATAGTGATGTAGGTCTTTAGAGGTTGTACACATGAAATTGTGTCATTCCAAACTTGATCTGCAACGTCATATTCCATTTTGTGTGACTCAAGCTTGTTCCTATACCCAGCTGTGCAGGCATTTCATGTGTACAACATCTAAAGACCTACTGCACTATACTGAGAGCGTGTCCGTTTCTAAAATGACATTTGGGTGTTTTTTGAGCTTTTGTTAATGTCTTTTGTTCATAGTGCACAAAAAACAACCGTGTTTGCTTGATTAAATTCCTCCAAAGGCACAGCCAGGAGAGCTCCAAAGTCATAAGTGTATTGAATTTACTTAGGAACTGTGCACACTTTGGAGAGGTGACACCAGTTGTAGACACCAGTTTGACAAGTTGTTACTGAATGTATCCAGAGTGTTTCCAGATTTCGTTATCAACAAATGCTGTGAAAAGTACAGTAAATGTAAAATGCATATAAAATCAACAGTGTAATGTTTGGATTCGGTTTTGTCAGGTGAACTGGTTTGTCCTCACCTTTGTTCTGATAATTTGCCCATACTCTCCAAAGTGTTCCCTTTCAATTGCTACCATGATTATGCATATGCTTATTTCTTTGGTTAGAAACATTTCAATTTGGCCCTATGCATATAGGTCAGTTCCCATGAGTGTAAAGGGTTAAGATGCTGTATACTTTCAGATTTTCCAAACTCACTTCACTCGCTCCAAAGAGGGAGACTTGTGAAGATGTGATGTTTGCCACACTGTTATTTCAAATGATAGCAGTGTCCATTCAATCCTTTTGCTTAAGCCACTGCAAAAGATATGTTTAAAAATGTTGACTGGCAACAGAGACGTTATAGCATGCCTGCAAACTGGCTATGGCAAAAGTTTGAAATATCAAGCGTGGCCAGGTTTGTGAAGTTTGCTGTCTGAGGTATACCCAGAGCAATGGCCGGAGAACTCTGTATGGTGTTGGTGGTATGATTTTTATTATCGATAATGGGGGAGCAAGTGGGGATTTTGAACGTATAGTCTGTTTTTATTATACAATCCTTTCCTAAATGTAAATAGAATTTCTTCCTTATTGCATCGAAAGTAGATGCACAAACTTGACACACTTCCAGGACTTTGGATAGGGTGTTTTGCAAAGTTGTTTTTACCACGAGACTGTTGCGCCATGTTCGCAAATGAACATGAAAATGCTGTAGGAGGAGCGGTCCGTCAAGTGTTTCCCAGGGGTACATTGTCTACTGCGCACACCAGAGAACTTTCAGCTTGAAATCCCCGGCCCCAGTTTATGCACCACTTTCCCCCAATGCTGCTACGTCCAAATGACCAGTGACGAAAAACCCAAGCACCAGAACTACTGCTGCTCATTAGCACTTTGTGCCCATAGTGTCTTGACAGATCTACGGTACCATTTATGTTTACAAGAGATTAGCATGCTAACAGATGTTCACAATTGCTTGCTATTTCCATGTTTTTTGTTATATCACACCTGTTTCAGCATACACCTTCCTACTAGTGTTCTGAAGACCCTTCATCCGTTTCAAATTGGTTAAGCAAAGAGAAGTGAAGTTATTAGGGTTTGATTGAGGACGCAAAATATTTTGAAGTTGCCATTTTCTCTTCCATCTTTGAATGTATTGCTTAGCTTTTTTCAAAATTAGTAGAGAGAGAGAAGAGGACAGACCAGAACAACAGTTTAGTTTAGGGCATTTCTGATTCAGGAAATCCAGACAACCTATTTATTGTATGACAAATTATTACTACTACCAATATTCTTAATACAAATGTCTAAGACAAATGTCAAAAATAATAACAAGACACAGTTGAAAACATTTTTGCAAATTGGCTTATACTCCTTTATCATCTTGCCGATCTCACCGCAGAGTTACAGGGTAAGGGAGTTAGAGGGCTAATCCTTAGGGAGAAATCCCGACTATCCAGCAGACTCAATCTGGTGAGATTTCTATTGACGCAAGACAAAAAAACAACAACACTGCCGGTTAAATCAAAATAACAAATAAAATTTGAATTACAACCCTTAATAACTCCATCTTAAAATAATTGTATCCCATAAAGTATTTCAAGGAGTAGTAAAATAGACTAGAGACAGGTGTCCCTCATTCAGGGGCAGCGCTCGCTCTCTCTCCTTCTCGTGGTCCGAATCACATATAGGACTATTGATAAATTATGAACTTCTACCTAATTATCAGTGTTTACATATTATATTTAAATCTCACCCAATGTCTCTAGCCTTTCTAGTGAGGGTGATCAGGCCTCACCAGAAAGTCAGAAACGAAGTCAGAGGTCATTCCACCCCATTAAGTGAGTGTTTCTTTCCCTTTTCTTTCCCTGTACCTCATTCTCTTTATTTAAAGACATTTCAAACATTGTGTGTACCAGGTTTAGGTTGGGTTTTTCAGTACATTTCTTATCAAGAGAATGTACGTGTGCAACCAAAACTCGGACAATAGATACTTCAGGGGAAAAGAATGGTGCCCTTTAAGGTGCATCCTTCCTAACCTGTGAAAAAAAAAAAAAAAACACCCCACACAATAAATCAAACACAGTATTAACACCACTAACAAATATTCATAACAGGGTGTGTGCTGCCGTGTGTGGTAAAACATAGGGTAAAAACAAACAAAATGTACTTACTTAATTTGGAGCTCCTTTAACAGCTGGATCTGGGTGCCTTTATACTAACTGTTCTCCCAAGGCACCTGCCTTTGATTCTGTATCTCTCCCTTAGAAAGTATTTCATAGGTAAACTCATCAGAAAACTTGGTAATGGACATTCCAAAAGTCCTAGAAGGAAGAAAATAAACAAGTTTGCACATAATCAGTCCTAAATATTCATAATCTTAATAGAGTTTACTGCATCTTGGGCAGGATGTCTTGATAAAACCATCGTATACAGAATCATACAAAAGACACATCAGATGATACAGTGTCCCGTTAAGCTAAATAGCCACCTTCTAAAGTAAACAATCCCAGAGCCCCTTTCTTGTAATCTTATCATTTTGACCTGTTGCATTGACCTACGTCCCTGTGACATCAACAAGTCAAAATATGAAACCTGTTGTTTAACAAATCTGCTAAAACCTTCAAAAAGTTGGTGCTGGCTCAATATTCGGTACTAAAAACATTTACTTGGATCTTCTTCAATTCCAGGACATAGTTCCACGTAATGGAAACAGATGTTTGTTTTAGATGAAATTACCTTCTTACTTCAATCACTGGTGTTACCCAAACTATAGAATTTAGTAATAATAATTGGAAATTGTCAAAAATGTCTTATTCAATTATGTATACCTCTGTCCCAAATGTCCCTCTATATCCCTTACAGCCTGTTTGAGTTCAGTGAGTACTGGTGGCCTATCTATTTGTCCGCAGGAAGCTTATCTTTAACCCAAACACCAGATGGCAGCCTCTAATTTAATAACAGTCCCAATGCTCAATCTCTCTGTTCGTCATGTGACCTTGTGTTAAAACATTTACTTCTTCAAATTACTAAGACATTGCATTATTAGAGTGCTATCTGAAAGCCATTAATATTACCATTCACTTTGTTACTTTCACTAGTCTCCATATCTGTTTCCTTCAACTAGGACTCTCAAGACCCTCCCAATCACTACTGCTAATACACACAGATCACTCTCAAACAATGTTCTGATTTTACCCCTATTGTAAGGTTTAAAAACAAAACAAAACAAACATGATAACTTTGCTTTAGCCAGTTAGCTTGGGTGCTTGGTTGGGACAAATATGCATTGGCAGGCAAGCTGCAGAAGGACGAGGAGGCTACACTTCCCCATCGTTTATCAGTGCAATTTTGATGGCCAACTAGCTGAAAAAGTTTGAGAGGGTTTATCTAATGTTCCTTCATTAGATTTTACTCATCTTGCTCTGGCTAGCATTATTTGTTGATCTTGTTGATGTGCATAACTGAGGGAGAGAGAGCCTATCGTTTCATGGTTGTTTGATCAATAGGACTGTAAAGTTCCCTAATGTAAGAGGACTCCCTTGGTGTTTACATATTTGCAGAAATCCATTCAGGTGTATTTTGTGGCTTTTGGTGAATGCGTTCTAATGATCTAAAGTCGCGCTGTTGCAACTGCTGTAAACACACAGTCCAGTTCAAAGTGAATAATGGCAGGCCCATGTGGCAAATGGCTTGTTTGTATAAAAGTCTACTGTAGCTCTGATTTGGCTATAGCACACCGGTCTGTGTAGACTACGGTCCTGGACAAGACAGGTGTTTTTATACGGTTTTATTTACTGCAGTGTCTATTAATTGTCCAAACACTTTTCCACTCTATATTGCTATAGAATTTTCACAAATACCTTAGTATACGTAATTCCCAAACATTCTAAGAATTGACACAGTCGCTTGTCAGATTTGTATTTTTGTGTCATATTCTTCCTGGGGATGTATATGAACAGATTTTAAATAAGATTTCGTTTTGCGAAAATAATCAAATCAAATGGTATTGGTCACATATACAGTTGAAGTCAGAAGTTTACATACACCTTAGCCAAATACATTTAAACTCAGTTTTTCACAATTCCTGACATTTAATCCTAGCAAAAATTCCCTGTCTTAGGTCAATTAAGATCACCACTTTATTTTAAGAATGTGAAATGTCAGAATAATAGTAGAGCGAATGATTTATTTCAGCTTTTATTTATTTCATCACATTCCCAGTGGATCAGAAGTTTACATACACTCAATTAGTATTTGGTAGCATTGCCTTTAAATTGTTTAACTTGGGTCAAACGTTTCGGGTAGCCTTCCACAAGCTTCCCACAATAAGTTGGGTGGATTTTGGCCCATTCCTCCTGACAGAGCTGGTGTAACTGAGTCAGGTTTGTAGGCCTCCTTGCTTGCACACACTTTTTCAGTTCTGCCCACACATTTTCTATAGGATTGAGATCAGGGCTTTGTGATGGCCACTCCAATACCTTGACTTTGTTGTCCTTAAGCAATTTTGCCACAACTTTGTAAGTATGCTTGGGGTCATTGTCCATTTGGAAGACCCATTTGCGACCAAGCTTTAACTTCCTGACTGATGTCTTGAGATGTTGCTTCAATATATCCACATAATTTTCCTTCCTCATGATGCCATCTATTTTGTGAAGTGCACCAGTCCCTCCTGCAGCAAAGCACCCCCACAGCATGATGCTGCCACCCCCGTGCTTTTTTCCTCCAAACATAACGATGGTCATTATGGCCAAACAGTTCTATTTTTGTTTCATCAGACCAGAGGACATTTCTCCAAAAAGTACGATCTTTGTCCCCATGTCCAGTTGCAAACCGTAGTCTGGCTTTTTTATGTCAGTTTTGGAGCAGTGGCTTCTTCCTTGCTGAGCGGCCTTTCAGGTTATGTCGATATAGGACTTGTTTTACTGTGGATATAGGTACTTTTGTACCTGTTTCCTTCAGCATCTTCACAAGGTCCTTTGCTGCTGTTCTGGGATTGATTTGCACTTTTCGCACCAAAGTACGTACATCTCTAGGAGACAGAATGCGTCTCCTTCCTGAGCGGTATGATGGCTGCGTGGTCCCATGGTGTTTATACTTGCGTACTATTGTTTGTACAGATGAACGTGGTACCTTCAGGCGTTTGGAAATTGCTCCCAAGGATGAACCAGACTTGTGGAGGTCTACAAGTTTTTTTTCTGAGGTCTTGGCTGATTTCTTTTGATTTTCCCATGATGTCAAGCAAAGAGGCACTGAGTTTGAAGGTAGGCCTAGAAATATGTCCACAGGTACACCTCCAATTGACTCAAACGATGTCAATTAGCCTATCAGAAGCTTCTAAAGCCATGACATCATTTTCTGGAATTTTCCAAGAAGTTTAAAGGCACAGTCAACTTAGTATATGTAAACTTCTGACCCACTGGAATTGTGATACAGTGAATTATAAACAATTGTTGGAAAACTTACTTGTGTCATGCACAAAGTAGATGTCCTAACCGACTTGCCAAAACTATAGTTTGTTAACAAGAAATGTGTGGAGTGGTTGAAAAACGAGTTTTAATGTCTCCAACCTAAGTGTATGTAAACTTCCGACTTCAACTGTACATACTTAGCAGATGTTATTGCGGGTGTAGCGAAATGCTTGTGTTCCTAGCTCCAACAATACAGTAGTATCTAACAATACACACATCTAAAAGTCAAAGAATGGAATTAAGAAATATATAAATATTAGGACGAGCAATGTCGGAGTGGCATTGACTAAAATACAGTAGAATAGAATATAGTATATACATATGAAATGAGTAAAGCAGTATGTAAACATTAAAGTGACCAGTGATTCCATGTCTATGTACAGTGCATTTGGAAAGTATTCAGACCCTATTACTTTCTCCACATTTTGTTACGTTACAGCCTTATTCTGAAATGAATAAAGTACAAAAACATCTCAGCAATCTACACACAATACCCTATAATGACAAAGCGAAAACAGGTTTTAATGAAATAATAATAATAACAGAAATACCTTATTTACGTAAGTATTCAGACCCTTTGCTATGAGACTTGAAATTGAGCTCAGGTGCATCCAATTTCAATCGATCATTATTGAGATGTTTCTACAACTTGATTGCAGTCCACCTGTGGTAAATTCAATTTATTGGACATGATTTGGAAAGGCTCACACCTGTCTATATAAGGGCCCACAGTTGACCTTCCATGTCAGAGCAAAAACCTAGCTATGAGTTCGAAGGAATTGTCCGTAGAGCTCCGAGACAGGATTGTGTCGAGGCACAGATCAGGGGAAGGGTACCAAAAAATGTCTGCAACATTGAAGGTCCCCTCAAGAACACAGTGGCCTCCATCATTCTTAAATGGAAGAAGTTTGGAACCACTTAGACTCTTCCTAGAGCTGGCCGCCCGGCCAAACTGAGCAATCGGGGGAGAAGGGCCTTGGTCAGGGAGGTGACCAAGAACCCTATGGTCACTCTGACAGAGCTCCAGAGTTCCTCTGTAGAGATGGGTGAACCTTCCAGAAGGACAACCATCTCTGCAGCACTCCACCAATCAGGCCTTTATGGTAGAGTGGCCAGACGGAAGCCACTCCAAAGTAAAAGGCACATGACAAGCCCGCTTGGAGTTTGCCAAAAGGCACCTAAAGGACTCCCTGTCCATGAGAAACAAGATTCTCTGGTGTGATGAAACCAAGATTGAACTCTTTGGCCTAAATGCTAAACGTCACGTCTGGAGGAAACCTGGCACCACTCATCTCCTGGCCAATACCATCCCTACGGTGAAGCAAGGTGGTGGCAGCATCATGCTGTGGGGATGTTTTTCAGTGGCAGGGACTGGGAGACTAGTCAGGATCGAGGGATAGATGAACAGAGAAAAGTACAGAGAGATCCTTGATGAAAACCTGCTCCAGAGCGCTCAGGACCTCAGACTGGGGCGAATGTTCACCTTCCAACAGGACAACGACCCTAATCACACAGCCAAGACCACGCAGGAGTGGCTTCGGGACAAGTCTCTGAATGTCCTTGAGTGGCCCGGACTTGAACCCGATCGAACATCTCTGGGAGACCTGAAAATAGCGGATCAGCGACGCTCCCCATCCAACCTGACAGAGCTTGAGAGGATCTGCATAGAAGAATGGGAGAAACTCCCCAAATACAGGTGTGCAAAGCTTGTAGCGTCATACCCAAGAAGACTGGAGGCTGTAATCGCTGCCAAAGGGGTTTCAACAAAGTACTGAATAAAGGGTCGAAATACTTAAGTAAACGTGATATTTGAGGGTTTAAATAAATAATAATTTTGCCAACATTTCTAAAAATAACTTTTTGCTTTGTCATTATGAGGTATTGTGTGTAGAATGATGAGGGGGGAAAAATTATTGTATCCATTTTAGAATAAGGCTGTAATGTAACAAAATGTGGAAAAAGTGAACGGGTCTGAATACTTCCCGAATGCACTGTATATAGGGCAGCAGCCTCTAAGATGCAAAGTTGAGTAACCGTGTGGTAGCCGGCTAATGAAATGCTATTTACCAGTCTGATGGCCTTGAGATAGAAGCTGTTTTTCAGTCTCTCGGTCCCAGCTTTGATGCACCTGTACTGACATCGCCTTCTGGTTGGTAGCGGGGTGATCAGGCCGTGGCTCGGGTGTTTAATGTCCTTGATGATCTTTTTGGCCTTCCTGTGACATCGGGTGCTGTAGGTGTCCTGGAAGGCAGGCAGTGTGCCCCCGGTGATGCGTTGGGCAGACTGCACAACCCTCTGGAGAGCCCTGTAGTTGCTGTACCAGGCGGTGATACAGCCTGACAGGATGCTCTCAATTGTGCATCTGTAAAAGTTTGTGAGGGTCTTAGGGGCCAAGCTGAATTTCTTGAACTTGAAGCTTTCCACCTTCTCCACTGCGGTCCCGTCGATGTGGATAGGGGCATGCTCCCTCTGCTGTTTCCTGAAGTCCACGATCAGCTCCTTCGTTTTCTTGACGTTGAGGGAGAGGTTATTTTCCTGGCACCACTCCGCCAGGGACCTCACCTCCTCCCTGCAGGCTGTCTCATCATTGTTGTTAATCAGGCCTACTACTGTTGTGTCATCGGCAAACTTGATGATTGAGTTGGAGGCATGCGTGGCCATGCAGTCATGGGTGAACAGGGAGTACAGGAGGGGGCTGAGCACGCACCCTTGTGGGGCCCCAGTGTTGAGGATCAGCAAAGTGGAGATGTTGTTTCCTACCTTCACCACCTGGGGGCATCCCGTCAGGAAGTCCAGGACCCAGTTGCACAGAGCGGGAGCTTGGAGGGTACTCTGGTGTTGAAGGCTGAGCTATAGGCAATGAACAGCATTCTTACATAGGTATTCCTCTTGTCCAGATGGGATAGGGCAGTGTGCAGTGTGATGGCATCGTCTGTGGATCTATTGGGGTGGTATGCAAATTGAATTGGGTCTAGTGTCAGGTAGGGTGATATGATCCTTAACTAGCCTTTCAAAGCACTTCATTAAAACAGAAGTGAGTGCTACGGGGCGATAGTCATTTAGTTCAGTTACCTTTGCTTTCTTTGGTACAGGAACAATGGTGGAATCTTGAAGCGAGTGGGGACAGCAGACCGGGATAGGGAGAGATTGAATATGTCCGTAAACACTCCAGCCAGCTGGTCTGCGCATGCTCTGAGGATGCGGCTAGGGATGCCGTCTGGGTCGGCAGACTTGCCAGGGTTAACCCGCTTAAATGTCTTACTCACGTCGGCCACGGAGAACGAAAGCCCACAGTCCTTGGGAAGAGCCGCGTCGGTGGCACTGTGTTATCCTGAAAGCGGGCGAAGAAGGTGTTTAGCTTGTCCGGGAGCAAGACGTCGGTGTCCGCGACGTTGCCGGATTTCCCTTTGTAATCCGTGATTGTCTGTAGACCCTGCCACATACGTCTCTTGTCTGAGCCGTTGAATTGCGACTCCACTTTTTCTCTGTACTGACGATTTGCCTGTTTGATTGCCTTACGGAGGGAATAACTACACTGTTTGTATTCAACCATATTCCCAGTCACCTTGCCATGGTTAAATGCGGAGGTTCGCGCTTTCAGTTTTGCGCGAATGTTGCCATCTATCCACGGTTTCTGGTTTGGGTAGGTTTTAATAGTCACAGTGAGAACAACATTCCCTATACACTTCCTGATGAACTCAGTCACAGTGTCTGTGTATATATCAATGTTATTCTCAGAGGCTCTTGGAACATATCCCAGTCCGCGTGATCAAAACAATGTTGAAGCATGGATTCCGATTGGTCAGACCAGCGTTGAATAGACCTTAGTTTCACGTCAGTTCCACGTTAAATGCAACAATGTTTCACACACATAAATTATTTTCAAAGAGATGGCTAACAACAGGAAGGGAAACTTCTCTTCTTGTTGAAAGTTATTCTTGAAAAGGGAGAAGCTAACAAATTAGCAACAACATCCTCTTGGATAGCAGCTGCTGCAAACCCGCCAACAATAAAAGCTAGCTAGTTAGACCGTGGGAAAACTGCTGCTTGCTATGGCGCAGTGAGCTGTTGGTCTTCAAGAAGGCAGAAGTTTCCATGAGTTTGTGTAAAAACGGTCCCACTCATTAAGTCAAAATGTGATTGGTTGATTCCGCTGTCACTCCAGAAATGTTGCCCTAATACAGTTGAATGGCAGATGCCTTTATCTAGCTTCTGATAAATCTAGCTAGCTAAGTCAGCCAGCAAAGAAAAATCCTGATTGGATATTTTTTCTCTTCAGTGTTAACCCTTTCCTTTCCAACAAAAACTGAAGAGATTATATCAGAACATCGTTGAAAATAATAACATAATATTTTTACATTATTATAATCATTATTTAATAAATCCTTAGCCCTTCTCTGAAGGCGTAGAAGGCCCATTGTTCCCCACTGTGTTTGTGTTAGTAATAATTTGTAGAGTGGCTCTATTTTCATTCAGCATGCATTTTATTCACTATTCTGAATGTCTAAAGAATCCATATGTTGTTCTGAAATATGAACACAGAAATACTGGACATTTTGAACTTATTATGATGGTGATTTGACAAAATTACAATCATGGTCTTGAATTGGATTCACATTTTGCTGGTCTCGGTCTTGACTCTCGGACCCCTTGTCCTCCTCCCGGACTCGGTTTTGTCTCGGTCTCGCCCCCCCTCCGGTCTTGGTCTTGAATGTGGTCTTGAACACAACACTGCAAATTAGTTTACATCCCTGTAAGTGAGCATTTCTCCTTTGCCAAGATAATCCATCCACCTGACAGGTGTGGCATATCAAGAAACTGATTCAACAGCATGATCATTACACAGGTGCACCTTGTGCTGGGGAAGATAAAAGGCCACTCTAAAATGTGCAGTTTTGTTACACAACACAATGCCACAGATGTCTCAAGTTTTGAGGGAGCGTGCAGTTGGCATGCTAACTGCAGGAATGTCCACCGGAGCTGTTGCCAGAAAATAGAATGTTCATTTCTCAACATTTTAGAGAATTTGGCAGTACATCAAACCGGCCTCACAACTGCAGACCACGTCCATCCAGCCCAGGACCTCCACATCCGGCTTCTTCATCTGCGGGATCGTCTGAGACCAGCCACCCGGACAGCTGATGAAACTGTTGGTTTGCATAACTGAAGTATTTCTGTACAAACTGTCAGAAACCGTCTCAGGGAAGCTCTTCTGCGTGCTCGTCGTCCTCACCAGGGTCTTGACCTGACTGCAGTTCGGCGTCATTTCCAAAATATTTGAAACTGTTGCATTTGTTTTTGTTCAGTGTTGCTTGTTTATAGACTATGATTTGGAGCTGATGCTAAGAAAATTAACAAGTTAAACATTGAAGCCTTACAAACACACACACACACACACACACACACACACTGATTAGATTAGTGATTTTGATTAATAGTGTCTTGGCAACCCCCTCTCCTGTGGTGAGCTGCTTAATTAGTCGAGCAACCTTTACCCTTCTAACTCTGATGGGCACAACTGCTGCCATTAGGGCTCTGATTGAATGTGCCCATCAGTTTAAAATGGCAGCCCGGTGGGGATTGAGTGTGGAGGGCAGTCACCTGATATGGTAGTCTAATGTGCGCAACTGACTGTACTATTGTTTCTCTGCCCCCTACAGGATCATCCAGAGCTATGTGCTGAGAGAGGAGTCGGGCGCCCTCTCTTCAGAGGCCTCAGACTTTAACAAAGCTCAGTTTGGCAGGCGGGGCGGCATCATGGCCTCCCTGTACACCTCCCACCCGGCTGACAGTGGCCTGACCCTTGACCTCTCACTGGAGATCAACAGGAAGCTGCAGGCCGTGCTGGAGGACACACTGCTCAAGAACATCACACTCAAGGTGGGTCCCCCGAACACACTGTCTCACCTTGTGGTGCGGGGAATAAATACCCCATAGTTTTTTATTTTATTTTTATCTACCTTAGTTGAATACACTGACTGTAAGTCGCTCTGAATAGGTGTGTCTGCTAAATGAAAATTGAACACTTGCAAAGCATACAAGGTATTATTCTAATGAGCTCCGACCCCAAACAAGACCAAATTTGGTCAATCCAAACCGGACCAAATCTGAACCAATCATAGACGTCTGTTTTACAAGTTTGTACAGTAAAGTACAGAAGAGTTCAGTACAGTAGAGTACAGTATAATAGGGCACAGTAGAGTACAGTAAAAAAACAGTGCTCACTGGGAAATTGCTATGGAAAGCCACTAATTATGGTAGCTGGCTTCACAGAACTATACCTGTGTAACAGCTGGTTCGGTGAACTATCCTCGCATTATGAGTTACCTTGACTGAAACCTGAAATCTCATGTTAGCTCCCAGAACGAATGCCTAGGCTTAAGCTCAGTGGGTTATTGTTGCACAGAAGACCCAGGTTTGATGCCCAATTGTTAGACCAGCAGAGCATTGCCCATGGTAGAAGGATTAGTCTACTGGGATGATCTGGGATGATCAGGCAATGAAACAGTCTCTGAGGAAAGCACCAAGACGATACGCATCCATCCCTGCCGCAAGCATCTTTCTGTTTTTCACTGTTTTTCTTTCTCTCTCTCTCTCCTCTCTCATTCTTTCTTCTCTGCGTCTTTCTCACCATCTTGTTCCCTCTCTCGGTCTTGTACTCTCTCTCGCTCTCTCGCTCTGTCCTCATTCCCATCTTCCATTTCTCCAGTCATCTAACTCTGATGACCTAGAAATGTGCAAGGCGAAGGATTCCAAATGACCCACGGGAAACTATGTAGTCTAGCTCAGAATATTTTCACTGTTGAATGGGTTGTCTGATGTCTCTCTCTCTCTCTCTCTCTCTCTCTCTCTGTGTAGGAGAATCTTCAGACATTAGGGGCGGAGATTGAGCGACTAATCAAACAGCAACGATAGCTGGAGGACATTGCTCAGAGGAAGTGACGCATTGTAGACAACAGTGTCTGAAGGAAATTATAGAGGACCAAGTGAAGAGGGAATGTTGAAGACCCCACCAACTATCTTGTGCCACATCAAGAATTTAACTGAGACACACACATGCGAACACAATTTGAATGTTAAATAGGAGCAATTTGAATGTTAAATACCAGTCGCCTGTTCTCATTTTGAAGACACCCATGTTCTCAACTCTTCTCCCCAATGGGATGAGTACTCAGATCCTCTCACCAATGGATTATCCTACTATCCCCCCCCCCAATAATCTAATGCACTTTCCTGGGATGCCAAGGAGAGCCTTATTTATGAATGAATTGAAAGGATTATGTTGGTTAGCATTTTCTGAAGCCAGCTGCTAATGCAGGTCCGTGTACATGCCAATCCTTATTACTCTCCCAAAAAAGTGTTTGTGCCAATTTGCTGAATGTATTTTTGAATTACCGCTGTGACCCCTAACGCTTACAGTAGTACGTACTCTCACTGTGAACCAGAAACTAAAGACTACAACTGCACTCAACGCGCAACCCTTCAAAAGTTTGTCCACCAGGTCCCCTTTCCTTTCTCTCACCGTAGCCCTACAAAGCACTTATGGCAACATTTTTAGTTGAGATGATCATTCATAACTAAAATTTCTATGCATATCTCCCATTGACATCAAATGTTTGATTTATGACAAAGTATCTGGAGTCAGGATTTGCCAGTTGGCCTACATTCTGCAAACATCAATGTCATAGACGAACTCCTGGCTTGACCCCAAATGTCCTACTATGAAGTTGTATAAATTGAAGAAAATTACAAATAATGAGTTCAGCTGGAGAATCTAGGGCTGGTCTTTAGTCGGTAATTTAATGTGATTTATTTATTTCTGTCGGTTTTGAATGGCATTTAATGAAATCCGAATGTTCTTTTCTGGAGTTTAAAATCAAGTCCATTGCTCTCTCTCCTTTCTGTTCTTCATTTTGTCCATTCACTGAAGGAAATATTTTATATTATTATTTTCTGTTCAATTGTTTGTTTCCATCCTTTCTCACACACTCCCTTGTTTTTACTCTCATTAATTTGTCGGACGAAGCATCTTTTTGCACCCTTTTAACTTGGCAAACCGAAAACGAAGGATACACAACCTGGCTCTCTACTCCGCAACAGTGCGTAGAGAACATGCAGCATGGGCAAATGAGTAAATCAATTTTTCAGGAGCAGCTTGAGAGACTATTCAAGAAGGAATTCATCTGAATAAATACATTAACATAATGAAATGGCTCGCGGATTGAGTTACCCAAATACCCCAGAAGCAGAGCTATATACACTATGGGTCAAACAGTTTATCATTGATCAGCAAACTGTTGATATGGCTTAAAGATTAACGTCGTAGAGGGTATCTTCAACCAATGAAGACCAATCAATGATTTTTGTAACTTGTCATGTTACGAAGGCCACAATTAATGTGAATTTGACACAGCAAAATAATTTGACTGAATCGTTTCATTCCTGTTCATTTGATTGTCAAATGAACAACATACTAGATATCTTGGTAAGACAAATGTAGTGACTATGTGGATAATCTGGTTCACTTATGGTTAAACAAATGTGTCCTCCACGACAACAAAAACATTGGAAGCATAACTCTAGTACCCATTTCACACTACTGAGCCATGCACTGGCCTGGTTCCACATCTACCATAGTTGCTGTAACCTTTACTTTAAACGTGCTGGAAAGTACAATTGGAAATGTGAAAAGGGTCAAACACTCCCCCATGTATGGTCCAACCTAGGCCTACATTCTCACAACATGAAAACATTGGAGCAATGTTAAATGAATATGATATTTGCCTGGGAGACCAGTCCACAAAGAGAGATTGTGGCAAATTCGTCTCCCGTCACAGTGAAATTAGCAATATGAAGAGATGTGTTGCGAGTGTAAAATTGTGACTGACTAAAGCGAGATGTTGGTATTTTCGGTTGATTCTCTTGGTAGTCGATGTGCTCTGTTTGATTGAATATTCAAACTGTGATTATTATACATTTGTAGATACGATCTTCTGTAAAATGGTCAAATGTTTTTAAAATAATGATTCTGGATCCATTATGTATATATGGTGTTTACAGGGAATAAAAGAGATGAATCTCTTTGTTTCTCTTCATTATTATCTTGTTTGTGTTGTCACTTACTCAGAAAGCACCCTAGTGATTTTATGTACAGCCCAGAGGAAAATGTCGTAAGCATCACTAGATACCTGTAACTAAACATATTCATACAAAACACTTTTTAAGTGAAATATTAGCTTTTGTCTGAATCTGCACAAAAAAAAACAGGACATTCAAAAGCTAATTTGACCTATGCACTAACAAGGCTTTTCAGCATAAGCACCTTGACTACTGCTAGAGTACTGTAGCTTTATTGATCTACTGTACTTCAACAACAAATGTACTCACATTGGATGGGTTTATTAGAATTCAAACAGCCTAATACATACTCATAGAGTAGGTTTACGCCATTAATGTACTTGGTAATGTAAACTTGTTTTTTCATGTAAGACATCATCCCATTTCACACATTTAAACATTATAGGGAGGTTTGCCCGGACAGAGATTAAGCCTAGTCATGGATTAAAAAGCAATATCAATGGAATATCTCCAGCCAAAATAATTTATACTCCAGGACTAGGTGTAATCTGTGTCTGTGAAACCACTCCTTAACCCTACACTTGACCTAGCCTAATACTTAAGCCTACTCAGATAGGAAATGGGCAAGGTAGTGGACAGCTTTTGAACATATTTTGAAGCTATGGTTTGTTCCTGTTATAAACAATGGAGTAATGCAACCATATATTTTGTGTTATCATGGGGTAAGTTACTGCCACCAAACATTATTACTGTGCATTATAACTACTTGAAATGGTGTCCATGGCAGCCTAAAGTGGTTGGTATTCCAAATGGTACAGCTCTTTAACAGTTTAAGCTACAGACACTAGACCAACTGTAAAAAGGTCTTACAATTACATAACAAATTTATGAACTATATAATGATTTAAATATGCCTACATTTGCATAAAAGGTATCCATTTACCACAGTACCTAACTTCCCCATGATGGATTTTCTGCAAAATGTTTTTGGGGAAAAGCAGTTAAACTGCCCTTTCTCCAGAACCACAGGACCCTTTTTTTTTTTTTTTTTACAAAACTTGGTATACAGCATCTGTGGACAATGATTTCAATCTCCAATGGTCTATTACTCATTATTGGTCAAATAGCCCTTACACAGCCTGGAGGTGTGTTGGGTCATTGTCCTGTTGAAAAACAAATCCCACTATGCCCAAACCAGATGGGATGGCGTATCGCTGCAGAATGCTGTGGTAGCCATGCTGGTTAAGTGTGCCTTGAATTCTAAATAAGTCATAGACAGTGTCACCAGCTAAGCACCATAACACCTCCTCCTCCATGCTTTACGGTGGGAACTACACATGCAGAGATCATCCGTTCACCCACGCTGCGTCTCACAAAGACACGGCGGTTGGAACCAAAAATCACAAATTTGGACTCCAGACCAAAGGACACATTTCCACCGGTCTGCTCGTGTTTCTTGGCCCTGGCAGGTCTCTTCTTATTATCGATGTCCTTTAGTAGTGGTTTATTTGCAGCAATTCGACCATGAAGGCCTGATTCACAGTCCCCTATGAACAGTTGATGTTGAGATGTGTCTGTGACTTGAACTCTGTGAAGCATTTACTTGGGCTGCAATTTCTGAGGCGGGTAACTCTAATGAACTTATCCTCTGCAGCAGAGGTAACTCTGGGTCTTCCATTCCTGTGGTGGTCCTCATGAGAGCCAGTTTCATCATAGTGCTTGATGGTTTTTGCGACTGCACTTGAAGAAACGTTCAAAGTTCTTGAAATGTTCCGTATTGACTGACTTTCATGTCTTAAAGTAATGATGGACTGTCGTTTCTCTTTGCTTATTTGAGCTGTTCTTGCCATAATATGGACTTAGTCTTTTACCAAATAGGGCTATCTTCTGTATACCACCCCTACCTTGTCACAACACAACTGATTGGCTCAAACTCATTAAGAAGGAAAGAAATTCCACAAATTAACTTTTAAGATGGCACACCTGTTAATTGAAATGTATTCCAGGTGACTACCTCATGAAGCTGGTTGAGAGAATGCCAAGAGTGTGCAAAGCTGTCATCAAGGCAAAGGTTGGCTATTTGAAGAATCTCAAATATAAAATATATTTTGATTTGTTTAACACATTTTTGGTTACTACATGATTCCATACAGTGGGGAGAACAAGTATTTGATACACTGCCGATTTTGCAGGTTTTCCTACTTACAAAGCATGTAGAGGTCTGTAATTTTTATCATATGTACACTTCAACTGTGAGAGACGGAATCTAAAACAAAAATCCAGAAAATCACATTGTATGATTTTTAAGTAATTAATTTGCATTTTATTGCATGATATAAGTATTTGATACATCAGAAAAGCAGAACTTAATATTTGGTACAGAAACCTTTGTTTGCAATTACAGAGATAATACGTTTGCTGTAGATCTTGACCAGGTTTGCACACACTGTAGCAGGGATTTTGGCCCACTCCTCCATACAGACCTTCTCCAGATCCTTCAGGTTTCAGGGCTGTCGCTGGGCAATACGGACTTTCAGCTCCCTCCAAAGATTTTCTATTGGGTTCAGGTCTTGAGACTGGCTAGGCCACTCCAGGACCTTGAGATGCTTCTTACGGAGCCACTCCTTAGTTGCCCTGGCTGTGTGTTTCGGGTCGTTGTCATGCTGGAAGACCCAGCCACGACCCATCTTCAATGCTCTTACTGAGGGAAGGAGGTTGTTGGCCAAGATCTCACGATACATGGCCCCATCCATCCTCCCCTCAATACGGTGTCCCCTTTGCAGAAAAGCATCCCCAAAGAATGTTGTTTCCACCTCCATGCTTCACGATTGGGATGGTGTTCTTGGGGTTGTACTCATCCTTCTTCTTCCTCCAAACACGGCGAGTGGAGTTTAGACCAAAAAGCTCTATTTTTGTCTCATCAGACCACATGACCTTCTCCCATACCTCCTCTGGATCATCCAGATGGTCATTGGCAAACTTCAGACGGGCCTGGACATGTGCTGGCTTGAACAGGGGGACCTTGCGTGCGCTGCAGGATTTTAATCCATGACGGCGTAGTGTGTTACTAATGATTTTCTTTGAGACTGTGGTCCCAGCTCTCTTCAGGTCATTGACCAGGTCCTGCCGTGTAGTTCTGGGCTGATCCCTCACCTTCCTCATGATCATTGATGCCCCACGAGGTGAGATCTTGCATGGAGCCCCAGACCGAGGGTGATTGACCGTCATCTTGAACTTCTTCCATTTTCTAATAATTGCGCCAACAGTTGTTGCCTTCTCACCAAGCTGCTTGCCTATTGTCCTGTAGCCCATCCCAGCCTTGTGCAGGTCTACAATTTTATCCCTGATGTCCTTACACAGCTCTCTGGTCTTGGCCATTGTGGAGAGGTTGGAGTCTGTTTGATTGAGTGTGTGGACAGGTGTCTTTTATACAGGTAACGAGTTCAAACAGGTGCAGTTAATACAGGTAATGAGTGGAGAACAGGAGGGCTTCTTAAAGAAAAACTAACAGGTCTGTGAGAGCCGGAATTCTTACTGGTTGGTAGGTGATCAAATACTTATGTCATGCAATAAAATGCAAATTAATTACTTAAAAATCATACAATGTGATTTTCTGGATTTTTGTTTTAGATTCCGTCTCTCACAGTTGAAGTGTACCTATGATAAAAATTACAGACCTCTACATGCTTTGTAAGTAGGAAAACCTGCTAAATCGGCAGTGTATCAAATACTTGTTCTCCCCACTGTATATGTTATTTCATAGTTTTGATGTCTTCACTATTATTCTACAATGTAAAGAATAGTAAAAATTAAGAAAAACCCTTGAATGAGTAGGTGTGTCCAAACATTTGACTGGTAGTATATATATATATATATATATATATATATATATATATATATATATATATATATATATATATATATATATAGGGGATTGGAAATGATGCAGACAATTACATTGATGGAAGCCACAATCTATCTGCAATATTAAAGCTGCTCTTGCCTCTAAAAAAAAGTATTATTATTATAAAATAAAATAAAATAAATGAACAGTAAAATAGCTCTTTGGCTAGCTTTTGCTACAGCCTATGTCAATGAGCATTAGCATTCTAGCTAACAACTTCTGCATCCAAAATAGTTATTTTGCAAAGATCACAACCAAATATAATCTTAGTGACTGTTCAAGCAAAAATCTAAACATCATTGTAAGCATATGAAAACCCAAAAAAGTTATTTTGTTTAGAAGTAATAAAAACGTAAATCTAGGCTATGTTGAATGGGCACAGATGGTGATGGCTTTCTTACTGCAGCCTAGAGTCGCACGCATCTGTGCGTGACGTCAGTGTGCTGTGTCCTGGAAAGGGGTCTATAGGTGTTGACAAAGAAAAGCTCTCCAGTAGGTGCACCAAAACATTCAACGGACATTTTCTCAAAAGTAGGGTTACAAGTTTATAAACTTTCAAAGCAGAATTACTTTCCCATTGTTCCTCAACTGCAGTGTATGATATACCATTTTGTAGCTCTGAGTCTCTACTTTTATAAAATGTAAAAAAAATAAAAATAAAAATCTGCTACATTAGACCGAATTGAGGCGGGTCACAATTGTTTGTAGATAGTGTTAGTATATGGTTTGTATTTGTATTTGTATTTATTATGGATCCCCATTAGCTGCTGCTTGGCAGCAGCTACTCTTCCTGGGGTTCAGCTAAATTAAGGCAGTTATACAATTTTAATAACATTACAATACATTCATAACAACACATTAAGTGTGTGCCCTCAGGGCCCTACTCCACTACCACAAATCTACAACACAAAATCCATGTGTACGTGTGTGTATAGTGCGTATGTTATCGTGTGTGTATGCATGTGTCTGTTCCTATGTTGGTGTTGCTTCACAGTCCCCGCTGTTCCATAAGGTGTATTTTTATCTGTTTTTTAATCTAATTTTACTGCTTGCATCAGTTACTTCATGTGGAATATAGTTCCATGTAGTCATGGCTCTATGTACAGTGAGGGAAGAAAGTATTTGATCCCCTGCTGATTTTGTACGTTTGCCCACTGACAAATACATGATCAGTCTATAATTTTAATGGTAAGTTTATTTGAACAGTGAGAGACAGAATAACAACAACAAAAATCCAGAAAAACGCATGTCAAAAATGTTATAAATTGATTTGCATTTTAATGAGGGAAATAAGTATTTGACCCCTCTGCAAAACATGACTTACTACTTGGTGGCAGTCACAAAAGTCAGACCTTTCTTGTAGTTGGCCACCAGGTTTGCACACATCTCAGGAGGGATTTTGTCCCACTCCTCTTTGCAGATCTTCTCCAAGTCATTAAGGTTTTGAGGCTGACGTTTGGCAACTCGAACCTTCAGCTCCCTCCACAGATTTTCTATGGGATTAAGGTCTGGAGACTGGCTAGGCCACTCCAGGACCTTAATGTGCTTCTTCATGAGCCACTCCTTTGTTGCCTTGGCCGTGTGTTTTGGGTGATTGTCATGCTGGAATACCCATCCACGACCCATTTTCAATGCCCTGGCTGAGGGAAGGAGGTTCTCACCCAAGATTTGATGGTACATGGCCCCGTCCATCGTCGCTTTGATGTGGTGAAGTTGTCCTGCCCACTTAGCAGAAAAACACCCCCAAAGCATAATGTTTCCACCTCCATGTTTGACGGTGGGGATGGTGTTCTTGGGGTCATAGGCAGCATTCCTCCTCCTCCAAACACGGCAAGTTGAGTTGATGCCAAAGAGCTCCATTTTGGTCTCATCTGACCACAACACTTTCACCCAGTTCTCCTCTGAATCATTCAAATGTTCATTGGCAAACTTCAGACGGGCCTGTATATGTGCTTTCTTGAGCAGGGGGACCTTGCGAGCGCTGCAGGATTTCAGTCCTTCACGGCGTAGTGTGTTACCAATTGTTTTCTTGGTGACTAAGGTCCCAGCTGCCTTGAGATCATTGACAAGATCCTCCCATGTAGTTCTGGGCTGATTCCTCACTGTTCTCATGATCATTGCAACTCCACGAGGTGAGATCTTGCATGGAACCCCAGGCCGAGGGAGATTGACAGTTATTTTGTGTTTCTTCCATTTGCGAATAATCACACCAATTGTTGTCACCTTCTCACCAAGCTGCTTGGCGATGGTCTTGTAGCCCATTCCAGCCTTGTGTAGGTTTACAATCTTGTCCCTGACATCCTTGGAGAGCTCTTTGGTCTTGGCCATGGTGGAGAGTTTGGAATCTGCTTGATTGATTGCTTCTGTGTACAGGTGTCTTTTATACAGGTAACAAACTGAGATTAGGAGCACTCCCTTTAAGAGTGTGCTCCTAATCTCAGCTCGTTACCTGTATAAAAGACACCTGGGAGCCAGAAATCTTTCTAATTGAGAGGGGGTCAAATACTTATTTCCCTCATTAAAATGCAAATCAATTTATAATCTTTTTGACATGCATTTTTCTGGATTTTTTTGTTGTTATTCTGTCTCTCACTGTTCAAATAAACCTACCATTAAAATTATAGACTGATCAATTCTTTGTTAGTGGGCAAACGTACAAACTCAGCAGGGGATCAAATACTTTTTTCCCTCACTGTAAGGGCAGTCAGGTTTTGATTTATTATTTGCTGGTACCTGATGGAGTCCATGATACCATGTATGCTAGCAAGTTGTCCAGGGCCTTTGGAAGAAAAACAGCCCCACAACATCAAAGATCCACCACCATACTTCACACTGGGGATGAGATACTATTCTGCATGGCTGTCTTTCTGTCTACGCCAAACCCACCTCTGGTGTTTGTTTCCAAAAAGCTATATTTTGGTCTCATCTGACCATAGAACCCAGTCCCATTGAAAGTTCCAGTAACGTTTGGCAAACTGTAGGCGCTTGAGTTTGTTGTTTTTGACAGCAAAGGCTTTTTTATGGCAACCCTCCCAAACAACTTGTGGTTATGTAGTTGGCGTCTGATCGTAGTTTTGGAGACTTTCTGACCCCAAGACCCAACTAAGGTTTGCAATTCTCCAGCTGTGATCCTTGGAGATTTTTTGGCCCCTCTAACCATCCTCCTGACTGTGTGTGGGGTCAATCTAGACACACGTCCTCTTCCAGGGCGATTGTTAACATCTCCAGTTGCTTTAAACTTCTTAATTATTGCCCTGATATTGGAAATGGGCATTTGCAACCGTTCAGCTATTTTCTTATAGCCATTTCCTGATTTGTGCAGCTCAACAACCTTTTGTCGCACATTATTACTGTATTCTCGGGTCTTTCCCATAGTGATGGATGACTATGGAAACTTGGCCTGTGTGTCACCTCATATTTATACCCCAGTGAAACAGAAAGTCATGGCTTACCACTTGGTGTTCATAATCACTCAGGTGAACTTAAAACCGTAAAATATGAATGGGAATATACTTCATTTAGATTTCACTCATAAGAATTTATTTCACATTTATTTTTTTCAATACTTTTACTTCAATTAAAGGTTCGATTTTTGTGACTATTTTGAATGAAAGACCAAGAGGATAAACAGCAAATACATTTTTTTAACAGCCGGTTTTGCTCACATTTACCAAGGGGGCCAATATTAGTGGAGGGCACTGTACTTTCTGCACACGGTCAGTGTGAACATGAGTGACTTGACACAACGGGCCAAACAAGCTTTAGCTACAAACAAAATGAAAACGACACAGCCGGACATCTTACTTAGTTAAAGTGGTTCCAGTCTGCCGTGAAGCGTTCATCCATGTATACGGGTAAGTCATTTTCAGATATGATATGTTTCTAATTTTTTCAGAAAGTTGTTTTCATTGCAAGTTAAAGCTTACTGTTAGCTAGCTAGCATTGAACCTAGTTGGTTAGCATTAGCTACCTGTAGATTCATACTACAGCATTTCATGCATGGGGGCTAGCTATGATAATCTGTTTTTACTGTATGGGTTGGGATTATAGTTAATTGTTTAGCTAGCTAGTTACCTAGCTAAATGTCTAAACAAAAGACTCCACTTCACCAGATGATTACATGACCCATCAAGTTAGCCAGGTGTGACTGGGGGGGATTACAGCCATCTATTGTATTTTATGAACATGTGTATAGACAATAGTGACCCATCCACTTAGCTAGATGTGGCTGGGGGGTGGTTATAGCATTTATTTCACATGACCCATCAATTTAGACAAGTGTGTCTGGGTAAGCATCATCTAATAATTCTAAAATATGTACCAAATATTTTTATCTGGACACTTTCTATTTTTGATATTGCTACTATGCAAGTAAACATTTCACTGTACCGCTTACACCTTCTGTTACCTGTGCATGTGACAAATAAACTTTGATTTTATTTGATAGTGTGTGTTTACCAGAGACGGTTATGTGAAGAACAACATGATCTGCACCAAAGTCAGATTAGAATATAAGCCAAGGACTAGATAAAGTATATTTTTACCTGGAGTTTTTCATTATTGTAGGCTACTACTTTCAAAACGTTTAGTCTTGCAATCTTTAGTTGTTTACTACACTACCTTACTCACTCTGTTTAGTACATGGCCTCACGTGAATCCTTAACACTAGAACTGCCATAGGCCAACGGCCACTGACGTTTGATTTTGTTAACAAAAAAAATCTGCCAAAAAAAAAGCTTTGTCCTGCTTCTTCCCTGACTTTTCCTAAATGTTTTGTATTTTACAATGTTCAGTTGTCAGAATTTTTTTAATCAAACATGTCTGTTTGCCAGTTTTTTTCACACCTATTCCTAACTTAATCCGCCAAGACAATGTGCTGTGGGACGTTGGTAGGCGCTAATGCGTCTCTCTCTCCTCACTGAATGACTGACAAATAGATTAATGAGTGATAATTGTGCAAGTTACTTCACAATCAAATTTAAATTAGGTCTAACTGAATGATGAGGGTGAAGAGGTTGATTTAATTTAGAACAGCTTCGATTGGCTATTGTAGACTGATTGCAGGTAGAAGTGGTGCTGTACAAGAACGGCTTCAACGCCTCTGATGTTCATCTTCAGCTGGTTTAGAGTTTATTTTTTTTAGGTTCACACTATTCTAGGCCGAATGCATTTACCTCAAGAGAAGACAGAACATAACAGTTTAGTTGAGTTCATTTCTAATCCAAGAAATCCATATAAGCATTGACTATATGACAAATTATTATGTTTTACCAATTATTCTTAATACCAATTTTTAATATACTCCCCTTATCAACTACACCGCAGATTCACAGGATCGGGAAGTTAGACCTCAATTTCTTTTAGGGAAACCCTCCACAGACAGAGAAATGAATGGTGTGGACGTCAGGTGATTCTTGAAATTTTGGAAGATCTTGAAGTTCTTGGAGGTCATCAGTAGCATTCCCATTGCCATTGTATTCTGGCCTGCTCCATCATCCTCAACTTCCTCATCTCTAGGTCGTCGGTTTCCTTGTGTACTCTGTTGCAGTGGTTTAGATGATACCAGGTCGATCTCCCCTCTATCCGTACATCCGTTGGTGTAGCCTGGGTGATGGTTTATGGTCCCTTTGGCTCTGAACCTTCTTCCGTCACTAGGGTCTCGGATCATGCAGAGGCCTTCTCCATTTATCAACATAATTCTGTGGAGTGTGTCCTTCTGGCAGCGTACCAATAGGGAAGTTGAGAGTCACTGCTGCGAAGACACACAGACACAGACAGACACAATAGAAAACAATGCTCCGCAGTGGCGGTGCCATCTTCCTCCTCTGGGGTTGGAACACTCCTACAGTGGGACACATGGATGCAGGTATCTCTCTCTGTTACTTTCCCCTCCATCGAGGTAGTCAGCAACACCTGATACGGGCCCCTCCACCTAGGGTCTTTCCAGCTCTTTCTTCTGTAGTCTTTTACCACCACAAAGTCTCCAGGGCGCAGACAATGCTCAGATTCTCCTGCTAGGTTGGGCAGAGAAGCCTTCACTCGTGGTTAGAAAGTCTTAAGAACATTGTTAAGTGAGTAGGCTACTATACCATGTCTTCTTATCAGTCAGGAGAAGCCTTGAGATTAGGAAGTGCACATTCTTGCAGCTTGTTATAGGTCACTAGTTTCATAGCCTCCTCTACACCCTGCCTCCTACCACAAATACACTTGAACATAAAACATTTAATCTAGCCCATAACACTTTAATTACTACTGCTCATATTCTTAATACAATTTGCATATTTACCAAAAAGACCCATGCGACCAGTACTTCCTCCCTTTGGACTCACAACAACATTGCCGGTTAAACCAAAATAATAAATGAAATTAAAATGACAACCTTTGATAGTACATTAACTTAAATTGTATCCCACAAGGTAATTCAAGGAATATTAAAATTGACTAGCGACAGGTGTCCCTCATTCAGGACTAGCTCTCTCACTCTGTCCTTGTCATGGTCCAAATCATATATAGGACTATTGCCAAATTATAAACTTCTTCATAATTATCAGTATTACAAATGACCCTTAACTCGGTATAATAAATTACCTTAAATTCATCATCCTATGTCACTTGGTTTTCCAGTGTGGGTGATCAAATCACACTAGAAAGTCAGTACAGAGGTCAGAGGTCATTCAAACCCTTCAAATAAGTGTTTCATTCTATGGTAAACTAATCATTAACAACAGTCAAAATATTTCATAAATGTTGTATCCCAAGTGTACAGTAAGTCCTCATTATATTTCTTCTCAAAATAAATAACGTGTTTACCCAAAACTCACTCAGAAAACAAAACTTCTGAAAATTCCATGTGTGTACGCCTTTAAAACCCCCTGAAATAAAAAATAAAAACACTATATAACCATCATACTAGGTGGGTTGTGTGTGGTTATTTGAAAAACCATATTGGAAAACAACAAACAAAAATGTCCAGACCATATTTAATTTGGTAGCATGACCTAATCTGGATATCTTCATACTTATCAAACTGCCGAATGTAACTAACATCTCTTCCCAAGACCACATACACGGGAACATCTGAAAAAGATGAAAGCCCTTTTCTCCTCGAAAATAAAGTTTACAAATTGTTAACATTTACTCTTAATCATCAACAAGCATGGTGATGATAATTCCACTGTCTTCCCTTAACTCATTAATCGTTTGTTTCAAATTAATTACTTGTGACTACTTCAGAAGAAGATGACATAAAATCTCTTAAAAGATAAAAAACACTCAAGTTTCTCTGAGTTTACACTGAGTATTTTTAACTGATTACCCTTTAGACTTCATTCTCTGTAATTCTCACAATGATTATTCAACCCCAAAATCAGCTCCATTTGATCCCATATCAAATTATCATGGTATCGTTCCTGGATCACTGTCCAACGACATAGGTAATATCTGTTTCCCCTTAGATTGTTCCTGTCACCCCTCTAAATTTAATATTTTAGTCATTCGCAAATATAATCAATTACTACGCATAAAGAATCAGTGATATTTGATCCCAGGCGTTTATTAAAAAGTTGTTTGAGATGTGAGGGTACTTCCACCAATCCTATAAGAAATAATCCTACTCAAAACACATCAGATAATACCATGTTTCATTAAGTTGACTACACCTTCTAATATAAACCTATAACCCATTTCCGGTAATGTAATCATCGCAACCTGTTGCATTGATTTATCAAAAATATAAACCTATTGTTTAAAAAATCCAGAACCTACAAAAAAATGGGTACTTCCCCATCAGCGTAATAGTCAAAACTACCCCTCATCCACTGTTCAACGTACCAGAAACAGATGATCGTTTCTAGAATTAATTGTCTACATAACTCACTGGTGTTACGAAAACTATAGAATTGAATAATAATCATTAAAAATGGTCAAAGAACGTTTCCTATTCAACTATTCAGATCTCTGCTTCACGTTACCCTCTGCGTCCTTTACATCCCAATATAGCCCAGCGAGCACAACGACTGAAATGAAACACAGACACACTCAAACACACAGAATTTAGACAAAAATGATTCTTTAGTTGTATTGTTTGTATATCGTTGTATTTTAAATTTGTGTGACTGTTCTTGTCTATCAGTGTATCAGTGTTTTGTTACTTGTCGTGTTTTATGTTTTTGTGTGGACCGCAAAAGCAAATGGGGGATCCGAATAAACCAATAAACTAACACTCAAGTATTGTGTCATATATTGTTTGCACTTGGCTGTGTGCCAACACTGAAGTGTCCTGTTTTAGATTCCTTTAACATTATTAGCCTTGTAAGCCTCTGTTAGCCACTCGCTGAAGCACCTCTCCATGGCCTTCCGGCTAGCCCAGCTGCCCACGTTGACCGTGGGGATTATCTTGAGGGGCCGCAGCCACTGGACAAAACGCCTCAGCTCCAGGTAGCTGCTGTGCTCACTGTAGGGGATGCCTAGAGTGAGAGAGAGAGGGAGGGGGAGCCAAGTGAGAAAGGAGCAGCAAAATAGAAGTCAGAAACAGGAGCAGCAGTTTCAAGAAACTAGGCATATGTCTCACGTCACTAATTCACAGGAGAGGCATTTGAATGTCGTTTAAAAAAAAAATCTAAATGCCTTTTTTTTTTCCAGAAAGGCCTTCTGGAATATGTGAACTTTCATGTGCCTTAATAACATACTTGTCTGCCATCTGTAAATACGAATACAATTGTTAAATAATGAGCCTAGTTGGTTTAGCCACGGAAAAATACAGGAACCTTCCCGCAAGCCATGACTGACTGAGATAATAGATGGGCTGGACATGCCGAGAGATGAGTTCGGATTGGTCTGCCATGTAGCATGCTTCTGTGTATAACACGAGCTGCTCAGTATGTGTGGATAATCCTGTCTACCGCAGCTTTTAAAAAAATATATCATGAAGAACTGAAAAAGTTTTGCTACTGCTCTTAACATTGCTGCCCTGAAGTTAACAGCGCTATCGACAAAGCTCAGTGGGAAAAAGTTGTGATGGACTACTTTCTGGAGGATGATCGTGACATCCATTTTCAGATATTATAGCTGGCTAACGTTAGCTGGCTGGCTCGCTAGCTAACATTACGTGTATGATCTGTTTAGTAATATTATTTGTATCTTGGAAAGCTAACATAACATAGATAGCTAACATTGAACCTAGTTGGTTAGCTTTAGCTACCTGCAGATTCATGCGTGGTAGTATAAAACAACTGGGAACTCGGAAAGATACGAGGCCAGTGAGGTCAGTGACCTTCAGGTCGAAAAGTCGGAGCTCTAGAAAGAGGCCCGAGTTCCCGAGTTGGAATTCCGAGTTGGATGACTGTTCAAATTGAGTTTTCCCAGTCGGAGCTGTTTTTTTTCCCGAGTTCCCAGTTGTTTTGAATGCTCGGAAGTCTGAGATTTCCGAATTCCCAGTTGTTTTGAACGTGGCATTAGAGTTGGGATTATGGTTCATTGTTTAGCTAGCTAGCATGCTACATGTAAAACAAAATAAAAGACTCCACTATGCAAGTAACCATTTCACTGTACCGTTTACACCTTCTGTATCCTAGGCATGTGACAAATAAACTTAGATTTTATTTGATATAGTGTGTGTTTACCAGAGACGGTAATGTGAAGAACAACATGACCTGCACCAAAATCAGATTAGGATATAGGCCAAGGACTAGATAAAGTTTATTTTTACTACACATTTTTGCTACTACTTTCACCACTTTGGTTGTTTACTACACTTTGAATCCTTAAAGATATGGGTGGGGTTAAGGCTTAAGAGGGTGTGAACGATGCTGAATGGGTGTAGACAAAGAAGAGCTCTCCAGCTGGTGTACTAAAACATTCACAGGGCATTTTCTCAAAAGTGGGGTTACAAGTTTATCAACTTTCAAAGCAGAATTACTTTCCCATTGTTCCTCAACTGCAGTGTATGATATACCATTTTTTTGCTTGGAGTCTCTTCTTTTATCCAGTGTAAAAAACACCACTTCAAATGTTGCTACATAGGACCGAATCCAGGTGGTGGGTCACAAATGATCTGCAGTAGGCCTAGCTTATATGTAGGTGTGCTGTTTTAAAAAGACTTACAAAAACATCAGAAATAAAAGTTGCCTGTAGCCTACAGGATAATATCAAAATTATTGATGCGTGAAGTCTGAAGGGAGAGAGATACTTTTGTAGTGCAATAGCGATGATAAAGATGAAACCAATAAAATAGAAATGATATTGTCCTGATAATGATCAGCCGTTGATCCATTTTTGTAAAGCAGGTGGTTAAATGCTGACTCCACATTTTATATCAATTGCGTGCGTCAATGTGTAACCACTTGACATGGGTAAACTGGACACTGGCGGAGAGTTGTTTGCTGTCTTGCATAGCACAGGTAGTAAATTCACTGCAGTATTAGACCTTATATTTAGCTATTAACCGATGGGTTGATATGCATAAGCATTTAACTTAGGCTAGAGATGTATAGCCTCTCGCTCACTGTTCTCTTGTGAAATTACGCACCAGGATCTGGTTTCCCAAAAGCATTTTAAGGCTAAGTTCATCGTTAGGCCCTTCATAGTAGCAATGTTAAATCTCTGGGCTGTTTTTGTCAAAATCATCGTTACTAAAGTTGCACTTGAAAACGCTTGTTATTTATCGACTGCCTCAGACCACTCGTAGAGCAGCTAACATGCTGACCAGACAGCTCGCCATCGCATGTTGATTTTGTCCACCCACACCAGACACGATCAGGACACGCAGGTTGAAATATCAAAACGAACTCTGAACCAACTATATTAATTTGGGGACAGGTCGAAAAGCATTAAACATTTATGTCAATTTAGCTAGATTGCTGTTGCTAGCTAATTTGTCCTGGGATATGAACATTGGATTGTTATTTTACCTGAAATGCACAAGGTCCTCTACTCCGACAACTAATCCACAGATAAAAGGGTAAACCGAGTTAGTTTCTAGTAAATCTCTCCTCCTTCAGGCTTCTTCTTCTGACTTTATATGGCGATTGGCAACCAACTTTAAGGTGCATTACCACCACCACCAACTGGACTGGAGTGTGGACCTCAGTTAATCTTTCAATCACCCACGGGGGTATATGTTCCTAAAAACCAATGAGGAGATGGGAGAGGCGGGACTTGCAGCGCGTCAAGCGTCACAAATAGAACCAAGTTCTAATTTAGTGCCTGGCTACGCAGATGCTCGTTGATGCACGTGAGCAGTGTGGGTGCAATGATTGAATAACATGTATGTCTACATTTATTTTGCGACCCGAGCGGTGTGGTCAGCATGTAAGTGCGTCATTAGGTGCTTTTTTTGCCTTTCCGTGTGAGTCACTTTATACACAGAAGATCTGTGCTAAACAAAGTATCAAGATGTTTATCTGTCTCTCTGTGACCGAGCTGATCCGAGAGAGGCGCTGCCTTTCTTTCGATCCTATCAGTATTGTAGTGATGGGAAGTTCGGCTCTTTTTACTGACCCTGATCTTTTCAACTCGTTCAGTCAAAAGAACAAATATTTTGACACATTTTGTTTATTTGATTCAGTAATGCCCAGAGCATGCAGGACAGGACCCCCTACCGGTGAAAGAGGAACTACAGTGAGGGAAAAAATTATTTGATCCCCTGCTGATTTTGTACGTTTGCCCACTGACAAAGAAATTATCAGTCTATAATTTTAATGGTAGGTTTATTTGAACAGTGAGAGACAGAATAACAACAACAAAATCCAGAAAAACGCATGTAAAAAATGTTATAAATTTATTTGCATTTTAATGACGCAAATAAGTATTTGACCCCCTCTCAATCAGAAAGATTTCTGGCTACCAGGTGTCTTTTATACAGGTAACGAGCTGAGATTAGGAGCACACTCTTAAAGGGAGTGCTCCTAATCTCAGCTTGTTACCTGTATAAAAGACACCTGTCCACAGAAGCAATCAATCAAGCAGATTCCAAACTCTCCACCATGGCCAAGACCAAAGAGCTCTCCAAGGATGTCAGGGACAAAATTGTAGACCTACACAAGGCTGGAATGGGCAACAAGACCATCGCCAAGCAGCTTGGTGAGAAGGTGACAACAGTTGGTGCGATTATTCGCAAATGGAAGAAACACAAAATAACTGTCAATCTCCCTCGGCCTGGGGCCTCTCACCTCGTGGAGTTGCAATGATCATGAGAACGGTGAGGAATCAGCCCAGAACTACATGGGAGGATCTTGTCAATGAACTCAAGGCAGCTGGGACCATAGTCACCAAGAAAACAATTGGTAACACACTATGCCGTGAAGGACTGAAATCCTGCAGCTCCCGCAAGGTCCCCCTGCTCAAGAAAGCACATATACAGGCCCGTCTGAAGTTTGCCAATGAACATCTGAATGATTCAGAGGAGAACTGGGTGAAAATGTTGTGGTCAGATGAGACCAAAATCGAGCTCTTTGGCATCAACTCAACTCGCCGTGTTTGGAGGAGGAGGAATGCTGCCTATGACCCCAAGAACACCATCCCCATCGTCAAACATGGAGGTGGAAACATTATGCTTTGGGGGTGTTTTTCTGCTAAGGGGACCGGACAACTTCACCGCATCGAAGGGACGATGGACGGGGCCATGTACCGTCAAATCTTGGGTGAGATCCTCCTTCCCTCAGCCAGGGCATTGAAAATGAGTCGTGGATGGGTATTCCAGCATGACAATGACCCAAAACACACGGCCAAGGCAACAAAGGAGTGGCTCAAGAAGAAGCACATTAAGGTCCTGGAGTGGCCTAGCCAGTCTCCAGACCTTAATCCCATAGAAAATCTGTGGAGGGAGCTGAAGGTTCAAGTTGCCAAACGTCAGCCTCAAAACCTTAATGACTTGGAGAAGATCTGCAAAGAGGAGTGGGACAAAATCCCTCCTGAGATGTGTGCAAACCTGGTGGCCAACTACAAGAAATGTCTGACCTCTGTGATTGCCAACAAGGGTTTTGCCACCAAGTACTAAATCATGTTTTGCAGAGGGGTCAAATACTTATTTCCCTCATTAAAATGCAAATCAATTGATAACATTTTTGACATGCGTTTTTCTGGATTTTTTTGTTGTTATTCTGTCTCTCACTGTTCAAATAAACTTACCATTAAAATTATAGACTGATCATGTCTTTGTGAGTGGGCAAACGTACAAAATCAGCAGGGGATCAAATACTTTTTTCCCCTCACTGTAAAAACTTGAAAGAATCATGATCATGAAGCCTTTTGTTCACCATAAGGGGCTTATTGGAGCTGTCATTTGTGACTGAGACTTGAAAAAATTATCATCACCAGCCAATGTGATCACCCCATGCCTCGCAGCAGTCAAGCAATTGCATTCCGCCAAGAGTCGTTCACAATCTAGTCCGGAACTAGACCTCGTTTCAAAGGCAGTATCAAGAAATCTTATTTGTATGCCTAGCAATCACAAACACGTGTGTTTCAAACAATGTACATTTGTGATTGCTAGGCATACAAATACGATTATTTCTTGATGGTCTGCTCTGCACTTGTCCTCGTTCTTTTTAGAGTCAATAATAATAATAATAATACATTTAATTTGTAAAGCGCTTTTCTCACACCCAAGGCGAAAAAAATGACACAATCCAGAACATCAAACACAGACAACAATCAAAGCTATATACAGGTGTCGTCATTAGCAGAGGTCCATGAAAGCTTTTCTGAACAGCACGTTCTTGAGCTGTGCCTTAAAGGATGACAGAGACTCCACAGCCCTATTAGTGTCTGGAAGTACGTTCCACAGCCGCGGAACTGAAAGCCCTGTCACCCATAGTTTTTAGTCTGCTGCGGGGCTGCTGAAGGGAGACGGACCTGGAGGAGAAGGGTACGTGTGGGGCATGAGGGTAGAATGAGGTCAGACAGGTACTTGGGTCCAGAGTTGTGGCTAGCTTGGTACATTTGAACCAGGATTTTGTAGTCGATGTGTGCGCATATGGGGAGCACTTAATTTATCAGTTCATGTGCACACACATGGTTTCATCAGTTTCTGATGGGATAGTGCGAGATTCTGGTAATTCTATTTACCCAGAGTGAGATTAACTCATGGATACCATTTATATGTCTCAGTGTGCAGTTTGAAGGAAGTTAAAGGTAGTTTTGCGAGCCAATGCTAGCTAGCTGTACCGGTAGACTTCCAGTCATTGGCTCACAAAACTACCTCTAAACTTCCTTCATAATGGACGCAGAGACATAAAAATGGTATCCATGAGTTCATCTCACTCTGGGTAAATAGAATTACCAGAATCTCACACTATCCCTTTAAATGCCTGGATGTCATACTCATTCCGGCTTAAGTATAATTCGCTGCATGCTACTGAGGAAGATAATCGTTTTTTCAGACTGTGTGTGATTGACAACAGCTGACAATTAGCTCAGGGGATGCTACACCAAAATGAACGGAAGGATGGAAACAGCACAATTGTGCATAAGATGACGCATTCACATAATGGGTGAGCCTAGCATGTTGATATTTGTTGCTTACTGTATACATTTTTACTAAAACAGTACGTTCTAAATCGTATGTAGTATGTTCGAACACAGTATGACGTTTTAGTAAGTAGTAGGCATGACAAGGCTAATGTCAGTCAATGTCTCCCAGTTAGCATGCTTTAAATTTCATGCCTAGGACCAAAACCAGCAGTGCTCTGGGCCTCGAGGAACAGATCTGAGCACACCTGCTATAGATAGTAGTAGGAATTGGGCTGTACCATAGATGCTGATGTTGCCATGGACCTTAGGCTTGATATCCTCCACAGCCTCCACCCTCTGACTAAAGGTCCAGCCTGTGGGCTTGAAGGCTACCAGCTGGTCGTACTGCCTCGAGAACCTACTCAGATGAGCCTGCAGGTTCTGGAAAGGAAAAAAGGACATGGGAGTTCCTTGGTTTAGTCATTGTGAGGAGTGAACAGATAGTTTGAGGCTGTTCTTTTCTGAGACGAATGAAAACCAAAGCCAAAACGGCACTACCGACATGTGACCTAGTGTTCGTCATACTCTTAGCCCCACCCTTTATATTTTGAAATGTTGTATTATATCAGGTGCAAACTTTCCACTAGTGCAGGGGTAAAGGGCTAGTCCTGTAATGCCACATGTACTCCAGAGTTTAATCCCAACCAGCGGCATACCACCCTGCATCCCACTGCTGGCTTGCCTCTGAAGCTAAACAGGGTTGGTCCTGGCCAGTCCCTGGATGGGAGACCAGATGCTGCTGGAAGTGGTGTTGGAGTGCAGGTAGGGGGCACTCTTCCCTCTGGGGAGATCCCAATGCCCCGGGGCAGTGAAGGGGACATTGCCCTGCGTAGAGTGCCGTCTTTCGGATGTGATGTTAAACTCTGTGGTCATTCAAAAATCCCATGGCACTCATCATAAGAGTATTTTATAATATTTAGCCTTTATTTAACTAGGTAAGTAGGGGTGTTTGCCCCGGTGTAATGGCTAATCTCCCAACCTGGCCCCATTCCATCATAGCCACCTAATCAGCCGGAAAGTATTCAGACCCATTTACTTTTTCCACATTTTGTTACGTTACAGCCTTATTCTAAAATGGATTAAATATATATATATATATATATCTCATCAATCTACACACAATACCCCATACTGACAAAGCAAAAACAGGTTTTAGAAATCTTTGCACAAAAAAAAAAAGATTAAAAAAAAAAGAACTATACATTTACATAAGTATTCAGACCCTTTACTCAGTACTTTGTTGAAGCACCTTTGGCAGCGATTACAGCCTCAAGTCTTCTTGGGTATGACGCTGCAAGCATGGCACACCTTTATTTGGGGATTTTCTCCCGTTCTTCTCTGCAGATCCTCTCAAGCGCTGTCAGGTTGGATGGGGAGCGTCGCTGCACAGCTATTTTCAGGTCTCTCCAGAGATATTCAAATTGGCTTGTCCCGAAGCCACTACTGCGATGTCTTGGCTGTGTGCTTAGGGTCGTTGTCCTGTTGGAAGGTGAACCTTCGCCCCCAGTCTGAGGTCCTGAGCACTCTGGAGCAGGTTTTCATCAAGGATCTCTCTGTATTTTGCTCCGTTCATCTTTCCCTCGATCCTGACTAGTCTCCCAGTGCCTGCCGCTGAAAAACATCCCCACAGCATGATGCTGCCACCACGCTTCACCGTAGGGATGTTGCCAGGTTTCCTCCAGATGTGACGCTTGGCATTCAGGCCAAAGAGTTCAATCTTGGTTTTTCTTCAGACCAGAGAATCTTGTTTCTCAAGGTCTGAGAGTCCTTTAGGTGCCTTTTGGCAAACTCCAAGCGGGCTGTCATGTGCCTTTTGCTGAGGAGTGGCTTCCTTCTAGCCACTACCATAAAGGCCTGATTGGTGGAGTGCTGCAGAGATGGTTGTCCTTCTGGAAGGTTCTCCCATCTCCACAGTGGAACTCTGAGTGACCAGCGGGTTTCTTGGTCAACTCCCTGACCAAGGCCCTTCTCCCCTGATTGTTCAGTTTGGCCGGGAGGCCAGCTCTAGGAAGAGACTTGGTTGTTCCAAACTTCTTCCATTTAAGAATGATGGAGGCCACTGTGTTCTTGGGGACCTTCAATGGTACACACATTTTTTGGTAGCCTTCCCCAGAGCTGTGCCTCAACCCAATCCTGTCTTGGAGCTCTACGGTCAATTCCTTCCACCTCATGGCTTGGTTTTTGCTCTGACATGCACTGTCAATTGTGGGACCTTATCTAAACAGGTGTGTGCCTTTCCAAATCCTGTCCAATCAATTTAATTTACCCCAGGTGGACTCCAATTAAGTTGTAGAAACGTCTCAAGGTTGATCAGTGGAAACAGGATGCACCTGAGCTCAATTTCGAGTCTCATAGCAAAATGTATGAATACTTATGTAATCAGTTTTTTTTTTTTTTATACATTTGCTAACATTTCTAAAAACCTGTTTTCGCTTTGTTATTATGGGGTATTGTGTGTAGATTGATGAGGGAGAAATGTAATTGAATCCATTTTAGAATATGGCTGTAACATAACAAAATGTGCAAAAGTCAAGGGGTCTGAAAACTTTCACAATGCACTGTATATCACTCCTCACCTCTCCACTTGATAGCTCATGTGTGGCGAGTGTTCTGGCACAAAATGGTCGCCGTGCATCACCCAGGTAGGTTCTACACATTGGTGGTGGATGAGGTGAGTTTCCTCCTACTATGTAAAGCGCTTTGAGTACCTCAGTTCTTCTTCTTCTTCTTCTTCTTCTTCTTCTTATAATAATAACACATGACTTTACTTACCTTGCCAATTGATCAATATCAGTGATTGGCTGAATTACATCAACTTGGTCTCCCAGGTGGTCTAAAGCTAAATAGTTTACAAGAAAACCTAAGTGCGTTTGGCATTCCAGGGTCTGGCACTATGATTGCCTACCCCCACACTAGATCAAATGCACAGAAACACCAAAAACACAATGAAAGTGTTAAAGCAGGAATCCGCAGGTCATGGGCGACCCTATACCGCCCCATTTCTTGTGTAGTGTTTTCACTTTGAACGAAAACAAGGGGGTTGAGCCCTGAACCGCCTGGGCTGGCCTTCTGGGCAAGGTGCGTCTTTGTGCTAATCCTTCCTACTCTAATGACCCTGTTGCCCTGGAGCTGGAGAGTAAGTGAAAGTCACTTGCAAACGAACGTTACAACTGCCAGAAACAAACCGAGCAGACAAAGCCAACAAGCATAATTGTCAGTTCTTGGATCTGAATTAACTCGACCCAGAGAGAAAAATAATCGAGAGAAATATAACATTCTATATTCAGACTGTTTTGAACTCAAAGGAATCTAACGATAGCATCATGTACAGTAGCTACACTGCATAAACCCCACAAGATGCCCAATGCTTTTATTTCAACTAGCCAACATTAGCTAGCTAAAGCTAGAAATGCAGATTGTTGACATGATGGCGTGTTTAGTTTGTTGATGATAATGACAGCTAGCTAGGTGGTCGAAAGCATTTTCGGCCCAGGACCACCCCCAAAAAAGTATATAAAATTCGGTACAGTAACATCACACACACATGTATTTCTCAGGGAGAGATTGGTGGGGTTTATGCAGTGTAGCTACATGATGCTATCATTAGATTCCTTTGAGTACAAAACAGTCCGAATACAAAATATGTTAGCTAGGTATGTAGCCGTGTTAGCTTGCTTGAACATTGAACACACTAAGGTTAGCAGCTAACGTTGCTAGCAGGCTAAAAACGCAACCCAACACTTACCTAACGTTACCAATCCATGACAACTGTGGCCATTTCTTCATCACTCTTCCACCTTTCAAAATTAATTCCAATGTTAATCCGGTTTCTGGATTGGCCATGAGCAGTCTTTTTCTAGCCTTTTTTTTCTTTTGGGGTTGAGTTGATTCAGATCCAAGAATTACATTTGTTGGCTTCGTCTTCTCGGTTTGTTTCTGGCGGCTGTAACGTTAGGTTGCAAGTGACTTTCACTTCCTCTCCAGCTCCGGGGCAGCAGGATCATTAGAGTAGGCGTGATTAGCGCAGACGCACCTTACCCAGAAGGCCGTCCAAGGCGGCTCAGGGCTCAATTCCCTTGTTTTCGTTCAAAGTAAACACTACACAAGAAGTGGGGCGTCATAGGGTCGCCCACGACCTGCAGATTTCTGCTTTAAGTCACCTAAAAGAATATAGAAGCAATTCAAATTAATTATATTTTACAACTTGTAAAGCAGCAAATTAATTTTGAATGATTTTGAATGTGTCAATCTAAAGCAGTAAAACATGAAATGATTTTTCAATATCAACATCCTCTGCCTCATGTCATTTCTCATTATTGTATACTCATGAAAATATGGAGGAATCTCAAAATAAAATAAACATTTTCAAAAGCTTCTCAAATTCTATTTTGGGTGGCATTTTTAGATGGGAATGATGGATTTAGATGGATTTTTTTTTTACTTTGTCCAGGGTATTTCAATTATATGCTCTTATGCAGTACAGGGATTTTTATTTATAACGGTTTAGTTTTGAATGAGCACTTATGTGGAAAGTGTTTGGTAATGGATCTGGCTTGTGTTATGCTCGCTTCGAGTATCATCTGGGGTATTGAGGACGGCAGCTGAAATGTTTTAGTCTTTGTGAATTAGATGCTGTGCTTGCAGTTGGTCACTGTAATTAGCATCTTATTATTCTAACTTCCGCCCTTTGCATACACACCGTACGCTGAACTTGATAAGGTTGTTTGCAGAGTGACTGCTACAATGAAGAATAAGAGTAATAATTTCTCTATTTTTCTGAATGTAAAAAACTATACGCAAAGCTTGCCTTGTGTAGCGAGTTTTCTATTTATTTAGTTTTTAACCGTATCATGTTATTTTGCTATATGGACACCACAAAAGTGGTTGTTGTTTAAGGTAGACTCAGCAATATACACAGCAGGGTGATTACCTGATTACGAACAACAACAACATAATTAAAATCTGTCAAGACTTCCACTATTGTCTTTTTTTTTTTTTTACAATGTATGCCCTCCCTTGAAACATGCCAACATTGGGAAGAGACAATTGTGGCAGTTTGAATTTTGTTGCATTTCTGTGAGGATGATGCTGCCCTGCTTTGTAGGAGAATTGTATCTTGCTGAGTCTACCTTTAAGCACTTTTGACATATAGGAACTGTAAAAACCACTACAGGACCCACTTTGAAGTTGAGATGCATCATGGGTAGCACGTGGACCTGGGCGGCCTTCCAGTCAGTGGTGATAAGCTGGCGGATGCGCTCTGACTCCAGACAGCACATGTTGTTGAACTTGTCCCGGGACAGGCAAACTTTGGAGCCCAGTACCTCTGCCAGAGCTATGGACAGGACAGAGTAAGACAGTTAAACAGGGCTAAGCCAGAGTCATATATACAAAGAGTATAGCCAATTGTTATTCACCGATTCATGATGGGTATTGTTGGATTCTACTTCTAGTAGTTCAGTTGGCTACCCAAGATTAAAATCTTGAAAGTGGCTTGTTAAATGGTCAATGGCCACACTGTCCCTTAAGCTCTACACAAAGCATCTTTGTCAAACATCCAATGCAAGTCAATTTTAGCATTGTTCGCAGTTCATGTCCAAATCATCCCAAAGTGTCTCAAATTGATTGTGTAGCTCAGTGGTCACCAACCGGTCGATCGCAATTCAGAAGCCCTGCACACCGGGTAGGCAAAGTGTTCCAATTTTGGACCAATTAATGTGTATTGTTGTTTATTTTGTTGTAGGTGGTACAGTATCTGATTCCACAAACACGCACTTCCAAACCCTAGCTCTGCACAAGGTGAAGGTAAATTGGCCAAAATATTTACAAGCTGACGGCTAAAATAGCTCAATTTACAGTAAGCATGGTATAAACATGAATTGGGTAGTGTTTGTATGGTTTGTGTTATGGGGTTACAGGTGGTCAGAGGTAGCCTAAGGACCAAAGAGTACCTTCCAGACTATGTAATCAATTTAATCCACCCCTCTCTTTTTACCTTTTCTTTTTGTAAAACTCAGATTATCTGGAGTCATTCCACAGTGCCCTGCTGAAAAACCCAAAATCCAGGAGCAAATATTCTGGACCAAACAGTTGGTGGTTAAGACTTTCTGCAGAGTCTTTTCCAGCTGGCCGTTCACCGCAGACAGGTCAAGCCCATCGCCATAAGATCAAAGAGTCTCAGCTTCCCCAGCCCACCATTGCCAGTATACCGAAGCCGGATTAAAGACTGTGGCTGCGTTTACACAGCCAGCCCAATTCTAATATTTTTTTCACTTATTGGTATTTTGACAAATCAGATCAGTTCTGAAAAAGATCTGATATGATTAAGACCAATTAGTGGAAGAAATATCAGAATTGGGATGCCTGTGTAAACGCAGCTAATTATTAGAATCAGGTGTGCTAGATTAGGGTTGGAGTGAAAACCTACATGACGGTAGCTCTCCAGGAACAGGGCTTGATGTAGAACCCCCATAAAATAAATATGGATATTTTCTATCAATCTTCGAAATTTGTCTTCCCTTATGGCTTCACAGAATATATTTATATAAGCTGTACAGGGCTCTGTAGCATCAAACAGATGCTAGACATTCAGATATCCAAATACATTTAACTCAGCAAAAAAAGAAACGTCCTCTCACTGTCAACTGCGTTTATTTTCAGAAAACTTAACATGTGTAAATATTTGTATGAACATAACAAGATTCAACAACTGAGACATAAACTGAACAAGTTCCACAGACATGTGACTAACAGAAATGGAACAATGTGTCCCTGAACAAAGGGGGGTTCAAAATCAAAAGTAACTGTCAGTATCTGGTGTGGCCACCTGCTGCATTAAGTACTACAGTGCATCTCCTCCTCATGGACTGCACCAGATTTGCCAGTTATTGCTGTGAGATGTTACCCCACTCTTCCACCAAGGCACCTGCAAGTTCCTGGACATTTCTGGGGGGAATGGCCCTAGCCCTCACCCTCCGATCCAACAGGTCTCAGACGTGTTCAATGGGATTGAGATCTGGGCTCGTTGCTGGCCACAGATTTTCTATGGGATTAAGGTCTGGAGACTGGCTAGGCCACTCCAGGACCTTAATGTGCTTCTTCTTGAGCCACTCCTTTGTTGCCTTGGCCGTGTGTTTTGGGTCATTGTCATGCTGGAATATCCATCCACGACCCATTTTCAATGCCCTGGCTGAGGGAAGGCGGTTCTCACCCAAGATTTGACGGCACATGGCCCCGTCCATCGTCCCTTTGATGCGGTGAAGTTGTCCTGTCCCCTTAGCAGAAAAACACCCCCAAAGCATAATGTTTCCACCTCCATGTTTGACGGTGGGGATGGTGTTCTTGGGGTCATAGGCAGCATTCCTCCTCCTCCAAACACGGCGAGTTGAGTTGATGCCAAAGAGCTCCATTTTGGTCTCATCTGACCACAACACTTTCACCCAGTTCTCCTCTGAATCATTCAGATGTTCATTGGCAAACTTCAGACGGGCATGTATATGTGCTTTCTTGAGCAGGGGGACCTTGCGGGCGCTGCAGGATTTCAGTCCTTCACGGCGTAGTGTGTTACCAATTGTTTTCTTGGTGACTATGGTCCCAGCTGCCTTGAGATCATTGACAAGATCCTCCCGTGTAGTTCTGGGCTGATTCCTCACCGTTCTCATGATCATTGCAACTCCACGAGGTGAGATCTTGCATCGAGCCCCAGGCCGAGGGAGATTGACAGTTCTTTTGTGTTTCTTCCATTTGCGAATAATCGCACCAACTGTTGTCACCTTTTCACCAAGCTGCTTGGCGATGGTCTTGTAGCCCATTCCAGCCTTGTGTAGGTCTACAATCTTGTCCCTGACATCCTTGGAGAGCTCTTTAGTCTTGGCCATGGTGGAGAGTTTGGAATCTGATTGATTGATTGCCTCTGTGGACAGGTGTCATTTATACAGGTAACAAGCTGAGATTAGGAGCACTCCCTTTAAGAGGACCTCTGCATGATAAAGCACCTGCTGGTATCCCATATCCCTAAAGAAGGCCTGGAAACACCTGCTTTTTGTGGAACTCTTTTTGATATAGTTGACACACTTGATCACATCCTGGAGAGTGGCGTGGAGCTCAGGCACCATGTCCTTCGCTGTCAATGCCTCCCTGTGTAGGAAGCAGTGGTTCCACATTGCACTCGGTGCTCTCTCCAGGACCCGCTTTACTACCCCGGAGTGCTTTCCCATCATGGCAGCTGCCCCATCAGTGGTCACACCTACACACCCATCCCAGGCCAGTCCCACGGAGCCCAGGTACATATCCATTGTGTTAAAGACAGGCTCTGCAGTGTTGGTGGTGGGCAAATCAGCACTAAAAAAAGAACTGCTCCGCAAAGTTATTATCCCAGATGTGTCTGACATAGACCATTAGAATTGCATGGTTAGCCACATCTGTGGATTCATCAAGCTGCAGTGCGTAATGGCCATTTGCACTGATGCGCTCTGATGTCTGGTGCGTTATGTCCTCAGACATGTCCTGGATTCTCCTCCTCATGGTGTCATTGGATAGGGGTATGGTTTTAAGTTTGTTGGCGGCTGACTCTCCCAAGATTTCAGTGCACATATCAATCGCAGCAGGGAGTATGAGATTCTCTGCGCTGGTGTGGGCTTTTTTGCACTTAGCAAAGCGCTGGGCCACAAGGTATGATTCGCGAAGTGCCTTTTCTTGTACCGTGCATACCTCGTTCAATGAATCTTGTGAGGCCTCCAGATATTGTAGGGCGAGAACGTTATTGTATTGGTCAGTGTGTGAGTGCAGCGCGAAAACCCTCAGAGTCCGAATGTAGCTAGCCATTTCACCACTGCGGACGCACTGCACGTGTAAAGTCAGCAACAATAAGCGGTGCAGCGGTTACCTTTCAAAATACGTTTTATTTGTATTATTATTTTTGCACAAGTCCCGCGACCCCTTAAAATCCTCCCGGTCGCGACCCCCCAGTTGAGAATCACTGGCATAGAGCCTTCGCGAAATGCCACAAAGCAGGACTAGATCTATTTTAATATCAGGAATATTTCACTTTCTCTGATCATAGGAACAACATAAATTTGTGCATGTAGCAGATGCAGATGCGGTGCGACTTGAGTTTCGCCATCAGGTGAAAGACTGTGTCCCCTCTTTCTGGTCAGTCTCACCGGAGGAATGGAAGGAGAGAGCAGGGACCGTGAGAGGCTGACTCTCTGCTGCTCTCTCCCTCCCTCCGCTGAGACTGGGAACTCGGAAAAAACAACTGCGATTTCGGAAATCTCTGACTTCCGAGCGTTCAAAACAACTGGGAAGACTGGGAAAAATAGTTTTGAACTGTCATCCAACTTTTTTTTTCTTGAGTTCCCAATTGTTTTGAAAGCACCATAACCATCAGATGCATCTCTACCATCAGTCCAGTAAAGTGAAAAAGCAAATTATTTGCAATTTATGCTCAGCTGTGCCTCGCAAGTGCTACACCAACTGATGTATTTTGTTAACAAACTTGGGTTTTGAAATATAATATGGTCTGAGAATAACAATATTGGCAGGCTAAACATATAGCCAATATGCTGTGATAATGTATTAGGCCTACTGCACAAACCTCATTCCTACAGAACGGTTTTTATTAGGTTAATAAAAAAATAAAACATGTTTTTTTTTAAATCTGAGCGGTAGATACCGGCTTCCTTTTTTACTGCGAAAGTAATCTTGACTCAGAAAAGGTTGGTGACGACTGGTGTAGCTCAATAAAGTTATTTTAAGGTGATCAAACACTCAAATCAGCACTCACCCAGGAAGACTTTCTCTTTGCCCACTGAATAGGAGCCACACACCACCAGAGTGCGAGGGTTGAGGGTCACACATTTGAAGGCTGTGTTGGCCGCAAAGTTTATGACCTCCTGCTGCGTGGGGAAGGTGTATTCAGGACTGCAGTAGCTAGAAATGGTTAGAGATAGAGGTGTTTAACAGCAGTGGTTAAATTGAGCCATAACCCTAGCCATAACCCTAACTTCATGTCCACACCCCAGCTCAACACCCTGGCTCAACCCTAACTCCAACCCTAACCCTAGTTTCATGTTCACACCCCGGCTCAACCCTAACCGTAACCCTAGCTTCATGACCACACCCCGACTCAACCCTGACCCTAGCCATAACCCTAACAGTGCCTTTATGTCAACACCCCGGCTCAACCATAACCCTAACTTAAACCCTAAACCTAGTTTCATGTCCACACCACGGCTCTACCCTTAGCCTAACCCTAGCTTTAAAAAACTAACGTGGTGTCCAGGTAGAGTGTCTGGACTCGGCAGCTCAGCAGCTCGTGGTAGGCCTCCATAGAAGGGTCAGCTCTGAAGTCTCCCGTGTGAAGCACAGTCTGGCCATCGGGCAGGAACAGCAGCAGCATGGCAGCTCCTGGACAGCTATGGGCAGAGAGGAGAGGACCAGGTCACATATCACAACTCAAGACCATTTCTGAATACCAAATTGAACCCTACCCCCTAAGAAGACCAGTAGATCTGAAAGGAATGGATAGGTTCTGTATGGTAATTGTTTCACTGTGCTCTCTGATATGCTGGGTGGAATTCTCACCATATGACATATTTTTCATACTACTATAGGGAAGAAGAGTCAAGATGGGTCAACAATTCGTACTCTATTTAAAGCCCTTTGATTTCTTCAGATACTTACTGGTTGGCCTCAAGCAGTGTGACCTTGAACCCATCCACAGTGACCTGGGTGTTCATGGGCAGGATGTGGACGTACTGCTCAGCCACCCTCAGCTTACTCTTCACCAGGTTACCTGTGATCTGGGGAGACGCACAGCTGTGAGCTGTCAATAAATGGGCTGCAGTGCCGGAGTCTGACTACATATACGGTGCCTTCAGAATGTATTCATACCCCTTGACTTATTCCACATTTTATTGTGTTACAGCCTGAATTTAAAATGGATTAAATTGAGATTTTTTTTGTCACTGGCCTACACACAATACCTCACAATGTCAAGGTGGAATTATGTTTTCCACAAATGAAAAGCTGAAATGTATTGAGTCAATAAGTATTCAACCACTTTGTTATGGCAAGCCTAAACAAATTCAGGAGTAATAACTTGCTTAACAAGTCACACAAGTTACATGGAATCACTCTGTGTGCAATAATAGTGTTTATGATGATATCTGAATGACTACCTCATCTTTGTACCCCACACATACAATTATCTTTAAGGTTCCTCAGTCGATCAGTGAATTTTAAACACAGATTCAACCACAAAGACCAGGGAGGTTTTCCAATGCTTCGCAAAGAAGAGCACCTGTTGGTAGATGGGTAAAAAAAGCAGACATTGAATATCCCTTTGAGCATGGTGATATTAGTAATTACACTTTGGATAGTGTATCAATACACCCAGTCACTACAAATATACAGGCGTCCTTCCTAACTCCGTTTCCAGAGAGGAAGGAAACCACTCAGGGATTTCACCATGAGGCCAATGGTGACTTTAAAACAGTTACAGAGTTTAATGGCTGTGATAGGTGAAAACTGAGGATGTTCAACAACATTGTAGTTACTCCACAATACTAACTTAATTGACAGAGTGAAAAGAAGGAAGCCTGTACAGAATAAATATATTCCAAAACATGCATTCTGTTTGCAACAAGGCACTAAAGTAATACTGCAAATAAATGTGGCAAAGTAATTAATTTTTTGTCCTGAATACAAAGTGTTATGTTTGGGGCAAATCCAATACAACACATTACTGAGTCCCACTCTCCATATTATTTTCAAGCATAGCGGTGGCTGCATCATGTTATGGGTATGTTTGTAATCGTTAAAGACTGGGGAGTTTTTCAGGATAAACAAGAAATGGAATGGAGCTAAGCACAGGCAAAATCCTAGAGGAATACCTGATTCAGTCTGCTTTCCACCAGACACTGGGAGATGAATTCACCTTTCAGCAGGACAATAACCTAAAACACAAGGCCAAATCTACACTGGAGTTGCTTACCAAGAAGACAGTGAATGTTCATGAGTGGTCGAGTTACAGTTTTGACTTAAATCTGCTGGAAAATCTATAGCAAGACCTGAAATGGTTGTCTAGCAATGATCAACAAAAAAAAATATTGACTCAGGGGTGTGAATACTTATGTAAATGAGATATTTCTGTATTTCATTTTCAATAAATTAGCAAAAAAATTCTACAAATATGTTTTCACTTTGTCATTATGGGGTAATGTGTGTAGATGGGTGATTATAATTTTTTTTTTTTTATACATTTTGAATTCAGGCTATAACAACAAAATGTGGAATAAGTCAAGGAGTATAAATACGTTCTGAAGGCACTGTAGCTCCTGGCCACAGGGGTTCGAGCACCATCTCTGCCACTTTCCCATTTGTTCCGCACTACATTCTGAGCTGCTCATATTAGCAAGGACACCACAATCCGGACTAGCACCATGCCCAATCTACTATCATTTCAGATCTGAGAGAACCACATAGGCGAAATCAATATGGCAGAAGCTCCTCCTAAGCACATTGGAAGGCTAGGTGGAGTTACACCTATCCGGTTCCTTCATATCTGCCAGAACAGAAGGGTTAAGTGTTAAATTATGTTTTTAGCTGGATTAGTGCAAGCATGGGCACACTTCTAGGAGAAAGTAGATAATCTGACCGTAGACAGGGAGGCAATTTAAAAGTGATTTCTAATTCACCCCTGGAGCTTGGCTGAACACAGGCAAACAGCAACTTGGACTCACAACCAAAACCTATTTGATTAGGTATTCTGAATGAAGAAAGCTGACGGTATGTATTAATATATATTTTTCTATAGTAAGAAAATAAGCAAAACAGAACCACCTTGGCTTGTGAAGCCCCTACCATTACATAGACACAGGTTGATCTTTGAATGCAACAGATCCTGACTGTTCATCAAGTAATTAAATTGAATACAAGCAATTGACATTATTCTGCCTCAATATCTCCCACAGTAAAATGCACAGCAACTCACTGCCTTCCTGAAGACAAATAATATCTACGAAATGCTCCAATCTGGATTTCGACACCATCATTGTACTGAGACTGCACTTGTGAAGGCGGTGAACAACCTTTTAATGGCTTTGGACCGTGGCATTGCGTCTGTCCTCGTGCCTTGGCGATACTCTGGACTCTGATCCAACATATATTTATAACAAATATTTAAAGAGCAGCTTTTTTCCATCTTCGTAACATTGTAAAAATCAGATAACATTTGGTCCAAACGCGATGTGGAAAAGCGAATCCATGCTCTTGTCACTTCAAGATTAGACTACTGAAGTGCTCTACTCTCCAGCTTCCCGGATACAGCACTAAATAAACTTCAACTAGTGAAGAATACGGCTGCTAGAATCTTGACTAGAACCAAAAAGTTTATATTACTCCAGTGCTAGCCTCAATAGGGTTGTTCTGCTGTCTGTAAAGAAATGGGTGGGCTGTAGGTTAAATTGTTGCTATGATTGGATAGTGTGCAGCAAATCTCAGTTTTGGAAGGTACTGACTATGACAAAAATTATCCTTCTTACACTTTTTAGTACATTTTGGGACTACAATAGATGTTTTTGACTACTATCGATGTCACATAGGCAGTTTTCAACAAGTTGTTTTTTTGGTTCAGCTCCTCTTTAAAAGTACAACTTTGAAATCAGCCCTTGCCTCAACAGGAAGCCTACTGGTGTACGCTATCCAATGATAGCAGCAGCCCATCCATTTCTTTATAGACTACCCTATCAAGTCATTAGCATGCAGCCCCTGGTGATGTGTTTGATTGACATGAGACAACGAACGAGACATAGCTAGCCTACAATACATTGTCGCCAATGTTCGGTTGAAAGAACAAGACGTGTTCTTTATAAACGGCTTGTTTTTTCCCAACTCAAACATCCTGACATTCATGAGGTAACGTTAGCATCCGAAACACAACTATCATTCCTTTAGCCAAAGTACAGTGGCTGTTTGGGCTATTTCAACTACGGTGAGAGAAGAGGAACACACAACGGTAGGCTATAGCGAACTTAACTCACCCACATCAAACCCACTGATCAAACCACACCCCCAAGACCAGTGGTGTATAGTACGTAAGTAAAAATACTTTAAAGTACTACTTAAGTAGTTTTTTGGGGTATCTGTACTTTACTATTTATATTTTTGACAACTTTTACTTTTACTATACTACATTCCTAAAGAAAATGATGTACTTTTTACTCCATACATTTTCCCTGACACCCTAAAGTACTCATTACATTTCGAATGCTTAGCAGGATAGGAAAATTGTCAAATTCACGCTCTTATCAAGAGAACATCCCTGGTCATCCCTACTGCCTCTGATCTGGCGGACTCATTAAACACAAACGCTTCGTTTGTAAAGATGTCTGAGTGTTGGAGTGTGCCCCCGGCTATCTGTAATTTAAAAAAACTAGTAAATGGTGCCGTCTGGTTTGCTTAATATAAGGAATTTGATATGATTTCTATTTTTACTTTTGATACTTAAGAATATTCTAGCAATTACATTTACTTAAGTATATTTAAAACCCACATACTTTTAGACTTTTACTCAAGTAGTATTGTACTGGATGACTTTCACTTTTACTTGAGTCATTTTCTATTAAGGTATCTTTACTTTTACTCAAGTATGACAATTGGGTACTTTTTCCACCACTGCCCAAGACCCAAATCGCATTTTACTTAATGAGGTCAAAAACCAAGGCGAAATCAGTGAGTTCAGCTGCCCTTTAAAGGGGCAATCTGCAGTTCCTACATCAACTTTTGGACTTATACATTTATGACCCATTGATTATTGACGAACATAACTTATAAATGCCTCATGAGCTTAGTTCAACTGTTGTACCCCATCAGAACCCAAAATATAAGCTTGTTTTATTCCAATGTTTGTAAACAAAGTAAATGAAACAAATACTATATAGCCTCAAAACATGGTTAAAACTATAATTTTGGTATCATGGATGGTCAGTCCTTGCATCCAAAGCTCTGTCTATGAATTTGAGAGTGGTTAAGTTAAGACTGAAGACTTCTCTCTTCATTCAGTCCTATGATTGAGTCTGGCCCAGGGGTGGGAAGGTGAACGGCAAGGTAATGGAGTGACAAGCCACCCTTGCAGTCTCTGCTTGGCCCCAACTCTCTATTGGGATTTCTGCCGCAATCAAAATTATAAAATACATTTGATTGATTGACAGCATGCATTGGCCCACTTGCATCTGTTTTAGTTGGGAAGTGCCCTTACTCTGTTACAGTAGATAGGGAATGTAGAGCTCTTCTTCAGGCCTCCATAGTGGTCTGAATGGAAGTGTGTGAGGAAGTAACTGGTGATGCCCTCTACCAGCCCATACTGAAAAGCATCCACAGCAATCTTAGTGCCTGTGCAAAAAGAGAGAAAAAAGAGAAGGACGCTAGTCACTTCCAGTCATACTTGAGAAAAACATGTTGCAGAATGAAATTAGTACTAAATGTGTAGATTTCCACTAGGTGATTTAGCTCACCTGGAGCTGACTGGTATTTGCACTTTTTTATTTTGCCCTAAACCCAGGTAGGCCTAAGCCTTTTACACTGTAGCATAGGGTTAGCCGGGACATCCTGATATTGATAGCAGTCGGAGACTAAGGTATAATACAATAAGATGTACTGCAGTCGGAGACTAAGGTATAATACAATAAGATGTACTACAGTCGGAGACTAAGGTATAATACAATAAAGATGTACTACAGTCGGAGACTAAGGTATAATACAATAAGATGTACTTTCTCCTACATTTTTCATGGAAGGCGCTAGGGGTGGCTATCTTCAAAAAGTCCCCCGTAAGTCGGTTTAATAATACTTTCCTGTGGATAGCCTACGTCAGTCTCCGACTGCACATTGTTAGCAGTATGTTAAGCTATCTCAGGAGGTTGTTCCTGCTACCAATTAGCCATCCACAGGGCACACTGCATGCTACTTACACTCGTCACCGACCAACTCACCTGGAATCTTTTTATAAAACGGGCATCGCTTGGGCTCCCCTTGCTCTCCATCAGTTCTCCCCCTGTTCCACCTCTTCCTACCTCCCTCACTCGGAGTCTGTGTAGTCCCACCGTCTGATCTCACTCCAACTTTAGGGGTCTCCGTGGCATTTGCACCTCTGCCTTTCCTCTGACATCTTCCATGGTCCCCTTTGCCTCCCTTGCGCTCTCCGAGTACAGGATCCTGCTGGAGACTCACCCCAGGTAAAACATTCCCATTCCCAGCCTCCTGCTCCTTCTCTTTGTCCTTCAGGGGCTTGAGCCCAAAAAACACCCCAATGTCTGTCTGTTTGAGCCTAGAGGCTGCACCCTTGCCCTTGCCCTTCCTAGGTGCCATGGTTGCCTGAGATTGTTGGGTGGGGGAAGCTTCGGAAGATGGAGGCACTTGAGGTAATGACATGTTCAACGCTGTGTTTGTGTGAGTGGGGCACTGATCCAAGCTTTTGGAATGGAGGCTGCTATTGATGTTTGGGCTGAACAGGCGCTCCCGTAAGCTTTCTAATACTATACTTTCTGGAGACTGGAGTGGAGGCCTAGCACTGAACGCATTATAGTTATCCTCTGTATGCTCTTCTCTTGAGGAGCTAGGTAGATGATTGCTAGGCACTAATGAGCTAATTGACACCACTTGGGTGTCGTTGAATACTGGAGAGCCTACAATTTCATTTGTTTCAGAATGAGCCACAAGGTTGGAAAATAACTCATCGTCACTTGAGACTCCATCACTGAACAACAACATTGAGTCATTATTGTCCCCATCTTCCAACATATTGCTTGGAAATAGTGCTTTTCTTGGTTGTGTTCCATTAACTTCTATATCTGGGGGGAACTCAGAGATGGGGGAATAGGAGATCTCATCATCACTAAAAGCAGAGGGCTCTGCTTTGACAAAACCACCCTCAAGGCTTTCACACCCACTATTGTCCTTATGAGGGGTTGATACTTTTGTTTTATACTCTTGAAAGGTAGACTTCAAGCCTTTGGTAGAAGGTGACCAGCCTTTTTTTTTTCGGATTACCTCTGGAGCAGGAGACTGGAGCAGCAGAAGGGCATTTGGCTTTGTGGAGGATGTAGCTCCACTGTGTCTGTTAATGGGAGAAGAACTCTGGCTGTCCTGTGAGCTCTCCAAGCTTAATTTGGCCCCGTCATTGGTCACCGTCTCCAAGCAAAGACCGAAGAAGACCGTGCCATTGGTTGCTCGGCTGTGGGCAAGCAGGGAGTGGCTGTATTTCTGGTAGTGGCTCAGAATGGTGGAGTAGCACTGGATACCATTGGGACATTCTGCACACATGACATAAGACACAAAGACAGAGCAGGATTAGGGGTTACAAGGGATATGAGATTATGGTTAAGAATAGCATTTGCATGTAATATGCTAAAAGGGACATTCCTCATGAAACTGGAAAAAAAAAAAGGACATTACTTTATGGATGTTTCTGAAATTCAATACATTAATTGTTGAGAAATAATTTATTGAAGTTGGAATTGTTGGGTTCTAACTTGAAATATACTTACTCCTGTCACTATATTAGAAATGTTTTGTTATGATCGAATTTGTAAGCAAGTTTCTACGTGATCTAAATAACTCAACTCGCTAGTTTGCCTGTCTGTAAAGAGAAGAGACAGGCTGTACGTTGATCCTGCTGCTCTGATTGGATAGTGAAGCTGTATTTTTCCGTCCACTCGCTTCATAATTTCACCAGATCACTTTTCCCTGCATGTTTTTGGTTTGATCATTTAGATTACTGCTGCCTGCTACTATGATAAATCACATGGGAAAGACGTTTGCTATTAAGATATCAATGTGCATAATGTCTAAAAAGTGGGGAAAGAAAAAATAAATAAAATGAAACGCTGATGTGTAATCTGACAGCAAATTTGGCTGCCTGCTGCAAATTGAGGACACAGACACACACACACACACACACCCCTACCCCTATGTGTGCTGCTCCTAATCTGCAGCTTTTTTGCAGTGAGAACGTGCAGGGAGGTATTTTGCCAAAATCTATTTAGGCATATTAAAACACTTCCGTTTCTTCCGATCACGAGTATCATCCGATCCGACTATCAATTTACAGATATGATTATGGCCATGTCGGCACACCCCTAGTGTCCACACCCACTCTGCCCCAAGCAGGTGAAAACGTGCTTTGGTAATATAACTTCACTACCTTAAGTTATAAAATACATTTTACCAAGACAAATATGATTATTCATGTTCTGAATCATTCAGTGGGGTCTTTCTCTAAAATTGTATTAACAGTATATCCAAAATGTCAGATTCCGTAACCTAATACATCCGATAATAAGCACCAACAGAGCGATGCAACTTTCTCGCTGCAAATTCTGAGGAATTTACATTATTTTATTATTTATTTATTATTATTTTATTTTAGTCATTTAGCAGACGCTCTTATCCAGAGCGACTTACAGGAGCAATTAGGGTTAAGTGCCTTGCTCAAGGGCACATCGACAGTTTTTCACCTAGTCAGCTCGGGGATTAGAACCAGCAACCTTTCGGTTACTGGCACAACGCTCTTAACCACTAAGCTACCTGCCGCCCTTAACCACTAAGCTACCTGTTGTGGTGGTCGTCTTCAAAGTTGTTAACGCGGGTTGCAAAAAAGCAATATTTGCATGACGAGCTGAATTAGGCTTTGAAAATAAAAAAACTTGTGGTACGGTCAGTGCGCCGTTGACATTTCACAGAGATATGCTTGTTTTTGTGAGAAATCTTCGAAAAAATAACAGGAATTTCGCATTAATATGAAAAGTGTATACTAAAATATGAAAATACTACATGTCATGTCTCAAAATCGATATCTATTTTACCTATATTGTTTTATGTCCTGCGGATTCGAGAAGAAAGATGACAAGTTCAATGGGAAAGTGAGCCTGTCAGGGAGCCTTTGTTCCCGCACAACATCCAGCATAGCTGACACGATGCTGTGCAATTTCTTACCACAAACTCTATTAACTTTTGAACGGATTAGGATAGAGACATGAGGTTTGGAACATTGGTTCTCTTAGAAGACTATCTATAACATTGTTCAAAATACAAGTTTTTTTCTAATTTTATTTTATTGAATATTAAAACATACAATCTACCTGCAGTGAAGCCGCTCAACATTTACATTACATTCAGTCATCTAGCAGACCCCCATGCAGAGCGATCTACAGGTGCAACCAGGATCAAGTGCCCCGCCCAAGGGGACGTAGACAGATCTCCCACCAAGTCAAATTGTAGACCCGACCTATCGGCCACCAGCACCAGGTTCCCAACCGCCAGGCCACCAACCATCCAAGATACCCCCCTCAACCATCCAACCATTGTTTGTTTATTTTGACTTTATTTTTGACCGTCATTCTATTCCTCGCCTAGCAACTCCACTCCCACTTGTCTCCAGTTCCACATCCCAACCCTCTGTTTCTCTCAGCCCATCCCACCTATCTCTGCTGGCCACCCTCTTCGGATTTCTACGCGCCATATATATCTTTCAACTATGCTGTGATGTTTAACATAAAATTTGAATCTATCTAATTGAATAAAATCCACAGATTGTGAGTTGAAGATAAATAATTTTACTAAGAGTATTAGTATATTAGTAATTGACTGACCAGGTCTCTCTAGATCTCCCAACAATGCTATTTCTAGGGTCAATTTTTTATTAATATTATGCTTTTTCAGCCATTCCTAAACCTGAGACCATTCAAATGTACAATATAATTTAAAAACAAAATACGGTTTAAGTCTTTTATCAGCCAGCACATTTGAGTTCAACCATAATATTTGTTATATCTTTTCTGGGGGATGAAATTGAAATTGTAACCAGTTCTGCAATGCTTTTTTGAAAAATATATACTTTGAAGAAGGTTTCATTTTCAATTAATCAAAAATGAGACATGGCAATCTGCACAGTCAAAAATGACATTTTAAAAACAATGGATGAGCTTTTCTTAGTAATCTACTTGAGAACCATTTTTGGTTCAAGTAAAACTTTTGTATAAGTGAAGCTTTTAGAGATAGATTATTAAATATAAAAGCACTAAACCTCAACCCACCCAGTTCATATTCATTATATAGATAGGCACGCTTTATCTTGTCTGGTTTAGCATGCCAGATAAAGCAAAATATTTTTTGCTCATATGATTTGAAAAACTAATCATCAGGAGTAGGCAGCGCCATAAGTAAGTGAGTAAACTGAGATATGACTAAGGAGTTAATCAGTGTACGTTTTCAAAAATAGACAGGTATTTACCTCTCCATGGTTGCAGGATCTTGTCTATTTTTAATAGTTTTCTATTTGAATTAATTGTGGAGAGCTCATTTATATATTTTGTGATATGAATACCAAGTTGAGGAGAGACTGACTGCATCACTTCTTCTTTTTATAAGAAACATTAATGTGCTGAAAATCCCAAATTGTTTGCATAGTCAACTTACACACAGCTCTGACACACACACTTACCCCACCAGACATGCCACCAGGGGTCTTTTCACAGTCCCCAAATCCAGAACAAATTCAAGAAAGCGTACAGTATTATATAGATCCATTATTGCATGGAACTCCGTTCCATCTCATATTGCTCAAATAAACAGCAAACCTGGTTTCAAAAAACAGATAAAGCAACACCTCACGGCACGACGCCTCTCCCCTATTTGACCTAGATAGTTTGTGTGTATGTATTGATATGTAGGCTACGTGTGCCTTTAATAAAAAAATGTATGTAGTTCTGTCCTTGAACTGTTCTTGTCTATTAATGTTCTGTATTATGTCATGTTTCATGTTTTGTGTGGACCCCAGGAAGAGTAGCTGCTGCTTTTGCAACAGCTAATGGGGATCCTAATAAAATACAAAATTTCAAGCATGTCTGCTTCACCATCAGCCCATTTTATAGGTAAACTGCAGGGTAATATAATAGTTGTGTTTTTTTAAAAGGTCCAATATGTAATATGGTACACTTATCATAATTCGATTTTAGTCCAGAGAGGCCAGAAAATATCTAGATCTTCAATGAGACATTGCAGGGATCTAGCTCGTGGACTTAATATACAACTTGAGTCATCGTCATACATGGACACCTTTGTTTTTAAGCCTTGGATTGGTAATCCTCTAATGTTGTAATAGATAGCATTTCGATGGCCATAACGAATAGATATGGTGACAGCGAACACCCTTGTTTAACTTATCAGTTCAAAACTTTACCCACTGAATCAAGAGACTCCAGGCATTTATGGTATATACACTACCAGTCAAAAGTTCGGACACACCTACTCATTCAAGGGTTTTTCTTTATTTTTTATAAATGTTTACATTTTAATAATATTGAAGACTTCAAAACTATTGGCATTCTCTCAACCAGCTTCATGAGGTAGTCATCTGGAATGCATTTAAATTAACAGGTGTGCCTTCTTAAAAGTTAATTTGTGGAATTCCTTTCCTTCTTAATGCATTTGAGCCAATCAGTTGTATTGTGACAAGGTAGGGGTGGTATACAGAAGATATCCCTATTTGGTAAAAGATCAAGTCCATATTATGGCAAGAACAGCTCAAATAAGCAAAGAGAAACGACAGTCCATCATTACTTTAAGACAGGAAGGGCAGTCAATACGGAAAATGTCAAGAACTTTGAAAGTTTCTTCAAGTGCAGTTGCAAAAACCATCAAGTGCTATGATGAAATTGGCTCTCATGAGGACCGCCACAGGAATGGAAGACCCAGAGTTACCTCTGCTGCAGAGGATAAGTTCATTAGAGTTACCAGCCTCAGAAATTAGCCCAAAAAAATGCTTCACAGAGTTCAAGTAACAGACACATCTGTAGCTCAGTTGGTAGAGCATGGCGTTTGCAACGCCAGGGTTGTGGGTTCGATTCCCACGGGGGGCCAGTATGAAAAATAAATAAATAATAAAATAAAATAATGTATGCACTAACTGTAAGTCGCTCTCGATAAGAGCGTCTGCTAAATGACATTAAAAAAAACTTTTAAAAAACATAAACTGTTCAGAGGAGTCTGTGTGAATCAAGCCTTCATGGTCGAATTGCTGCAAAGAAACCACTACTAAAGGACCCCAATAAGAAGAGACTTGCTTGGGCCAAGAAACACGAGCAATGGACATTAGACCGGTTGAAATTTGTCCTTTGGTCTGGAGTCCAAATTGGAGATTTTTGGTTCAAACTGCTGTGTCTTTGTGAGACGCGGTGTGGGTGAACGGATGATCTCCGCATGTGTAATTCTCACCGTAAAGCATGGAGGAGGAGGTGTGATGGTGCTTTGCTGGTGACACTGTCTGTGGTTTATTTAGAATTCAAGGCACACTTAACCAGCATGGCTACCACAGCATTCTGCAGCGATACGCCATCCCATCTGGTTTGCGCTTAGGGGGTCTATCATTTGTTTTTCAACAGGACAATGACCCAACACACCTCCATGCTGTGTAAGGGCTATTTGACCAAGAAGGAGAGTGATGGAGTGCTGCATCAGATGACCTGGCCTCCACAATTCCCCGACCTCAACCCAATTGAGATGGTTTGGGATGAGTCGGAGAGCAGAGAGAAGGAAAAGCAGTCAACAAGTGCTCAGCATATTTGGGAACCCCTTCAAGACTGTTGGAAATTCATTACAGGCGAAGCTGGTTGAGAGAATGCCAAGAGTGTGCAAAGCTGTCATAAAGGCAAAGGGTGGCTATTTGAAGAATCTCAAATATATTTTGATTTGTTTAACACTTTTTTGGTTACTACATGATGCCATATGTGTTATTTCATAAATGTTGATATCTTCACTATTATTCTACAATGTAGAAAATAGTAAAAAATAAAGACAAACCCTTGAATGAGTAGGTGTGTCCAAACTTTTGACTGGTACTGTATATATTTATTTATTTTATTTATTTACCATATTAAATGATCATTGTAATTGCGCACACATTGATGTCAGACATGCACCTACCCCAATGCTCTGTTGCTGATGACTGGGATGAATGCAGGAGCAGATTTCAGGAGCAGGACAAGACGCCCTCTTTTTGACTGATGACTGATATAAGGGCATGTATGTGATAGGCCTATCTGGCTTATATGATTATGATGGTCATAATGCTTCATGACTGTCATAAAGTTATTTAAAATATAACAAAAAAATACATGACTAAAGAATTCATCACAACAAAGGATTTAAGAAACAAACTTTCAAACGAAAGGAAACATCTTGGCAGGGAAAAAACGAATTTGAATAAATGTGGTGTTTGACACTCTTATGTAGGTATTATAAAATAACGCAATATACAGTGCATTCGGAAAGTATTCAGACCCCTTGACTTTTCCACATTGTTACGTTACAGCCTTATTCTGAAATTGATTAAATTGTTCCTCATCAATCTACACACAATAGCCCATAATGACAAATAAAAAACAGGTTTTTAGAAATGTTTGCAAATGTATTAAAAATAAAAAAACAAATATTACATTTACATTAGTATTCAGACCCTTTACTCAGTACTTTGTTCAAGCACCTTTGGCAGCAATTACAGCCTCAAGTCTTGGGTATGACGCTACAAGCGTGGCACACCTGTATTTGGGGAGTTTCTCCCATTCTTCTCTGCAGATCCTCTCAAACGCTGTCAGGTTGGATGGGAGCGTCGCTGCACAGCTATTTTCAGGTCTCTACAGAGATGTTAGATCGGGTTGAAGTCCAGGCTCTGGCTGGGCCACTCAAGGACATTGAGACTTGTCCCGAAGCCACTCCTGCGTTGTCTTGGCTGTGTGCTTAGGGTCGGTGTCCTGTTGGAAGGTGAACCTTCACCCCAGTCTGAGGTCCTGAGTGCTCTGGAGCAGGTTTTCATCTCTCTGTACTTTGCTCTGTTCATCTTTGCCTCGATCCTGACTAGTCTCCCAGTCCCTGCCACTGAAAAACATCCCCACAGCGTGATGCTGCCACCACCTTGTTTCACCGTAGGGATGGTGCCAGGTTTCCTCCAGACGTGACGCTTGGCATTGAGGCCAAAGAGTTTGATCTTGGTTTCATCAGACCAGAGAATTTGGTCAGAGTCTTTAGGTGCCTTTTGGCAAATTCCAAGTGGGCTGTCATGTGCCTTTTGCTGAGGAGTGGCTTCCGTCTGGCCACTCTACCATAAAGGCCTGAATGGTGGAGTGCTGCAGAGATGGTTGTCCTTCTGGAAGGTTCTCCCATCTACACAGATGAACTCTAAAACTCTGTCAGAGTGACAATCGGGTTCTTGGTCACCTCCCTGACCAAGGCCCTTCTACCCCGATTGTTCAGTTTGCTCTAGGAAGAGTCTCGGGTGGTTCCAAACTTCTTCCATTTAAGAATGATGGAGGCCACTGTGTTCTTGGGGACCTTCAATGCTGCAGAAATGTAAATGTAAAATGTAAATGTAAATGTAAATGTTGTAGTACCCTTCCTCAGATCTGTGCCGCGACACTATCCTGTCCCGGAGCTCTACGGACCATTCCTTCGACCTCATGGCTTGGTTTTTGCTCTGACATGCACTGTCAACTGTGGGACCTTATATAAACAGGTGTGTGCCTTTCCAAATCATGTCCAATATATTTAATTTACCACAGGTGGACTCCAATCAAGTTGTAGAACAACCTGAGCTCAATTTTCGAGTCTCATAGCAAAGGGTCTGAATAGTTATGTAAATAAGGTGTTTCAGTTTTCAAACATTTTCTAAAAACCTGTTTTTGCTTCGTCATTATGGGGTATTGTGTGTAGATTGCTGAGGAATACATTTTAAAAAATCTATTTTAGAATAAGGCTGAAACTTAACAAAATGTGGAAAAAGTGAAGGTGTCTGAATACTTTCCAAAGGCACTGTATATTTTAAAATAAGTTGAAATTGAAAAAAACATTGTGTTCACACATGTATGTTTTTGATTTGGGAAACTGTACAGAACCCCAAAAATATATAATTAAAACTGACATTTAGATTTGATACTTTTCGAATGCACACACACACACACACACACACACACACACACACACACACACACACACACACACCTCTGTAGCTGAATTTGTAGAGCATGGCGCTTGTAACGCCAGGGTAGTGGGTTCGATCCCCGGGACCACCCATACCTAAAAATGTATGCACGCATGACTGTATGTCGCTTTGGATAAAAGCATCTGCTAAATGGCATATTATTATTATTAAGTCGGAAGTTTACATACACTTAGGTTGGAGTCATTAAAACTAGTTTTTCAAACACTCCACAAATTTCTTGTTAACAAACTATAGTTTTGGCAAGTCGGTTAGGACATCTACTTTGTGCATGACACAAGTAATTTTTCCAACAATTGTTTACAGACAGATTATTTCACTGTATCACAATTCCAGTGGGTCAGAAGTTTACAAACACTAAGTTGACTGTGCCTTTAAACAGCTTGGAAAATTCCAGAAAATGATGTCATGGCTTTAGAAGCTTCTGATAGGCTAATTGACATCATTTGAGTCAATTCGAGGTGTACCTGTGGATATATTTCAAGGCCTACCTTCAAACTCAGTGCCTCTTTGCTTGACATCATGGGAAAATCAAAAGAAATCAGCCAAGACCTCATAAAAAAAATTTGTAGACCTCCACAAGTCTGGTTCATCCTTGGGAGCAATTTCCAAACGCCTGAAGGCACCACGTTCATCTGAACAAACAATAGTACACAAGTATAAACACCATGGGACCACGCAGCCGTCATACCGCTCAGGAAGGAGACGCGTTCTGTCTCCTAGAGATGAACGTACTTTGGTGCAAAAACTGCAAATAAATCCCAGAACAACAGCAAAGGACCTTGTGAAGATGCTGGAGGAAACAGGTACAAAAGTATCTATATCCACAGTAAAAAGAGTCCTATATCGAGATAACCTGAAAGGTTGCTCAGCAAGGAAGAACCCACTGCTCCAAAACCGCCATAGAAAAGCCAGACTATGGTTTGCAACTGGACATGGGGACAAAGATCGTACTTTTTGGAGAAATGTCCTCTGGTCTGATGAAACAAAAATAGAACTGTTTGGCGATTATGACCATCGTTATGTTTGGAGGAAAAAGGGGGTTGCTTGCAAGCCGAAGAACACCATCCCAACCGTGAAGCACGGGGGTGGCAGCATCATCCTGTGGGGGTGCTTTGCTGCAGGAGGGACTGGTGCACTTCACAAAATAGATGGCATCATGAGGAAGGAAAATTATGTGGATATATTGATGCAACATCTCAAGACATCAGTCAGGAAGTTAAAGCTTGGTCACAAATGGGTCTTCCAAATGGACAATGACCCCAAGCATACTTAAAAAGTTGTGGAAAAATGGCTTAAGGACAACAAAGTCAAGGTATTGGAGTGGCCATCACAATGCCCTGACCTCAATCCTATAGAAAAATTGTGGGCAGAACTGAAAAGGCGTGTGCAAGCAAGGACGCCTACAAACCTGACTCAGTTTAACCAGCTCTGTCAGGAGGAATGGACCAAAATTCACCAAACTTATTGTGGGAAGGCTACCTGAAACGTTTGACCCAAGTTAAACAATTTAAAGGCAATGCTACCAAATACTAATTGAGTGCATGTAAACTTCTGACCCACTGGGAATGTGATGAAAGAAATAAAAGCTCTAATAAATAATTCTCTCTACTATTATTCTGACATTTCACATTCTTAAAATAAAGTGGTGATCCTAACTGACCTAAAACAGGGAATTGTTACTTGGATTAAATGTCAGGAATTGTGAAAAACAGAGTTTAAATGTATTTGGCTAAGGTGTATGTAAACTTCCGACTTCAACTGTACATACATACATATACACCACGTAAACACAGGCACACATTCGCCACACACACACTTATACTTCCACACCCATCACATACGCTGCTGCTACTGTCTATTATATATCCTGTTGCCTAGTCACTTTTCCCTTACCTATATGTACATACAGTATCTACCTCAATTTCCCCGCACCCCTGCACATCGACTCAGTACTGGTACCCCATGTACAGTGGGGAAAAAAAGTATTTAGTCAGCCACCAATTGTGCATGTTCTCCCACTTAAAAAGATGAGAGAGGCCTGTAATTTTCATCATAGGTACACGTCAACTATGATAGACAAATTGAGAGAAAAAAATCCAGAAAATCACATTGTAGGATTTTTAATGAATTTATTTGCAAATTATGGTGGAAAATAAGTATTTGGTCACCTACAAACAAGCAAGATTTCTGGCTCTCACAGACCTGTAACTTCTTCTTTAAGAGGCTCCTCTGTCCTCCACTCGTTACCTGTATTAATGGCATCTGTTTGAACTTGTTATCAGTATAAAAGGCACCTGTCCACAACCTCAAACAGTCACACTCCAAACTCCACTATGGCTAAGACCAAAGAGCTGTCAAAGGACACCAGAAACAAAATTGTAGACCTGCACCAGGCTGGGAAGACTGAATCTGCAATAGGTAGGCAGCTTGGTTTGAAGAAATCAACTGTGGGAGCAATTATTAGGAAATGGAAGACATACAAGACCACTGATAATCTCCCTCGATCTGGGGCTCCACGCAAGATTTCACCCCGTGGGGTCAAAATGATCACAAGAACGGTGAGCAAAAATCCCAGAACCACACGGGGGGACCTAGTGAATGACCTGCAGAGAGCTGGGACCAAAGTAACAAAGCCTACCATCAGTAACACACTACGCCGCCAGGGACTCAAATCCTGCAGTGCCAGACGTGTCCCCCTGCTTAAGCCAGTACATGTCCAGGCCCGTCTGAAGTTTGCTAGAGTGCATTTGGATGATCCAGAAGAGGATTGGGAGAATGTCATATGACCATATGAAACCAAAATATAACTTTTTGGTAAAAACTCAACTCGTCGTGTTTGGAGGACAAAGAATGCTGAGTTGCATCCAAAGAACACCATACCTACTGTGAAGCATGGGGGTGGAAACATCATGCTTTGGGGCTGTTTTTCTGCAAAGGGACCAGGACGACTGATCCGTGTAAAGGAAAGAATGAATGGGGCCAAGTATCGTGATATTTTGAGTGAAAACCTCCTTCCATCAGCAAGGGCATTGAAGATGAAACATGGCTGGGTCTTTCAGCATGACAATGATCCCAAACACACCACCCGGGCAACGAAGGAGTGGCTTCGTAAGAAGCATTTCAAGGTCCTGGAGTGGCCTAGCCAGTCTCCAGATCTCAACCCCATAGAAAATCTTTGGAGGGAGTTGAAAGTCCGTGTTGCCCAGCGACAGCCCCAAAACATCACTGCTCTAGAGGAGATCTGCATGGAGGAATGGGCCAAAATACCAGCAACAGTGTGTGAAAACCTTGTGAAGACTTACAGAAAACATTTGACCTGTGTCATTGCCATCAAAGGGTATATAACAAAGTATTGAGAAACTTTTGTTATTGACCAAATACTTATTTTCCACCATAATTTGCAAATAAATTCATTAAAAACCATACAATGTGATTTTCTGGATTTTTTTTCTTCTCATTTTGTCTGTCATAGTTGACGTGTACCTATGATGAAAATATACAGGCCTCTCTCATCTTTTTAAGTGGGAGAACTTGCACAATTGGTGGCTGACTAAATACTTTTTATCCCCACTGTATATAGCCATATAGCCTAGCTATTACTGCTCATTGTGTATTTATTCCTCATGTTATGCCTCATTATATTATATTATTATTATTATGCACCTTTTGTTTATGAAGCATGTGACAATTAAAATTGTATTTGATAGTTGTACTTTAAGTTAATGGTTTACACAAAGTGTTGGCCATTATTAGCCAATCTGGGTTTCTCAAGGAGTTCAAAAAATGAGAATGCATCCAACTGGTATTTATTTACGACTTCACAACTGGTCAATGCACACCTGGTTAAAGGATGCAGCACTAAAGGAGGCCGGGTAAGGCCAAAATGTCACAAATATTCCTGTTCAATTAATTATTTCTTAACATACTTTCACATACAAATGTCAAATATATACCAAACATCCGACTGGAAATAAAACCCGTTTTATGTAGGCCTATTGAATTTCAGAAAGATCCAAAAAGCCATGGTCTGTTTTTGTTCCAGTTTCTTCAGGAACGTCTCATATCGCAATCTGAAACAACAATACTGTACCTTTGCGGTCATCCTCAGGAGTATCAAGACATTCTGCGACATGCCATCTTTGAGATTGCACTACCAATATAGAGAATGGCATCTGACAGATCGGACAGAAACTTTCTCCAGGGGAAGATGCCTGGTCCACGTTCTCTCCTGCAGCAAGTGTACTATCATTATCTTGTGTTGACGGTGGAGAGGTGACATTTTGAGTTGAAAGTGTCCTACACGCCACCTCATTTGCCTTCACACTGAGGGAAATATTTGGAACTACTTCGGTGAGCTTCACATCTCTGACAGTGTTATTCACTTGGACAGACGTTTCTCCTATGGTTAATCTTTTGGAGGCTTGTCGGTACTTAGCCAGGGGTCCATTAAACGTTTTAGGTGTCTCTGTGTCCTTTCTTTTCTTCTTCTTCCTGAGAGGCTTATATTCCCATATGTCATCTTCCAAATCGTTCTTTGACATTTGAAGCAGAAGAAAGAATGGCACACAATGTTTTAAAACACCTCGTTGTGGCTACAATGTAGCCTGTTTAATTGCGCTTTTCTGTAACATCCTGCGGCAAGTTCGATGATGACATTCCATTCCGTTTTGGAACAGTTGCAGCCCCTCCAATGACCAAATCAAAACAGAAAACAGCTAATTGTGTTAGTAATTTTTCTAAATAATAACCTGTCAACAAGAAACTCTAGCAACCAGACGTAAAGCCAATGCAATGCAAAAATTAGCTATATCGTAAAAATGTATGAAACGGATCGGAATCAAGGCGATTCAAGACTGACTGATCTATAAATCACCTTGCATCATGAATAACTACTCAATATTATTTGTAGATCAGTCAGTCACAATTTACCCATGATACATCACGGTGATGCTCGCGCCATTGAACGTGTTCCACTAGTTACTACAGCCACAAAGTCCAAATTGGCAAAAAAGTTATGAAAACTAAAAAAACATATTTTTGGTCTTCATTTAAGGTAACGGTTAGGCATAACGTTAGCAGTGTGGTTAAGGTTAGGTTTAAAATAAGATTAGTAGAAGATAAATTGTAGAAATTAGGCGGGGTTTATGACTTTGTGGCTGTGGTAACAATTGACGACACCCTCGAACACGGAATCGTCTGTATTGTTGTTAGGAAATACAACAGCAGTTTCCAAACAATTAGCGTACAGTTATTTTTTTTCAATATTGTACTTTTAACATAAATATGTATCCAGGAGAACCTATATTAATAAGAGCACATATTTTTGAATGAATTACTTCCATATACAACCAGATACTAAACATTGCTCATTTTGTCACTGTTGAAAAATACTGGTGCAGAAAGTAGCATTGACTTTACTCAATGAGATTGTGGTTGGAAAGATGGCGTCCCAGTGCAGCCTTTCTGCTTTATTTTCAATCCAGAGCCAGTTGGACTACGCCCTGGACAACGCTACTAACCAACAAGAGAAAGAAAACCTTGTCTACCAGTACTTGAGAAAACTAGACGACAAAGATGACTTGAGGATTCCCGATTTTGATGAAGGTTAGGAAACTGTACATTAATGACAGCAAGCTGGGTGTTCTCTCAAATTAGAATTGTCGAGCGACGGCTGGCGCAGCATTTGCGCAGTCTGAAGTTATACATTGTTGGATGGGGCGCAACGTGTGTGTGTGTGTGTGTGTGTGTGTGTGTGTGTATATATATACACACACACACACACAGGTAGGCAGTTGCTGCTCATGTTGTACTCAGTGTTGAATGGTCTGCATATTTTGACAGGAAGCAACATGCATACGTTGTTGCTCTTCTTGCAACTTTGTACCAGCTATTATTGCAACATCGTAGCCTAAAATAGAACGTGGCCTCAGACGATCTTTGCTATATTGTCATTCTCTCACCGTCGTCTAGTATTCAAACCCTGCGACTATAGGATCTTTCTTAATTAATTTTTGACATGTATGAAATGTTAGTTGTTTGCATCCACAGCTCTGAATGTCATTATATCATTGGTTGTAAAATAGTAATAATACTGTTTGATAATGCATATTTTGCTGCAGGTCTCGAATGGCTGAACACAGAAGGTCCCCTTTCGTTCACAAGAGAGCTTGCTGGTAAAGTGGTGGTGTTGGAGTTCTTTACTTACTGCTGCATCAACTGCATGCATATCCTACCTGACCTGCATCAGCTGGAGAAAAAGCACTCTGTCAAAGGTATACACACACACTATATTTGAATCCACAAATCACATTACATCAAGAAGGATTAAGACATGTCAAAGGTCTTGGATACATGGACACTTCAGGATACAAAGCACATCTGTACCAAAAGTGTCCAAAACATCGTCAGACCTTTACTGCGTTAACGACAGCACTTACACCGGGTGTGCTCAAGTTATGTTAGTAGATTGCCATGTTTTGGCAGAGAGCTGCAGCTGGCGAACACACACACACTGGTTCTTGCCCCCTCTTTTTAAAATGCACAATAATGACCCCATATATTGAGGTTGGAATATTTATAATTTGCACGGTATGCTATTACAAGCTTTTTAGGCAATGTCACTGCTACCAACTCCTAATGGCACTGAATCTTTAAACCGGACCAAGTTCCAAAGCACATTGTGCTTATTCCCTTGTGCTATAAGGTGATACATTTCTGAACAATAATATACCATGATGGATTGGAAATTATTTTCCCACCGTAGCTACTGGCTTTCTGTGGCTTTACACTACACAGTACTACTCAATTCCTCATTTTATGATTGGATCCCCCCGCCGCCAATTATGCTTGTTTTGGCCGTGGTTTGTGAAGGGGAAAAAAGTTGCACAGGTCTTATAAGGAGAACGGAGCAATAGCTCCTCTCTTTCTCTCTCCTCTCTCTTCTGACCAAAACCCTTAATTGTGTGAGCTAACTTGTAACAAATAAACAAGTACAGTCACTTTTAACATCGTAAATTCACGAATAAGTATTATATAGAAAATAATATTTTTCAATTGGAGAAGGTTTCTATTGCAAAGTGACGAGTGCGACAAACGAGGGATAATTGGTAACGGTTAAATTGGGCTAAATTTTGTGAGTTCAAAGACAACTTTGGTAGTGAGAATGGCTTACCAAGAAAAACTTCCAAAAGGACTTATTCGAGGTAAAAAGGAGTTGGAGCACTCAACACTTTCCTTTTGTTTGCTGAAGCGCGAAGGCCCACCTGAACTCTTACAACTTTGGTAGTATTATAAACTTTGAAATAACTGGTTTGTAGTAGGCTACAGAATTAGAGAAGGGCTGTTTCTCTGAACCTCGGGCAGTAGGCTCAAGCAAGCCTGTTTCTCTCCTAAGTCAGAGGCAGCCTGCCTGTCTCACAGACTCTGACCAGCAGCAGCAACCTATCCTCCTTATTTAAAGTATGTTTAGAAAACAAATGTGATGGCCAAAATTATAGGGGGTAAGCACTCATCATGTTTATGCACCCTAAGAATACTTCCAGAACTACTTTTTTATTTCAATTGAGAAAATCTACAAAATAAATTGGCCCACCCTAGTCTTTATTGATAGCGATGCATGTGACAATGCACAGCAGTAAGCTGGTTTATTTCTCCTTTATAAAAAAAATTGGAAGGGAAACTAGGTACTGGTGTTTGTACGGACTGTTTCTTGATGAGTAAAAGGTTTTCTTATACCATATTTTTTGTGTAACATAGTAGCAGTACTGAGTAAAGGGTCTGAATACTTCCGTAAATGTGATATTTCAGTTGTATTTTATTTTATACATTTGCAAACATTTCAGTTTTTGCTTTGTCATTATGGGGTATTGTGTGTAGATTGAAGAGGAGAAAAAAGACTTTAATCAATTTTAGAGTAAGGCTGTAACGTAACAAAATGTTGAAAAAATCAAGATGTCTGAATACTTTCCGAATGCATTGTATAGCTATAAACATACTAAAACGTGCTCAAGTCAATTAGTCCGTTTCCAACAGTCCCTCATCTGGAACAATGATCACTCACATGTTGACTTGAACAGGGAACAGAGAGAATACATGTTTAATCATTTCACACCACCCTTGATGGGAATGAGATTGGAGCAAAGACCATCCATCCGATCTGTTCTGTGCTAATGGGATGCTAGATCTTCACTGGGCTCAATGAAAATGTGTTCCCTGTTGGATATCCCACTCGCTTTTACCCGGTCTTCCCCCATCGGCTTCAGATTATCGTAGACCGCTCACTCGCACCCTCTCCTTCATCCTCATCCTCGGGTGTCAAAGCAAGACGCAGATTCAGAACGAGCCTTGTAAGTAATTAATTGGACTGTATCGTCCAGAAAGCCATATATATTGATGCACTTAAACATTAAGATTCTGATGGCATGGTAAACAAAGCCCATACTATCAATGTCCAAATTATGGTTAGCCCAAGTTACCATCTAGTGGGTTTTCTGATAACCTCCCTCTCGGAGGACACAAATGTATTGGTCACATACACATGGTTAGCAGAAGTTATTGCGAGTGTAGCGAAATGCTTGTGCTTCTAGTTCCGACAGTGCAGCAATATCTAGCAAGTAATATCTAAGAGTTCCACAACAAAAACCTAATACACACAAATCTAAGTAAAGGAATGGAATAAGAATATATAAATATATGGATAAGCAATGTCATTATCAGAGTGGCATAGGCTAAGATGAAATAGATAGTATAGAATACAGTATATACATATGAGATGGGTAATGCAAGATATGTAAACATTATTAAAGTGGCATTACTAAAGTGACTAGTGTTCCATTTATTAAAGTGGCCAGTGATTTTCAAGTCTGTATGTAGGCAGCAGCCTCTCTGTGCTAGTGATGGCTGTTTAACAGTCTGATGGCCTTGAGATAGAAGCTGTTTTTCAGTCTCGGTCCCAGCTTTGATGCACCTGTACTGACCTCGCCTTCTGGATGATAGCGGGGTGAACAGGCAGTGGCTCGGGTGGTAGTTGTCCTTGATTATCTTTTTGGCCTTCCTGTGACATCGGGTGCTGTAGGTGTCCTGGAGGGCAGGTAGTTTGCCCCTGGGAGGAAACCCTCCCTAGACTCAATGGATTCTTACAAATATTTAATTAGTTTCAGAAACCACCTGCAGGATGAGCAGTGCACCCTCTCCTCACTTTGTGCTTTCCTCACAGCTTAGGGCAGCGCTCTCTCTCTCCTTCTCGCCTTTCCGAATCATCATTAAAACTATTGATGAATTATCCAACCCGAATTTAGAATGACACTCCTTACTGCTTCACGTTGAGTCTGTCACTCGAATTTAAGATCCTCAACTTAGCACACACTGACACTGGCAGAATGTACATTTACAGAAAGGGGAAATAAATATACAGTATCTACTACTAACGTTGACATACAGTATATTCATCTTATATTTCCAACATTAACTTTTCAGCACGGCCACCATTTGTCCCTGTCTTACACTGTCACGAGTGGCATGTAAATGACAGATCGATAACTCAATGCATTTTTTGTCTAAATTACTATACATTTCCCAGTGCGCAGACCCCCACGATCAACCTGATACCCCAAATAAACAGTTTAGGGCAACCCTAAATCAATTACAGGCACTGTTGACCACCCCCCTCCTTCCCGCCACTCATTCTTCTGGCGTTTCTTCATTTTCTTCTTCAGATAGCTCCCAATGGCACACATGTAACTCATGGCTGTCAAAGTGGATGTCCCTTGATAATGTCTTGATTTCAATATCTGGGGGATAATCAGATATCCCAAGCAAACATATCTCTCACCTGAGCCACCACCACCATTCTTTACGGTCCATTCCGTCTTGTCTGTTTTCCGACCGGTGCACCAGCAGCATGAGAGGAGTTTGGATGTGATGTCTCTCCATGCTCACTCCACATAGACGGTCTCAGGACTCATGCCACACTCCTAAGAGAAAAGGCATTTGATAGCTTCGACTGGATGCTGTACACAGGTTGCTGGCTCGGACTCAGGTAGAAGTGGTGAAGGACAGGGCCATAGTGAACGCCATTGTCGCTATTACTTCAGCCGGTTAGAGGGGGTGAGGCTCACACTGTTCTCGGCCTAATTAGCCCTTCCATGCATAGGGCTGTACGGTGACTGTATTACCGCCACACCGGCGGTCACGAGTCATGAAGGCAGTCAAATTCCACGTGGCAGTTTAGTCAGGGTAATTAGGCTTCTCCAAGCTCTGATGCTGCTGCTGGTCATTAGTAGCCTACCAAACTTGCTAACTGCCTGGTACTCAGCACTCTATTGTCCCTCTAATCACTCTGACATCAATGCAAATGTAATCGAAAATCTAATCAAACACTTCATGAGAGCCCATGAGCTCATGTTGCGCAACATTTCTATAGGCTATGTAATTGCATGAGAAAATAGAGTGATTGCCTCTACTAAAAAGAGGAGGTTCCCATCAGATTTCTATTGGCTAGGTCTACTATATGTGACCCGTTTCAGGAAACTAAGCGTATGTCGCGGGTCACTACTTCATAGGAGAGCCATTTCAACGTAAACTATTTTTGGGCAGAAATGCCTTCTCTATCCATGAATGATGTATACGGGTAAGATAGTCTAGCTAGCTACATTTTCAGATATTACAAGTGTCTAAATTTGACAGAACCATTTGCTAGCTAACATTGAACCTGGTTGGTTAGCTACCTGCAGATTCATGCAGGGTAGTAATGTCATGAGTTGTGATTATGGTTCATTGTTTACCTAGCTAGCTAGCTAACGTTAGCTGGCTGTCTCGCTAGCTAACGTTATGTGTATGACCGTTTTATTCGTATCTCAGAGCCATTTGCTTAGCTAGCTATAGCTAGCTAACATTGAACCTGGTTGGTTAGCTACCTGCAGATTCATGCAGGGTAGTAATGTCATGAGTTGTGATTATGGTTAATTGTTTACCTAGCTAGCTAGCTTGTCTTAACAAAAGACTCCACTATGCAAGTAACCATATCGGGTGCGTTCATAAATTCAGTCTGGCCATCTACTCCGATTTCAGAGCACTCTCGTCTGAGTGTGCCAGAGCAGTGTTGCCAACTTAGCGAATTTGTCGCTATATGTAGCGAGTTTTCAGACCCCTCTAGCGACACATTTTCAAAAAAGCGACTAGCGACAAATCTAGGAACTTTTTCTGGTGTTATTGGAGACTTTTGGAGACTCTGACATGAAAGCACGTATCGTTCTTACTCTTCTCAACGAGCAGCGGGTGCTGCCGTGGGCCCCACCCCCATCCCAAAGCACTCACAGGCGGCCCAGTCCTCGCGCAGCAGTCCCTCCCAGCTGCAGTCAGAGCAGGAGATGTTCACTCCTCCGCGTCCAGACTGCAAATTAATCGCGCATGCGGGAAGCCGCCGCTGACTGATCCTGCCCTGGCTTACATTCAGGGCGGGATGTAAATGTAGGGTGTTTTTTACTCACTTTTTGTCTCTCCCACAACGTTATTCCTCTCTCCTACAGCGTCCATCACAATTACATGCACATGGCCAATTATGCAAATTAGGTGATGACATCATTTAGCAACTTCTAGCTACTTTTAGGACAGCTAATAGCTACTTTCCTTACTGAGAAGTTGGCAACACTGTGCCAGAGCGTAGAATAACTGATTAATTTACGACCGCTCAACACCCGTTGAATATGGCCGGTGTAAGTTAACGTCTGCAAAAAAGCATAATTAAATTGTTGCCAGCAGCACAGTTACAGTCACCAATGCTCTGGATAACATGAAAACAGCCTAACCAGCTCTGCTAGGGCGAGTAAAATGGTCAGGGTGGGGGGTTCTCTCATTATGTGTCTGGAAGTAGCTAGCCAATGTTAGCCAGTTAGCTTGGGTGCTTAACTGCCATTGTGAAGTCAGAACATTCGGATCAACCCTACTCATCGGCCAGAGCGTCCGGTGTGCGCTCTGAACACTCGGAGAGCGACAAGTTTTGCTACATAAGACAGATTTGAGCTTCTCAGTCACATTTATTTCTCAACTTTCCTAATATTAAGCACATTGCTTATATTTATAACAGGAGTATAGCCTACCTGGCTGTCATGAAAATGAACCACGGGAAAAGCGTCCTCCATTCGCTATTTAAGTGCATAGGTGACATGTATTTTTTCCCCCTGCCCCTGTTTTGAGACAGATGCATGATAACGGTCAATTCTAAATCAAAACAAATGTCACACATATTATTTAGTATATGTAAAGACAAGATTAAATCAAGAATATTCTGATGGGTGACAATATTAGCCTTTCACTTGTGAATGATATATTATCACTTGTGAATGATGCCTATCATTTTCTCAACTTTTTCGAATCATAGTCGCACACCTCATGAAGCTTAGCACATAGGCCTATATGTTTTAATAAGTGGCCAAATAATTTACAATTAAGCACATTCATCTGCAAGGGGTGTGGAGCCTAACTGGCATATAAGCAGCGTGTGAATTTCAAGTTTGGGGAAGATAATATTCACAATACAAATGCACCTTTTATAAATAAAAGCATTACATGCATAATTGCATTTGCGGTCACTTTTGATAATGGTGTTTTCCACTAATGGTACATTAGCTTATAGCCTGCTACCATGTTCGCATTGCTGCGCTTAAAATGTGAAGAAATAGCCTAATCATTTATCAACATTTAAGCTAAACGTTCTGATCTGTTGCATCAGCCACATTGCATAAAAATGTTTTTTGTTCCTAGTGGTTGTATTAATTTGGGATCTATCGCATCCCACAACTGTCCCAGACTATGTTTGGAATATTTATTTCTCGCACAGAATAGGTCGAATTTTGTAGTATGGGGGTTAGTAGATTGACATAGGCTTGTGCTTTTGCTGTTCGTTAGGCCTACTCATCTTGTTGGCTGACGAAAAGTAAATGTGCACAGTTCTTCCAATATCTTCAATATGCACCTCGGAATTGGATAAGGACGCGCGCAGTTGCGTCCCCGATGTGTCAGTCTTCACTTGTAGCCTGTGAGTAAGACCCGATCACGTGACGGAGAGCCATGTGAGTGACAGTCGCTTCGGATTGCCCAGCACACTCAGGGAGAAGGGCACAACGCAGCACTCCGGGCCGCAAAAGGCATGGATTTTTTTAGGTTGCATTACGGCCACAAAGGGAATGCTGCTGTGAAATTCGAGGCATTATCAAGTGCTTGTGAAATTGTGAATGAGAGACTATTGGAGTGTGTAAAACCTGCGCAAAAAACAAAGCAGAGCTCATGCCTTTCAAGCAACTTTATTCAAATCATCATTAGTCTCATCATGCAGCCTTACAATGTGTTAAAAATCAAAACATATAGCCCAACGTTTGTAGAAAAACTAAAGTTACATTAATAACTCTAAATTAAGCATATACACTACCGGTCAAAAGATTTAGAACACCTACTCATTCAAAGGTTTTTCTTTATTTTTTACTATTTTCTACATTGTAGAATAATAGTGAAGATATCAAAACTATTAAATAACACATGGAATCATGTAGTAACCAAAAGAGTGTTAAACAAATCAAAATATATTTTATATTTGATTCTACAAATAGCCACCCTTTGCCTTGATGACAGCTTTGCACACTCTTGGCATTCTCTCAACCAGCTTCATGAGGTAGTCACCTGGAATGCATTTCAATTAACAGGTGTGCCTTTTAAAAGTTAATTTGTGGAATTTCTTTCCTTCTTAATGCGTTTGAGCCAATCAGTTGTTTTGTGACAAGGTAGGGGTGGTATACAGAAGATAGCCCTATTTGGTAAAAGACTAAGTCCATATTATGGCAAGAACAGCTCAAATAAGCAAAGAGAAACGACAGTCCATCATTACTTTAAGACATGAAGGGCAGTCAATACGGAACATTTCAAGAACTTTGAAAGTTTCTTCAAGTGCAGTTGCAAAAACCATCAAGCGCTATGATGAAACTGGCTCTCATGAGGACCGCCACAGGAATGGAAGACCCAGAGTTACCTCTGCTGCAGAGGATAAGTTCATTAGAGTTACCAGCCTCAGAAATTGCAGCCCAAATAAATGTTTCATAGAGTTCAAGTAACAGACACATCTCAACATCCAAGAAACACAAGCAATGGACATTAGACCGGTGGAAATGTGTCCTTTGGTCTGGAGTCCAAATTGGAGATTTTTGGTTCCAACCGCTGTGTCTTTGTGAGGCGCGGTGTGTGAGAACAGATGACATCCGCATGTGTATTTCCCACCGTAAAGCATGGAGGAAGAGGTGTTATGGTGTGGGGGTGCTTTGCTGGTGACACTGTCTGTGATTTATTTAGAATTCAAGGCACAGTCGAACCGCAGAGTGAAGGAAAAGCAGCCAACAAGTGCTCAGAATATGTGGGAACTCCTTTCAAGACTGTTGGAAAAGCATTCCAGGTGAAGCTGGCTGAGAGAATGCCAAGTGTGCAAAGCTGTCATCAAGGCAAAGGTTGGCTATTTGAAGTATCTCAAATATAAAATGTATTTTGATTTGTTTAACACTTTTTTGGTTACTACATGATTCCATATGTGTTATGCCATCATTTTGAGTAAAAATAAAGAAAAACCCTTGAATGAGTAGGTGTGTCTAAACTTTTGACTAGTACTGTATGTATGGATATACAGTTGAAGTCGGAAGTTTACATACACTTAGGTTGGAGTCATTCAAAATTGTTTTTCAACCACTCCACAAATTTCTTGTTAACAAACTATCGTTTTTTGCAAGTCGGTTAGGACATATACTTTGAATGACACAAGTCATTTTTCCAACAGTTGTTTACAGACAGATTATTTCACTTATAATTCACTGTATCACAATTCCAGTGGGTCAGAAGTTTACATACACTAAGTTGACTGCGCCTTTAAACAGCTTGGAAAATTCCAGAAAATGATGTCATTGCTTTAGAAGCTTCTGATAGGCTAATTGACATCATTTGAGTCAATTGGAGGTTTACCTGTGGATGTATTTCAAGGCCTACCTTCAAACTCAGTGCTTCTTTGCTTGACATCATGGGAAAATGAAAAGAAATCAGCCAAGACCTCATAATTTTTTTTTGTAGACCTCCACAAGTCTGGTTCCTCCTTGGGAGCAATTTCCAAACGCCTGAAGGTACCACGTTCATCTGTATAAACAATAGTACGCCAGTATAAACACCATGGGACCATGCAGCCGTCATACCGCTCAGGAAGGAGACACGTTCTGTTTCCTAGAGATGAACGTACTTTGGTGCTAAAAGTGCAAATCAATCCCAGAACAACAGCAAAGGACCTTGTGAAGATGCTGGAGGAAACAGGTCCAAAAGTATCTATATCCACAGTAAAACGAGTCCTATATCGACATAACCTGAAAGGCCACTCAGCAAGGAAGAAGCCACTGCTCCAAAACACCATAAAAAAAGCCAGACTACAGTTTGCAACTGCACATGGGGACAAAGATCGTACTTTTTGGAGAAATGTCCTCTGGTCTGATGAAACAAAAATAGAACTGTTTGGCCATAATGACCATCGTTATGTTTCAGCGAAAAAAATAAGAAAACAAATCTTGCTGTGGAACATAACAGTCCTGCTGAAAGGTGAATTTGTCTCCCAGTGTCTGTTGGAAAGTAGACTGAACCATGTTTTTCCTCTAGGATTTTGCCTGTGCTTAGCTCCATTCCGTTTCATTTTTATCCTGAAAAACGAATTGACAACAACCAAAACAAAACAGGTGGTGTTTTAGGAGGGGTTCTGAAAGACACTCATGGGGGTGTCCACCTAAAGTTGTCTACAACAACTGGGACCTAAAAGACACCCACCATGAGCGCCCAGTAAATTTGCCCAAGAACAGGCAAACAAAATAAAAACCCACACTAAACTTCAAGACAGGAAGCAAACCAAAAAGTGGAGCAAAAAATAAACAGGGAAGTTCAGGTAAAGGATTGTTTGTCTATAAATCATAATAGAGAGAGCCAACTAAAGGTGTAAACCCTCCATCTCTCAAGACAACTAGAGCACTGGGCCAGCCACTCTTAAATATCACCTGGGCCAGCGCAGGTGAAACACCTTCCGACTAACGAGATGGACAAGCCAGCACAGGTGTAACACATACTAACGAGGTGACAGCTATCGGTGCACCCTACGTGCTAACATGCTATAAGTGCTAAAAGTTCAACCTCAAAACATTAAATGGAAAAACCAAAACCTGTAACAAGGACAAAAACCTAAAACAAGGACAAATCTACACTGGAGTTGCTTACCAAAAAGACAATGAATGTTCCTAAGTGGCCGAGTTACAGCTTTGACTTAAATCTACTTTAAAAAGTATGGCAAGACCTGAAAATGGTTGTCTAGCAATGATCAACAACCAATTTGACAGAGCTTGAAAAATTATGAAAATAATAATGGGCAAATGTTGCACAATCCATGTGTGGAAAGCTCTTAGAGACTTACCCAGAAAGACTCACAGCTGTAATAGTTGCTAAAGGTGCTTCTACAAAGTATTGACTCAGTAGTGTGAAATACTTATTTAAATGAGATATTTCTGTATTTCATTTTCAATACATTTGCAAACATTTCTAAAAATATGTTTTCACTTTGTCATTATGGGGTATTGTGTGTAGATGGGTGACAGAAAAAATCAATTGAACCAATTTGAATTCAGGCTGTAACAACAGAATGTGGAATAACTCAAGGGGTATGAATACTTTCTGAAGGCACTGTATATCACGTCAGGGTCACTATCTACTGTAGTGGGGTAATATTTCATATACAGGTATATGCATATTATATACACCTCACATGCGAACCATAGTAATTAGCCTATTAAAATGTTTATCTGATATAGAGATTATTTATGAATATGCAAGAGACTATAGCTGAGTTACAGAAGTTGGAAGGTCAAGAATTATGAAAAGAATGGGCAAATGTTGCACAATTACTCTGATTTTCTCCGACACCAGTACTTAACAGCAGTGGTCACCCAATGAGTATTCCCAATTATTGCGTCACTCTTGGCTGTATAGACCTTTACCCTCCAATTTCTGTGCATAATTCTTCTCCTGCCACCTTCATGATTGAAGTGCATACTTGTGACATTTGACTGACCTCTAACTGGTAATTTCATTGTATGAGAGATATCTTGACAGATAAAACTACGCTGGCTACCCCCATCTAATTGAGAACGATTTAATGGTCTCTTGACTGGTGTCTGTATCCATACTGTAATTGTCTGTAACAGTACTTTATTTCTATTGGAATTACTTTGAGACAGAGATCACTGCGTCAGTGGGTAGGTTATGTTCGCCCTTTCCTCTCTTATTCTCATTACTCACATATGGCCTTGTGGTGATGTCTGCCACACTTCTCACATGACAGTACTTTGCTATGTGCCTTGTTCCTAAGCACACTAAACATCTTTGTTGTTGTCTGAGTCTGTCGCGTCTTTCTTGTATAGTCCGCTTTGTGCATTCTTTCGATCCGTGGTCCGTTTTGTCACAAAAAATTCAGAATTGTCCATCTCTTTGACTCAGTATATAGTGATTAGATTAGATTCATTTTACAGCATAGCCTACACAATAAAAAAATTAATAGGCTAATCAATGGATATTATAAGCAATGGACAGTATAGGCTGGATGTGTGCAAAATGCAATAATATGCATAGGCTACAAGTTACAAGTGCATAAGGTTGTAAAAGTTGTGGAAGTGGCTGTCTCATTGACCTAGGCCAATTTGAACTGGTCACGTGACCCACTACAGTGACTGTCAATCATCAAATCATTGGAATGAGAAACAAAAAAAGTTAATAAATGACATTTATCTGTTTTATTCAATTTCATATGCAGATCAAAAATATGAAGAACGACCCATTTATCATTTTCTGTGTTGTCAAGAAGCCGAATATTAATTGGCCAAAACGTACAGTGCGCAGGTTGAACCAAAACCAGAAATCGGAAATACATTTGAATAATCAAATCATTATTCAGTTTCTCGTTATTCAATATTTGTTTTAGACACTGAAAACAACAACGCAAACTGTTTGTTGTTTGATTTCAGATTCAACTCAAATAAACAAGGTTCGACCATCTACTAGTTTTTTACCTTGTAATATTCATTGGCTAAAACGTACACGGACCGTATTGCAATGTGAAACGTATTTCTAAATGAAACACTGATTAACTTTGGGGAAAAAGTGACTATGATTTTGTGTGTTGTACGCAGTCAATTGAAAATGTGCTTAGAGTTTTGAAACAACTGCCTTTTTGATGATCTGTTTCAAGTTTGTGTTAAGAGTTGTGAAAATGTACCACATACTTGTGAAAATTGCACCAAAGCAATAAAAAAAATATAAAAACAAGTTGCCACGGTAGTAGTTGCTGAGACGAACTACATATGACAGACTAAATTAATTGTAACGTGAACTGACAAGAGCATGAAGCTTGTACCTTTTTGTTACTGAAAATATACATATACATATACAGTGAGGTAAAAAAGTATTTGATCCCATGCTGATTTTGTACGTTTGCCCACTGACAAAGACAAGATCAGTCTATAATTTTAACGGTAGGTTTAATTGAACAGTGAGAGACAGAATAACAACAGAATAATCCAGAAAAACGCATGTCAAAAATCTTATACATTGATTTGCATTTTAATGAGAGAAATAAGTATTTGACCCCTCTGCAAAACATGACTTAGTACTTAGTGGCAAAACCCTTGTTGGCAATCACAGAGGTCAGACGTTTCTTGTAGTTGGCCACCAGGTTTGCACACATCTCAGGAGGGATTTTGTTCCACTCCTCTTTGCAGATCTTCTCCAAGTCATTAAGGTTTTGAGGCTGACGTTTGGCAACTCGAACCTTTAGCTCCCTCCATGGATTTTCTATGGGATTAAGGTCTGGAGACTGGCTAGGCCACTCCAGGACCTTAATGTGCTTCTTCTTGAGCCACTCCTTTGTTTTGTTTTTTTTTGTTTTTTTGGGGGGGGGAACCACTCCTTTGTTGCCTTGGCCGTGTGTTTTGGGTCATTGTCATGCTGGAATACCCATCCACGACCCATTTTCAATGCCCTGGCTGAGGGAAGGAGGTTCTCACCCAAGATTTGACGGTACAAGGCCCCGTCCATCGTCCCTTTGATGCGGTGAAGTTGTCCTGTCCCCTTAGCAGAAAAACACCCCCATAGCATAATGTATCCTCCTCCATGTTTGACGGTGGGGATGGTGTTCTTGGGGTCATAGGCAGCATTCCTCCTCCTCCAAACACGGCGAGTTGAGTTGATGCCAAAGAGCTCGATTTTGGTCTCATCTGACCACAACACTTTCACACAGTAATCCTCTGAATCTTTCAGATGTTCATGGGCAAACTTCAGACGGCCCTGTATATGTGCTTTCTTGAGCAGGGGGACCTTGCGGGCGCTGCAGGATTTCAGTCCTTCACGGCGTAGTGTGTTACCAATTGTTTTCTTGGTGACTATGGTCCCAACTGCCTTGAGATCATTGACAAGATCCTCCCGTGTAGTTCTGGGCTGATTCCTCACCGTTCTCATGATCTTTGCAACTCCACAAGGTGAGATCTTGCATGGAGCCCCAGGCCAAGGGAGATTGACAGTTATTTTGTTTCTTCCATTTGCGAATAATCGCACCAACTGTTGTCACCTTCTCACCAAGCTGCTCGGCGATGGTCTTGTAGCCCATTCCAGCCTTGTGTAGGTCTACAATCTTGTCCCTGACATCCTTGGAGAGCTCTTTGATCTTGGGCATGGTGGAGAGTTTGGAATCTGATTGATTGATTGCTTCTGTGGACAGGTGTCTTTTATACAGGTAACAAGCTGAGAATAGGAGCACTCCCTTTAAGAGTGTGCTCCTAATCTCAGCTCTTTACCTGTATAAAAGACACCTGGGAGCCAGAAATCTTTCTGATTGATAGGGGATCAAATACTTATTTCCCTCATTAAAATGCAAATCAATTTATAACATTTTTGACATGCGTTTTTCTGGATTTTTTTGTTGTTATTCTGTCTCTCACTGTTCAAATAAACCTACCATTAAAATTATAGACTGATAATTTCTTTGTCAGTGGGCAAACGTACAAAATCAGCAGGGGATCAAATACTTTTTTCCCTCACTGTATACACCATATGACATTCTCCCAATCCTCTTCTGGATCATCCAAATGCACTCTAGCAAACTTCAGACGGGCCTGGACATGTACTGGCTTAAGCAGGTGGACACGTCTGGCACTGCAGGATTTGAGTCCCTGGCGGCGTAGTGTGTTACTGATGGTAGGCTTTGTCCCAGTTCTCTGCAGGTCATTCACTAGGTCCCCCGTGTGGTTCTGGGATTTTTGCTCACCGTTCTTGTGATCAATTTGTTCCCACGGGGTGAGATCTTGCGTGGAGCCCCAGATCGAGGGAGATTATCAGTGGTCTTGTACGTCTTCCATTTCCTAATAATTGCTCCCGCAGTTGATTTCTTCAAACCAAGCTGCTTACCTATTGCAGATTCAGTCTTCCCAGCCTGGTGCAGGTCTACAATTTTGTTTCTGGCGTCCTTTGACAGCTCTTTGGTCTTGGCCATAGTGGAGTTTGGAGTGTGACTGTTTGAGGTTGTGGACAGGTGTCTTTTATACTGATAACAAGTTCAAACAGGTGCCATTAATACAGGTAACGAGTGGAGGACAGAGGAGCCTCTTAAAGAAGAAGTTACAGGTCTGTGAGAGCCAGAAATCTTGCTTGTTTGTAGGTGACCAAATACTTATTTTCCACCATAATTTGCAAATAAATTCATAAAAAATCCTACAATGTGATTTTCTGGAATTTATTTTCTCAATTTGTCTGTCATAGTTGACGTGTACCTATGATGAAAATTACAGGCCTCTCTCATCTTTTTAAGTGGGAGAACTTGCACAATTGTTGGCTGACTAAATACCTATTTCAGACAGAATTTACGGAATGTTACCTGTAAAACATATATAATGGAATATAACAGGGAGCTCCGTTTGCGTCGCGTTGCAAAAAAGTATGCCGCACAAAAATACGTAGAACTATGCGGAGAGGTATGCAAACAGTCCTCGGTCTTATCCGTTGCGTAGACGGTGTAGAGCCCTTTAGAATCTGCTCTTTTCGATCTTGTATTGAAATCAAATGTCGCTTCTCTGGTTTAAAAAAATATGCATATCCATGTTTCATCTTTTTTTCCTACCCTCTCCGCTTGTTAGATATTATGCACATTGATAGTTTACTAACAAACGGCCTCACCATCAGATTTTTTAATAGCAGCAGCAGACTGGTGAAATTATCAAGCGATGAACAAATTAATTTCTTTCTGGGGTCCACAAAAAACATAAAACATTACATAATAGTGAACATTAATAGACAAGAACAGCTCAAGGACATAACTACATACATTTAAAAGGAGAGAATAAATGCATTAAAAGCATTTCTGTGAAGCTTTGTGATTAGCTCACAATTGAGCGTTGTCCCAAAGCCTCGAAATGTTTTTAATGTTCGGTTTTCAGAGCCGTTGGCGGAATCTTTATAGAAAATTCTGAAGTCATGACTACCTTTTGTTGGCGGAATTTAATGTACCGCGTTAGTTCCCGGCTACACCTTTCAGATATGAAGAAAAGGCGGTATGGTAAAGATTGCGGGATTTTGTTTAGGTATAAAAGGGATATAACTGTTCATGACCAATCCTGATATGATTTTATTTTCCCTCTGTTTCACATTCTCTCTTTTAAGATGGGCTTGTTATCGTGGGTGTCCACTCTGCCAAGTTCCCCAACGAAAAGGTAAGCCCTTGTCATATTCTATTTCAAGAAATGTGATCTTAATAATTGTGTTCTTCATTAATATTGCAACACACAGCACATCTTTTCCATTATTAAAGGGATAGTTTACACACAATTTAAGTCATGGTACTTTAAAAATTCCTTGCCTCGAAACTACTCTGGAACAGGACCAGGCCAGATTGCAATCCACACTCTGGGTGTGTATGCGTAGTCACAAGTACTATTCGCAAACATTGGCACTGAACAAAAACAATAAAAGTGAATGGTAGAAAAACCGTATTTGTATAATATTGAAATGTTAGCCGTTGGAGGTGGTAGCTAAGTAGGTAAACAAATCCAAAGTATGCGTATGGAAACAGCAAGTGATATTGTAATTCAAGTCAACTATGCCATTAACCATAAAATGTTTTACTGAGTTGAATGGATTTTACCTCCTGTTCAAGGTGCTGCAGAACGTGCAGAGCGCTGTGCTCCGCTACAACATCACCCACCCGGTGGTGAATGACGGAGACGCTCGGCTGTGGCATGAGCTGGAGGTGTCCTGTTGGCCCACCCTGGTGCTCATTGGGCCCAGGGGCAACCTGCTCTTCTCGCTGGTGGGAGAGGGTCACCGCGAGCACCTAGCGCTCTTCACCAGCACCTCCCTCCGACACTATGGGGACCAGGTCCTGCTTAGTGACCACCTTGTGGGGACCAAGCTTTACAGGGACTCTCTGCCCCCATCGCTTCTTTCGTTTCCCGGGAAGGTAGCAGTGGATTCCAGTAGCAAGAGACTGGCTATAGCAGATACGGGCCATCATCGGGTACTGGTGGTGTCCAGCATTGGGCAGGTGCTGTACTCTATAGGAGGTAAGGGCTGGAGCATCGCCTCAAAATAAATCAAATGAATGGGGATGCCCGTTTTACACATTCTAATTCTATGATCGCCTTAAGTCTTGACAGAGCTTGTGGTGGAGAAATCTAAACATGCCAGTGGGGAATAGAACATGCTGTATTTTCTGACCCAGTTGAAAGGTGGAGAGTCAGAAGAATCTTAGACATATTTATGTAGCCAATCTATTAAGGCGATTTTTTTATGTCACACAACACCTAAACCCCTGCTTTGAAAGCAGGAATAAGAAATGGAGCACTGTTAAACAATTGTTAACCCCCTAGAGTCGATCTACGTAACATAATAAAAAAATCACCATCAAAATCCGTCAGTTTAAGCTAGAGATACGTTTTTTTGCATTTGATGCGTCTCATTCTGTCAACCAGTTTCATGAGGTAGTCACCTGGAATGCATTTCAATTAACAGGTGTGCCTTGTTAATTTGTGGAATTTCTTTCCTTCTTAATGCGTTTGAGCCAATCAGTTGTGTTGTGACAAGGTAGGGGGGGGTATACAGAAGATAGCCCTATTTGGTAAAAGACAAAGTCTATATATATATCAAATAAGCAAAGAGAAACGACAATCCATCATTACTTTAAGACAAGAAGGTCAGTCAATCCGGAACATTTCAAGAAATTTGAGCATTTCTTCAAGTGCAGCTGCAAAAACCATCAAGCGCTATGATGAAACTGGCTCTCAAGAGGACCGCCACAGGAAAGGAAGACCTGCAGAGGATAAGTTCTTTAGAATAACTGCACCTCAGATTGCAGCCCAAATAAATGCTTCACAGAGTTCAAGTAACAGACACATCTCAACATTAACTGTTCAGATGAGACTGCGTGGTCGAATTGCTGCAAAGAAACCACTACTAAAGGACACCAATAAGAAGAGATTTGCTTGGGCTAAGACACACGAGCAATGGATATTAGACCGGTGGAAATCTGTCCTTTGGTCTGATGAGTCCAAATTTGAGATTTTTGGTTCCAACCGCCGTGTCTTTGTGAGATGCAGAGTAGGTGAACGGATGATCTCTGCATGTGTGGTTCCCACCATGAAGCATGAAGGAGGAGGTGTGATGGTGTGGGGGTGCTTTGCTGTTGACACGGTCAGTGATTGATTTAGAATTCAAGGCACACTTAACCAGCATGGCTACCACAGCATTCTTCAGCGATATGCCATCCCATCTGGTTTGTGTCTAGTGGGGCTATCATTTGTTTTTCAACAGGACAATGACCCAAAACACACCTCCAAGCTGTGTAAGGGCTATTTTACTAAGAAGGAGAGTGATGGAGGTGCCTCCACAATCACCCGACCTCAACCCAATTGAGATGGTTTGGGATGAGTTGGACCGCAGAGTGAAGGAAAAGCAGCCAACAAGTGCTCAGCATATGTGGGAACTCCTTCAAGACTGTTGGAAAAGCATTCCTCATGAAGCTGGTTGAGAGAATGCCAAGAGTGTGCAAAACTGTCATCAAGGCAAAGGGTGGCTACTTTGAAGAATCTAACATCTAAGATATATTTTGATTTGTTTAACACTTCTTTGGTTACAACATGATTCCAAATGTGTTATTTCATCATTTTGATGACTTCACTATTATTCTACAAAGTAGAAAATAGTAAAAATAAAGAAAAACTCTTGAATGAGTAGGTGTGTCCTAACTTTTGACTGGTAGTGTAAATATTAGGACGAGCAATGTCTGAGTGGCATTGACTAAAATACAGTATATACAGTGGGGAGAACAAGTATTTGATACACTGCCAATTTTGCAGGTTTTCCTACTTACAAAGCATATAGAGGTCTGTAATTTTTATCATAGGTACACTTCAACAGTGAGAGACGGAATCTAAAACAAAAATCCAGAAAATCACATTGCATGATTTTTAAGTAATTAATTTCCATTTTATTGCATGACATAAGTATATGATACATCAGAAAAGCAGAACTTCATATTTGGTACAGAAACCTTTGTTTGCAATTACAGAGATCATACGTTTCCTGTAGGTCTTGACCAGGTTTGCACACACTGCAGCAGGGATTTTAGCCCACTCCTCCATACAGACCTTCTCCAGATCCTTCAGGTTTCGGGGCTGTCGCTGGGCAATACGGACTTTCAGCTCCCTCCAAAGATGTTCTATTGGGTTCAGGTCTGGAGACTGGCTAGGCCACTCCAGGACCTTGAGATGCTTCTTACGGAGCCACTCCTTAGTTGCCCTGGCTGTGTGTTTCAGGACATTGTCATGCTGGAAGACCCAGCCACGACCCATCTTCAATGCTCTTACTGAGGGTGCAGTCGTCCCTTACAAGATCTCGCGATAAATGGCCCCATCCATCCTCCCCTCAATACGGTGCAGTCGTCCTGTCCCCTTTGCAGAAAAGCATCCCCAAAGAATGATGTTTCCATCTCCATGCTTCACGGTTGGGATGGTGTTCTTGGGGTTGTACTCATCCTTCTTCTTCCTCCAAACACGGCGAGTGGAGTTTAGACTAAAAAGCTCTATTTATGTCTCATCAGACCACATGACCTTCTCCCATTCCTCCTCTGGATCATCCAGATGGTCATTGGCAAACTTCAGACGGGCCTGGATATGCGCTGGCTTGAGCAGGGGGACCTTGCGTGCGCTGCAGGATTTTAATCCTTGACGGCGTAGTGTGTTACTAATGGTTTTCTTTGAGACTGTGGTCCCAGCTCTCTTCAGGTCATTGACCAGGTCCTGCCGTGTAGTTCTGGGCTGATCCCTCACCTTCCTCATGATCATTGATGCCCCACGAGGTGAGATCTTGCATGGAGCCGAGGGTGATTGACCGTCATCTTGAACTTCTTCCATTTTCTAATAATTGCGCCAACAGTTGTTGCCTTCTCACCAAGCTGCTTGTCTATTGTCCTGTAGCCCATCCCAGCCTTGTGCAGGTCTACAATTTTATCCCCAATGTCCTTACACAGCTCTCTGGTCTTGGCCATTGTGGAGAGATTGGAGTCTGTTTGATTGAGTGTGTGAACAGGTGTCTTTTATACAGGTAACGAGTTCAAACAGGTGCAGTTAATATAGGTAATGAGTGGAGAACAGGAGGGCTTCTTAAAGAAAAACTAACAGGTCTGTGAGAGCCGGAATTCTTACTGGTTGGTAGGTGATCAAATACTTATGTCATGCAATAAAATGTAAATTAATTACTTAAAAATCATACAATGTGATTTTCTGGATTCCGTCTCTCACAGTTGAAGTTTACCTATGATAAAAATTACAGACCTCTACATGCTTTGTAAGTAGGAAAACCTGCAAAATCGGCAGTGTATCAAATACTTGTTGAAATGAGTAAAACATTATGTAAACATTATTAAAGTGACTAGCGTTCCATTTAAAGTGACCAGTGATTCCATGTCTATGTACATAGGGCAGCAGCCTCTTAAGTTGCAGGGTTGAGTAACTGGGTGGTAGCCGGCTAGTGAGGGCTATTTAACAGTCTAATGGCCTTGACATAGTAGCTGTTTTTCAGTCTCTCGGTCCCAGCTTTGATGCACCTGTACTGATTCTGGATGATAGCGGGGTGAACAGGCCGTGGCTCGGGTGGTTGATGTCCTTGATGATCTTTTTGGCTTTCCAGTGACATCGGGTGCTGTAGGTGTCCTGGAGGGCAGGCAGTGTGCCCCTGGTGATGCGTTGGGCAGACCGCACCACCCTCCGTAGAGCCCTGCGGTTGCGGGCGGTGCAGTTGCCGTACCAGGCGATGATACATTCCTACAGGATGCTCTCAATTGTGCATCTGTAAAAGTTTGTGAGGGGACAAGCCACATTTCTTCAGCCTCCAGAGGTTGAAGAGGCGCTGTTGCGCCGTATTCCCCACACTGTCTGTGTGGGTGGAACATTGCAGATTGTCAGTGATGTGTATGCCAAGGAACTTCAAGCTTTCCACCTTCTCCACTGCGGTCCCGTCGATGTGAATGGTGGCGTGCTCTCTCTGTCTCCTGAAGTCCACGATCAGCTCCTTTGTTTTGTTGACGTTGAGGGAGAGGTTATTTTCCTGGCACCACTCCGCCAGGCCCCTCACCTCCTACCTGTAGGCTGTCTCGTCATTGTTGGTAATCAGGCCTACTAAACAATTTTCCGTCACAATTTATCAAAGAAATTGGACGGTAGCTCCCACACTCATGGGGATCCTTTCCCTTTTTGAGGATTAGGGTGATTACTGCATCACTCATAGAAGGTGGGAGCTCACCTGTGTCAATCGATGTGTTAAATGTTTTCAATATTTCTGGGGTAAGCTGCTCTGCAAACCTTTTATAGAAATCACTGGGTATCCCGTCCAACTTGGTATCCCATCCAACCCTGGAGTTTTACCACTGGGTGCTTGTCTTATAGTTTTGGTCAATTCCTCCAAAGCGGCAGGTAGCTTAGTGGGTAAGAGCGTTGTGCCAGTAACCGAAAGGTCGCTGGTTCTAATCCCCAAGCCGACTAGGTGAAAAATCTGTCAATGTGCCCTTGAGCAAGGCACTTAACCCTAATTGCTCCTGTAAGTCGCTCTGGATAAGAGCATCTGCTAAATGACTAAAAATGTAAATGTAATAGGGCGGTCGAGCAAATTCCTGTCTTCCTCTGTTAGTTTAGGAAGGTTCAAATTCTGAAAGAATGCCTCTGCTTTCTGCATATCTAAAGGACCGTCTGAAGTATAAAGTTCCTGATAGAAGTCTCAAAATATATTGTTTATTTCTTTATGATTGGTAATCAGCTTGCCTGTCTTATTTCTGATTTGACCTACCTGCCGATCTGTTTCTTTAGATTTTAATTGACTGGCCAACAGATTTCCTGCCTTTTCACCTGATTCGTACCATTTCTGTTTCAGCCTGTACAGTGAATATTCAGCTTTATTACTGAATAAAGTATTCAGCTCATATTTGGTTTTCATCAGATTTACCAGAGAAATGTTGTTAGGATTGGACCAATATTCCCCCTCCAGCGTTTTGAGCTGTTTATCTAGTTTCTTAATAGTAGCTGATCGTTGTATCATTACTCTGCGTATGTATGCTTTAAAAGCTTTCCAGACATGTACCTGTTTCGCACTATTGTTGTTTGTTTCAAAGAATGAATAGACGGAAGACAGGGTATAGGCCAGGATGATCCACCATGCAATCAGGCTGTTCTGGGACCTGTCTGCGTCTTCTGGTGACCTATTGTTTGAATACATTTACATTTACATTTACGTCATTTAGCAGACGCTCTTATCCAGAGCGACTTACAAATTGGAATACCATGTGCCTTTGTTGTTTTTTAAGGGGGTGGGTTCTACACATGTGTATTGCCACACCCACACAGAAAGGACTGAGCATTTCAGTGGCCCAAGGAGGTTCCGGGAAAGAAATTATATAAAATATATTTTGGGCCTCTCGAGTGGCACAGCCGTCCTAAGGTACTGCATCGTAGTGCTTGAGTAGTCACTACAGACCCGGGTTCGATCCCGGGCTGTGTCGCAGCCGGCCATGACCGGGAGACCCATGAGGCAGCGCACAATTGGCCCAGCATCGTCCGGGTTATGGGGAGGGTTTAGCCGGCCGGGATGTCCTTGTCCCATCGCGCTCTAGCGACTCCTGTGGCAGGCCGGGCGCATGCACGCTGACACAGTCGCCAGTTGTACAGTGTTTCCTCCAACACATTGGTGCGGCTGGCTTCCGGTTTAAGCGAGCAGTGTGTCAAGAAGCAGTGTGGCTTGACAGGGTCGTGTTTCGGGGGACGCATGGCTCTCGACCTTCGCCTCTCTTTATTGGTAATGTTGCATTTTATTAACCTTGTATTTTACTAGAGACTGCTACCTAATGAAACGTGATGGCCATCAAAGATGTGATGGCAATGCAAGTTTATCCAGATGCTGTATTTGTATAGAAATGTAATGGCATGTATAGTATGTTAGCTAGGAGGCAAGGGTCTGTACTCCAACCTGCCCAGGTCAATGCAAATGAAGAAAATCTAATTTAAAAGGCCTCTTTAGACTATTGACATGCACCCCAAATGATGTCTTCCATACATGTCATCCTGTGATGTCACAGGGCCCGAGAGCGGTAGGAAAGATGGTAATCTCGACGAAGCAACCTTCTGCTCCCCACAGGGGGTTGTCATCAAAGGAGATACTGTCTTTGTGGCCGACACTGAAAACCACCTGATCAGAAAGGTAATTATTATTGGCAAAAGATCTGATCTGATTGGTCAAAAGACGAATAAGTGGCAAAAGATCACAATTGGGGTGCTTGTGTAAACGCAGCCTAAGGGATCCTAAGTACTTCAAAATATAACCACCTCAGATTCTTTAATCTTTATTAATGCCCAATCTCTCGCTCACTCTCGCTCTCAGATTGACTTGTTGGAGGGGCAAGTCAGCACCCTGGCAGGAGTGGGATTTCAAGGCACAGACAAGGAGGGAGGGGCCATGGGACCCCAGCAGCCTATCAGCTCACCCTGGGACGTGGCCCTTGGGACTGCAGGTAAGTCTAGAGCCAACTTACTGGTAGGTCTCCACTTAAAATTGATTTAAATTTATCCAGTTTGGGGTGACTAAGTACCAAATTGAATACAACAGATTCGGTTCCAACAGCCCCAGACCCACTGGGTCTATACTTGCGAACATCAGGAAAAGTTTAAACTTTTTTTCTGTCTCAAAATGCACATCAACCAATCACAATCATTGGACGTATTTGCACGTGATAAAACGTTACGTTAGCTGTTCCCATTACATAACCTGGCACATTTAGCCTTATGCTAACCTGACCAGGTGACAGTGATTATATCTGGTAACAAATTCTGCATCATTCAATTACAAATGTGGACGTGATCAAATACCTTTTAATGAAAACGGCCTTATCAGAAGTCAAACGGCACGATATGCTATTCAAAGTTACTAAAGCGCGCCAAATTTCAACTGAGCCAATAGCTCACAGCCTGCTTCCTGGTACTTTTCGCCTTTTGCGGCAAGTTCGAAACCCAGGTGAGATATAGTTTTTTCCTTTGAAATGTACAATTATATTTGTTTTGATAGTGTGTTGCGAAAGGAAGTGCAGCCAAAACAAATATATTTCATGAGGAGTTTCTTTGAGTCCCTCTTACAGACCGACACAGGCTATTGCTACAGGTTAACGTTAGTGCTGCCGGAGCGCACCGGAGCGACGCTCCACCACTTCTTAGAATGGTGCTTGTTTAATCAAGTTTAGATCAAAACTGAATCAATGTCTCGCAATATCACTTAATGATTCATTAGTATTCTACATAGGCCTAACATACCGAATATAATAGCATAGTATAATGTTACTGTTAGCCTACATAATAAATTCAGTTTTTTGTCTATCTGTTACACTTACATGTACTACATTTCATATGCATTGTGTTATTTGAATCGCGCATCGACGACCAGCAGTGAACAGTTTTTTCCTTAACAAAAAAGCATGAAGCGAGGGGTCCTCGAACCCACTTTCTGTGTCACGAAGACTCACAGTCAACCGGTTTAGCTGTATGCCACTTGGCAGTGATTATAATGGAGGTACATGACAGCTACAGTTGAAGTTGGAAGTTTACATACACCTTAGCCAAATACATTTAAACTCAGTTTTTCACAATTCCTGACATTTAATCCTAGTAAAAATTCCCTGTCTTAGGTCAGTTAGGATCACCACTTTATTTTAAGAATGTGAAATGTCAGAATAATAGTAGAGATAATTATTTATTTCAGCTTTTATTTCTTTCATCACATTCCCAGCGGGTCAGACGTTTACATACACTCAATTAGTATTTGGTAGCATTGCCTTTAAATTGTTTAACTTGGGTCAAATGTTTCGGGTAGCATTCCACAAGCTTCCCACAATAAGTTGGGTGAATTTTGGTCCATTCCTCCTGACAGAGCTGGTGTAACTGAGACAGGTTTGTAGGCCTCCTTGCTCGCACATGCTTTTTCAGTTTTGCCCACACATTTTCTATAGGATTGAGGTCAGGGCTTTGTGATGGCCACTCCAATACTTTGACTTTGTTGTCCTTAAGCCATTTTGACACAACTTTGGAAGTATGCTTTGGGTCATTGTCCATTTGGAAGACCCATTTGCGACCAAGCTTTAGCTTCCTGACTGATGTCTTGAGATGTTGCTTCAATATATTCACATAATTTTCCTTCCTCATGATGCCATCTATTTTGTGAAGTGCACCAGTCCCTCCTGCAGCAAAGCACCCCCACAGCATGATGCTGCCACCCCTGTGTTTCACTGTTGGGATGATGTTCTTCGGCTTGCAAGCAGCCCCCTTTTTCCTCCAAACATAACAATGGTCATAATGGCCAAATAGTTCTATTTTTGTTTCATCAGACCAGAGGACATTTCTCCAAAAAGTACGATCTTTGTCCCCATGTGCAGTTGAAAACCGTAGTCTGGCTTTTTTATGGCGGTTTTGGAGCAGTGGCTTCTTCCTTGCTGAGCGGCCTTTCAGGTTATGTCGATATAGGACTTGTTTTACTGTGGATATAGATACTTTTGTACCTGTTTCCTCCAACATCTTCACAAGGTCCTTTGCTGTTGTTCTGCACTTTTCGCACCAAAGTTCGTTCATCTCTAGGAGACAGAACGCGTCTCCTTCCTGAGCGGTATGACGGCTGCGTGGTCCCATGGTGTTTATACTGGCGTACTATTGTTTGTACGGATGAATGTGGTACCTTCAGGCGTTTTGGAAATTGCTCCCAAGGATGAACCAGACTTGTGGAGGTCTACAACATTCTGAGGTCTTGGCTGATTTCTTTTGATTTTCCCATGATGTCAAGCAAAGAGACAATACGTTTTAAGGTAGGCCTTGAAATACATCCACAGGTAGACCTCCAATTGACTCAAATGATGTCAATTAGCCTATCAGAAGCTTCTAAAGCCATGACATCATTTTCTGGAATTTTCCAAGCTTTTTAAAGGCACAGTCAACTTAGTGTATGTAAACTTCTGACCCACTGGAATTGTGATACAGTGAATTATAAGTGAAATAATCTGTCTGTAAACAATTGTTGGAAAAATTACTAAGTAGTAGATGTCCTATTTCTAAAACTAAAAGTATTGTATTTGGGACAAATCATTCACTAAACCCTAAACCTCAACTAAACCTTGTAATAAATAATATGGAAATTGAGCAAGTAGAGGTGACTAAACTGCTTGGAGTAACCCTGGATTGTAAACTGTCATGGTCAAAACATATTGATACAACATTAGCTAAGATGGGGCGAAGTCTGTCCATAATAAAGTGCTGCTCTACCTTCTTAACAGCACTATCAACAAGGCAGGTCCTACAGGCCCTAGTTTTGACGCACCTGGACTACTGTTCAGTGTTGTGGTCAGGTGCCACAAAAAAGGACTTAGGAAAATTGCAATTGGCTCAGATCAGGGCAGCACGGCTGGCCTTTGGATGTACACAGAGAGCTAATATTAATAATATGCATGTCAATCTCTCCTAGCGCAAAGTGGAGGAGAGATTAACTTCATCACTACTTGTATTTATTAGAGGTATGGACATGTTGAATGCACCGAGCTGTCTGTTTGAACTACTGGCGCACAGCTCGGTCACCCATGCGTACCCCACAAGACATGCCACCAGAGGTCTCTTCACAGTCCCCAAGTCCAGAACAGACTATGGGAGGCACACAGTACTACATAGAGCCATGACTACATGGAACTCTATTCCACATCAAGTAACTGATGCAAGCAGTAAAATTAGATTTAAAAAAAACAGATTTAAATATATTTTTACATTTTCAACTTTATTTTACATGTTTACGATTTGTTTCATTTTGAATTCAATGCTTAAGGCGTGAAATTGACCCCATCGAGATTTGCTAGCAAAATATTACTCTGTTTAAGCTGTTATGGGTAGTATGTCAGTATAGATGGGGTGTTTTGCGTCCTTGCTTGAATATAAAGCATAGAAGGCTTTATTTTACCCAATGACTCCAAGCATCTGTACGAGCTCTGAAATATTTGGGTCCTGTGTACTCAAAATGTTTAGTTGCAGATCTAAAGCGTTCAAGTGTATGGCCCTAGTACAGTGGGGAGAACAAGTATTTGATACACTGCCGATTTTGCAGGTTTTCCTACTTACGAAGCATGTAGAGGTCTGTAATTTTTATCATAGGTACACTTCAACTGTGAGAGACGGAATCTAAAACAAAAATCCAGAAAATCACATTGTATGATATTTAAGTAATTAATTTGCATTTAATTGCATGACATAAGTATTTGATCACCTACCAACCAGTAAGAATTCCGGCTCTCACAGACCTGTTAGTTTTTCTTTAAGAAGCCCTCCTGTTCTCCACTCATTACCTGTATTAACTGCACCTGTTTGAACTCGTTACCTGTATAAAAGATACCTGTCCACACACTCAATCAAACAGACTCCAAACTCTCCACAATGGCCAAGACCAGAGAGCTGTATAAGGACATCAGGGATAAAATTGTAGACCTGCACAAGGCTGGGATGGGCTACAGGACAATAGGCAAGCAGCTTGGTGAGAAGGCAACAACTGTTGGCGCAATTATTAGAAAATGGAATAAGTTCAAGATGATGGTCAATCACCCTCGGTCTGGGGCTCCATGCAAGATCTCACCTCGTGGGGCATCAATGATTATGAGGAAGGTGAGGGATCAGCCCAGAACTACACAGCAGGACCTGGTCAATGACCTGAAGAGAGCTGGGACCACAATCTCAAAGAAAACCCTTAGTAACACATTACGCCGTCATGGATTAAAATCCTGCAGCGCACGCAAGGTTCCCCTTCTCAAGCCAGCGCATGTCCAGGCCCGTCTGAAGTTTGCCAATGACCATCTGGATGATCCAGAGGAGGAATAGGAGAAGGTCATGTGGTCTGATGAGACAAAAATAGAGCTTTTTGGTCTAAACTCCACTCGCCGTGTTTGGAGCAAGAAGAAGGATGAATACAACCCCAAGAACACCATCCCAACCGTGAAGCATGGAGGTGGAAACATCATTCTTTGGGGATACTTTTCTGCAAAGGGGACAGAACGACTGCACCGTATTGAGGAGAGGATGGATGGGGCCATGTATTGCGAGATCTTGGCCAACAACCTCCTTCCCTCAGTAAGAGCAATGAAGATGGGTCGTGGCTGGGTCTTCCAGCATGACAACGACCCGAAACACACAGCCAGGGCAACTAAGGAGTGGCTCCGTAAGAAGCATCTCAAGGTCCTGGAGTGGCCTAGCCGGTCTCCAGACCTGAATCCAATAGAACATCTTTGGAGGGAGCTGAAAGTCCGTATTGCCCAGCGACAGCCCCGAAACCTGAAGGATCTGGAGAAGGTCTGTATGGAGGAGTGGGACAAAATCCCTGCTGCAGTGTGTGCAAACCTGGTCAAGACATACAGGAAACGTATGATCTCTGTAATTGCAAACAAAGGTTTCTGTACCAAATATTAAGTTCCGCTTTTCTGATGTATCAAATACTTATGTCATGCAATAAAATGCAAATGAATTACTTAAAAATCATACAATGTGATTTTCTGGATTTTTGTTTTAGATTCCGTCTCTCACAGTTGAAGTGTACCTATGATAAAAAATTACAGACCTCTACATTCTTTGTAAGTAGGACAACGTGCAAAATCGGCAGTGTATCAAATACTTGTTCTCCCCACTGTATATGCCCTCAATACTTAAAAAATCTATCTGTCCTTCCTGGTTATTTGAGATAATCTCAGATCAAGTCAATGGATCTGGGAAAGAAAGGTTACCACCCTATTGCTTCCGCCAATCCACCCAATTCAGATTTGTGATTACTTCAAGGGAGGAGGGTAGGATGCATTTTGTGAAGTATCAGAACAGGTCATACCATTTTCACACTATTGTGCCAACCTGAACTGTACTGTGTTAGTCTTGGTTATTTTCCGGTCACCTTGTCCTTTCCAGCACGGTTCCAGCAACTATGGTGGATGTATGATCAGGCCAGAGCAGTACAGTATAGCTCGGCTTCGCTCGATTCGGCTCGCTCAGTAGTGTGAAAGGGGTATTTCTGTGTTACTTTCCAGGCGGTGAGGAGGATAACGTGCTGTGGGTGGCCATGGCAGGGACACACCAGATCTGGGCTCTGTTCCTGGCCAATGGGAAGCTGCCTAAAGGAAGGTGAGCGGCTGGCATATAATTACTTTGTGCACTGGCAACTGTTTCAGGGCCAGATAATGTTGTTCTTTCATATATTCAGTCTAGAATCAACTAGGCTACTAGCTTCTATCTACCCCTTTGGTGTTTTCAAATCTGAACGAGAACCCAATAATGTGACAGATCCACTGTCAGGGGAGCTTGCACCATATTGCTTACGTACACCAATCCAGTTCCTTAGGATCAAACGGTGAAGGGGCTCCTGGGGCTAGGACTGGTTTACAGACCAATGTTGTGATATTTCACCATTCCATAGATTTGACTGTAAGCTGTAGTGCCTATCAATTTGCATCCAATGCTGTAATGGATGATCATTTTATTTTAAATATTTTGGAGGGTTTTATTTATTCATTGAGATGGGACAGTGAAGAGGAGTTAGGTGATATTATGAGTCAGAAGGGCATGGGTCAGATTAGAACCCATGCCGGCTGGTATACATGTGTGCCAGGTTCCGCGGAACTAACCACTGGATCACACAGGCTACATACACATAGATGATAATATTAACAACATAACAACTCCCTTCAGCGAGTCCAAAGCGGGGATGTGTGTGCGCTTCGCCGGCAGTGGCAACGAGGAGAATCGCAACAACGCCTACCCCCACAAGGCAGGCTTTGCCCAGCCCTCGGGCCTGGCCCCCGCTCCGGAGGAGCCCTGGGGGTGCCTGTACGTGGCCGACAGCGAGAGCAGCACTGTGCGCTCCCTGGCGCTGAAGGATGGCGCCGTCAAACTGCTGGTGGGGGGCGAGAGAGACCCCCTGGTGAGTCAGTCCGGTGATGGGACAGTAAGGGGGCGGGGGTAGTGGGTGGCTCAAGGTCAAATATACCCCTAACCACACATCTAGAATCACATTACCATAACCCCAATCTTAACCCTAACCCTTAGGAGGAGGAAAAAATATCTGAACCTGTATCATAGTTTAGGGGTAACCTATAGACAATATAGCAAGAACAATAGTGTTCTATATCTATGGGGTAACCTCTACTTATTCATAGAGGTATTTCTGAGCGTCAAGGATTGTGACACTGGGTTGTGTGTGTTGTTTTTTTGCTCATTAATCCAAAATTAAAATCAATGTAGTTGCAACCCAAAAGGAATCCGCTGTACATTTTTATCTCAATTCATAGGATAGACCCTCTTGTTTCCAGTGGAGCTGTTTTGTCACTGACCATATTAGGCTGATACCAGATCATGTTACATTACCTGAAACAGGACAGCATTTGTCGTGACAAGATTTGAAAAGCATTACTAGCGCCATGTAACATTTGTTACGAGTTTAGTTGACAATCGTGGGAAGTTTCCAAACCTTTTGAAACGTTTTATAATGGGAATGTTATCCAATCATTTTGATTTATTGAGCATGCTGACAAGGAGATATGGCTGTTTATTTAAATTCCCCAAATTGCATTGCAGTCAAACCAATATGATTTCTTTGTTGCGTCGCTTTTTTTTTCTGAAGCAGAAGATGAAAATAAATTGGATTTAATCATTTACATAAATTGTAATGATGTTAATCAGTGTTTGTCAGCTTAATAATAAGAACGACGTAGTGACTTAAAGTAGTCATACCCCTTGACTAATTCCACATTTTGTTACAAGCTGAATTCCAAAATATTTTTTTTCTCTCACCCATCTACACACAATACCCCATAATACCTAAATGAAAACATGTTTTTAGAAATGTTTGCAAATGTATTGAAAATGAAATACTGAAATATCTAATTTACATAATTATTTACACCCCTGAGTCAGTACTCTGTAGAAGCACCTTCGGCAGCAATTACAGCAGTGAGTCTTTCTGGGTAAGTCTCTAAGAGCTTTGCACACTTGGATTGTGCGACATTTGCCCATTATTCTTTTCAAAATTCTTAAAGCTGTCAAATTGGTTGTTGATCATTGCTAGACAACCGTTTCCAGGTCTTGCCGTGGATTTTCAAACAGATTTAAGTCAAAACTCTAACTCTGCCACTCAGGAACATTCACTGTCTTCTTGGTAAGCAACTCCAGTGTAGATTTGGCCTTGTGTTTAAGGTTATTGCCCTGCTGGAAGGTGAATTCTTCTCTCAATGTCTGGTGGAAAGCAGACTGATACAGGATTTCCTCTAGGAAAAAAAAAACTCCCCAGTCCTTAATGATTACAAGCATACACATAACATGATGCAGCCACCACCGTGCTTGAAAATATGGAGAGTGGTACTCAGTAATGTGTTGTATTGGATTTGCCCCAAACATAACACTTTTGGAATATTTGTATTCTTTACAGGGTTCCTTCTTTTCACTCTGTCAATTAAGTTAGTATTGTGGAGTAACTACAATGTTGTTGATCCATCCTCCGTTTTCTTCTATCACAGCCATTAAACTCTGTAACTGATTTAAAGTCACCATTGGCCTCATGGTAAAATCCCTGAGCGGTTTCCTTCCTCTCCGGCAACTGAGTTAGGAAGGACGGCTGTATCGTTGTAGTGACTGGGTGTATTGATACACCATCCAAAGTGTAAATAATAACTTCACTATGTTCAGATAGACATTCAATGTCTGTTTATTTACCCATCTACCAAAATGTGCCGTTCTTTGTGAGGCATGGGAAAACCTCCCTGGTCTTTGTGGATGAATCTGTGTTAAAAATTCTCTGCTTGAATGAAGTGCCTTACAGATAATTATATGTGTGGGGTACAGAGATGAGGCAGTCATTAAAAAATTATGTTAAACACTGTTATTGCACACAGTCCATGGAACGTATTATGTGACTTAAGAAAATATTTTACTCATAAACGTATTTAGGCTTGCCATAACAGAGGTTGAATACTTATTGACTCAAGACATTTTGGTTTTTCATTTTTAATTAATTTTGAAAAACATAATTCCACTTTGACATTATGGGGTATTTGTGTGTGTGTGTGTGTGTGTGTGTGTGTAGGCCAGTGACAATACATGTCAATTTAATCCATTTTAAATTCAGGTTGTAACAACAAAATGTGGAAAAAGTCAAGGGTTGTGAATACATTCTGAAGGCACTGTATATGACTGAGTGTATTGCTACACCATCCAAAGTGTAATTAATAACTTCACCATGCTCAGAGGGATATTCAATGTCTGTTTTTTTACCAATCTACCAATAGGTGCCGTTCTTTGTGAGGCATGGGAAAACCTCCCTGGTCTTTGTGGATGAATCTGTGTTTAAAATTCTCTGCTCGAATGAAGGGCCTTACAGATTTATATGTGCAGAGGGGTACAGAGATGAGGCGTATTGATACACCACCCAAAGTATAATTAATAACTTCACCATGCTCAAAGGGGTATACAGGTTTGTAGAAATGTTTGCAAATGTTTGCAAATGTATAAAAAAATGGAAAATGTATATCACATTTACTTAAATATTCAGACCCTTTACTCAGTAATTTTTTGAAGTACCTTTGACAGCGATTACAGCCTTGAGTCTTCTTGGGTATGATGCTACAAGCTTGGCACACATGTATTTGGGGAGTTTCTCCCATTCTTCTCTGCAGATCCTCTCAAGCTCTGTCAGGTTGGATGGGGAGCGTAGCTGCACAGCTATTTTTAGGTCTCTCCAGAGATGTTCGATTGGGTTCAAGTCCGGGCTCTGGCTGGGCCACTCAAGGACATTCAGAGACTTGTCCTGAAGCCACTCCTGTGTTGTCTTGGCTGTGTGCTTAGGATCGTTGTCCTGTTGGAAGGTGAACCTTCGCCCCCAGTCTGAGCTCCTGAGCGTTCTGGAGCAGGTTTTTATCAAGGATCTCTCTGTACTTTGCTCCGTTCATCTTTCCCTCGATCCTGACTAGTCTCCCAGTCCCTGCCAATGAAAAACATCCCCACAGCATGATGCTGCCAACACCATGCTTCACCGTAGGGATGGTATTGGCCAGGTGATGAGCGGTGCCTGGTTTCCTCCAGATGTGACGCTTGGCATTCAGGCCAAAGACTTCAATCTTGGTTTCATCAGACAAGAGAATCTTGTTTCTCATGGTCTGAGAGTCCTTTAGGTGCCTTTTACTGAGCGGGCTGTCATGTGCCTTTTACTGAGGAGTGGCTTCCGTCTGGCCACTCTAACATAAAGGCCTGATTTGGTGGAGTGCTGCAGAGATGGGAAAACCTTCCAGAAGGACAACCATCTCCACAGAGGAACTCTGGAGCTCTGTCAGAATGACCATCGGGTTCTTGGTCACCTCCCTGACCAAGGCCCTTCTCCCCCGATTGCGGCCAGCTCTAGGAAGAATCTTGGTGGTTCCAAATTTCTTCCATTTAAAAATGATGGAGGCCACTGGGTTCTTGGGGACCTTCAATGCTGCAGAATGTTTTTGGTACCCTTCCCCAGATCTGTGCCTCGACACAATCCTGTCTCAGAGCTCTACGGACAATTCCTTTGACCTCATGGCTTGGTTTTTGCTTTGACATGCACTGTCAACTGTAAAACCTTATATAGACAGGTGTGTGCCTTTCCAAATCATGTCCAATCAATTGAATTTACCACAGGTGGACTCCAATCAAGTTGTAGAAACATCTCAAGGATGATCAATGGAAACAGGATGCACTTGAGCTCAATTTTGAGTGTCATAGCAAAGGGTCTGAATACTTATGTAAATAAGGTATTTCTGTTTTTTAAAACAACAACAAAAATGTGTGCTTTTGGGGGGTACTCAAGGACTGGAGTTGGGAACCACTGGGCTATAGTGTAGTCTTGGAAATACCAGACCTAGGGCAACAGCACTAGGTCTGGGGAACGTGGAATTATCTTGACCCCTTTGAAAGGGGAGAAAAACAATTCCGGGGAGGGTGTTCTTCAGACAGACAACAGTCCCAACAAATCACGAGTTTGGGCTTGCGAGCGGGAATTGTGCTCTTTAAAAACGATACCCTCGGAAGCATGACAGAGACGTACACAATGCGGACGTAGATAGTTAGGCTAATTATAGCCACAACCAGTCAGTGGTTGAAAGCTTGTAACGGTAGCTGTCATGGCGCAGGCAAAAAACATCTCACGTGCGAAATACACTCATTGAAAATATCCTCTGTAAGCTCCATTTGGCTAACTACCAATTTTGTGTTGAAGCCACGTATTGTGTTTGAGAGCTCGCGCTTTGTACTTGTAGAGCAATTTCTCCATCAGGGCCGTCGCAGTTTTTTCGACATGGCATCTTGTATTCTGGTTCTAGATATGCAATTATGGTATTGAAGCCGACGTACCCTACCATTGACAATGGCTGCATATCAACTGCAATCATTTCTGTAATCAGCGCTGTGATTTTCTCACTCTGTCCCTTATCGCACTGCTGCCAGCAACGGGTTTGGTCTCCCTTTACGAGCAAGGTATTGTGTTTAATTTGAAAACAGCGTAACATTTTGTAAAAGCATAATATTTCTGAAAAGACTGCCTGAAATGTCTGCCTGTTTTGGTGGGAAGGAGTTTTGGCCTTCCATGGTGACATCACCATGCGGTAAATTAGTTAATTTACCAATAAGAAAGAGTTCCAAACCTCTCTGCCAATAACAGCTCATTTTCAGTTTTCCCCTCCCCACTCAGACCACTCCGTGACAATCCTAGCCCAATTCTTGCTAGAGAAATTGCCCTTTGCTAAGAAGCTATTTTTGTTTATTTTTGACAATTTTATTTGAAAACAATCACAGTAAGGTACTTAATTGTTACCTAGAAACTATTTGATATTGAGATAAAAACATCTGTATTGGACCTTTTAAGAAACACTCGTTTTCGTTGTAAAACATTTTGCAAAGGTTTGCTACGGTGTGCACAATGAATACACCCCTGCACTAACCCTAAAGCAGAGCATTGTTTTCAATGTTTTTTAAAAATTGTATAAAAACATTTATGAGAGTAATCTGTCTTTAGAAACTTGTGATGATTCGTCAGGGAAAATCTTAATGTGGTATCACTTGGAAGTACAATCAATTGCACCGCTTCATCATCAGGTCAATCTTTATACTCTGGCCAATCGGAAGGCTTCATTTAACAAATAGTTGACTCAGTTCAGATACCTAATACTTTGACCAATGGCAAGGCTACTGAGTCGAAATTGGCCCTAAATCAGGGGTGCCAAGCAAAGTTTGCCCCAGGAGCCGCATTCACTCTTCAACGAGGGCCACACTGAAAATTAGCAACATTTCCTCTATCCATCGTTTTGTGAATTTTCTATGCTCCCTGTCTAGCTTTCATTTCAGTGATTTCTTAGGCGAGCTGGACACAGTCAAGAAACTATATGAATGTTGGTCCATTATCCTTCCTACACCGTTTAGATTTGGTTTGAGTTATTTGAAAGTATATTGAGTTCCCCCCCCCCCCTCCAATTGGGCCGTATGTTTGACACCCCTGCTCTAGATGGATGGATGACTAAAGTTGCTTTGAAATGAATTGAAGCATGTAACTTCACTCATGTTGTTAATGTGGTGTCTTTTGGGGACAGAACCTGTTTGCCTTTGGGGATGTGGACGGAAAAGGAGTGGACGCAAAGCTCCAGCACCCTCTCGGTGTGGCCTGGGCTCCTGACCAAGGCCTCCTCTATGTGGCGGACTCCTACAACCACAAGGTCTGTTTTTCAGAGTATGACTGTCAAATAAATGTTTTATAAAATGTGTTAATGTTTACACTGTATTTCATGGACATGTGGTTTTACATCAGTATCCAGTGACATTGTCATCAAGAGGAACAGCTTGTGGGGTGTCTTGGATGTTTTCTCTGAAACAGGCAATAGACAATTCATATGTAAAGCCTTCATATTCTCTGCTGTGAGATTGGAGATTGCTTCTTGAAAAGACAGTAGGCCTTGAGGGCAGAGTGCATGTATGTTTAGACTGGTTGTATAGAGTACTCACAAATCAAATCCCTCTTAGCCTTGCTGTGTTTGTGTTTGTTTCAGATCAAAGTGGTGGACCCAAAAACCAGGCAGTGTCTGGTTGTGGCTGGGACAGGGGAAGCTGGTGACGTGTTAGGGCCAGGGTTGACTGAATCCAGCTTCAATGAGCCTGGTGGCCTATGTGTCGGGGATGGGGGTAGGGTGCTGTATGTAGCTGACACCAACAACCACCATCTCAAAGTCCTGGACCTGGACACCAAGACCGTGTCGCTGGTGAGGGGTGAAAGAGCATTATTGTGTGTGTGTGTGTGTTAATAACCATTTATCTATCTGTTCAGTAGCCTTCATATTAAATAAGTACGGTTTGCCCGAAAACATTTTGGTTTGAAATGATCTGACCTCTGCTCAAAAGCTTTTTTTTAAAGAGAGAACAAGTGGAAAGCCATATATGTTATGGGACTTGCTTTTCCTTTGACTAAGTCACTCGGATCGTTTCTTTTAATACAGCTTCTCTTTTAGAAACACCAAAGAAAAGTGTTTCTCTTCTCTCCCTCTCTTGTAGTTTCCCATTTCAGTGGAGGACGCGGTAGACTCTGCACCAACTAAGTCCTCTGGGCCTTGTAAAGTCCCCAAGCTCCCCAAATCTGCTTCTAGGGTGAAGATGCCACCACTGGCAGTGTCACCAGGACAGACACTCAATTTGGAGCTGGTGCTATCGCTACCAGCGGGCACCAAGCTCACTGAAGACGCACCCAGCTTTTGGACCCTGTCAGCAGAAGGTAATGAAAATTACACCAGTGTAATGTTCAGTAGGGCACAATGTTGTCAATGTTTTGAAACATAACCTTGGTCACGTGACTGTGAAGCTGTTCCCATTCATGTTGATGCCTCAAGCTGGAAAAAGTTAGAGAATTACTAAAACATTCCCATTCAAATTAAGTTCTGTACTGGGCTCCAGTGAGTGTTCCAGTTAAATTGCTGTGGTGTGAGGGGCATTATTAATTATATTTCTATAGTTTCCAGTCCCCTTGACTGTAAGGAACAATTCTGACAGGACATTGTGGAGCGTTCAAGGTCAAAGCAAACCTGGATATGAAATAAACCTTACATTGGGGGTCGTAGGGGCATCCCAATCCCTAGGCCCTTTTGCCTTGCCTTCTCAATAGCTCCACCTAACCCACTTGCAGGCGAGATGGACACCAATCTTTTTCGAATTGTTAAACAACAGCCCTAGGGATAGGAGTGAAGGATAGATTTGAAATTGTGCCTTATTGTCCCAGGCAGTAGACACTCTATGTTGAAATACAAACTGACATGCTGACTGATGTAGTTGCATCTTTTCTCTCGCTTTGTTCACACTTTCCAGACATGCTCTTAGCTTCACAAACACTCCTGTTCTCACACTCTCTCTAGTCAGGCTTTTGTTTAGCTTATGTTCAATGGCCCTGTCCCTCACAATGAATGATGCCTAAACTCCAGCCTTTTATATTTGGAATATGCCACTGGGCAAAATGGCCTAACGTGGCTATGCCGTGAAGTGTTCACAGCATCACTGTATGGCCTTATTTACTCCCATCGTCAGTCCTCTGACTTAGTGATGTTCTACGAGCGTTAGTGTGATGTTTGCAATGTGTCAATGATATTCAAACCTGATGGATTGACGGGACACCTCACTTTTCTTTCTCAATTACTTGATCAATTATTTCCAATATTAATTTGTGAAGTTCAATAATTTTGTGCTTTGATCAAAAGTCATAAAGTAATTGAGGTTGTGTGGCCCTCAATTGATTGCAAATTCCACCTCAGGTTCTAATGATTAAATGTATTATTGTGGTCGTGAATGTAAATACAGTGGGGAGAACAAGTATTTGATACACTGCCGATTTAGCAGGTTTTCCTACTTGCTAAGCATGTAGAGGTCTGTAATTTTTATGATAGGTACACTTCAACTGTGAGAGACGGAATCTAAAACAAAAATCCAGAAAATCACATTGTATGATTTTTAAGTAATTAATTTGCATTTGAGTGCATGACATAAGTATTTGATACATCAGAAAAGCAGAATTTAATATTTGGTACAGAAACCTTTGTTTGCAATTACAGAGATCATACATTTCCTGTAGGTCTTGACCAGGTTTGCACACACTGCAGCAGGGATTTTGGCCCTCTCCTCCATACAGACCTTCTCCAGATCCTTCAGGTTTCGGGGCTGTCGCTGGGCAATACAGACTTTCAGCTCCCTCCAAAGATGTTCTATTGGATTCAGGTCTGGAGACTGGCTAGGCCACTCCAGGACCTTGAGATGCTTCTTACGGAGCCACTCCTTAGTTGCCCTGGCTGTGTGTTTCGGGTCGTTGTCATGCTGGAAGACCCAGCCACGACCCATCTTCAATGCTCTTACTGAGGGAAGGAGGTTGTTGGCCAAGATCTCGCGATACATGGCCCCATCCATCCTCCGCTCAATACGGTGCAGTCGTCCTGTCCCCTTTGCAGAAAAGCATCCCCAAAGAATGATGTTTCCACCTCCATGCTTCACGGTTGGGATGGTGTTCTTGGGGTTGTACTCATCCTTCTTCTTCCTCCAAACACGGCGAGTGGAGTTTAGACCAAAAAGCTCTATTTTTGTCTCATCAGACCACATTACCTTCTCCCATTCCTCCTCTGGATCATCCAGATGGTCATTGGCAAACTTCAGACGGGCCTGGACATGCGCTGGCTTGAGCAGGGGGACCTTGCTTGCGCTGCAGGATTTTAATCCATGACGGCGTAGTGTGTTACTAATGGTTTTCTTTGAGACTGAGGTCCCAGTGCTCTTCAGGTCATTGACCAGGTCCTGCCGTGTAGTTCTGGGCTGATCCCTCACCTTCCTCATGATCATTGATGCCCCACGAGGTGAGATCTTGCATGGAGCCCCAGACCGAGGGTGATTGACCGTCATCTTGAACTTCTTCCATTTTCTAATAATTGCGCCAACAGTTGTTGCCTTCTCACCAAGCTGCTTGCCTATTGTCCTGTAGCCCATCCCAGCCTTGTGCAGGTCTACAATTTTATCCCTGATGTCCTTACACAGCTCTCTGGTCTTGGCCATTGTGGAGAGGTTGGAGTCTGTTTGATTGAGTGTGTGGACAGGTGTCTTTTATACAGGTAACGAGTTCAAACAGGTGCAGTTAATACAGGTAATGAGTGGAGAACAGGAGGGCTTCTTAAAGAAAAACTAACAGGTCTGTGAGAGCCGGAATTCTTACTGGTTGATAGGTGATCAAATACTTATGTCATGCAAATAAATTACTTAAAAATCATACAATGTTTAGATTCCGTCTCTCACAGTTGAAGTGTACCTATGATAAAAATTACAGACCTCTACATGCTTTGTAAGTAGAAAAACCTGCAAAATCGGCAGTGTATCAAATACTTGTTCTCCCCACAATACCCCTCACAATACCCCTTAATGACAAAGCGAAAACAGGTTTTTAGAAATGTTTGCAAATGTATAACTACTGTGAAATATCACATTTACATAAGTATTCAGACCCTTTACTCAGTACTTTGTTGAAGCACCTTTGGCAACGATTACAGCCTAGAGTCTTCTTGTGTATGACGCTACAAGCTTGGCACACCTGTATTTGGGGAGTTTCCCCATTCTTCTCTACAGATCCTCTCAAGCTCTGTCAGGTTGGATGGGGAGCGTCGCTGCACAACTATTTTCAGGTCTCTCCAGAGATGTTCGATCAGGTACAAGAACAGCTCTGGCTGGGCCACTCAAGGACATTCAGAGAATTGTCCCAAAGCCACTCCTGTGTTGTCTTGGCTGTGTGCTTAGGGTCGTTGTCCTGTTGGAAGGTGAACCTTTGCCCCAGTCTGAGGTCCTGAGCACTCTGGAGCAGGTTTTAATCAAGGATCTCTCTCTACTTTGCTCCGTTCATCTTTCCCTCGATCCTGACTAGTCTCCCTGCCACTGAAAAACATCCCCACAGCATGATGCTGCCACCCTCATGCTTCACCGTAGGGATGGTGCCAGGTTTCCTCCAGACGTGACGCTTGGCATTCGGGCCATGAATGCGGTTGGCATTCAGGCCAAAGAGTTCAATCTTGGTTTCATCAGACCAGAGAATCTTGTTTCTCATGGTCTGAGTCCTTTAGGTGCCTTTTGGGAAACTCCAAGCGGGCTTTTACTGAGGAGTGGCTTGCATCTGGCCACTCTACCATAAAGGCTTGATTGGTAGAGTGCTGCAGAGATGGTTGTCCTTCTGGAAGGTTCTCCCATTTCCACAGAGGAACTCTGGAGCTCTGTCAGTATGACCATCTGGTTTTTGGTCACCTCCCTGATCAAGGCCCTTCTCCCCCGATTGCTCAGTTTGGCTGGGCGGCCAGCTCTAGGAAGAGTCTTGGTGGTTCAAAACTTCTTCAATTTAAGAATGATTGAGGCCACTGCATTCTTGAGGACCTTCAATGCTGCAGAATTGTTTTGGTACCCTTTCCCTGATCTGTGCCTCGACACAATCCTGTCTTGGAGCTCTACGGACAATTCCTTCGACCTCATGGCTTGGTTTTTGCTCTGACATGCACTGTCAACGGTGGGACCTTATATAGACAGGTGTGTGCCTTTCCAAATCATGTCCAATCAATTGAATTTACCACAGGTGGACTCCAATCAAGTTGTAGAAACATCTCAAGGATGATCAATGGAAACAGGATGCACCTGAGATCAATTTAGAGTCTCATAGCAAAAGGTCTGAATACTTATGTAAAGCCCTATGGACCCTGGTCAAAAGTAATGTCTATTGGGATGCAGCCATAGTCAGTGAGCGTTCAGTGCAAAGTAGGAATGGATGTTTAGTTATTTTTGTGACTCAGCCCTATAGAGTAACAGCCCACCACATTTCACGTATGATATTACTCAGCAGAGCCAGCCAGCAAGTCAGGCAGCTCTCTTTATCTCTGTGTCTGTCACTCTGTCTCTCTCTGTCTTTGTTTCTCACTCTCTAAGAGGGAATATAAGTGGGTGGTAGGGATTTTTAAATGCAGTCTTTCAATTTGATTGACAAGCCATCTCAAACAGTGAGTCAACAACAGTCTTTTGACACTAACAGGCAGATTGAGGGTGGATTTGTTTAAATGTGGTGGCGCATTTTAGAAGCATGACTGGTGATTCGTGATTTGTCCAAATTATTAGTGACGAAAAATAGTCGTCGCATCCCAGTCTGTCGACAGATACTACTACAATTTATGTTATGTTAAGAGATTGTCCTAGTAGATTGAAATGTTTGCCTGTTATCCATTTTAAGTGGATGTAATTAGAAATTTGGTTGTGAGGATATTATTCTATGATGAGTTGACTGTATGTTTTGCATTAAATAGGATATTGCCTAACTATTTCCTGTGTTGTACAGGTAACGAGTGGTTGGTAGGGAGCCAGGTGGTGACCGGGCACATCCAAGATCTTTCCCAGCCCCTCTCCATCCCTACCATACTTCCAACGGTTCCCAAGGCGACAGAGGCCAGCCCCTTCATCACCCTGAGTGTCTGGGTTTACTGCTGCCTGGCAGGGGGCGGGGCTTGTATGATGAAAGCCGCCTCCTTCATGCAACCTCTCCAGATAGGCTCCACACCCAGAAACGGCTCGGTTACCGTGACGCTTGCTCATGCCTTCTAACTTAACAAGCCTGTAGCTCTTCCCTCTCGTTGGGACTTTGTGTTTCAAATATGTTTTATTTTGAAACGAAGATTCAATTATACAAATGTACAAATCCTTTTGAGAGCTCCTTTTTATCACAAACGATAACAGTAACAAATAATTTATCACAGGGGACATAATCACTGCACCAATTGAGTAGAGGTAGCAGTTCTCGCACTCCATATCAAGCCAGCAGGACGACACAGCAGCGTCATTGAGCCAAAACGTGACAGAGCGGATATTTGCACTCCAATAGTAACATATAAAGTTTGGAAGAGCCAATCCTCCTTCCAATGTAGATTTACAATGGTTTTTATTACTTATCCTATGTGCTTTGTATTCCCAAATAAATAGGTTTATAATCGAGTCCAGTTAATTATAAAAGGACTTCGTCAGAAATAAAGGGATATTCTGGAATAGATATATGGTATAACAGTTGAGGGAGGAAGACCATCTTAATTGCATTAACTATATGGGGGAATATATGGGGGAAGCATTTTGTTGGGGCTTTGTGGACTGTCGTTCAAAAGTCTAGAGACTTGGATGGGGGGGCTCTGAATAAGGGGGCTCAAGGGGGCTCTGAATAAGGTTTACATAATACATTCATAAGCACTCCGTAACACTACTTCAGAGCTGGCAAAACTGGTTACAATTAAATACAATTTCAACACATTTTGTCCTGCTGGGTTTGTCATAAGGCATTTACAAACAGTTTGCTCACCATTTATGAATCATTACTCCCACATTTGTAGATGTTAGTAACCTAGTTATTCACACATTTATACAAAAATATTTTTAAACCGACGTATTTATGATTCATAAGATGGTTAATATAGGTCCTTATAAACCATTTAGTGAGGGCTTAGTGTTAATGTTACCTTAGCGTTACCAGCCCTCATAATGCCTTTTATGAGGCATTATTACACTGAGCTAGCATACATTTTTATAGCGCTTTCTCCTTTTTCTGTCTTCTCTATAAAGGGAAGAGAATATTGAATGGATCAAAATATTTTTTTGGGGTGATGAAATGTATTATTATTATTTGATGATAGACTAGACCAGGGGTTGTTCCAAAAATCAGAGAAATATAGTTGAAATTGGAATGATGTAATTGCCAAATTTTGATTTTGTTTTCCAACTGAACCAAAAAAAATCAAGAGATACAGTATATCTGATTGTTTATCAAAGCTGCTTTCTGGAATACCCCAAAGTACTTCACACCCAAATCATCACAACACAATCAATACATTCACATCCACACAACCTATCCACAGGACCTGCTTCACAGGGCTTGGTAATTTAAAGCAACAATTTCAGGCTGTCAATAGTTATAAACCATGTGTTTACATTTTCTGTTTTGGCACCATGTTGCAGTGCAATTGGGATTTCCATTTGCGATATGTTCTATAAGAACAAGAACTGTAATATTGAATTACTGTAATGCTTATTGTTTACTACTACAAATAAAAAGTTACAATTATATGATAAAAGTGCTTCATAATTCACATCTGTTTTCCTTGTGGTTGGGAATGCATTATGTTCTCAGAAATAATATTGTTGTGGCCTATGGTGGTCTAGCGGTCTAAACCGCTGCCTCCAAATCACATATACCACAGCAGCGTGGTTTGAATCCGGCCCACTGCTATTTCAGCAAAAACTATCTTTCCCACCGTCTCTCCCATTTTAAATGAAGCATAAAAATGCCAAAGATATACCTTTTAATTTTGTTTTATAAATAAGGTAATTTTGTCATATGAACAATTACCAGTGCAGTTGGCACCCTGTGTGTGTTTATTTACTTTGTCACTATTTGGCCCATGTGCCTTAGGGAAAGGCTACATGTGATGGTGTGAAGTCTTCGCACACTACCGGAATTAAAGGCAATAACAAATCTTAATTTTCTATCATGGAAGAGAAGATGCTTTGTTAATATTCTTATTTTTTCTTTTAAGAACAAACTTCAAATGAACTTTGCAGAACTAATTATTTTTTAAATCAATATTATACCGATTCACTCTCCTCATTCATCCTGGGGCAATGTGTGGATAACTGTTTAAGCATCTCAAGCCTTGTTTACACCTCAATGTGATCCAATCATGAGTTGAACAAGGTTTGTCGCGTATACACCACAGGAGCCTGCTGAAGGGAGGACGGCTCATAATATTGGCTGGAATGGAGTGAATGGAATGGTATCAAACACATAGAAACCATGTTTTCGATTCCATTCCATTTATTCAGTTCCCACCATCCTCCCGAATTAAGGTGCACCTATGCCATTCACATGGTATTAAAATGTCTCTCTTATCCGTCCACTGTGTCCGCATTGTGACCAGATTTCCTGGTGCTTCCCTGTGCAGATTATTTGACCGATTTTATCCTTTCAAAATAATATGAATGTATTTAATTTAAGACCATTATTGATGCCATAAGTCAATGGTGCTACCTGTCAATGAATTTAGAGACCGGTATAATAATGATTTAAATGGTTTGAACATCCAGATATGTTTACACTTGATTGATATCCAGATACAATGGGTCCCTGACTACCTCCAGAGGTGGTCAGGAAGATCTGATCCCAATCGGATCACAATGCGTCTTTTAATCGTCTACACCTGTCAAAAAATGTGGCCACAATCAGAATGTGGACAAGATCAGGACAAACGACACATGTTAGTACCAGGTGTAAACGGGGCTTCTGATTTCTCTTTCCCAGCTTCACCTCAGACCCACAGTGCTGTCCGGTATGTGTGTTTTTATACTTTCCAAGGGCAGCACTTTTTACAAACTGGTTTCTTTATTATGCAATGTAAAAAGGACAAAGTAATACAACTGAAATGGTCCACCCATGCAGACAGTGTGGTGAAGAAGGCGCAACAGAGCCTCTTCAACCTCAGGAGGCTGAAGAAATTTGTCTTGGCACCTAAAACCCTCACAAACTTTTACAGATGCACAATTGAGAGCATCCTGTTGGGCTGTATCACCGCCTGGTACGGCAACTGCACCACCCGCAACCGCAGGGCCGAACGCATTACCGGGGGCAAACTACCCGCCCTCCAGGACACCTACAGCACCCGATGTCACAGGAAGGTCAAAAAGATCATCAAGGACATCAACCACCCGAGCCACTGTCTGTTCACCCCGCTATCATCCAGAACGCGAGGTCAGTACAGGTGTATCAAAGCTGGGACCGAGAGAATGTAAAACAGGCCTCAAGGCCATCAGACTGTTAAATAGCCATCACTAGCACATTAGAGGCTGCTGCTGCCTATTGAAATCACTGGCCACTTTAAGAAATGGAACACTAGTCACTTTAATAATGTTTCCATATCTTGCACTACTCATCTCATATGTATATACTGTATTCTATAACATTCTACTGTATCTTAGTCCATGCCCCTCTGTCATTGCTTGTCCAAATATGTATATATTCTTAAATTCCCTTCGTTACTTAGATTTGTGTGTATTGGGTATATGTTGTGAAATTGTTAGATGTTACTTGTTAGATATTACTGCACTGTCGGAGCTAGAAGCACAAGCATTTCGCTACACCCCCAATAACATCTGCTAAACACTTGTATGTGACAAATAAAATGTGTTTTGATTTGATTTAATAAAACCCTATTTTATCAGCCTTTTGTGTGTGTGTTGTCCTCTCCTTTGCTGACATCAATGACTAACAAGGCCCTTGGGATTATGTATTCTCTCAGCACACAAATAAACAACATCGTTGTTAGAGGTATAGGGGACTTGACATTGGAAGGCTGTCATCTTGTATGGGAAGAGTATTGGTTCAGTGAAATATATATATACTACCGTTCAAAAGTTTTGGCTCACTTAGAAATGTCCTTGTTTTTGAAAGAAAAGCAAAAAAAAAAAATCCATTAAAATAACATCAAATTCATCAGAAATACAGTGAAGAGGCGACTCCGGGATGCTGACCTTCTAGGCAGAGTTGCAAAGAAAAAGCCATATCTCAGACTGGCCAATAAAAATAAAAGTTTAATGCGAGAAATTGCCAAGAAACTGAAGATCTCGTACAACGCTGTGTACTACTCCCTTCACAGAACAGCACAAACTGTCTCTAACCAGAACAGAAAGAGGAGTGGGATGCGCCGGTGCACAACTGAGCAAGAGGACAAATACATTAGTGTCTAGTTTGAGAAACAGGCGCCTCACAGGTCCTCAACTGACAGCTTCCTTAAATAGTACCCGCAAAACACCAGTCTCAACGTCAACAGTGAAGAGGCGACTCCGGGATGCTGACGTTCTAGGCAGAGTTGCAAAGAAAAAGCCATATCTCAGACTGCCCATCTTAAACTTTTCTTTTTATTGGCCAGTCTGAGATATGGCTTTTTCTTTGCAACTCTGCCTAGAACGTCAGCATCCCGGAGTCGCCTCTTCACTGTTGACGTTGAGACTGGTGTTTTGCGGGTACTATTTAAGGAAGCTGTCAGTTTAGGACCTGTGAGGCGCCTGTTTCTCAAACTAGACACTAACGTATTTGTCCTCTTGCTCAGTTGTGCACCGGGGCATCCCACTCCTCTTTCTATTCTGGTTAGAGACAGTTTGCGCTGTTCTGTGAAGGGAGTAGTACACAGCGTTGTACGAGATCTTCAGTTTCTTGGCAATTTCTCGCATGGAATAGCCTTAATTTCTCAGAACAAGAATAGACTGACGAGTTTCAGAAGAAATGTATTTGTTTCTGGCCATTTTGAGCCTGTAATTGAACCCATAATTGCTGATGCTCCAGATACTCAACTAGTCTCAAGAAGGTCAGTTTTATTGCTTCTTTAATCAGCACAACAATTTTCAGCTGTGCTAACATAATTGCAAAAGGGTTTTCTAATGATCAATTAGCCTTTTAAAATGATAAACTTGGATTAGCAAACACAACATGCCATTGGAACACAGGACTGATGGTTGCTGATAATGGGCCTCTGTACACCTATGTAGATATTCCATTAAAAATCAGCCATTTCCAGCTACAATAGCCATTTACAACATTAACAATGTCTACACTGTATTTCTGATCAATTTGATGTTATTTTAATGGATTAAAAAATTGCTTTTCTTTCGAAAACAAGGACATTTCTAAGTGACCCCAGACTTTTGAACGGTAGTGTATATGTCTGACTGTAGAACAGTTCCTGACGGGATGTCTACTTCCTTTTAAAATGCACCCTTCCTTGGATCATTTTGATTGGTGTCTGGTGACGCTTAGGCCCCAATTCAATAAATTGCAAATAAAGCAACCACACTGCAGGTTCTCATACTTTACGCAGTATTGGAGGTTAATATTCTGGTTATATGCAACCGGAGGAGTCTTCTCCTGGGCATCCCACTGCGCAGTGAGTATCACATTTTGTTGAACCAGCCAAATCATGCAAACAAATTGTTTGTATAAAGGGTGTCACAAAATATAAGTATTCTGCTCTTAGGAGAGCAGTTCTAGTTACCCTTGAAACTTTTCACATACACTTATTTGAAGCATATCGATCTGTTTAACAAATTAGTAACTTAAGACTTAAACAAAGAACACATTATCAATTTTAAAGGCTTTAAAGGGGTACAGTTCCTTCAGAAAGTATTCACACCCCTTGACATTTTCCACATTTTGGTGTGTTACAGCCTGAATTTAAAATTGATTCAATTGAAATGTGTCACTGGCCTACATACAATACTGTGGAATAATGTTTCTAGAATATTTTACAAATTAATAAAAAATGAAAAGCTGAAATGTCTTGAGTCAATAAGTATTTAACCCCTTTGTTATGGCAAGCCTATTTAACCTTTGTTTTGACAGGGAAGACATATAGTGAGGGAAAAAAGTATTTGATCCCCTGCTGATTTTGTACGTTTGCCCACTGACAAACACATGATCAGTCTATAATTTTAATGGTAGGTTTATTTGAACAGTGAGAGACAGAATAACAACAACAAAATCCAGAAAAACGCATGTCAAAAATGTTAGAAATTGATTTGCATTTTAATGAGGGAAATAAGTATTTGACCCCCTCTCAATCAGAAACATTTCTGGCTCCCAGGTGTCTTTTATACAGGTAACGAGCTGAGATTAGGAGCACACTCTTAAAGGGAGTGCTCCTAATCTCAGCTTGTTACTTGAATAAAAGACAGCTGTCCACAGAATCAATCAATCAATCAGATTCTAAACTCTCCACCATGGCCAAGACAAAAGAGCTCTCCAAGGATGTCAGGGACAAGATTGTAGACCTACACAAGGCTGGAATGGGCTACAAGACCATCGCCAAGCAGCTTGGTGAGAAGGTGACAACAGTTGTTGCGATTATTCGCAAATGGAAGAAACACAAAATAACTGTCAATCTCCCTCGGCCTGGGGCTCCATGCAAGATCTCACCTCGTGGAGTTGCAATGATCATGAGAACGGTGAGGAATCAGCCCAGAACCACACGGGAGGATGTTGTCAATGATCTCAAGGCAGCTGGGACCGTAGTCACCAAGAAAACAATTGGTAACACACTACTCCGTGAAGGACTGAAATCCTGCAGCGCCCGCAAGGTCCCCCTGCTCAAGAAGGCACATACAGTGAGGGAAAAAAGTATTTGATCCCCTGCTGATTTAGTACGTTTGCCCACTGACAAATATATTATCAGTCTATAATTTTAATGGTAGGTTTATTTGAACAGTGAGAAACAGAATAAAAACAACAAAATCCAGAAAAATGCATGTCAAAAATGTTATACATTGATTTGCATTTTAATGAGGGAAATAAGTATTTGACCCCCTCTCAATCAGAAAGATGTCTGGCTCCCATGTGTCTTTTATACAGGTAACGAGCTGAGATTAGGAGCACACTCTTAAAGGGAGTACTCCTAATCTCAGCTTGTTACCTGTATAAAAGACACCTGTCCACAGAAGCAATCAATCAATCAGATTACAAACTCTCCACCATGGCCAAGACCAAAGAGCTCTCCAAGGATGTCAGGGACAAGATTGTAGACCTACACAAGGCTGGAATGGGCTACAAGACCATCGCCAAGAAGCTTGGTGAGAAGGTGACAACAGTTGGTGCGATTATTCGCAAATGGAAGAAACACAAAAGAGCTGTCAATCTCCCTCGGCCTGGGGCACCATGCAAGATTTCACCTCATGGAGTTGCAATGATCATGAGAACGTTGAGGAATCAGTCCAGAACTACACGGGAGGATCTTGTCAATGATCTCAAGGCAGTTGGGACCATAGTCACCAAGAAAACAATTGGTAACACACTACGCCGTGAAGGACTGAAATCCTGCAGTGCCCGCAAGGTCCCCCTGCTCAAGAAAGCACATATACAGGGCCGTCTGAAGTTTGCCAATGAACATCTGAATGATTCAGAGGAGAACTGGGTGAAAATGTTGTGGGTAGATCAGACCAAAATCGAGCTCTTTGGCATCAACGCAACTCGCCGTGTTTGGAGGAGGAGGAATGCTGCCTATGACCCCAAGAACACCATCCCCACCGTCAAACATGGAGGTGGAAACATTATGCTTTGGGGGTGTTGTTCTGCTAAGGGGACAGGACAACTTCACCGCATCAAACGGACGATGGACGGGGCCATGTACCGTCAAATCTTGGGTGAGAACCTCCTTCCTTCAGTCAGGGCATTGAAAATGGGTCGTGGATGGGTATTCCAGCATGACAATGACCCAAAACACATGGCCAAGGCAACAAAAGAGTGGCTCAAGAAGAAGCACATTAAGGTCCTGGAGTGGCCTAGCCAGTCTCCAGACCTTAAACCCATAGAAGATCTGTGGAGGGAGCTGAAGGTTCGAGTTGCCAAACATCAGCCTCGAAACCTTAATGACTTGGAGAAGATCTGCAAAGAGGAGTGGGACAAAATCCCTCCTGAGATGTGTGCAAACCTGGTGGCCAACTACAACAAACATCTGACCTCTGATTGCCAACAAGGGTTTTGCCACCAAGTACTAAGTCATGTTTTGCAGAGGGGTCAAATACTTATTTCCCTCATTAAAATGCAAATCAATTTATAACATTTTTGACATGCGTTTTCCTGGATTTTTTTGTTGTTATTCTGTCTCTCACTGTTCAAATAAATCTACCATTAAAATTATAGACTGATCATGTCTTTGTCAGTGGGCAAACGTACAAAATCAGCAGGGGATCAAATACTTTTTTCCCTCACTGTAGAGACCTAGGTCTCTTTTACAAATAAGCCCTATATAATACAATATAAAATACACATCAAACACTATATACTGTATATTAAAATACAAACACACAGTCATGCTAAGGACAAATAAACCATCACAAATCACCCAGAAAAACAGTTACATTCCTCCACAAATTCCCAATCAATACTTTAAATTGCCCGAATGGCACCAGAACATCAAGATGAAATGTAATTTGAATTTTGTTCCTACGGTATGGTGCAATAAAATTAAAAGCAGATTCACCTAGCTCGGTGGAGACTCGAGTTAACCAATCCTGTCAACGGGTTAGGCAAATCAGGTATGTATACTTACATTTTAGTCATTTAGCAGACGCTCTTATCCAGAGCGACTTACAGTTAGTGAGTGCATACATTTTTCATACTGACCCCCCATGGGAATCGAACCCACAACCCTGGCGTTGCAAGCACCATGCTCTACCAACTGAGCTACAGGAGGTTAGCTAGATAAGTTAGATAAGTTAGATAAGACGGAATTTTATCTACCGAACTAAAATCAATAAATGGTAAATTGTGGGTACTTGGAACTTGTCAGTAAAGAAATAAAGGAGATAAATGCGAGCCTCGAAATAAGTCACGAAAAAGCTGCGGAAAAAAAAAAGAAGAAAAAAAAAAGAAACAAACAAGCTAAAAGGTACAGTCAATACTATTGAAACTGACGTTAATTAACTTAAAAATGTTTAATGTTTCTGAGAGAAGACTTCCTTGGAATAAAGATCCATGAGAGAAAATCTGGTATTTACTGGTATTCAGAGCCCCACCCGTTAAACTATTTTTTTTATATATACATATTTTGCGTGTTATTTTGGCATTAATAAGTGTCACATATCAGTTTGCAAACAATGAAAAATATATATAATTGAGTTAATAAAGCCGCATACAAACATGGTCTCTTTTTTGCTTCCTTAAGTAAGGCAACTCCAAAATGCAGGTGTTTCAGCCTATGTCGGTGCTTTCTGTTGTGGTGGGACAGCCAGCAGAAAATACGGAGCGTAAGGGTTGGTATTGTTCTCTAGTTGTGCCGTGATTGGCTCAGTGTTCTGTCACTCATGGGGACACTATGTCACCACAAAATATACGGGCAGAGCTCGAAAGTTCAAGCCCCTTGGGGGGATTTACATTAGAAGTGCCCATCCAAGGCTCAAGGTCATTGGCTACAGATAAAATGTCAAATCACATTATATCTACCGTGGCTTTGATTGGACTAATCATGTCAACATCATATTTCAAAATCTTAGCTAGCAAGCTAGACAAGCAGTCATTGGACATAAACATTACACAACAAGTTGGAAATCGCAAATTCAAGTGGTTTGGAAGGAGTCAGTGGCTAACTGCAAGTGTTGCAAAGCAATCACTAGCCTGCTATTCAGTGTGGACCAAGTCTGGGTTTAAGGGTCTCTTTTCCAAGGGCCAGAAAAGGTTGAATACATTGGCCATGCTGTCAATCCAGCATGACTTCTGACGCGTTCAAAACAACTGTAAACTCAGAACTGGGAAATCTCAGACAACTGGGAACTCTGAAAAAACTAGCTCTGACTGGGAAAATACGTTTTGAGCGGTCATCCAACTCGGAATTCCAAGTTGGGAACTCGGGCCTCTTTCTAGAGCTCCGACCTGAAGATCACTGACGTCATGATTCAACCTAGTTTTTTTCAGAGTTCCCAGTTGTCTTGAAAGCACCATACATCCAGATAATGGCAGACTTTGATGACAAAGTTGGATGACAAATTTGCCGACAAGAAGGACCGCCGCACCACCTTCCTGTTCAAGTGAGCACAGAACAACGTGAGTCCAAAAATAATATGCCAGGGAGATATGTATACTGTAGCCAAGAAAGTAAGACTAAGTGTATGTTGTGTAGTAATCTGTTAGTAGCCCATGTGCCTCACCATAATAATATGGTCCCTTTTCCCCTCTTAACTTAGCCTGCTGTTCTGACTTGGTGGTGCACATGTAGCCTATAGTCTGTTTTAGAGAAATGTCATCATCGAATATTGTAAGAGCTTTCATTGTCTGCTTATATGCCCCCTTTATTTATCCCACAGTTCTGACTTTTACAGGGAGAATACTGTAAGAACAGCCCATGTTCTGAATTCTGTCACTGTACATTTCTAAAGTGCATTATTTTAATGTGTTTGGAAAAGTCTGGATTTAAGTGAGTGAAAAAGGAAAATGGTTGCAAATGCCAGAGCCCATGTGTGTCTGCGAGCAGGAGTTGTGACAGAGGGAGCTTTCATTTTTGTGCAGATATGGGATATACATTTTAAAATAGATTATAAATATAGTTTATTTATTTATTGTCTTATCATGATGGAGCGGTCCTCAACCCTATAACCTAGACACCCACACATTAAGGAGAATTCCTTATAGGCCTACTGCAATTAGCCTATATGCAGCCAAGACAGAAAGATAAACGCGTCAGAAACCCACTAAAGCCTGAGCCTGTCTGGCAGGGTTGATCCTACAAAGCCAGAGCCCCCAGACGGGTGAGCATTACATTTTAGTCATTTAGCAGATGCTCTTATCCAGAGCGACTTACAGTTAGTGAATACATTTTTTTTATACTAGCCCCCCGTGGGAATCGAACCCACAACCCTGGCGTTGCAAACGCCACGCTCTATCAACTGAGCTACATCCCTGCCGGCCATTCCCTTCCCTACCCTGGACGACGCTGGGCCAATTGTGCACCGCCCATGAGTCTCCCGGTCGCGGCCGGCTGCGACAGAGCCTGGATTCAAACCAGGATCTCTAGTGGCACAGTTAGCACTGCGATGCGGCGCCTTAGACCACTACTCAGGAGACCATTATATACAAGGAATTTCTCAAAGTTGCTAATGAGAACCTTGATGACCTTGTACCTAGCCGGTGGGGATTCCGGTGGGTTGCCCTCACCCAGGTAGTGGCAGTGCTGGCAACACTAGCTGCAGTAACCCATGGGGAGGGAGTCACACTTGGAAAATCCGAGAGGGGGCAAATTATTGTGGCCCTGGTGGCGCAAAATAATGAAAAGGTCTGACTTCACAGAGATGCTTGGGGAAATGGTCACAACGGGAGACCAGTGTGTGTGTGTTTCAGGGTAGGGGTGTGTATCTAAGTGCCATCAGGACTTGACATTGGCTAATAAAATCTCCCCATTCTTGTTCAATTTTGCATGCCTTCTCAAACAGCTACAACTGTATATGCATTTGCACATCAAGTCTTCTCTTGAGTTGGGCTCGGGGATGGAACAACTGTTAAACATCTGAGCTTGTGGTTGTTTGTGGGGGAAGGGTGGGGAGTGTGTGTGTGTGTGTGTGTGTGTGTGTGTGTGTGTGTGTGTGTGTGTGTGTGTGTGTGTGTGTGTTTGCGTGCGTGCGTGTCTGTGTGTGTGTGTGTGTGTGTGTGTGTGTGTGTGTGTGTGTGTGTGTGTGTGTGTGTGTGTGTGTGTGTGTGTGTGTGTGTGTGTATCCCACATCTGTTGCTATGAGGTAATGATGTTAGGGACAATACAGGAGGAACCATAATAATTGTTTGCCAAAATAATAATTGCTTGCCAAAAATGTAATTTTTGTCATGCCAATCCTGGCTATAGGTAACAATCCCTTTGTATGAACTGCCAACATTATTATGTATATTATTTGTTAATTGTGGAAATAAATTAAGATATGCAACAAACAAACAAAATGTGTATACAATACAATCGAAGTGATTGCGTTGGAAATGCTTTTGGCAGTTAATCTGCTTCTGTTATGTGGGTGGCACTGTGTGCTCTTTTTAAAGGATGGGGCGAAATATACTTCTCCCTTGTGCAAAGAAACTCAAAAGGGGTGATGATATTAATTAACAATAATTTTGTGCAAATTGTACAATCACATTCGCAAGGTAGATAGATTATTTTTCATATGTTATTGGACCATGAACAGATTTGTCTCATTAATCTATACGGTCCAAATAATGATGAGCCACACTTCTTTGAAAATAAATATAATAATTGATCAAGCCTACAAGCAATACAAGACTCTGTTATTATGGTGGGAGATTAAAATACGGTTTTAAATAACTAAATGGACCGTAAAGGAAATCACACTGCAAACTATCACCCTTATGCACTTAAGGAAATCATGGATATAATGGAACTAGTGTATACAGTTGAAGTCGGAAGTTTACATACACTTAGGTTGGAGTCATTAAAACTCGTTTTCAACCGCTCCACAAATTTCTTGTTAACAAACTATTGTTTTGGCGAGTCGGTTAGGACATCTACTTTGTGCATGACACAAGTAGTTTTTCCAACAATTGTTTACAGACAGATTATTTGATTTATAATTCACTGTATCACAATTCCAGTGGGTCAGAAGTTTACATACACTAAATTGACTATGCCTTTAAACAGCTTGGAAAATTCCAGAAAATGATGTCATGGCTTTAGAAGCTTCTGATAGGCTAATTGACATCATTTGAGTCAATTGGAGGTGTACCTGTGGATGTATTTCAAGGCCTACCTTAAAACGTATTGTCTCTTTGCTTGACATCATGGGAAAATCAAAAGAAATCAGCCAAGACCTCAGAAAAACAATGTGTAGACCTCCACAAGTCTGGTTCATCCTTGGGAGCAATTTCCAAAACGCCTGAAGGTACCACATTCATCCGTACAAACAATAGTACGCCAGTATAAACACCATGGGACCACGCAGCCGTCATACCACTCAGGAAGGAGACGCGTTCTGTCTCCTAGAGATGAACGTACTTTGGTGCGAAAAGTGCAAATCAATCCCAGAACAACAGCAAAGGACCTTGTGAAGATGTTGGAGGAAACAGGTACAAAAGTATCTATATCCACAGTAAAACGAGTCCTATATCGACATAACCTGAAAGGCGGCTCAGCAAGGAAGAAGCCACTGCTCCAAAACCGCCATAAAAAAGCCAGACTACGGTTTGCAACTGCACATGGGGACAAAGATCTTACTTTTTGGAGAAATGTCCTCTGGTCTGATGAAACAAAAATAGAACTGTTTGGCCATAATTACCATCGTTATGTTTGGAGGAAAAAGGGGGCTGCTTGCAAGCTGAAGAACTCCATCCCAACCATGAAGCACGGGGGTGGCAGCATCATGCTGTGGGGGTGCTTTGCTGCAGGAGAGACTGGTGCACTTCACAAAATAGAATGCATCATGTGGAAGGAAAATTATGTAGATATATTGAAGCAACATCTCAAGACATCAGTCAGGAAGTTAAAGCTTGGTCGCAAATGGGTCTTCCAAATGGACAATGACCCCAAGCATACTTCCAAAGTTGTGGCAAAATGGCTTAAGGACAACAAAGTCAAGGTATTGGAGTGGCCATCACAAAGCCCTGGCCTCTATCCTATAGAACATTTGTGGGCAGAACTGAAAAAGTGTGTGCGTGCAAGGAGGCCTACAAACCTGACTCAGTTACACCAGCTCTGTCAGGAGGAATGGGCCAAAATTCACACAACTTATTGTTGGAAGCTTTTGGAAGGCTACCCGAAACGTTTGACCCAAGTTAAACAATTTAAAGGCAATGCTACCAAATACTAATTGAGTGTATGTAAACTTCTGATCCACAGGATATGTGATGAAATAAATAAAAGCTAAAATAAATCATTCTCTCTACAATTCTTCTGACATTTCACATTCTTAAAATAAAAGTGGTGATCCTAACTGACCTAAGACAGGGAATTTCTACTAGGATTAAATGTCAGGAATTGTGAAAAACTGAGTTTAAATGTATTTGGCTAAGGTGTATGTAAACTTCTGACTTCAACTGTATATGGAGGCTTAAATATCCTGACCTAGTGAGATATACATGGCGGAGGCTCAATCAAGCTAGTAATAGTAATATGCCATTTAGCAGACGCTTTTATCCAAAGCGACTTACAGTCATGTGTGCATAAATTTTTACGTATGGGTGGTCCCGGGGATTGAACCCACTACCCTGGCGTTACAAGCGCCATGCTCTACCAATTGAGCTACAGAGGACCACTGACTTTCTTATGTCATTCTCGCTGGCACCAAAAGTTTAAAAAGTGTTGATAGGGGATAGAATGAGGTCGGACCATCAAATTATTGCCATATACATTACTCTTACAGAATTTCCACGTGGGCGAGGACATTTGAAATGTTATCAAAGCCTATTGGATGATAACTTGTTTTTTAACCAGGACAGAATAATTTATAACTGACTTTTTCCTTCATAACGTAGGTACAGCAGATCCCCTTATTGTATGGGACACTTTTAAATATGCCTTTAGAGGCCGTGCAATTCAATACTCATCTTTAAAACAAAAGCAATTTAAGGCCTTCTGCTTCTTGGTAGGCCATTATTATAAATAAGAAATTGTTTTTTATTGACTTGCTGAGTTAAATAAAGGTTAAATAAATAAAAAATTAAAAATTGAATCACACTCTCACTCATGGTTGCACACTGGCCCTTCATTTTAATTATCACTTAAAGAGGAAAAAAAAAAAATCTGAACTGCAAAGAACCATTGAAGGGCTCCAAGGGTTCTTTCAGTCATTATGGAACCATCACCCTTACCAAAGAACCGTAGGGGAACCCTCTTTTCTAAGTGTGTAGCAACCTAAGATGGATAACCTTGAAGATAATTTTTTAGGAACTCAGTCGGGCCTCAATCTCTGGTATTATATGAACACACATAAGACATTGCAAACATGTAGAATAGCAGGAAATTAGCTTTAAAACGGAAGCATCTTCTCTCTCCCAACAAGAGGGGTGTGAACAGTTTGAAGAGTTTGGGGTCGCATGGGTTGCGAGGAGGGAGTTTGTTTCTACACCAATAAATTACAATATCCACACGGACCTTTGCCACCTAGGATATTTGTGTGACCGGACCTTCTGAAATAGTACTTGAGTACACATGCACTAAACAAACCTTTGGCACGGTTCAGGACAACTTTAATCCAGTCCACTCCTGAGGATGAGGAAGGCTTGATACCGCTGTAAATTAAGTCATCTCTGAGAATAATGTGAAAGGACTGTCTTGAATGTCTAAGGCCAGCAGTTAGGGTCAAAGTAGTGGAATGGGGTAGTGGTTTTTTAATGAGTGTGGGTGGTGGTGTCAAGGGCTATATTTCACTTTCTTAGAGGAACAGGACTAATTAAGAGCATTTAATGTGGTGGTGGTGTATGCACCTAAAAGTTGTATGCGATCCACCAACCAAATCCCGAAGAAGAAGAAGAATGCCTAAGGCCAGAATTCAGTACATTCAATCCTACATAGACGTATAAGTGAGCAGAAGAGCCAGCCAATCGGTCAGCGTTGGAGCCCCAAGGGGAGTTACCTCTGCGGAGCTGTGTCTGTCCTGTCTGTCCGCTCTGTGGTCCAGGGTAGAGAAGTTGGAGTGGAGAGTCTGATAGTATATCATGTCTGGATGCTGTATGTCATAAATGGCCTTGACCCTTGGGATGGCTGCTAGGTCTCGGTACTCAATGATCTCATTGTCTACTATTGCCTGGAGCAGGTGTGGGATAGGGATGGATGGGAGGAGAGGAGAGGAAGAGGGAGGAGGAGGGACACAAACACAGACAGAGAGACACAAGGTGAGGAGGAGGTCAGGGCAGGTTGAGGATCAAAGGTCACTTGTGACGACACACCTGAGGAGAAAATGACAACGCACCTCACAAAGGCATAGGACACTGGTCACAACATCAAAGGAATGATTGTCAACCAGGAAATGGAGACGTTACGGTTCTGATTCATCTTGATAATGGAGCTTATACAGTGATGTGGGGTGTACCACACACATGGGTAGTGTAGAGGTAGAGGTAGGGGTTGGGCTGGAGGTACAAAGGGACATTGGTAACTTTGCTTAAGCCCTCAGTCATAGAGGTGACATTAAACTGTCATTTGCACAGAATAACAGAGGTCATAAGCAGTCATAATAGCCCGTGTCTAGTTTAAACAACCAACTTGACAGTCATGATTGTAAAATATGATTTGTTCTCGATGAGTTACCTGAAGTAAGTAAATAAAGTTTGGATAAATAAAGGTTCACAAATAAAGGTTCAATAAATAATTTAATGATGCGTGACAAAGTTGACATATACCATGTCAGCTCCCATTATTGAATTGAGTTGTTGCATTGAATTAAATGGAATGACTACTCACATCATGTGTTATGTCATACCAATGACAATGTAAAGCCTGCTTTATGACTGAGGGTTCAACTAAAGAGCTACCAAGACTTCAAAAGCCATACACTACCTAATAACGATATAATAGTCTTTAGCCAGAACTGTGATGCTGTTGTTTAATGTTTTTATTTTATTTTATTTTTGTACAAAATACATACATGACAATGACAAGACAACCATAAGGAACTCAGGACAGTGTACATGACAATACTCCAACATAACATGACAAACACATAGATGATCCAGCACAATTTGGATAACACATAAATAGGGAACGCCATGGAGTAATATCAATCAATAATAAAGAAAGTAGAAGAAGAACACTGATGTTTCATGAGAGTTTCATTGGAGTCTCCAGTTAGTTGTGTAACCTTGAGTTGCATCTCCAGTTAGTAGTGTGCAGAGTTGCGGTAGGTACTCACATAGATAGTGTGACCAGGGGACCGTGAGATGCTGGAGCCAGGTCTCGAGCAGATACTCTCAGACGAGGACCTGGTAGGCTGTGGGTGAAGGAGAGACTGTGTCAGCCACTAACGACTAACTTTCCCACAATGACACGGTCCCCACAATGACATAGTCGCCACATTTCCACACAGAACCAGCGTCCATTGTGACAATGTACAGTGCCTTTGGAAAGTATTCAGACCCCTTTACTTTTTCCAAGTTTTGTTACGTTACAGCCTTATTCTAAAATGGATTAAATAAAACCATTTCCTCAGCAAACTACACACAACACCCCATAATGACAATGCAAAAACAGGTTTTTAGAAATGTTTGCAAATGTTAAACAAATAAGGTCCCACAGTTGACAGTGCATGTCAGAGCAAAAAATGAGGTTGAAGGAATTGTCCGTAGAGCTCCGAGACAGGAATGGGTCGAGCCACAGATCTGGGGAAGGGTACCAAAACATTTCTGCAGCATTGAAGGTCCTAAAGAACACAGTGGCCTCAATCATTCTTAAATGGAAGAAGTTAGGAACCACCAAGACTCTTCCTAAATTTGGCCGCCCAGCCAAACTGAGCAATCGGGGGAGAAGGGCCTTGGTCAGGGAGGTGACCAAGAACCCCATGGTCACTCTGACAGAGCTCTAGAATTCCTCTGTGGAGATGGGAGAACCTTCCAGAAGGACAACTATCTCCGCAGCACTCCACCAATCAGGCCTTTATGGTAGAGTGGCCAGATGGAAGCCACTCCTCAGTTAAAAGCACATGACAGCCCACTTGGAGTTTGCCAAAAGGCACCTAAAAAACTCAGACCATGAGAAACAAGATTCTCTGGTCTGATGAAACCAAGATTGAACTCTTTGGCCTGAATGCCAAGCGTCACGTCTGGAGGAAACCTGGCACCATCCCTACGGTCAAGCATGGTGGTGGCAGCATTATGCTATGAGGATGTTTTTCAGCGGCAGGGAATGGGAGACTAGTCAGAATCTAGGCAAAGATGAACGGAGCAACAGAGTACTCAGGTCCACCTTCCAACAGGACAACGACCCTAAGCACATAGCCAAGACAATGCAGGAGTGGCTTCGGGGACAAGTCTCTGAATGTCCTTGAGTGGCCCAGCCAGAGCCCGATCGAACATCTCTGGAGAGCATGAGAGGATCTGCAGAGAAGAATGGAAGGAACTCCCCAAATACAGGTGTGCTAAGCTTGTAGCGTCATACCCAAGAAAACTGAAGGCTGTAATCGCTGCCAAAGGTGCTTCAACAAAGTACTGAGTAAAGGGTCTGAATACTTACGTAAATGTGATATTTCAGTTTTTATTTTAATAAATTAGCAAAAAAATCTAAAAAACAGCTTTTGCTTTGCCATTAAGGGGTATTGTGTGTAGATTGATGAGGGAAAAAAACAATGTAAAACATTTTAGAATAAGGCTGTAACCTAACAAAATGTGTAAAAAGTCAAGGGGTCTGAATACTTTCTGAAGGCACTGAACAAAAATAGTAACAGTTCATATAAGGAAATCAATCAATTGGAAAAAATTATTAAGGCTCTAATCTATGGATTTCACATGACTGGGAAGGGGCGCAACCATGGGTTGGCCTGGGAGGTCATAGGCCCACCCACTATAGAGCCAGGCCCACCCACTGGGGAGCAAGTCCCAGCCAATCACAATTAGTTTTTATCCACATAAGGGCTTTATTACAGCCAGAAATACGCCTCATTTTCATCAGCTGTCCGGGTAGCTGGTCTCAGGCGATCCCGCAGGTGAAGAAGCCGGATGTGTAGGTCCTGGGCTGGCGTGGGTGTGAGGTCGGTTGGACGTACTGACAAATTCTCTAAAATGGTAGAGTAATTAACATAAAAATATCTGGCAACAGCTCTGGTGGACATTCCTGCAGTCAGCGTGCCAAATGCACGCTCCCTCAAAACTTGAGACATCTGTGCCATTGTGTTGTGTGACAAAACTGCACATTTTAGAGAGGCCTTTTATTGTCCCCAGCACAAAGTACACCTGTGTAATGATCATGCTGTTTAATCAGCTTCTTGATATGCCACACCTGTCAGGTGGATGGATTATCTTGGCAAAGTAGAAATGCTCACTAACAGGTATGTAATTTGTGCACCAAATTTGAGAGAAATACTTTTTTGTGCGTATGGAAAATTTCTGGGATCTTTTATTTCAGCTCATGAAACATGGGACCAACACTTTACATGTTGCGCTTATATTTTTGTTCAGTGTAAATGAGTGCCCAACACACAAACAAACAGCAGACTTTCCCTTTCCCCAAATGCCTTCTTTCTCTTTAAGAAGGAAATATATATTCTTAAAAGTATCTGTTAACAGCTTGTAAATGCCTTTAAAATTAGGTCCTATTTCAGGTGCAACCGGACCTTTCAGATATGGCCCTTTGTTTTTACTTTGAATAGCTTGATTAGTTAGTCTAGCCTGATTACCACTCTCTTTAGCTAACATTCCACTCCTTGCCACTCTTGTAATTGCTTGTCAGACTGGTATTTTGGCAATCACAACGTTCAATATGCAGCCGGATTTACGGCACAGTTGCTGATTGGTAGTTGGAACAACATTAATATTTTCCATGACAACATTATGGAACATGTGGTGCGTGCAAATTTGGTGCAATATAGAATTGGTGCAATACCGTTACAACCTGCTGCGGTAATTTCCTTCTGAGAACGCAGTGTCAATGCAAGATCATCACGTTTAAGAAGATAGCATTAAGATGTCCAACACACGGCCATATACAGAAGAGACTCAACCACCACACTTCTGCAGGAACTGTTCTCACCCCTAAGGGCAGAAACAGCGAGTCAGTCCCTCAGGTTTCTAGTGTTGTGAATTAACCATTACCTGCCAGTGTAGGCTTTTACCTTGGGTACTCAAGCAAATGCAAATTACACTGCAAATCCTCTACTTGCTTTTTGTGTAAAGCAGTGCTGTGCAGAGCAGACTACTGCACTTTTACTGTAGGAGCTAAAAGACTGCAAAACTCTGGCCTGCTTAGACTTACACGGCTCAGCTGTGTTTGGTGGGAAAAAATAACAAGACGGGATGGCCTTGATCTGGGCCGCTGCGGTGTCTTAGGATGAGGACCCTAAAAGGGAGGACAATCCGTAACTAGTGCTGAGCGATTAGTGCGTTTTGAGGTTGGTTCGGTTTGGTTTCGGTTCGATAATTAAAAAATAATCACACATTTTGATTTTGATTATTTTTTTTACACATTAAATGCACTATGCATTATGTGGGTTGAATGCTGTAACGACACAGAACAAAACAATTAATACAAGTTTCATGACGGTAGTGACTCCCCATGACTGCTTATCACTTATTAACCATCAGTTATTAACATTACTTTACTTTAATAAAATATTTCAGTTGTGTATATTACGTTTGTTTTATTTAACTTTATTATTTTATTCCAAGTCATCATCTCATCTCTATAGAGCTGCTGCCTATGCTGTCTGACAAAATCACTATTTTAGTAGTTCTTCAAAGTAAACAAGGGATACTTTTATGACTGCTAAATACAAATACCTAACGAAGCAACTGCTCTCTCTCTATGTAGCTATCCCCTCTTGATCGCTCATTTTAAACCACTAGATGCTGTTTTCCATTGTGCCCTTAGGTTTATTACTGGTGATGGTCATAGAACTCACCATTGTGTTTTGTATCAAAAAGTGGGTTGGGCCTCCTTGTACGTAAGGAGAGAGCAGCATTTTTTAGTGTTTATCTAAAAAGCACTCATGCAGAAACCTATGTACCTATCATCAATAATTCAATTTAGACTTACAAATGACCAAACCCGGTCTCAGGCTTGGACAACACTGGAGGCCCCTTCGGTCTCCACAGAGTTGGGTAAAGCTGCGTTTAGTTTTTTTTGTGCCCTTTATGTGGAACAATTTACAGAGCTCTCTGAAATGAGATGTTCTGGTCCCCCTTGGTCAGTTCAGAGTACTGATTGGAGACCTCTATGTTGATAAATGTGTCTGTTTTTTTAATATGTTTTATGATATTGTATATTGTATGTGTTTGATGTATTTATACAGGGCTCATCTGTAAAAGAGGCCCTACTCTCAGAATGACCTGTTAAAATAAAGGTTAAATAAATAAAAAGGATTCTGTCTCTTATGTAGCAGGCGTAAAAGACCATACAAGTACCCACACAATGGATTATGATCATTGTAGTTAATTATCACGTTTTCTGCGCTAAACTATATAGAACATTGGCTTGTTGGAAACTACAACTCCCTACTACATCGCACAGTTCAGGCATGAACTGAACTAAATGGAATTCAAATAATTGAACCAATGTCGGTCAATTAGTTGTTTAAAAACCAAAAAATAACCGGCATTTCGGTTAATCGCTCAGCACTATCCGTAACACACTCTTAATTTTTATTTTGGGAAACTTCTTACCCCCTTTTTCTCCCCAATTTCGTGATTGTCTCATCGCTGCAACTCCCCAACGGGCTCAGGAGAGGCGAAGGTCGAGTCATGCGTCCTCCGAAACATGTCCCGCCAAACCGCCCTTCTTAACACGGAAGCCAACCACACCAATGTGTCGGAGGAAACACTGTTCAACTGACGACCGAGGTCCGCCTGCAGGCACCCGGCCCGCCACAAGGAGTCGCTAGAGCGCGATGAGCCAAGTAAAGCCCCCCCGACAAAACCCTTCTCCTAATCCGGACGAAGCTGGGCCAATTGTGTGCCGCCCTATGGGACTCCCGGTCACGGCCTGTCACTCCAAGCTGCAGTGACGCCGCAACACTGCGATGCAGTGCCTTAGACCACTTGGGAGGCACACCGTAACACACTCTATTTCACACCCATGATGTTCTATACGTATGTCATGGCCATAGCAAACTCTCTGTCAACACCCATAATGTTCTCTGTCACATAACCATAGCAAACTCTCTGCCACACCCATAATATGCTCTATGTCATACCCATAACACTCTCCATTTCGTTCTCCCTGATTACAGTTGAAGTCACCCAAATGAACAGAGAGCTCAATTGTAATTACCATAACATACTTTCAAGATCACGTTTACCAGCATATTTGCTTATAAATGATTTGTGAAACATGAAGGCCTTTTAATTAAAGGGTTTATGAACTTTTGTCGAACGTTTACTTCACTATCATGAAACAAACGGTGGTCTTGATTCCAAACAGTCTCGACATGGTAAGTGAACAAGAGAATTCAAGTTGGCAGTGTGTGTGACGGAGTTGATCAATCTCACCCTGTATTTCTCTTCATCTCTGCTATTGTTCTTACAGTCTGGATGCCATACTGTAGATCCTGTGGAGAGAGAAGAAGATCTCAGAGGGCAGAAGAGCCTGACTGTGTAGCAGACCTGGGTTCAAATACTATTTGCTTTCGATTAAATACTTTTGCTGTGCTTGATTGAGCTTGCCTGGCGCAATTACACCAAGTGAATAGTTACAAAAGTGCAAACTCTGCCAATCAGGCACTCCAGGCAGGCTCAATCAAGAGCTCAAAGTATTAGAAAGAAAATAAATACTAGTTGAACCCAGGTCTGGATGCATAGCTACATCTGAAGGCATGACATCTGTAAATCTTGACTTCCTTGAATTTTCATCCTTGATTTCCTCCTTCTCCATTCATGCCTTTACACAGAAAAATAACACTCCACATATCCACACAGTGCATGCGACAAAATCCTAAATCACGTTGACTCAGTGCATGACTAAGTGAAAATTTGACTGAAGTGAGAACATACACAAATGTTTACAGTACTTAAATTCCACTAGATGTGTTTGCCCTGGAAACCCACCTTGAAGGTACATTTCCTCTCCTTCCTTGAACATCTGGTTGCATCTGCTGCATCTTGCACAACTGGGATGGTAGTGCTTGTCCCCTGCCTGGAGAAGGGGGTCAAACGTCACACAGTAGCATGCACTGTAAACCGCAATGTGCTGTCAATACTCAAAACTTTTGAGGAAACCCGTTGCACTTAATATATCTGAGTATAGTTACTTAAAGGGATATTGTAGTCATTACACAAACCGATAAAGTCATTGTGACCCTGTAAGGGGTCCAGATTTGAGTTGTAGTAGTTTGAAAATGTTGAGTAATGCCCCCACTAAGCCACACCTCCAATGTAATTTCCATGTGTGCCTTGCCTTTTCGAGTGAATTGTAGAGTTACCAACCCGTGACTGTATTTATTAGTGACAGAGCCATGGTTGTTGAATTCGTTCTTTTTTCAGTCCAGTGGCTTTTACCAAGTGAGTTCCTAGGCGATGTTATCATTATAATTAAACTCTTCATGACAATACATAGCTCAAATACTTTATTTTGAGGCCTAGCTTTAACCTAATACAATGGTTTACAGGCCGCATCAGGCTTGCAAGTAGGGTTGCAAAATTCCCACCACCCCCAAAAAAATCATGATTCAAGGATTTCCAGAAAACCTGGGAAATGTACCAGAATTTTGCAACCCTACCTGCAAGTCAGATTTTTCTGGCTAGCAAAGTGATGTGTAATTTCTATTGGAATCTAGCCAGGGTTAGGATAGCCAGCAGCTGAACATGTTATTCACCCTTAACATACATTAATAATAACTGCCAGGGTTAGAAACAGTGTGAGGAGACTACCTAAGCCATTTACACTGGAACAACCATTTCAGTAACAGGTACAACAAATCTAACTAAATGATTGGATTAGTTTAGAATTTTTTATTTATCTTCGTGTAGCATAAGATCAATCAATCAATCACTCAATGTACATGCGAAAACACAGAAATTAAAACAATTCCTATAAAATCTGCCTACAGTCAAAAGCTCAAATCACCCTCTAGTGGCCTCATGGGTGGAATGTTATTAATATTTTTCATAATTTCTTAATTAATAAACATTAACCACTGAAAATCCGGTTTTGTTATATTTCATTCTTCTGTGATGTATATAAAGTGTAATATTGGGATACAACCTCAAAATAAAATGCATTTGAACTCTATATCTGCCATGGTACAGGTGTTTTCTTGTTTTAAAGACCATAACCGTGTGTGAGATGTATACTTTTGTTTCAAATTAAATTCGCTTAAGACTACCAAGAAACACTCTCTGTGACCCTGATTTAGCCCACTGCAGTAAAATGTTAAAGAGCGAGTGCCCCGAAAAAGCAACTAATCCCTTTGAAAACGGCCTATGTGGCATCGATATGAGTCAGAAACATTCATTATAGTGTCAGAATTGACTACAAAGTGTAAATAGGATAATTTCGGTCATAAAATCAGTCTCCTCTAAAATGGAGTTTGAAACCTCAACAATGAGTAAATTAAGGTTGTGTTTGGATTACAATTATGTGAACAAATCATGCCCCCTTCTGCCAAACAGTGGTGGTGAGTATAATGAGAGATACTGGAATATAATGACCTCTCTGGTATAACTTTGCTGATAACGTTTTTGCTGGTTATGTAGGTAGCTATCTTTTGATAAAGCGAGGCAGGCTAGCTAACGTTAGCTAGCGAGGCAGGCTAACTAATGTTTTAGCTAATGTTAGCATAGCTATCTAGATGGCTAGATAACTAGCTACCTCATTACAACTTAGTTAAGTCATAGCTCATACAAGTGTATTGTGTATTGTCTAGATATTGATGGTTATGTAACGTTATCATTTGATAATGCTAGCTAAGCAGGCTAGCTAGCTACAGGCTAGATAACGTTAGCTAGCTAATGTTAGCCTACAAATCTGATTTTCAAGTTAGTTCGTAAATCATACAATTGTATTCTGTATTGTCTAGGGCAATGGTGGTAGCTACAGTGCCTTCCGAAGGTATTCACACCCCTTGACTTTTTCCAGATTTTGTTGTGTTACAATCTGAATTTTAAATGGATTAAATTTAAGGAAAAATATCACTGGCCTACACACAATACCACATTTATAAATTGTTTACAAATTAATTAAAAATGAAAAGCTGACATGTCTTGAGTCAATAAGTATTCAACCCCTTTTTTATGGCAAGCCTAAATAAGTTCAGGAGTAAAAATGTGCTTAACAAGTCACATAAAAAATTGCATGGACTCACTCTGTGTGCAATAATAGTGTTTAACATGATCTCTGTACCCCACACATATAATTATCTGTAAGGTCCCTCAGTTGAGCAGTGAATTTTAAACACAGATTCAACCACAAAGACCAGGGAGGTTTAACAATGCCTCGAAAAGTAGGGCACCTATTTTTAGAAAAAACAGACATTGAATATCCCTTTGAGTATGGTGAAATTATTAATTAAACTTTGGTGTTTCAATACACCCAGTCACTACAAAGATACAGGAGTCCTTCCTAACTCAGTTGCTGTAGAGGAAGGAAACTGTTCAGGGATTTCACCATGAGGCCAATGGTGACTTTAAAGCAGTTAATGAGTTTAATGAATGTGATAGGAGAAAACTGAGGATGGATCAACAACATTGTAGTTACTCCACAATACTAACCTAATTGACAGAGTGAAAAGAAGGAAGCCTGTACAGAATACAAATATTTCAAAACATGCATCCTCTTTGCAACAACGCACTAAAGTAATACTGCAAAAAATGTGGGAAAGCAATTAACTTTTTGTCCTGAATACATAACACTTTGTAATACAACACTCTCCATATTTTCAAGCATAGTGGTGGCTGCATCATGTTATGGGTATTTATTTAGTAACTTCTATTTAACCAGGGAAAAACACATTGAGACCTAGGTCTCATTTGCAAATGTGCCCTGGGAACAATACAGAAAAGAAAAGTATACACAATTTAAAACAGAAAATTAAATAAATTGCAAATATTATATACACAATAAACAATCAAACACAACAAACACATTTATCAATATAAAAATCCCTAGCCTTTCTCCTAAACTGACCCAGAGACAACAACACATCCAAATGAAACGTTACTTGGAGATTGTTACACATGATAGGGGCCTGGTAGGAAAAGGCAGATTTACCCAACTCTGTGGATACATGTGGAGTCTCCAGCATTAACCCACCCTGTGATCTAGTGTTGTAATCCGAGTTTATATATTTCAACAATGAAGTTAAGTAAATTGGTAGTTTATTGAGTAAGGCTTTATAAACAAAAACAGAATAATGAAGTGACCTACTTGTTTTTAGCGAGGTCCAACCAACTTTATGATAAAGGATTAAGTGGTGAGTGTCAAAACTGTCAGATGTTATAAAACGAAGTGCGCTATGATAAATTGTGTCCAAGGGCTTCAAAACACTGGTAGCTGCATTCATGTATATAATATCGCCATAATCTATAACAGGAATGAATGTAGACTGAATTATAATCTACTATTTAGTGAAAGGCAAGCCCTATTCCTATAGAAGAAGCCCAATTTAATTCTTATTTTCTTGACTAACTCGTCAGCATGCTTCTTAAAAGATAGCTTTTCGTCAATCCAGGTGCCCAGATATTTATAGGCGGGGACACGATCAATGGGGGCACCAGCTAACGTACTTATGCACAAATCATCAGTTACATTATTACATGATTTGGAAAATAACACGTACTTGGTTTTACCAGCATTTAGTACCAACTTCAGGTCAACCAAGGCTTTCTGCAAGTTAGTAAAAGCAGATTGAAGAGTCAACAGAGCCTGAGCTGCTGTAAGGGCAGTAGCGTATACAACAGTGTCATCTGTGTACAGATGAAAGTTACAGTTTTGTACAGATAAACCAATGCTGTTAATATACATAGTGAAAAGAACTGGACCCAGAATCGAACCCTGTGGGACACCTTTTGTTATGTCTAGAAATCCTGATTTAACGCCATCAGTAAGTACACACTGTGTTCTGTCTTTTAAATAATTCTCAAACCAAATAAAATAAAATAGAAATCACATGCGCTGAATACAACAGGTGTAGACCTTACAGTGAAATGCTTACTTACAAGCCCTTAACCAACAATGCAGTTTTTAGAAAAATAAGTGTTAGAAAGTATTTACTAAAATAAACTGAATTAAAACTTAAAAAATAATAAAATAGAAAAATAACAAATAATTAAAGAGTAACAATATAATATCAATAACGAGGCTATATACAAGAGGTACCGGGACAGAGTCAATGTGCGGGGGCACAGGTTAGTCAAGGTAATTGAGGTAATATGTACATGAAGGTAGAGGTAAAGTGACTATGCATAGATAATAAACAGAGAGTAGCAAAAGCATAAAAATGGGGGCGGGTCAATGCAAATAGTCTGGGTAGACATTTGATTAGCTGTTCAGGAGTCTTATGGCTTGGGGGTAGAAGCTGTTAAGAAGCCTTTTGGACCTAGACTTGGCGCTCCGGTACTGCTTGCGGTGCGGTAGCAGAGAGAACAGTCTATGACAAGGGTGACAGAAGTCCTTGGCAATTATTAGGGCCTTCTTCTGACACCGCCTGGTATAGAGGTCCTGGATGGCAGGAAGCTTGGCCCCAGTGATGTACTGGGCCGTACGCACTATACTCTGTAGTGCCCTGCAGTCAGAGGCCGAGCAGTTGCCATACCAGGCGGTGATGCAACCAGTCAGAATGCTCCCGATGGTGCAGCTGTAGAACTGTTTGAGGATCTGAGGACCCATGCCAAGTCTTTTCAGTCCCCTGAGGGGGAAAAGGCGTTGTCGTGCCCTCTTCATGACTTACTTGGTGTGTTTGCACCATGATAGTTTGCTGGTGATGTGGACGCCAAGGAACTTGAAGCTCTCAACTTGCTCCACTACAGCCCCGTCGATAAGAATGGGGGCGTGCTTGGCCCTTTTTTTCCTGTAGTCCATGATCATCTCCTTTGTCTTGCTCACGTTGAGGGAGAGATTGTTATCCTGGCACCACACTGCCAGTTATCTGACCTCCTCCCTATAGGCTGTCTCATTGTTGTCGGTGATCAGGCCTATCACTGTTGTGTTGTCGGCAAACCTAATGATGGTGTTGTAGTCGTGCTTGGCCATGCAGTTATGGGTGAATAAGGAGTACAGGAGGGGACTGAGCACGCACCCCTGAGGGGCCCCTGTGTTGAGGATCAGCGTGGCAGATGTGTTGTTACCTACCCTTACCACCTTGGGTCGGCCCGTCAGGAAGTCCAGGATCCAGTTGCAGAGGGAGGTGTTTAGTCCTAGGGTCCTTAGCTTAGTGATGAGCTTTGAGGGCACTATGGTGTTGAACGCTGAGCTGTAGTCAATGAATAGCATTCTGACGTAGGTGTTCCTTTTGTCCAGGTGGGAAATGGTAGAGTGGAATGCAATAGAGATTGCGTCATCTGTGGATCTGTTGGAGCGGTATGCAAATTGGAATGGGTCTAGGGTTTCTGCGATAATGGTGTTGATGTGAGCGCATGCTCTTAGTAAACGTCCTGGTAATCCTTCTGGCCCTGCGGCCTTGTGAATGTTGACCTGTTTAAAGGTCTTATTCACATCGGCTATGGAGAGCATGATCAAACAGTCGTCCGGAAAAGCTGGCACTCTCATGCATGCTTCAGTGTTGCTTGCCTCGAAGAGCGCATAGAAGTAATTTAGCTCGTCTGGTAGGCACGTGTCACTGGGCAGCTCGCGGCTGTGCTTCCCTTTGTAGTCCGTAATAGTTTGCAAGATGCGACATCCGTCGGAGCCAGTGTAGTAGGATTCAATCTTAGTCCTGTATTGACACTTTGCCTGTTTGATGGTTCGTCGGAGGGCATAGCGGGATTTCTTATAAGTGTCCAGGTTAGAGTCCCGCTCCTTGAAAGCGGCAGCTCTTCCCTTCAGCTCAGTGCGGATGTTGCCTGTAATCCATTGCTTCTGGTTGGGGTGTGTACCTACGGTCACTGTGGGGACGATGTCATCGCTGCACTTATTGATGAAGCCAGTGACTGATGTGGTGTACTCTTCAATAACATAGGAAGAATCCCGGAACATATTCCAGTCTCTGCTAGCAAAACAGTCCTGTAGCTTAGCATCTGCGTCATCTGACCACTTCCGTATTGAGCTTGTCACTGGTACTTCCTGCTTTAGTTTTTGCTTGTAAGCAGGAAACAGGAGGATAGAGTTATGGTCAGATTTGCCAAATGGAGGGCAAGGGAGAGCTTTGTACATGTCTCTGTGTGTGGAGTAAAGGTGGTCTAGAGTTTTTTTCCCTCCTGTTGCACATGTAACATGCTTGCAGAAATTAGGTCAAACGGATTTAAGTTTCCTTGCAATAAAGTCCCTGGCCACTAGGAGCGCCGCCTCTGGATGAGCATTTTCTTGTTTGCTTATGGCCTTATACAGCTCGTTGAGTGCGGTCTTAGTGCCAGCATTGGTTTGTGGTGGTAAATAGACAGCTACAAAAAATATAGATGAAAACTCTCTTGGTAAATAGTGTGGTCTACAGCTTATACTCTACCTCAGGCGAGCAAAACCTTGAGACTTCCTTAATATTAGATTTTGTGCACCAGCTGTTATTGACAAATGGATACAGACCGCCACCCCTTGTCTTACCGGAGGCAGCTGTTCTATCTTGCTGATGCACGGAAAACCCAGCCAGCTGTATGTTATCCATGTCGTCGTTCAGCCACGACTCGGTGAAACATAAGATATTACAGTTTTTAATGTCCCGTTGGTAGGATAGTCTTGATCGGAGCTCATCCAGTTTATTATCCATTGATTGCACGTTGGCTAATAGTACGGAAGGTAGAAGTGGGTTACCCACTCGCCGTTGGATACTTACAAGGGACTCCGACCTACCCTATATTTCTATCTCTTCTTCATGCGAATGACGGGGATTTGGGCCTTGTCTGGTGTCTGAAGTAAATCCTTCGCGTCCAACTCGTTAAAGAAAAAATCTTTGTCCAGTACGAGGTGAGTAATCGTTGTTCTGATATCCAGAAGCTCTTTTCGGTCGTAAGAGACGGTGGCAGAAACATTATGTTCAAAATAAGTTACAAATAACGTGAAAAAACTCACACAATACTGCATTTGGTTAGGAGCCCGTAAAACGACAGCCATCTCCTCCGGCGCCATTCTACTCAGCTACAAGCAGCCCGATCTAAGCCAATCGTAGAGAGTTTCTGAATAAGTAAGGTGTGATCCACAGTGTCGAATGCCTTGTACAGGTCAATGAAGAGGGCAGCACAGTGCTTCTTCTTATCTAAACAATTTATGACATAATTTAAAACCATAGAATAGATGGTACTATGACCTGGTCTGAACCCTGACTGTTTACCATTCAGAAAATATGTAGCAGTTAAAAGGGATCTAAGCTGAGTATTAATCAATGATTCCAGGATTTATGCTAGGCAAGAGAGTTTGGAAATGGGACGATAATTATTTAGATCACTCGGGTCGCCACCTTTATGTAAATGAAACACATGGGCCGCCTTCCAAACTGTAGGGATAGTACTCGATATAATTGTCAAGTTAAAAATATGTGTTAATACTTCCGCAATCAATGCAGCAGAAAGCTGTAATAAGAAGGAATCAAGCATATCAGCCCTGTAGATGTTTTTACATCATGCTTTTAATCGTTAAGGACTGAGAGTTTTTCAGGATTAAAAAGAAACGGAATGGAGCTAAGCATAGGCTAAATCCTAGAGGAAAACCTGGTTCAGTCTGCTTTCCACCAGACACTGGGAGACAAATTCACCTTTCAGCAGGACAATAACCTAAAACACAAGGCCAAATCTACACTGGAGTTGCTTACCAAGAAGACAGTGAATGTTCCTGAGTGGCTGAGTTACAGTTTTGAATTAAATCTGCTTGAGAATCTATGGCAAGACCTGAAAATGGTTGTCTAGCAATGATCATCAACCAATTTGACAGAGCTTGAAAAATTGTGAAAATTATAATGGGCAATTGTTTCACAATCCAGGTGTGGAAACCTCTTAGAGACTTACCCAGAAAGACTCACAGCTGTAATCGCTGCCAAAGGGGGTTCTAACATGTATTGGCTCAGGAGGTTGAGTACCTATCTAATCAAGATATTATATTACTGTTTTATTTTTCACACATTTTTTTTTACACATTTTAGAATTTTTCTTCCACTTTGACATTACAGAGTATTTTGTGTAGATCGTTGACAAAAAAATACAATTCAATTCATTTTAATCCCACTTTGTAACACAACAAAATGTGGAAAAAGTAAATGGGTGTGAATACTTTCTGAAGGCACTGTAACATATGTCTGAGTCTGACTAATACAGTGAACTAGGAGCAACAAACCGTAATGGCGTCACCGGCCTGAATCTAATCCTATCTGGAGCTACAGTCAATATACGTCTGTAAAGCATACAACTAGTTACCAAAGTGGCTATATCGTAAAAAGTAATGACATTTTATGAAGAGAAATTGTAGACATAGGCAGGCTTTGTGGCTGTGATAACTAGTGACGACCTAGAATTAGCTTGATCCGAGTTACTGCTCTGATGACACAGACGGCTTCATCAACAACGGCAATGTGTGTTATGTGAAAAGTTGTATTAAAAAATACCCGGTTTGATAAACTAGTAGATTAATTACCCAGCCAAGCAGATACAAGTAGTAGAGTCATTTTGGATGTGAAGTGCATTATCAAAAAGCTTTGTCCTTTCTTTATAACAAAATGCAATTTATCACCCTGTCACAGGCCCTTCCAGTCAACACCACCTCATAAGATGAGGAAGTACATTGTTTATGAGGATTGCCTGCTGCGGTTGTTTGAGAGACGTCCAGTTTGCATCCGAACATGCAACATGGAGAAGTCCAGTAAAGGGACCCTCAGCATCACGCAGACATGACCTCGCTGTGAGCATTCCTGTAAACAGGGAGGACACTTGAATCGGGTTGGTGACATTTGACCTGGTCAAAGGTCAAAACAGTTTCGAGTTTTGTCCCAATTCACCTTCATAACCTAGCGTAGTGGAACCAGCCTGATCGCTGCGTTTATCATTCGATTTCACTTCAGATATCATGATATCTGAAGTAAAATAGAAAGTTCAATGCAGCGATCAGGTTGGTTCCACCATGCTAATCATAACAACCATTGATAATGTAATCAGTGCTCTGTGTGTGTTTGTGTGTGACCGACCAGTATCTTAGATGAGGGGCCAGGAGCTGATCTACGCTGCAATGCCCATCAATGGCCGTTGGCAAAGACCTTACCTCCAGCCTCAACTCTTGCCTGCTCACCAACGGTTGTCGATGGGGAGAACATAATTAAGTAGGTTTAGTCTGACCTGTTCAAACTTCAACATAGTATATGTTTGTTTGTCAGAAATCACCTATTCTAACTGCCATTGGTAATAGAACAGTGACTGTGTATGTGTTCACAGATGCATCTATGGAGCTGGCACACTGACCGACAGACAGGCTTGATACTGATGTCTCTGAATGTAGAGAGACGTGGAAATCAACACATCCACAAGGTGGGACTGAAGGTGAATACTAATAACACAGTACAGCAGAAATGTCCAGTATTTGCAACACCCTTTTCATTCCATGTGTCACTGAGGAACTCTGCCTCAACTCTGCCTATTTCAAAAAATGGAGAGGACTGTAGATGCTCCTGCCAGATGCCAGCGTCGGTCATTTGATGGGGAGACCATAATTGGGTAGGTTTTATTTGACCTGTTCAAGCTTCAACATAGTACCCTGTTTGTGTGTCAGATATTGCATATCCTAACTGCCATTGGTAATAGAACAGTGTGTGCATGTGTTCAGAGAAACATGTATGTACATGGAGCACGTAGAGACTTGCAAGATGATGTGATGAAGTCCAGACTGACAGATGAGCTTGATACTGATGTCTCTAAATGGAGAGAGACCTGGCACTCGGCATAATGGAACTGTATTTGATTTGATACAAAAAAAAGGGGGCTTTGCACTCCAGACTGGGACACATCAAAGCTAATAGCAGTGCCAGGAGGGGTGAAATGGCTGGAGGCCTTTCAGCTACCACAGACCTACTGTTCTTCACCCACTGTTGGTCTGCTTACATCACCACCCACATCTTCAGAGGGACCTGGAACTTTGTCGGTGGGCAAGGGGTCCTCAAATTTAGGGTCCTTTGTCAGAATTTACAAAAATCTCCAGAATCTCTGCATTTGTGAGTCGGCTCCTTTTGAAAGACATTGCTAATGCTACAGCTTAGCCCACTAGCTACATACATAAACAAGAACACTGAATGGCTCCAAGTGAGTGTCAGGGGTGACGTGATTGGCTGCCGGTGTGGTGATACTGATGATTTGTCTCCACAGACGGTTTGTTTACATAGCAGTTTAGGATAATTAGCGTTCCAGGATAGGAGAACTAATGCAGCAGGTTAGATGAATTAACGTAGGAGGTTAAGCAGGGACCACTGTAGAATGATCACACCCATGTGTTCATACGTGTCAAAGGGTTAACCGTACATACTCTTACACACAAGCAGACAAGCACACACACACATATAATTATATAATAATATATAACATTTAGCAGACTGGTTTATACAAAGCTACTTAATGCACTGCATCGGCCCTTCATCGGCTTTCATAGTCAAACAGATGCCCATCATGTAAAGCGTACCTGTCTTTTATGTAGTTTAATTGTGTATGAGCCAGGTCTGCTGAGATATGTGAAATGCGCTTCAAATAAAGTTTGAATCAATGAAATGAATGACGCAGCTTAATGCTGCCATCTTGGTAGGGGCCAGAAACACACAGCTGTAAATCATCTACTAACACACAACTAATCTGTTACGTCATCATACTGGTTTGAGGTAGCCCTGAGAATACTGAACTGAGTCCAATAAACTTCAACATCTTTCTCTCTCTCTCTCTACTGTCTCATTTACAGTATCTCAATGTCTCTCTCCCTCTCTCTTTCTCTCGATCCCTAACTCCCTCTCTAACTCTCTCTTTCTGTCTCCCTCTCCATCTCCATGTCTCTACCCCACTCTCTCCTTAACTCCCTCTCTAACTCTCTCTTTCTGTCTCCCTCTCCATCTCCATGTCTCTACCCCACTCTCTCCTTAACTCCCTCTCTACCTCTCTCTTTCTCTCCCCCAGCACTAAACAACCAAAACAAGGAGAACGCTCAAAGAGAAACATTACTTTACTGATGCACTGTCAAAATTAAGTGCTTTGTAAGATCAAAACTAGTGGCAACTGGAGTAGTGAAACACATCATCCTGAGATGTTTTGAAACATTGCATGGTGTGTTGTAACACCACTTAATCATTTGTTTTTCAACACCTTGCCAGGGACTTGGAGCCCTACCAGAAAAGGTTGAAAACACTATTTTGTTGTTTAGAGTTCTGTTTAGTGCAGAATTAGATACCTTCTCTTTCGGTGTCGTTTCCTCTCTCTAAAACTTCTAAACACTATGGTGTTTAAAATCCTGTCCAGTGCAGAATTACATAAATTCTTCAGGAATATTTTAACATTTAACATTGATTTATGTATCTTATTATTTGCCAGTTTAACCCTTTTTAGCAGCCATTGCTGAGCACAGTGCTCAAGCCACCAACCAGTAACTAGAGGTTTACCAACAAGCATTGCAGAATACTGTATTTGCCTCTATCATCAAAAGCAGGAAATGTGGGAATGGGTAATATCATCTTTGAACATAATTTTGTCTGACGGTTTTGATATCCGTTCAGTATGATCCATTACACCTCATGGCACAACAAGCTGCTTAACACTAATATAGCAATATGCTTTTCTTTCTTCAAACATGCATACAACATTGTGTAAAATAATCATAAAGTCACCCAAAAAATATATTAACCCAAATCCTCTAAAAACAGAGCCACGTGGGTTAAATTCTGGGTTAAAAACAACCCAATTTGAGTCAATATTGGACTGAACACACATTGGGTTATTTTGACCCAGCAAGTTGGGTCGCAAACAACCCATTGTTTTCTTTAAATTGGGTTGTTGATGCTGGGTTATTGAGCTATGATCCACCAGGTCAGATCGGAAGACTGGAGGCATGGCTTAGTAGGGGAGTGGCTTTCATATACATATTTTTGGCCACCCGTAAGAATAAATGTAATTCTGGTTAATCTCTTCTGTTGTATTGTCAACACATGTTAAGTAGTGATGGGGAAAATAAGCTTCCTGAAGCATTGAGGTTTTCCAGCCAATTGTGTCGAAAATGGGTTGATTACTTCAAGCAGCGCAACCCAATCTCCTTCGCATAGAGTTGGTCAGGCTGTTGATTGTGGCCTGTGGAATGTTGTCCCACTCCTCTTCAATGGCTGTGCTAAGCTGCTGGATATTGGTGTGAACTGGAACACTGCATCCCAAACATGCTCAATGGGTGACGTGAGTATGCAAGCCATGGAAGAACCATAACCCCACTGCCAACATGGGTCACTCTGTTCCAGTGGCGGCTCCTGAAAAAAATCTCAGGAGGGGCAATTTTTCTGATGATTTAGGTGACCTACACACATTTTAAAAAAGATATGTCCAGCAACAACATGAAGACAGGGGCAGCATATAAGTCAATACCAGAAGCATTTATTGACTGATCTGGGGAGATGGATTCCAGTTTCTGTGACAGATTATAAATAATCTCTGATGCCTTTGTTATATTAGCTTTTGGTTGAATGTACTGTCATAGTAAATATATAATGTTATAGCTTGGTCTGACTAAAATCTTGTGCATGACCCATTTTGTGTTGGGCCTTTGTATTCAATACAATGAACAAGAGTCCTATCTTGTCAGCCTTGTCAGCAGGTGGCTAAGGATAACACCCACGCCATAGGTCTCTCAGTTCTTCCAACTCACGAGTTCTTGCCCTGAGGACACACACACACACACCCACACACACACACACACACACACACACACACACACACACATCATCACTGATAAACACACACACACACACACACACATCATCACTGATAACAAACACACACACACACACACACACACACACACACACACACACTGATAACAAACACACACACACACACACAAATCCTCTTCTCTTAGGCTGAACATCTGAAGACAGAGAACCCGACTCAGAGCCAATGCAACAGTGACACTAGCCTGGAGGTGACCTCGCCCAACTCATCAGGACCAATCAGAAGATCAGAACTACTAGATTCAACCTACTTCATTTTATTGTATAAAATGTCAGCACACAATGTTTAGGGGCTCTTCTGATAAACTCCCTACGAGTTTGACGAACGGGTCCGTGCACGCGATTCCAGATATCTTTACCTCTGAATAAACTGCCTTATATTATACAATTATCCACCTTGTCCAAAAGTCTCTACTTGGTCTCCGTTCTCCAGTAAACTTGTTTTATCAACAATAGTAAGGTTCAATGACACAGAAAGCAGTTCAATGTCGGGGTACAGAGTCGCTCTCTTACCAGGATCGCGGTCCGCTCTGACCAGGGTGAAGCCGGCCGGCTCCACCTCTCTGTCCGGGACTCTGTCATCCAGCCAAGTCTCCCAGCTGTATTGGGATTCCGCTGCCAGCAGCGTTTTCATTATTTAGTCCGTTCGTAGCGGGTATGTACACGATCAACAAGATCAGTCCAAAACCGAAGATCAGTCCAAAGCAGAATGTTTGCAGAATGTTTGTAAACTAAGTCTACAAATTAAAAACATAAAATAACGCCACACTGCAGGTCGCAACATAGACGCTGCTAACCGCCATTGTCTTAGTTACGTTCAACGTTACGTCACGTATGACGAAAGCGCGTAAGTGCATGCCCACAGACACCCATAGAGAATGTATTGAAAGCTTTGAAATGTGAAAAAAATTGATTTTACATGACAGGCTATGAGAGACTTCTGGGCGATTTTCAACCTGACTGAAATCGCCCAAAAAACGGGCGGGGCCATTTGAAGCACGACTTTAGCCTGATTTGACATTTAGTGGCTGGCAGATCAGACGTGAACACTGATAACTGCTGTGGCCGTGATATAATTGATTAGAAAAAAAATCCCTTCCTTTTCCCGTTTGGCAGTGCGTCGCCCATATCGCCCTATTGAACAAGCCGTCCCTGCTCTGTTCACAATGTTGACATCAGCAAACACACACAACGACATCAGTGGTGGAAAAAGTACTCTATTTTTATACTTGAGTAAAAGTAAAGACACCTTAATAGAAAATTACTCAAGTAAAAGTGAAAGTCACCTAGTAAAATACTACTTGAGTAAAAGTCTAAAAGTATTTGGTTTTAGATATACTTAAGTCTCAAAAGTAAATGGAATTGCTAAAATGTACTTAAGTATCAAAAGTAAAATTCCTTATATTAAGCAAACCAGATGGCACAATTATTTATATTTGTTTTAATTGACGGATAGCAAGGGGCACACTTCAACACTCAGACATAATTTACAAATGAAGCATTTGTGTTTAGTGAGTCCGCCAGATCACAGGCAGTAGGGATGACCTGGGATGTTCTCTTGATAAGTGTGTGAATTGGACCATTTTCCTGTCAAAATGTTTGGAGTAAAAAGTACATTATTTTCTTTAGGAAGTAGTGGAGTAAAAGTAAAAGTTGCCAAAAATATAAATAGTAAAGTAAAGTACAGATACCCCAAAAAACGACTTAAGTAGTACTTTAAAGCATTTTTACTTAAGTACTTTACACCACTGAACATCATACAGTGGGGAAAAAAAGTATTTAGTCAGCCACCAATTGTGCAAGTTCTCCCACTTAAAAAGATGAGAGAGGCCTGTAATTTCCATCATAGGTACACGTCAACTATGACAGACAAAATGAGAAGAAAAAAATCCAGAAAATCACATTGTAGGATTTTTTATGAATTTATTGGCATATGATGGTGGAAAATAAGTATTTGGTCAATAACAAAAGTTTCTCAATACTTTGTTATATACCATTTGTTGGCAATGACACAGGTCAAACGTTTTCTGTAAGTCTTCACAAGGTTTTCACACACTGTTGCTGGTATTTTGGCCCATTCCTCCATGCAGATCTCCTCTAGAGCAGTGATGTTTTGGGGCTGTCGCTGGGCAACACAGACTTTCAACTCCCTCCAAAGATTTTCTATGGTGTTGAGATCTGGAGACTGGCTAGGCCACTCCAGGACCTTGAAATGCTTCTTACGAAGCCACTCCTTCGTTGCCCGGGCGGTGTGTTTGGGATCATTGTCATGCTGAAAGACCCAGCCACGTTTCATCTTCAATGCCCTTGCTGATGGAAGGAGGGTTTCACTCAAAATCTCACGATACATGGCCCCATTCATTCTTTCCTTTACACGGATCAGTCGTCCTGGTCCCTTTGCAGAAAAACAGCCCCAAAGCATGATGTTTCCAACCCCATGCTTCACAGTAGGTATGGTGTTCTTTGGATGCAACTCAGCATTCTTTGTCCTCCAAACATGACGAGTTGAGTTTTTACCAAAAAGTTATATTTTGGTTTCATCTGACCATATGACATTCTCCCAATCCTCTTCTGGATCATCCAAATGCACTTCAGACGGGCCTGGACATGTACTGGCTTAAGCAGGGGGACACGTCTCGCACTGCAGGATTTGAGTCCCTGGCGGCGTAGTGTGTTACTGATGGTTGGCTTTGTTACTTTGGTCCCAGCTCTCTGCAGGTCATTCACTAGGTCCCCCCGTGTGGTTCTGGGATTTTTGCTCACCGTTCTTGTGATCATTTTGACCCCACGGGGTGAGATCTTGCGTGGAGCCCCAGATCGAGGGAGATTATCAGTGGTCTTGTATGTCTTCCATTTCCTAATAATTGCTCCCACAGTTGATTTCTTCAAACCAAGCTGCTTACCTATTGCAGATTCAGTCTTCCCAGCCTGGTGCAGGTCTACAATTTTGTTTTTGGTGTCCTTTGACAGCTCTTTGGTCTTGGCCATTGTGAAGTTTGGAGTGTGACTGTATGAGGTTGTGGACAGGTGTCTTTTATACTGATAACAAGTTCAAACAGGTGCCATTAATACAGGTAACGAGTGGAGGACAGAGGAGCCTCTTAAAGAAGAAGTTACAGGTCTGTGAGAGCCAGAAATCTTGCTTGTTTGTAGGTGACCAAATACTTATTTTCCACCATAATTTGCAAATAAATTCATTAAAAATCCTACAATGGGATTTTCTGGATTTTTTTTCCTCAATTTGTCTGTCATAGTTGACGTGTACCTATGATGAAAATTACAGGCCTCTCTCATCTTTTTAAGTGGGAGAACTTGCACAATTGGTGGCTGACTAAATACTTTTTTCCCCCACTGTACATGTGCCCGGGAAACACTTGAAACCGGGATTAATCCGTGAAGAGCACACTTCTACAGCATGCCAGTGGCCATCGAAGGTGAGCCTTTACCCACTGAAGTCAGTTACGACGTTGAACTGCAGGACGACGAGCACGCAGATGAGTTTTCTTGAGACGGTTTCTGACAGTTTGTGCAGACATTTTTCAGTTGTGCAAACCCAAAATTTGGAGGTCCTGGGCTGGCGTGGTTACCCGTGGTCTGCGGTTGTGAGGCCGGTTGGACATACTGCTAAATTCTCTAAAACGACGTTGGAGGAGGCTTATGGTAGAGAGATTAACATTCAATTATCTGGCAACAGCTCTTGTGGACATTCCTGCAGTCAGCATGCTCCCTCATAACTTTAGACATCGGTGGCATTGTGTTGTGTGACAAAACTGCACATTTTAGAATGGCCTTTTATTGTCCCCAGCACAAGGTGCAGCTGTGTAATGATAATGCTGTTTAATCAGCTTCTTGATATGCCACACCTGTCAGGTGGATGGATTATCTTGGCAAAGGAGAAATGGTCACTAACAGGGATGTAAACTAATTTGTACACAACATTTGAGAGACATAAGCTTTTCATATTTCTCTTCAATATTTTCACACATTATCTATTTTTATATCATAAACATGTGGTAACGACCCCAACATTGGGATACGCATACGCACTTGAGGAACTCAACTCGTGTCAGTGCTGAACCTTAACGTGTGTTGACAATACAACAGAACAAATTAACCGGAATGACATTTACTCTCACGGTTAGCCAAAACGAGTTATCTGAAAGCCACGCACCTACTAAGCCATGCCTCCAGTCTTCTGATCTGACCCGGTGGATCACCGCTCAATAACCCAACTAAGGGCTCTATTCGATCTTTAAAGCTGAAGCGTTACAGATTGTGCAATAGAAATGTAAAGGTCATTTTAGATTGAGCCGACATGTGCAGCGTTTACCGTGAATGCAGTCTCCGCTAAAGCGGGAACATTGCCTTTAAATTTCAATCACGCTGTAAAGCTGAACTTCCGCGATGCGGATTGAATAGACCCTAAGCAACCCAACTGACTGTGTAAAAAAGAACCCAAAGTGTGTTCTGTTCACTATTTTTTAGAGTGCATTAAGTTTCAAGGAGTTTAAAACCAGACTTTCAATGTTCAATCACTGCATTTTCTCTACGTTTAATTATCCTCATAAAATATACATTTTGAGCAACATATTGTTGGATTTATTCATTTATTTTTGTCAATTTCAATACACCCAAGAATAATTTATGAAAGTGTGGCTGTGTGGTTGAGTGTGTAAAATGTCTATGAAATTCCAATGAAATGTACGATCTTACATCTTACTCTTGCAACCCACTGAGCCCTATACTGTGAATCAGGTTTGAGGAGTTAGTGAGGTAACTTTGGTCAACTCTGAATTCAACTCGGGATAAACAGTACCACAAAAGAGACTCACCTTTTAGCCAGGTACATTTCTATGGCAACAAATCCTTCAGAACTAACCTGCTCCGGGGCAGGCTAACTCAGGGCTAATGCCATTTATTCGGAATGAAGTGTCTGAGCCATGAGTTGAGGACGAATTAAATCAGATACCCTCCCTCTCGCAAAGATTGTGTCATCATCCTCTTCATTTGAGGAAGGACTGATTAAATATTTTATTAATAAAACATTTTGGTGCGTAATAAAAGAGTAATGTTAAAATGCCTATCACATTACACATTTAGTAATGACAGCATTTGGTTTCCAAACTGTACGTTTTTAGCGTAATTGTATTTAGAAATTTGCGAAAGGCAAATGGACAGTCGCAATCAACCATTGACATATAATCCATAGATGGCAGTTACCATTCAAGTCAAGACAGGCAGCCATTGCTAGTTTACCTTTTGACACATGCGATCACATATTTGTGACCATCGTTGAGTGCTCCCTGCAGCGTACCATCGCAAATATGTGATTGGAACAGTAGCAACAGAACGTCTACATATGATGCAACAAACGTGTCTAAATAGCATTGTTGTCTGAAAAGCATCTAAAGATTGTTTTGTACTGAAGGGAAAAAAAAGGTCTTCACAACTTTATTCCTCAATTTCACCTTTTATTGTAAAAGATAAATCCGAACTTCATCAACCTAGCATTACACAGAACACATCAGCCAAACTCATTCCATAAACCAGTCTAAATAACAGGTTGAGATGACAAAAAACTGAACACAAGTTATCAACCTAACAGCTAGACTTGTTTACAATGTACCACATCTCTGGTGAGGACAAGCGAGAAATGTAATATTGTTTAGAAAAGAGATACACTACATGACCAAAAGTATGTGGACACTTGCTGGTCGAACATCTCATTCCAAAATCATGGGCATTAATATGGAGTTGGTCCCCCCTTTGCTGCTATAACAGCCTCCACTCTTCTGGGAAGGCTTTCCACTAGATTCTGGAACATGGCTGCAGGGACTTGCTTCCATTCAACCACAAGAGCATTAGTGAGGTCGGGCACTGATGTTGGGTGATTAGGCCTGGCTAGCAGTCGGCCTTTCAATTCATTCCAAAGGTGTTCGATGGAGTTGAGGTCAGGGCTATGTGCAGGCCAGTCAAGTTCTTCCACACCGATCTCAACAAACAATTTCTGTATGGACCTCGATTTGTGCACAGGGCATTGTCATGCTGAAACAGGAAAGGACCTTCCCCAAACTGTTGCCATAAAGTTGGAAGCACAGAATCGTCTAAAAGCTTGCCGCCATTGGACTCTGGAGCAGTGGAAATGCTTTCTCTGGAGTGATGAATCATGCTTCACCATCTGGCAGTCTGACGGACAAATCTGGGTTTGGCAGATGCCAGGAGAACGCTACCTGCCCCAAGCATAGTGCCAACTGTACAGTTTGGTGGAGGAAGAATCATGTTCTGAGACTGTTTTTCATGGTTCGGGCTAGGCCCCTTAGTTCTTAACGCTACAGCATACAATGACATTCTAGACTATTCTGTGCTTCCAACTTTATGGCAACAGTTTGGGGAAGGCCCTTTCCTGTTTCAGCATGATAATGCCCCCGTGCACAAATCGAGGTCCTTACAGAAATGGTTTGTCGAGATCAGTGTGGAAGAACTTGACTGGCCTGCACAGTGCCCTGACCTCAACCCCATCGAATGGGATGAATTGGAATACCGACTGTGAGCCAGGCCTAATCGCCCAACATCAGTGCCCGACCTCACTAATGCTCTTGTGGCTGAATGGAAGCAAGTCCCCACAGCAATGTTCCAACTTCTAGTAGTGGAAAGCCTTCCCAGAAGAGTGGAGGCTGTTATAGCAGCAAAGGGGGGACCAAGCCTTCCCAGGAGAGTGGAGGCTGTTATAGCAGCAAATGGGGGACTAACTCCATATTAATGACCATGATTCTGGAATGAATGAAGATGAAGATGTTCGACAAGCAGGTGTCCACATACTTATGTTCATGTAATGTATATATAAATATAAACAATCAATGTTAGGGGAAGCTACTCTGAAAATATAGTTTACCAATCGACCAATTACTTCACGCTGTGAGAAGTTAAGCTACACTAAAGCTAACCTCAAATGATATAAACAGACATCAAGCACGTACAACACCCACACAAATGGCCACACACACACACACACACACAGACAGACAGAATCAGAGTTTAAATAAATATATTATAATACAGTGGATTTTCTATACATTACAACCCATCATAAGAATTGGGTTGATTATTTCAGTTTGAACAGGTTTTTGCAGGTGAACCAGCAACTACTTCACTTGTGCTGAAAACCTTCTCTCCTGTTAAAATCTCTGTTCTTGTTACCCCACCTTACTTTTAAACATGATAATATTTGGTACTGTTTGAATCACCCCTGTTCTCTGGTTATAAATAAATTAACCATGATGGGCATAGATTTAATTTTACATCTCTGGCTATAATTTATTTTTTAATGAAATAGGAGAAAAGACGATGTCTTAACCCTACACACACACACACCCACCCTCACTTCCAACACAGACGCGTAGATACAAGAGCCTGACAAACAACCTATTGTCTAGCTGATGTTTGTTGGGGATTTCAAACCCTTTCAAATTGGATTCATCCTCTCAGACATGAGTGCCTAAACTAATCCAAGTCTAATGGTGTACACACACACACACACACACACACACACACACACACACACACACACACACACACACACACACAAATAAAACCTACATCAAAAGTGCTTACATACAATACAAGGCGACCACTTGGTTACCTATTTTAATTACCCCTCAGGACAAACCCCTTCACAAATTGTGAGGTGTGAACTAGAGTTTGATGCAAACCACCCTACATCTACTACAGTATAGAATGGGGTCTATAGAGGCATGTCTTTGATGTTTAGGTAACAGCGAATCAACAATTTGTATGTATATTTAACCTTGCAAAGGCTTCTGGATGTGAGGGGTTATCTACTGTACACCGTGAGTGAAAAGACCATTAAAAAAGCTTCACATAATCAACCCATACCATGTCTTTTACAATTTACCCCGCTACTTCTGTAGTGAATAAGTAGTGTAATTGCTTCTCTGCCTTTTGGCAGTATATTTACATTTTAGTAATTTAGCAGACGCTCTTATCCAGAGCGACTTACAGTTAGTGAGTGCATACATAATTATTTTATTTTATTATATATATATTTTTTCATACTGGCCCCCCGTGGGAATCGAACTCACAACCCTGGCATTGCAAATGCCATGCTCTACCAACTGAGCTACATCCCTGCCGGCCATTCCCTACCCTACCCTGGACGACGCTGGGCCAATTGTGCGCCGCCCCATGGGTCTCCCGATCGCGGCCGGCTACGACAGAGCCTGGATTTGAACCAGGATCTCTAGTGGCACAGCTAGCACTGCACTGGTTTATTATTTTTGTCAGCAGTTTTATTTTTTTACTGGCCGGCCTGCTAGCTTGTAAGCTTAGCCTGACCGGCATGTGCGGCCTGCTAGCCTCCTAGCCTTTGTTATTTGATTTGTGTGTCTTTCTTTCCCTTGTGCCCTTTCCCCTTTGTGCATCGTTTACATTTTGTGCCAGCTTACTAGGGTTCTTCCCCAATGTTGCTAGCTTAGTTGGGTGCTGTGCTAGATAGCTTGTTTTGTGTCCTGTGGTGCTGGTAGGCCCTGTTAGCCTAGCTTGGCCTGCTAGCTTCCTCAGCTTGTTTGCGCTCCCCTCTCTCCCCCCACTTCACTGGTGTTGGGTTATAAAGGGAGTGGGCCTCCATGTCAGCAGCACAGGCTGGCATGAAGAGGCACCGTGCTGTGTGCTTCCTCTTGAAGGAGAAGGGAGGAAAATTAATGGAGTTATCCCGTTTGGATTTCTCCAGAAAATTCCTTTAGAAGGAGCTCAGTTTCAAACCTGCCCAGATTAACTTCATCTTGGCCCTCCCCTATGGGAAAGGCTTCGATGTCAGCTTCTCTGGTGCCAGCTTGCTGAGGGAGTTCTGAACGCCCTGAACACCCAGGGGTCCCTGACATAAATGTCTGAGGTGACCAAGCTGATGGAAAACCGCATTAAAACTATTATTGCCCGTATGTACAATGAAACTGTACAACCGGATGACGTTGCAGTATGGTTGGGCAGGTACTGCAACGGGAAGGGGCCCCTGACCCGGGTAAAAGATCCTGATGGGAGGGTCACTGTCCAGCAGAGGGAGGATCCCGGGGGCTATAGTCCTCGGAGAGAACAGGGGCCATGTTCACTACCAGGGCCAGCCCAAGCTGTGCCGGAAATGTGATGAACATGGCCACCTGGCAGACACCTGTGACAGGGTGGTCTGCACGAAGTGCCGTGAGGTGGGACACCGCTACGAGTAGTGCACGAAAGGAAGGTTGTGCAACCTCTGTGGTGAGCGGTTCCACCTCATCCGCGGCTGCCCCTCCTCCTGGGCCAATAAGATCAGGGCTGGCAAGAAGGAGGTGGCGGTCGTGGACCGGGCTTCTGAGCGCCAGGAGAGGGAATGGCAGTTGCCGCAGTGGTGGAGGAGGTGGTTGTAGTGGAGGGCGCGGAAGGTGCACCCCAATCCCCCCACCCCAGACTGAAGGGACCCCTGAAGGAGAAAGGGCAGAGAAAGACGGCTCTGGAAAGTTGTTGAGTGAGAGCTCCCCATGTGGGTCAGACAGTATGGAGATGGTGTTGGAGGGCAGCCCTTTAAGTGAGGAAAGCACCCCGAACAGGGGGAGAGAGAAAAAGGTAAGTTGGAGTGGGAGAGTCCAGAGTCTTCCCCTCCAACTCCCCTAACCAAGCCTCCTTTTTAAGCCCAGTTTTAACCTCTCCCTGCCACCCCCCCTTACCCCGGAGAGAGAGAAAAAGCAAGTACCCTTTGACGAGAACCAAGAGTAACCCCTTTTAAACTGTTATAATACCCTCTTTCCTTTTAGCACAGTTTTTACTCACCCCTTTTATGGCTCTTAAAATCACCACCATCGATGGGTGTAAAAACAGACACGAGCACAGACAGTTTTATCCTTTTTAAAAAGGTTTAATTCAGATGTGTTTTTATTACATGAGTGTGGTCTACCCTTTTTAAGCTCTTACGGCAAATGGGAGGAGAAGTGGCAGCAGGGTCCTCCATTTTAATCAAGACCCCACAGGTGGTGGTGAAGGGGAGCACAGTGGTGGTTGGTGAACGTGCTCTTTTAGCCAACTGTACCTTTATGGGGAGGGATTTTGATATGCTAAAAGTTTATGGTTTTAATGAAAAACAATGACTGGTGTGCACTTTTAGAAGACCTGCAGTCCCACATGCTAGGGAGGGATCCTCTAGTTGTGGGTGGGGATTTTAACTGTGTTTTAAGTAGAGCAGACAGGAGAGGGGCGGGAGAGGATTTTAAGGTAGATAGGTCAAGTGTTTTATTGCAAGGGTTGTGCAGGGATTTTAAACTGACTGTTTTAAAACCCTGCATCAAGAGAGGAGGGCTTCACCTGGATCAGTGGTGACTGCACCCGAGCCTCTCGCATTGACTATCTGTTTACCCGTGACTGTCCCCACACTGATGCTAAAATAACCCCTGCTTTCTTCTCAGATCATGTAAAGCTGACGTGCACCCTTTCACTGACTTCAGGTGTGACTGTGGGAAGAGGGCCCTGGAAACTGAACTGCTCCCTTTTTAGAAGATGATAGAGTAGTTAGCCAGTACAGGAGCAGTTCAGCCAGTGGCAGACGCTACAGGACTTCTTTGACACACGAGGACAGTGGTGGGAAATGGTGACGGGTAAGAGACATAGGAAAGAAAAAAAGCGAAGAAAAAGATAGACACATGGTGGGACTGCAGAGGCGACTAGCACAACAAGGACTTGATTATAACGACAAAATTAAAGTAAAGAAAGAAATTGCATTTTTAGCAGAACAGAAGAGCAAGGGGGTTATTTTAAGAAGCAAAGAGGGGGAACTAGAAGAAGGGGAGAAGTGTAGGAGGTACTATTTTAAGAAAATAGTTACTAAGGTTAGGATAATGACGGGTTTAAAAAACAAAGATTGAGTTTTAAAAACAGACACAGAGGGAATCAAAGAGGTAGTCGAGGATTTTTATGGGGAACTGTTTGGATATAAAAAAGTATGTGAAGAAACTATGGGGGATGTTTTAACATATATTGACAGGACTATACAAAATACAGACGGCCTCATAAGACTAGACAATGATGGAACTTGACAAAGGACCACGACATTTTAAGAGGGGTAAATCACTGGGGGAGGACGGCCTCCCTTTGGAGTTTTATCTGACTTTCTGGGATGTTTTAGCCGACGACCTTCTGACTGTTTTTACGGACTTTGAATGACTCGTGAGTGGGAACCCTTCTACATAAGAAAAATGACAAGACGGACTTGAATAACTGGAGACCGATTACCCTTTTAAACTTTGATTGTAAACTTTTTACCACTCAGAATGGCTTCTGTTTTAGGGGAGGTGATCCACCTGGACCAAATCTGTGCCATCCCCGGAAGGAAGATCACGGACAGCCTGGTACTGATCAGAGATGCCATCTGTTAGGCGAGAGACATAAATATGTGTCTTGTAGTCCTAAATTTAGATTTTGAGAAAGTTTTTGATCAGGTCTCGCACCAGTACCTCTTCAAGGTACTGCAAAAAATAGGTTTCCCTGAAACGTTTCTAGCTTGGGTGGGATTGCTGTATAGGGACATTACCAGCGAAATCCTTGTAAATGGGCATTTGTCAAAAGCAGTGGGAGTACACTGCGGCGTCCGTCAGGGGTGTCTGTTATCTCCTCTTCTGTTTGTGGCCTGCCTCGAACCACTGGCACAGAAGGGACCAACGGATCAGTGGAGTGGGTATCCCGGGGAGTGGGGGGATGACTGCCAAGTGTGTGTTTTTATATGGATGATGTCAACATTTTATGCACCAACCTTTTATCTGTTGACAGGACCCTGGGCAGGACTGACTGATACGGATGAGCCTCTGGGGCGAGACTGAATAGAGACAAGATGGAGGCCCAAATTTTCACTGACTGTGAAGACAACAAACATAAGGGTACTGGGGGTAAAGTTTGACCAAGAGGGAAGAGGGAGCGGTAATTGGAATATAATTTTAGGGACAGTAAACATAGACTGGGCTTTTGGTGACCACGACAGCTGACATTTGAGGGCAAGGTTTTAATCATTAAGGCTGTGATTTTACCTGTGCTTTTACTAATCAGTTCTGTATTTATCCCACCACGAACAACGCTTTTAGCCCTGGACTGGATGGTATTTTACTTCCTGTGGGGAATCAAGTGGGAGAGTCTGAGGAGGGAGGTGGTGAAGAGGCCCAGGTTCAAGGGGGGGAAAGGCTTGCCTGACCTCTACTTGTTCCTGGGCAGCCGCTACACAGTGTTACACCTCACTCTTTCCACCTCCCTGGTCAACAACAAGACCCATGCCCTCACATGGTTTTGGCTGGAGTCCTACCTCAGGACCCTGAAGCTGATCCCAGTCAACCTGCGAGCCACAGTCTCTTTCCTGCTCCCCACACACAATGCCCAGCTCAAAGGTTTTAAGACATTTTAAACTGGAAAAAGAGCCAGTCACGGTTTTAACCAAACACCGCTCTCTTCTCCCTCTTGTGCAGGAATGGGAACCAGTGTGTCCAGTGTGTGGGCTTGCTATAGGTGAGCCCACAACAGTTTGGCGCAACGTGGCCCAACCGGCACCTGTCCTGGATGGTCGCCCACAAGATCCTCCCGGTCAGGGCCGTTATGCACTCCCAGGGCATGGCGAGGACATCACCGTGCCCCCGGCTAGTCTATGGCCAAGACGAGTCGGTGAGGCACTTGCTCTGGGAGTGCATAGCCGCCAGGGACTTGTGGAAGGAAGCAGGCCCCCTGATCTCTCCGTGTCTGCCAGCAGGGGAGGACCTAACACCTCAGCTCGTGCTGTATTGGGTGGGGTGAAGGCCTATTCCACCGAAGGCCTTCACCAAGGTCTGGCTCACCCTCACGTGGTGCCTAGGGCGCCGTGGTGCCTAGGGCGATGCGCCTAGGGAAGGGATCTCCTCTGGGCCCCGACGGATAGGACGGAAATTGATTCAGAGGAGCAGGAGAAGGCGAGTTAGATATGGACTCACCCCGTTCCCACACAAAGGCCCGAAGACAGCCTTTTAACAAAGTTACTTTTTAACATGTTTTCATGTCTTAAGATTCACCAAGAGTAAACATTTTTATGTGCACATTTTAAATGGCTTTTACAGTTTGGATATATATATTTTTCTGTCCTTGGTTGTTTTAAATAAACAACTTGTACTTTTAACAATTGTAAATGTAATATTCAATGCTGTTTTTAATGCATTTTCTGCCGTTTGTTTGTGTACAAATGATTATGAAAAAATATGAGCTGTTTTTAAAGGAAATTGTGTTAATAAAAATGTCACTTGTTGGGTTAGACACCCATGTAAGGATTAAGATATGTTAATTGATCACTGGCAGGACTGAGTTCCTAACGTAAGCTTTAACCCCATTGTGAAAGATTGTATATGTGATGAAGTACTGTATGTCTTTGAACACAAGACAGTTTCCATCACCAATGTAACTTCTTGAAAACTCTATCCACTGATGCTAGATACAAGTTATGTCCAAGAGATCTTTAATGATCTCATAAATGTAATCCCATTTTTTTATAACATGTTTACTATGTCTAACATAATCTCCTTGTAAGTACAAATACCCTTCTACAGAAATCAGACCCTAACGGGGGTAGCAGCATCATGCTGTGGGGGTGCTTTGCTGCACGAGGGAGGAATATTACGTGGATATATTGAAGCAACATCTCAAGACATCAGTCAGGAAGTTAAAGCTTGGTCGCAAATGGGTCTTCCAAATGGACAATGACCCCAAGCATACTTCCAAAGTTGTGGCAAAATGGCTTAAGGACAACAAAGTCAAGGTATTGGAGTGGCCATCACAAAGCCCTGACCTCAATCCTATAGAAAATGTGTGGGCAGAACTGAAAAAGCGTGTGCGAGCAAGGAGGCCTACAAACTTGACTCAGTTACTCCAGCTCTGTCAGGAGGAATGGGCCAAAATTCACACAACTTATTGTGGGAAGCTTGTGGAAGGCTACCCAAAACATTTGACCCAAGTTAAACAATTTAAAGGCAATGCTACCAAATATTAATTGAGTGTATGTAAACTTCTGACCCACTGGGAATGTGATTAAAGAAATAAAAGCTGAAATAAATAATTCTCTCTACTATTATTCTGACATTTCACCTTCTTAAAATAAAGTGGTGATCCTAACTGACCTAAAACAGGGAATTTTTACTAGGATTAAATGTCAGGAATTGTGAAAAACTGAGTTTAAATGTATTTGGCTAAGGTGTATGTAAACTTCTGACTTCAACTGTATGTAATCTAACTCAACACTTAACTACTACAAACTAATTTAAATTACAATAAATAAAAGTGAACTTACTCGTTTTCACTATCCAGTGACACCACAAGTGGGCATTTGATATGCGAACTCATCACATCTGCGCTTACTGCGCTACAGAAACACAGCTAACCAATCAGGGCACGCACACTGAATTAAAGGGCAACTACACTCCAAAATGTATGTTTCTTAGATTTTACCCAGATCTCAAAAGTCGTCAACTGATGTGGTTTAAGCATTGTTGTGAACACAGAAAATCTAATTTTGTTGTTTTCCGATTTAAAAAAGTTTGAAAAACTTGGGGGTAAACATACATTTTGGGGGGAAATCCAAAACCTGGAAAAACTAAACAGAGAAAACTGAACTAGGCAAAAAATATAAACATATTTTTAAAGTCCCTACTAATGTGGTCCTCTGTAGCTCAACTGGTAGAGCACGGCGCTTGTAACGCCAAGGTAGTGGGTTCGATCCCCGGGACCACCCATACACAAAAATGTATGCACGCATGACTGTAAGTCGCTTTGGATAAAAGCGTCTGCTAAATGGCATATTATTATTATTATTATAATGTCTTCTGCTGTACATGACTGCACTTTAGAATGTGTGTCAACCTGCTGCACAGCATTTTGGGGAAAGTTGAGGTCAGGTCCAATATTGGCTACGCACCCAAGAGGGAGTACATAGCCAATATTGGTTCTAGAAATGTTTTAGAGTAATATAATATATACAATTTAGCAGATGCTTCTATCCAAAGCAGTCATGCGTGCATACATTTTTACGTTTAGGTGGTCCCGGTAATCGAACCCACTATCCTGGCGTTGCAATGCGCTACCAAGATGCATGACAAGGTTATAAATGCTTTGTGAAGCCTCAATTTAATATGATTTATGAAGTCTTTATTAAGTACGGAAGTCCAGAGAGGACATTTTAATAAATAAATGAAATCCTCGTTATGCCAAGATCACAACTTATTTATCTCATGATCACTACATAACAAAAGTTGTTTTGACGAGATCATGAGATAATGAAAAGTACCACGTATCAACAATTCATTTGTTCAGATGCAGGATAATCACTTGCTTTGATCGCAATGCGGGGCATTTAAGCGCTGAATGATGCCTGACAGGCAGCACTGTCTCCATGGCTGTGTGCCGCCCCCAAGACCACAGTCCATCACATGCAAGGAACAAAGCAGCTAACTTGGCTAGTCTTGTGAGCTAGCTAGTTAGCTAGGTAGTCTTGTTTGCTATCTAGCAAGCGAACTAGCTAGCTTGTTATCTATGCTGATTGTTAGCTTGCATAACTCATATGTGTATAATTATAAGGGACACTTCATGTTTTGTGGATAACATTTACTTTTACAGTGGGTGAGCTCCATTCCTGACAGGCTTATCAGATTTAATTTCAGCCTCAGAGGCTGATAAGTCAGGATTCTGCCTTTCAGGCTGTTTCACAGGTAAAGCTCCTTGCAGGCAGATTAGCAGTCAGTGCATTATGTATATGATCAAGACTGGGTGTGCTCTATTCCTGGAAGTCTTCATCATATAGATAATGCACTGACTGCTAATCTGCCTGCATGGAGCTTTACCTGTGAAACAGCCTGAAAGGCCGAATCCTGAATCATCAGCCTCTGAGGCTGCTATTGAATCTGATCAAGCTCTGTGGGTGAAATTGAATCTGATCAGCCTGTCAGGAATGGAGCTCACCCACTCTGTACATTTATATATTATCCATAAACATTAAGTGTCCCTTACAATTATACACATATCAGTTATGCAAGTTAACAACCAGCATAGAAAACAAGCAAGCTATCTAGCGAGCTAACAAGACTACCTAGCTAACTAGCTAGCTCGCTCACAAGACTAGCCAAGATAGCTGCGTTGTTGCTTGCATGCGATTGGCTGTGGTCTTGGCAGTCACACACAGCCTGGGGAGACAATGTTGCCTGTCAGGCATCGTTCAGGGCTTAAATGCCCCACGAGGGCTTAGATACCCCACGAGGGCTTAGATGCCCCAAGAGCTCTTAGCTCAAGGTAAGGGACATTTAGCTTGCTAACATTATAACTTATACACTGATAATGAGCTCCAAACACAAATGAAAGCATGATAGCATGAAATGTACCATCCCTTAGTGTAGCAATCAATAAAACATATGCGTTGATCCACCGTGGGTTTTGCCACCTCAGCCATACTGGCAATCTATCATCAATACGTCCTCTCCTATTTATAGAGTTTATCTCGTGATCTCGACAAAACAACTTTGTTATGTTGTGATCTCGACATAACAAGGGAATAATTTCATCATAAAGCACAGGTTTATGTCATATTTGACATTGGTGGTTATGTCACAGAGTTATGCCACATTTATGAACCCTTTATAGAGCATTACATATGGTTATAGATTATTTGTGACAAATGTATGTAGTGTTTATGAAGGCTTTATGAAGGCCATTTAAAAAACAATTATATATTTATTGTACATTCTCTGATGTGATGTATGTTCTGAAATGCAGGCCATAGAAATTCAGTATTTGAAATTCAACATTGTATCTTGATTGTGTGTGTAGGAAAGGGAGGGGGTGGGATGGTAGAGAAGGCAGAAATATGTAAGCAAAATTGAAATTAGGATGACACTGAAAATAACCCAACAATTACATAAAAAATGACCCAGTTGTTGGGTCAACCCCCCAACCCAATGTGCTGTGTTTATGTCACAACCCAACACACTGGGTTGTTTTAACCCTGCGATATAGTCTGATTTATCCAGCAGTTGGGTCAAGCGCTTAACCCAAGGCGCTGGGTTAGAAGCACAACCCAAACCGGTTGAATGAACCCAATGCTATATTTGACCAATATTGGCCCAGCGTTGGGTTGTCGAAATTACCCATATTTGGTAAATTTTTTTAAATAATATGAATTGCCATATTAGGCATAACTCAATTTCTACCTTTTAAGATGCCAAAATATAAATTGTTTTCAGTAATTATTTTTTCAGTATCCTAATTTTGTTTTGTTTTCTGATTGTTTCAGTGCATGCATTCAACAAGCTTTGGACGAAGGACTTCCACAGTTCACTCAAAAAGGCAATAGTTCTGAACTAGATTTGATTTAGTTTTTGTTGTTTTAATTATTAAAATGTTGTTAATGATCTTTTAAACTTCCATGTGTTGGAACGCGGTAACAGCTTATTTTTATAACAACAACAACAAAAAACCACCCCAACCACCAATACGCACGGTCAGCAAGATGCGCAGTCAAATTATGAAAACATCAGTAGCCTAAATATCATTATAAGCACCAAGTGCATGATAAATAGTGAAAAACAGCACAAAAGCAATAATGGCATTATAATGAGTATAAGTGTTGATATGACAGCAGTCAATTATTGTCAGCTCGTGCTTACATGGTATGCGTCTTCATGCAATGGCATCAATTGGAGCATGTCCATGTCACATAAACAATGAAAGCTGGTGAGTGCATTGCTGGCTGATGTTGTTTTTTGCTTGAGCTGTAGGGGCTGCTCTCTCAGTCATTACATTTTGTGCTGATAATAGGCCCATAGCATTGTCACCTGCTTGTTCTATCCAAACGGTGCCGTCCCTTCCTGTCTCCTGTCTCACCGTTTCATTTGGTGGTGGTGAGGGCACCTGCTCAGTGCGCACCGTTCTGGCTATTTTGCGCTTAGGCCTCGGAGGTGTAGGTTCAGGCTAAGGCTCAGAATCAGAAGAATAATCATCAGAGTTGTCATGATTCATTTCTTTCCCTCAGATTTTGTAGCAACGCTAACGCAGCTTGTGCATCCATTCTTCTTGGTCTTCTTGCCATTGTAAATTACGCACACTCTCATTGTGTACTCCAAGTAGGCCAGAGTAGACTGATAAGACTGCTTGGATTCGGTGAACTGATATAGGATACACACCATTTTGAGATTATAATTACAATAGATCAATAAAATAGAATGGCCCGCAGCTGTTCTTCATTCACAATTGGTGATTACATAATAATACATAGTTCGGTTTCCCCTCGCTCATCAACTCACCCATTCTCCCGCTTTCTCCCCCATCATACTTTATACTTCATTTATTTCATCTGTTGTTAAATGTGTGAAATTAGTTTCGATATAGTTTAGGTTAAGTTTCGAGGCAATTATCGAGGTGAATATCAACTGGGCACGGCACCTTCAACTGTCGAGAGAAGGAGGGGAGCAGGCCCTACTGTCGGGAGAAGGAGAGGCAATGGGGAAAACCATTTAAAAAATGACATGCCCTCCTAAAACTGGTTATATCTCCAGTTCTGTTTGTGATATTTAGATTCTAACAACGACAGTGTGTTATATAGCCTTATTTAGGAGAAGTCAAGGACGGATGGGGGCATGACTTAAAAAATGGCAGAGTAATACTTTTTTTTAATGAGCAGTCCAAATGACTGCTTTAGCGGTTCTAGTGTTAAGGCCTCTAGAAGTGCAAGTGATATAAAACACAAAATATTCATTAATATGCTGTAATGCAGGGATCATCAACAACTTTTTCTTTACCGGAAGGTCAGGGCGCCGGAACATAATTACAAATAATTTGTAGACTGCAAATTGACCACAAGAAGCTCAAAAATATATAATATTTGACTAAAACATAATAATTTCAAACCTTGCTTACATTTGTATACAATCACATATCTCTCTATTGTGTGTGGCAATACTCTAGAACAGATTTCCTAAATTAAAATCACGTGGAGCTAATTTGCTGGTGTTTTTAGAGTATTTTATGTTCCCCCCACCCCTCCCCAAATCTGATGACACAATCTTAAGAATCGGTACATTTAGATTTTTACATCAACAAATAACCTTCAATTCATTACATTTTCATAAATCTGATGACACAATCTTAAGAATCCGTACATTTAGATTTTTACATCAACAAATAACCTTCAATTCATTACATTTTCATTTCTCTTATCAACTTCATGTGCACAACATCCAAAGACCTACTTCACTATACTGAGAGCGTGTCTGTTTCTAGAAGGACGTATTTGGGTGTTTTTTGAGCTTTTGTTCATGTCTTTTGCGTGCCCTGATACTGCACAACGAGGCTGGTGTGCTCACCACAAAGAATACTTAATAGTTGTCACCTAATGTTATAAGCTTTTTTTTTCTTATTTTTTTCCCAGAAATGTTCAGTGAAGGTACAGTGAGCTACTAGCAGCTAGTTGCATGTACATTACTGTGCATTTTACAATCTTATTGACATTAAGGTTGCCAGTTAAGCTGCCAGTATGTTACTGGCAGTTAGTTGCCAGTGAGTTAGTAGCAGTTACAGTCATTCTGATTCCCATATAAAATAGCCTTTTGAGTGACTAAAATATCACCCATAATATCTTTGGGGGATAGAAATGCTCAAAATCTTTGAAAAAGTAATTTTTCTCTCATGGCTAACTACCATGAAGTTTAAAAAGACAGGTTGAGTGGGCAGTGATATTATATTTATGAGCTTGCCTTGATTGACAGCTATTTGAAACGCCTATGTCAAAAAACTTGGATGCAGTGAGCAGTGTTGCAGTACAATCATCTCATGCACATTTGGTGATACACAAAGCAACTCAAACAACATTGAAATTGCATCAATTATGTCTTTTTTTTTTTTTACATCTCCCGTTTGGCATGTCTTGTGATGTGGTTCACAGCAGCTCTGACGGGTGTGTTGACATGACAACTGCGTCAGAGTTTTGAACGACCCTCCCCCCTTTTGCTCGATGCTGGCTGAAGACCGTAACAGTAATTTGTCATACTTTGGTCATCATACTTTGATCTGGTTTCATCCAAATATCAAATGTGACCTTTAAGTTACTGTGAATCTTACAAGAACTTACTGACAGCTGGTTATACACTGATAAAAAATATGAATGCAACATGTAAAGTGTTGGTCCCATGTTTCATGAGCTGAAATAAAATATCCCGGAAATGTTCCATACGCACAAAAAGCTTATTTTTCTCAAATGTTATGAACAAATGTGTTTACATCCCTGTTAGTGAGCATTTCTCCTTTGCCAAGATAATCCATCCACCTGACAAGTGTGGCATATCAAAAATCTGATTAAAAAGCATGATCATTACACAGGTGCACCTTGTGCTAGGGACAATAAAAGGCCCTAGCACAAGGTGCAGTTTTGTGCAGTTTTGTCACACAACACAATGCCACAGATGTCTCAAGTTTTGAGGGAGCGCGCAATTGGCATGCTGACTGCAGGAATGTCTACCAGAGCTGTTGTCAGAGAATGAAATGTTAATTTCTCTACCGTAAGCCACCTCCAACTTCGTCTTTTAGAATTTGGCAGTACGTCCAACCGGCCTCACAACCGCAGACCACATGTCACCACGCCAGCCCAGGACCTTCACAACCGGCTTCTTCACCTGCAGGATCGTCTGAGACCAGCCTTCGATGGCCACTGACACGCTGGAGATGTTTGATCTTCACGGATGAATCCCAATTTCAACTGTACCGGGCAGATGGCAGACGTGTGGGCGAGCGATTTGCTGATGTCAACGTTGTGAACAGAGTGCCCCATGGTGGCATTGGGGTTATGGTATGGGCAGGCATAAGCTACGGACAATGAACACAATAGAACTTTATCAATGGCAATTTGAATGCACAGAGATACCGTGACGAGATCCTGAAGCCCATTGTCGTACCATTCATCCGCCGCCATCACCTCATGTTTCAGCATGATCATGCACGACCCCATGTGGCAAGGATCTGTACCCAATTCCTGGAAGCTGAAAATGTCCCAGTTCTTACATGGCTTGCATACTCACCAGACATGTCACCCATTGAGCAGTTTGGGATGCTCTGGATTGATGTGTACGACAGCGTGTTCCAGTTCCCGCCAATATCCAGCAACTTCGCACAGCCATTGAAGAGGAGTGGGACAACATTCCACAGGCCACAATCAACAGCTTGATCAACTCTATGCGAAGGAGATGTGTCGCGCTGCATGAGGCAAATGGTACTATTTTAAAGGAAACACTTTGAAGTTTGTGGAAATGTGAAATTAATGTAGGAGAACATAACACAATAGATCTGGTAAAAGATAAAAAAAATACATTTTTTTATTTTATCATCTTTGAAATGAAAAGAAGAAAGGCCATATATTCAGATTGGAAGCTGGAGGTAATTTAGATGTTATCCACAAATTTAAATTAGGCCTAACTGAATGATCAGGATGAAGAGGTCGATTTAATTTAGAACAACAATAGTGTAATGATGAGTTTGTGTTATGCCTATTTATCAGCGTTGATGCTCATGTTAATAGTTTGATTGTGCGCCTTGCGGGTTGATACCGTTCTCTTTTTATGTTTTACTTTGTAAAAATCAGTTGTTATGGGACTGGTTTGTTTACTGTAACTCTATTACTAATCAAATGTATTGTAAGGGAACGAAAACATGCTATGTGTTGCAGTAGGCCTTTAGAATATTGCAAAACCTATCCTTGACTCTATCCTAGTTGATGAGCGAGAAACAAACGATGCCAGTCAGCCTGCACACCCGACCCATGAAAACTACACCTACTATATGCCTAAACTAATTTCACACATAATAAAAGTTAGCCTATAGACAAGATTAAATTAACAATAATATGATGTGATTATATTATCGTTTGTCAAATTGTACATGAAGAGATGGGCAAATCTTGTAATTGACAGATATAGGGAAAGGAGCATCACTTTATCAAATCCGCCTTCAGAGTCACATGCAGGTAAAACATTTTGATTTCTATAAAGTATCAGAAAGAGTATATTCTGCAGTTTCTATTACATTTACCTTTGTCAAATAACTCTTCAAAATTTCACTTTTTCCAAGAATATCCGTGCTGTCCATGCATTCAGCACATGACCACTCGCACGGCAGTATTGCTCTGGATACTAAGCAAAAACTAGCAACATAGTACATTTAAAATAAAATAATGCTATTTTGTTGTCAATGGATGAATGGGCGATAGAAACCAGATAGAAACTGATAATGGTGCATGTGACTTCAATGAACTGAATGATGAGGATGATGAGGAGGGTGAAGAGGGTGATTGGATTTGTTTTGATTTGAATGATGAGGGTGAAGAGGATGACTGAATTTAGAACAATAGTGTAATGATGATGAAGAATTGTGGGCTTTGAGGGTGCACGGTCTAATTCTTTTATTATGAAAGGCTGGAAATGGTAGACTATATAATCTCCCCTCAGAGTCAAATCAGACACTGAGTACAACATAGTTCACAATGGCAAGCCGAACCAAATGAATGGACGCACTGACAGCATTGCAAATGCTGCAGAATTTAGATGAGTTTCAGTCATATGGAGGATCGGATATTGAGCTTGAAATCGACGTTGCTGATGAAGAGTCTTGATCTGATTCTGATGTTGACTTCGAGCCTCCGCCTCTGATGCCTAAGTCTCGCCGCAGTAAAACCAGAACAGAGCCAACTGCTCTCCCTCTCCCCCAAGCACCACAGCTCCCACTCGGGGAAAAGAAGACACAATGTCAAGTCGGCAGGTGCACACCAAACAAGGCCCATGAAATCTGTGAGAAGTGCAACCAATGTATTTCTGGGGCTTGCTCACACAAGGCCCTGAAGCACTGTGCTGACCATGGACCCAAAGCATAAAGAGAAGATGAGATTGATTAATGCATAAAGACACTGGTATAAGGGCACAATACAGTGTCCGATACAATCAACAAATGACTGTTTTTATATTTAGTCATAAATATACAGTGTATTTCCACTAATATTTATTTATGCAGTTCATCCTTTACAATTCTTCATGAACTGGTGCTATTGTTTAAGAATAATGCAAATAATTTCACCTGCGCACCTGGCTGGTTATATTATTATTATATTTTTCATTTCTACTTTGTCAAAAGAAGCTGTAACTGGACTTTATTAATTACTATAACTCTATTACTAATCAAATCTACAAATAAAGTTGATCAAATGGATTACACTGTAATGTTTTAATTGTAAGGGAAAAGAAAATAGGCTATAGGCCTACGTTTTTTTCTAGTACTTTGTAGAATTATACAAAACACATCATTGACTCTATCTAAACAAATAACTATTGTTAGTTTTTTTATTGATATATTTCCACAAATATTTATTAAGACAATTGATCCTTCACAATAGTTTATGAACTATTCATGAAGGGTTGGTAGTTTTGTTTGCGCACCTTGCAGGTCAATATGTTTCTGAGGCATATGCTAAAGTGGACATTCTCAGCAGGTATTTATATGCTGAAAGGCCAGGTAGTTCTAGTGTTAATGTCACATGCTCTTACAAAGACCTGCCAGTTGCAACACTGACCATATTAAGAGGTACCCAACCTTTGACAACATAACCATCAACCACTTAAACTGGTACAACACTTCCACTGACGGTTGGTACAAATATACATATTATTAGATCCCCCACCTACATTTCAAATAGTAGTTTCGATTGTACCTTATATTCCAAATATTGGGTAGAAAAATATACCATTATACTACATTATCCTCACATGTACCCTAAAAGGAACCAACCAGTACCATGTGAGTTCCTATGTGTACTTCTGTAGGTGTACCTTTGACCTTTTTGCACCCCACGGAACAGCACTGTACCCTAACCATACCCCTAATTTTGAGAGTGTGGATATACTGTATGTTCTTGGTAATAAAGATGTACCTGGTGGCACTGCTGAAACATTAATGCACTTCCTCCCCAAAAGATTGAAAGTTCAAATCCCCAAAGCATTTATGCACACTTTACATCAGGTGTCCCTGACCACTGCTATTTTTACGTTGGTGTTGTAAAATAATCTGACAATTATTGACTTGATTCTGGACAACTTTTAGCAAATTGCAGAATTGTATTCTTGCCATTTAATCTGTGGCCAATCTCTGTCATGCCCACAGACCTGGTGGCATAGCAGGACATTCAGGTCATTAGCAACCAAGAGGAGTGCAACTCCAAGAAAACAATACCCAACAATTTTAAAAATATGTCGAAGCAATCACCAGAAACTAATTTGATTTTAAGTAAGCACCAGAAAATATGAAAATGATAAATCAATAGGAAAGTAATACTCAAAATACTTATTTATCAATAAACTAAGCATCAGATAATATAGCAATGATAAACAAAATAAAGGTTCAAATATGCACCAAGCCATTTAAAAATAAAGGAGTTAAAGGAAAGTGATGATATGGAAACATTTGCTTGCCTCCAACAGGCAGCCTGTGTGTAAGTGAGAGTGTGCAGTGCACTCCAGGACTGACTACCTCCTCCCAGAACAATCCCTTTCTCTTGACTACCCTCCCCTCTCTCTTTCCCTTCCTTCTGTCCTCTCTTGCGAACCATGCTAAACTCTCCTTCAATCTCTCTCCCTCAATCTCCCCTTCCCCATCATCTCGCCCAATTCTAAAGCAACTGGCCAATCGAAATGAGGCCAGTGCAAAGGGTGGGACCTCTGAATCTGGCTCGGACCATACAAATGTTCATGTGTTCAGGGTCTCCAGAGTTGTGTGTTGAGATCTGCTCAGGTCTGTTCACTGGACAGGTATGTTCGTCTAAAGACAATATAGAATTTCAGCTCAATAAGGGATCATTTTTATGTATAGCGTAGATTTCTTTTGTTAATAATTAATGAATTAATTAATCATTATCAATTAGTGCCAAGATTAGTTGCAGCATTTTTTTTGAATATAACTTCTTAAACCTATGTAAAAACTAAAACTTAATTGGGTGAAAAGACATCAGGCTGATATCTTTGTGACTTCATGGTCAGGTTGTTTACCCAGCAGGCCACATTTGGCAAGGGACGTCGTAATGAAATCATTTTCTGGTTGAAATCTGGTTCTCCGGTTGAAGTGAGGTCAGATAAGCAGATTAGATAAAGGTAACCAAGACAGATCCCCCCAAAACAGTTTAAAGATTTTGGAAGTTTAAAGATAAGATTTGAGGCAGCAAATCTCAGTGTTGAAGATTTTGGAGCTGCAGAGAGTGTGTGAAAGGGTGGACTGCCCCTCTCTCTAGGGACACACAAGTCCAGAGGTTCATAGACACTCAATGCCCACAACAACCCTTCACAGCGTTTGATCCAGGGTCATATTTATTAGAGCACATCGCAGCAAAATGTTTTGCAATGGAAAATGAAAAAGAGCAACAGAGTAGTCCCTCCTGTTTCAGTCAATTTTCTTCCGTTTGGTGCCTAATGAATACAACCCATGGGTACATCATTCCAACTACTCAAGGACCACCACAGTCCTGGTGGCTTTAGTTTTTCCCTGGAGATAAATATATTTTTACAGAAGAATGTGTTTGTTTCATATGATTGTGTTTTGCTTTTTATGTTTGTGTAATTTATGTGTATATAGGTATGAATAGCGTAATTGTTTATTGATGTGTTCATTCAGGGCTCATATGCAAAACAGATTGTGGTCTTAACATGACTCCCTGGCTAAATAAAAATCAGTTTACATCATTGATTGGCCATAGACTTCACTCTCCTTGTTACACAGGGGTTATCAAGTCTTTGGCTACGTTACATTAAAGGCTAGGATGAAAACTATGGTCACGTTTGAATACTCTTAAACATAATTCCTTCCTCCTTTTGTTGAATTAATCACCAATCTGACATGACGTGATGCGTTACTGCTGGGCTGTAACAAAAATGAGCATGCCATGTACAGTGAGGGAAAAAAGTATTTGATTCCCTGCTGATTTTGTACGTTTGCCCACTGATAAAGATATTATCCGTCTATAATTTTAATGGCAGGTTTATTTGAACAGTGAGAGACAGAATAACAACAACAAAATCCAGGAAAACGCATGTCAAAAATGTTATAAATTGATTTGCATTTTAATGAGGGAAATAAGTATTTGACCCCCTCTCAATCAGAAAGATTTCTGGCTCCCAGGTGTCTTTTATACAGGTAACGAGCTGAGATTAGGAGCACACTCTTAAAGGGAGTGCTCCTAATCTCAGTTTGTTACATGTATAAAAGACACCTGTCCACAGAAGCAATCAATCAATCAGATTCCAAACTCTCCACCATGGCCAAGACCAAAGAGCTCTGTAAGGATGTCAGGGACAAGATTGTAGACCTACACAAGATTGTAGACCTAGATTGTGGGCTACAAGACCATCGCCAAGCAGCTTGGTGAGAAGGTGACAACAGTTGGTGCGATTATTCGCAAATGGAAGAAACACAAAAGAACTGTCAATCTCCCTCAGCCTGGGGCTCCATGCAAGATCTCACCTCGTGGAGTTGCAATGATCATGAGAACAGTGAGGAATCAGCCCAGAACTACACGGGAGGATCTTGTCAATGATCTCAAGGCAGCTGGGACCATAGTCACCAAGAAAACAATTGGTAACACACTACGCCGTGAAGGACTGAAATCCTGCAGCGCCCGCAAGGTCCCCCTGCTCAAGAAAGCACATATACAGGCCCGTCTGAAGTTTGTCAATGAACATCTGAATGATTCAGAGGAGAACTGGGTGAAAGTGTTGTGGTCAGATGAGACCAAAATCGAGCTCTTTGGCATCAACTCAACTCGCCATGTTTGGAGGAGGAGAAATGCTGCCTATGACCCCAATAACACCATCCCCACTGTCAAACATGGAGGTGGAAACATTAAGCTTTGGGGGTGTTTTTCTGCTAAGGGGACAGGACAACTTCACCGCATCAAAGGGACGATGGACGGGGCCATGTACTGTCAAATCTTGGGTGAGAACCTCCTTCCCTCAGCCAGGGCATTGAAAATGGGTCGTGGATGGGTATTCCAGCATGACAATGACCAAAACACAAGGCCAAGGCAACAAAGGAGTGGCTCAAGAATAAGCACATTAAGGTCCTGGAGTGGCCTAGCCAGTCTCCAGACCTTAATCCCATAGAAAATCTGTAGAGGGAGCTGAAGGCTCGAGTTGCCAAACGTCAGCCTCGAAACCTTAACGACTTGGAGAAGATCTGCAAAAGGAGTGGGACAAAATCTCTCCTGAGATGTGTGCAAACCTGGTGTCCAACTATAAGAAAGGTCGTACCTCTGTGATTGCCAACAAGGGTTTTGCCACCAAGTACTAAGTCATGTTTTGTAGAGGGGTCAAAAACGTATTTCTCTCATTAAAATGCAAATCAATTTCTAACATTTTTGACATGTGTTTTTCTGGATTTTTTGTTGTTATTCTGTCTCTCACTGTTCAAATAAACCTACCATTAAAATTATAAACTGATCATGTCTTTGTCAGTGGGCAAACGTTCAAAATCAGCAGGGTATCAAATACTTTTTTCCCTCACTGTAGGTCCCGGGAGGAATGGATGGAGAAATCCAGCAACATAGAACTTGACTATGCACACTGTTCATTCAAAGCAATGAACAGCAACGACTGAATGACCAATGACTGAGAATTTCAAGTCATGGGACGGGAGGAGCAAGGGGATGAGGAAATGGTTCTTACCTCCAGAACCTTCCCTGTGATGAACTGATTACAGGCTTCACACTGGACCCCAAAGTGGATCTGGTAGTCTTTCTCGCAATAGGGGGTGCCGTCCCTGAGAGAAAAGAGGGGGGTTGGGGAATGAGAGAGTCAGGCAGACAGAGAGGGCAAGATCTGAAAATGTCTAGTCAATAAACACATAGATATTGGCTGTGTCCGAAATTTGTCTTGCCTACTACTTATTAAAATGACATACAGTGTACTAATCGTACTACATACTATTTAGAACATACTGTTTAGTAGGGCTGGGAATTGCCAGGGACCTCACGATACAATACGATACAGGTTATTTATAAAAACTAAAACACAGAAATACCTTATTTACATAAGTATTCAGACACTTTGCTATGAGACTCGAAATTGAGCTCAGGTGCATCCTGTTTCCATTGATCATCCTTGAGATGTTTCTACAACTTGATTGGAGTCCACCTGTGGTAAATTCAATTGATTGGACATGATTTGGAAAGGCATACCCCCTTCTATATAAGGTCCCAGAGTTGACAGTGCATGTCAGAGCAAAAACCAAGCCATGAGGTCGAAGGAATTGTCCCTAGAGCTTTGAGACAGGATTGTGTCGAGGCTCAGATCTGGGGAAGGGTACCAAAACATGTCTGCTGCATTGAAGATCCCCAATAACACAGTGGCCTCCATGATTCTTAAATTGAAGAAGTTTGGAACCACTGGCTGCCCGGCCAAACTGAGCAATCGGGGGAGTAGGACGTTGGTCAGGGAGTTACCAAGAACCCGATGGTCACTCTGACGGAGCTCCAGAGTTGCTCTATGGAGATGGGAGAACCTTCCAGAAAGACAACCATCTCTGCAGCACTCCACCAATCAGGCCTTTATGGTAGAGTAGCCAGATGGAAGCCACTCCTCAATAAAAGGCATATGACAGCCCGCATGGAGTTTGCCAAAATGCACCTAAAGGACTCTCATGAGAAACAAGATTATCTGGTCTGATGAAACCAAGATTGAACTCTTTGGCCTGAATGCCAAGCGTCATGTCTGGAGGAAACCTGGCACTATCCCTACGGTGAAGCATGGTGGTGGCAGCATCATGCTGTAGGGATGTTTTTCAGAGGCAGGGACTGGGAGACTAGTCAGGATCGAGGGAAAGATGAACGGAGCAAAGTACACAGAGATCCTTGATGAAAACCTGCTCCAGAGCGCTCAGGACCTCAGACTGGGGCGAAGGTTCACCTTCCAACAGGACAATGACCCTAAGCACACAGCCAAGACAACACAGGAGTGGCTTCGGGACAAGTCTCTGAATGTCCTTGAGTGGCCCAGCCAGAGCCCGGACTTGAACCCAATCGGACTTGAACCCGACCCAGAATACCTTACAAGCAAAAACAGACCGTATTACCTCCCAAGATAATTCTCTTCGGTTATAGTCACAGCAGTGTATATTCCCTCACAAGCCGATACCACGACGGCCCTCAAAGAACTACACTGGACTTTATGTAAACTGGAAAACACACATCCTGAGGCCGTATTTATTGTAGCTGGGGAGTTTAACAAAGCAACGCTACCGAAGTTCTACCAACACATTGACTGTAGTACTCGCTCTGGGAAAACATTGGACCACTGCTACTTTTCGAAATGCCTGCAAGGCCCTCCCCCGCCCTCCCTTCGGCAAATCTGATCACGACTCAATTTTTCTCCTCCTTTCCTATAGGCAGAAACTCAAACAGGAAGTACCCATGCTAAGGTCTATTCAATGCTGGTCTGACCAATCGGAATCCATGCTTCAAGATTGTTTTGATCACGCGGACTGGGATATGTTCCGGGTAGCCTCTGAGAACAACATCACGGATACGGTGACTGAGTTCATCAGGAAGTGTATAGGAGATGTTGTACCCACTGTGACTATTAAAACCTGCCCAAAACAGAAACCGTGGATAGATGGCAGCATGCGCGCAAAAATGAAAGCATGAACCTTCGCATTTAACCATGGCAAGGTGACTGGTACTATGGCCGAATACAAACAGTGTAGTTATTTCCTCCGTAAGGCAATCATAAAGACAAAACGTCAGTACAGAGACAAAGTGGAGTCGCAATTCAATGGCTCAGACACTAGACATATGTGTCAGGGTCTACAGACAATCATGGACTACAAAGGGAAAACCAGCCACGTCGCGGACACCAACGTCTTGCTTCCGGACAAGCTAAACACCTTCTTCGCCCGCTTTGAGGATAACACAGTGCCACCAACGCGACTCGCTACCAAGGACTGTGGGCTCTCCTTCTCCGTGGCCGACGTGAATAAGACATTTAAGCATGTTAGCACTCACAAGGCTGCCGGCCCAGACGACATCCCTAGCCGCATCCTCAGAGCATGCGCAGACCAGCTGGCTGGAGTGTTTATGGACATATTCAATGTCTCCCTATCCCAGTCTGCTGTCCTCACTTGCTTCAAGATGTCCACCATTGTTCCTGTACTCAAGAAAGCAAAGGTAACTGAAATAAATGACTATCGCCCTGTAGCACTCACTTCTGTCATCATGAATTGCTTTGAGACACCCTAGACCCACTTCAATTTGCTTACCGCCCCAATAGATCCACAGACGGTGCAATCACCATCGCCATCGCTCTGCACACTGACCTATCCCATCTGGACGAGAGGAGTACCTATGTAAGAATGCTGTTCATTGACTATAGCTCAGCATTCAACACCATAGTACCCTCCAAGCTCATCATTAAGCTTGGGGCCCTGGGTCTGAACCCTGCCCTGTGCAACTGGGTCCTGGACTTCTTCCTGACGGGCCGCCCCCAGGTGGTAAAGGTAGGAAACATCACCTCTACTTCGCTGATCCTCAACACAGGGGCCCCACAAGGGTGCGTGCTCAGCCCCCTCATGTACTCTCTGTTCACTCATGACTGTGTGGCAATGCACGCCTCCAACTCAATCATCAAGTTTGCAGACAACACAACATTAGTAGGCCTGATTACCAACAATGACGAGACAGCCTACAGGGAGCAGGTGAGGGCCCTGGGAGAGTGGTTTCAGGAAAATAACCTCTCACGCAACGTCAACAAAACAAAGGAGCTGATCGTGGACTTCAGGATACAGCAGAGGGAGCACGCCACTATCCACATCGACGGGACCGCAGTAGAGTAGGTGGAAAGCTTCAAGTTCCTCAGCATACACAATCTGAAATGGTCCACCCACACAGACAGTGTGGTGAAGAAGGCGCAACAGCGCCTCTTCAACCTCAGGAGGCTGAAGAAATTTGGCTTGGCACCTAAAACTCTCACAAACTTTTACAGATGCACAATTGAGAGCATCCTGTCGGGCTGTATCACTGCCTGGTACGGCAACTGCACCGCCCGCAACTGCAGGGCTCTCCAGAGGGTGGTGTGGTCTGCCCAACGCAACTACCTGCCCTCCAGGACACCTACAGCACCCGATATCACAGGAAAGCCAAAAAGATCATCAAGGACAACAACCACGAGCCAAGGCCTGTTCACCCCGCTATCATCCAGAAGGCGAGGTCAGTACAAAGCTGGGACCGAGAGACTGAAAAACAGCTTCTATCTCAAGGCCATCAGACTGTTAAATAGCCATCACTAGCCGGCTTCCACCCAGTTACGCAACCCTGCACCTTAGAGGAGGCTGCCCTATATACATAGACTTGGAATCACTGGCCACTTTAATAATGAAATAGTAGTCACTTTAATAATGTTTACATGTTTGCTTTACTCATCTCATATGTACAGTTGAAGTCGGAAGTTTACATAAACTTAGGTTGGAGTCATTAAAACTTGTTTTTCAACCACTCCACAAATTTCTTGTTAACAAACTATAGTTTTTGCAAGTCGGTTAGGACATTTACTTTGTGCATGACACAAGTAATATTTCCAACAATTGTTTGCAGACAGCTTATTTCACTTAAAAATCACTGTATCACAATTCCAGTGTGTCAGAAGTTTACATACACTAAGTTGACCGTGCCTTTAAACAGCTTGGAAAATTCCAGAAAATTATGTCATGGCTTTAGAAGCTTCTGATAGGCTAATTGACATAATTTGAGTCAATTGGAGGTGTACCTGTGGATGTATTTCAAGACCTACCTTCAAACTCAGTGCCTCTTTGCTTGACATCATGGGAAAATCAATAGAAATCAGCCAAGACCTCGGAAAAAAATGTGTAGACCTCCACAAGTCTGGTTCATCCTTGGGAGCAATTTCCAAATGCCTGAAGGTACCACGTTCATCTGTACAAACAATAGTACGCAAGAATAAACACCATGGGACCACGCAGCCGTCATACCGCTCAGGAAGGAGACACGTTCTGTTTCCTAGAGATTAACGTACTTTGGTGTGAAAAGTGCAAATCAATCCCAGAACAACAGCAAAGGACCTTGTGAAGATGCTGGAGGAAACAGGTACAGAAGTATGTCACGGTTCAGACAGACGACCAGAGGACCACAATTGCGTCACACCAGAAAGTTTATTAAAACTTAAGGGAAAAGGGAAGTAGGGAGTGAATGAAGGCTCCAGGGGTAACAGGGATCCCGTCCAATGTGCTGGGTCTGTGCCCCCCCCAGTGGCAGCGATGCGTCCTATGAAGCCGGTGGTGGGTGGTCCAGAAGTCCTGGGGGGGGGAGACACAGACACAACAGGGCGGAATGAAACAAGGCAGCAGTACAGTTCAAGGGAAATCCAAAATACGTAGTAGCAAGGCAGAAGGCTGGTCAGAGTTACCGGGATTGAAGAGTAGTCAGGAGTCGTTATGGCAGAAGCAGGTCTGGATCTCCTGGGGCAGAAGAGTATCCAAAAATCAGGCAGGTCCGGGGTCACAAAACCAGGGTGAGCCAGAAGCGCGAGCAAACAGGTTCCGGGTGTGAGCTTTGCAGACGATCTGACACCGGAGAGCTGAAAGACAGGGCCTTAAATACTGGGAGAGGTAGTGGGTAATGCAGCGCAGCTGGCAGAGTAATTAGAGCAGAGCAGAGCAGGGACAGGTGGAGCTAGTTAGGCTGAGTAGAGAGAGTGGTGAGCAGAGTGGAAGAAAATTAAGGTGGTAACCCGGTGGAGTGAGAGGCTCATGACAGAACCCCCCCCCCAAGGGACGGCCCCAGAAGTCCCAAGAGCAACACCACGCCGGGCGGGAGGAGGGGAGCCGGAGGAGGGCTAGAACTCCTCCGAACGGTCCGAGTGAACGTCCTCATCCTCGGAGGAAGCCGGAGGGCCGTGGTCGGGAGATGGGACAGGTCCCGAGACAGGATCAGGCACAGGACAGGAAGCCGAGCGGGCAGGACGGTTAGGGACCCCTCTGGGGCGGCCCCTACGGATTGCAGGTTGATCAGGATGCCGTTGGTGGAAAGCGGTGATGAGAGTCCTATCCACAATCCGACTAGCTGGCACCCAGGTCCTTTCCTCAGGTCCATAGCCCTCCCAGTCAATGAGGTACTGGAGACCCCTACCCCTCCGTCTGGACCGAAGCAGGCGGCGGACGGTGTAAACCAGACCACCATCGACGAGCCGTGGAGGAGGAGGACAAGGCGCAGCAGGGACCAGCGGACTCTCATGGATGGGCTTAATCTTAGACACATGGAAAGTGGGGTGCACCCTCAGGGAATTAGGCAGTTGGAGCCGGACAGCAGTTGGGCTAATCACTCTTATGATAGGGAATGGGCCAATGAACCGAGGTGCCAGCTTCTGCGACTCCACCCTGAGTGGCAGGTTCTTCGATGACAACCACACCCTTTGACCAACATGGTAGGTGGGAGCAGGAATTCTCCGACGGTTGGCCCCGGTAGTGTAGCTGGCAACGGATCTGAGGAGTGTGGCTCGGGCTTGTGACCAGGTGCGGCGACATCGACGGGCAAAAGCAAGTGCAGATGGGCAAGTAACCTCCTCTTCCTGGCTGGCAAATAGAGGAGGCTGGTATCCATAAACACATTGGAAAGGGGACATACCGATGGCAGAGCAGGTCAGAGAATTGTGTGCGTACTCCACCCATGTCAATTGCTGCGACCAGGAGTGGGGGTTGCGTGAAGTCATGCATCGCAGTGCCTTCTCGAGCTCCTGATTAGCCCGCTCTGACTGCCCATTGGATTGGGGATGGAATCCGGAAGTCAGACTGACTGTGGCTCCCAGCAGGTGACAGAACTCCTTCCAAAAAGCGGAGGAGAATTGTGGACCACGGTCAGAAACTACATCCTTTGGCAGTCCGTGGATCCGAAAGACGTGTTCCAGGACCACCTGGGCGGTCTCCTTGGCGGTTGGGAGCTTGGGGAGGGGAATGAAGTGTGCCATCTTGCTGAAACGGTCAACTATGGTGAGAATGACGGTCATGCCACTTGAAGGGGGCAGCCCCGTGACAAAGTCAAGGGCGATGTGAGACCAGGGACGTCTGGGCACAGGCAGGGGCTGCAGCAATCCGGCTGGGGGCTGGCAGGACGACTTGTGTTGGTTGCAGATGGGGCAGGCTTGGACGAATTCCCGTACATCCTTTCTCAGAGAGGGCCACCAGAACCTCTGGGCGAGCAGGTTGTAAGTGCGGGTGGAGCCAGGGTGACAAGCTAGGCGGGAGTCATGTCCCCACTGAACGACCTGGGACCTCAGGTCTTCGGGGACAAAAAGGCGGTCAGCTGGGCAAGTGCTGGGACCTGGCTGGTTACGGAGAGCCTCCAGCACCTGTTCCTCAACAGCCCAGGTCAGAGCTGCAACGATGCAGGGACTTGGCAGAATCGACACAGGGTCCTTGGAGGGGGTGTCATCCTTCTGGAATTGACGGGAGAGGGCGTCTGGCTTGGTGTTGCGTGATCCAGGCCGGTATGACAGAGTGAAATTAAACCTGGTGAAGAACAGGGCCCAGCGGGACTGCCTGGAGTTCAACCGTTTGGCCGTGCGGATGTACTCCAAGTTCTTATGATCGGTCCAAACGAGAAATGGAATGGTGGACCCCTCCAGCCAGTGACGCCACTCCTCCAAGGCAAGCTTCACAGCCAGCAGCTCACGGTTCCCTATGTCATAATTGCACTCAGAGGGGGACAACCGACGTGAGAAAAAGGCACAGGGATGGAGCTTCCTATCCTCCGCAGCCCACTGAGAAATCACAGCACCAACTCCCACATCCGAGGCGTCCACCTCCACAATGAATTGCCGGTCCACATCAGGCATCTGGAGGATGGGAGCGGAGGTGAACCTCACCTTGAGGGTACTGAAGGCTTTGTCGGCTGCTGGGGTCCAGGTGAAGGGTTGCTTGGTGCTGGTTAGAGCAGTGAGAGGGGCAGCAACGGTACTGTAGTTCCGGATAAACTTTCTGTAGAAGTTAGCAAACCCCAGAAACTGTTGCAGCTTCTTTCTGTTCTCCGGAACTGGCCATGAAGTGACTGCTGATACTTTGGCAGGATCCATTTGGATACTTCCCTCTGCCACTATGTACCCCAGGAAGGCCACTGTCTTGACGTGAAACTCACATTTCTCTGCCTTGGCGTAGAGGGAATTCTCCAGAAGACGATGAAGGACTTGCTGGACATGGCGGGTGTGTTCAGACAGGTTTCTGGAGTAGATTAAGATGTCATCCAGGTAAACGAAGACAAACTTGTTTAACATGTCCCGCAGTACATCATTCACTAGAGCCTGGAACACAGCAGGAGCATTGGTGAGGCCAAAAGGCATAACCAGATACTCGTAGTGGCCTGTTGGTGTATTGAATGCGGTTTTCCATTCATCTCCCTCCCGGATCCGCACTAGGTGGTAAGCGTTTCTGAGATCCAACTTGGTAAAAACAGTGGCTCCCTGGAGCAACTCAAAAGCAGAGGTGAGCAGAGGCAGAGGGTAACGGTTTTTCACTGTGATGTCGTTGAGTCCCCTGTAGTCGATGCAGGGGCGAAGAGATCCGTCCTTCTTCCCCACAAAGAAGAAGCCAGCACCAGCAGGAGATGAAGATGAACGGATTAATCCTGCGGACAGAGAGCCATTGATGTAGTCCTCCATGGACTTTCTTTCAGGAGCAGACAACGAATAAAGACGACCCTTTGGAGGGGCTGTTCCAGGGAGGAGGTCGATGGCACAGTCGTACGGTCGGTGAGGGGGCAGAGATGTGGCTCTTGCTTTGTTAAACACCTCTCTGAGACCATGGTAGCATTCTGGGACATTGGAGAGGTCAGGAGCGGAGTTAGTAGGTACTGGCCGAGGGGGTAGTGCGGCAGCAAGCAGGCAGGTTCGGTGGCAGTCCTCTCCCCACTCCCTGATCACCCCGGTCACCCAGTCGAGCTGAGGGTTGTGCCGGCGGAGCCATGGGTAACCCAGGATGAGGGGTTGGCCTGGAGAGGGGAGCAGGTGAAACTGGATAGTTTCTTGATGGTTTCCGGACAGACCCATCGAGACCGGGGCCGTGACATGAGTGACCGATCCGAGTAAGTGTCCGTCCAGTGCCCGGGCAGGAATAGGAGGTGTCAAACGGAGGTTCTCCAGTCCCAGTTGGCGTGCCAGCTTGATGTCCATTATGTTGGCTTCGGCGCCAGAATCCACCAGAGCAGCCAGGGTGTGAGTTGAGTCAGAGAGGCGGAGGTGAACTTGCAGCAGGGGTTTGCGGTCGGAGGACTGGATGGTCATTGAACTCAACCGGACTCCCCCTATGCCCGGTGAGCTTCGGCCCTTTAAAGGGCAGGTTACCACACGATGTCCATCACCTCCACAATAGAGGCAGAGGTTTGAGGTGAAGCGGCGCTGGCGCTCTGCAGGAGTGAGAGAGGCTCGCCCAATCTCCATAGGCTCAGACTGATCAAGCTGACCTGGGTGAGTGGCAGTAGATGACAGGAGCCCAGTCGGATCTCTCCGAATGCCGGTAGTAGGTGGACCTTGGCGCCCCCTCTCACGACGACGGGTCTGTATCCTTCTGTCGATCCTGACAGTCAGTGCGATGGCTTCATCAAGAGTGGAAGGCAGTTCATGGGAGACCAACTCGTCCTTGATATAGTCAGCCAAACTATGGAAGAACGCGTCCACCAACGATGGTGTGTTCCAAGAACTTCGTCTAGCCAGGGTTCGGAAGTCGATGGAATGGTCTGCGACTGTACGTCTGCCTTGTCGAATACTGAACAGTTCACGAGACGCCTCTGCGGTTGGTGAATCCAGGTCAAACACCTTCAGCATCTCCTCAGCAAACAGGTCGAAGGTTGCACATGCGGGGGTTTGACGTTCGAACTCTGCTGTTCCCCAGAGTCGAGCTCGGCCCGTCAGGTGAGTGATGGCATACCCAACTTTAGCCCCCTCCGTGGCGAAGGTCCTTGGCTGCAAGGAGAACTGAAGTCGGCAGCTAGTCAGGAACGGCCGGACCTGGGTTGAGTCGCCGTTGAACCGCTCGGGGTTTCCAATCTTGGGTTCCGGAGCAGCGGCTGCAATGACCGGGGCAGGTAACTCGGGGGCAGGGCTGGTGGGCAGACTGGCTGGGGTAAGGTTGGTGAGGAGTTGAATGATCATGGCGAGTTGTTGTTGCTGCTGCTGGAACTGCTGCTCATGCTCATCGGTTTCCATGTCGGGGAAAGTGTGCGCTGAGTCCATAATGGTCAGATCGTACTGTCACGGTTCAGACAGACGACCAGAGGACCACAATTGCGTCACACCAGAAAGTTTATTAAAACTTAAGGGAAAAGGGAAGTAGGGAGTGAATGAAGGCTCCAGGGGTAACAGGGATCCCGTCCAATGTGCTGGGTCTGTGCCCCCCCCAGTGGCAGCGATGCGTCCTATGAAGCCGGTGGTGGGTGGTCCAGAAGTCCTGGGGGGGGGAGACACAGACACAACAGGGCGGAATGAAACAAGGCAGCAGTACAGTTCAAGGGAAATCCAAAATACGTAGTAGCAAGGCAGAAGGCTGGTCAGAGTTACCGGGATTGAAGAGTAGTCAGGAGTCGTTATGGCAGAAGCAGGTCTGGATCTCCTGGGGCAGAAGAGTATCCAAAAATCAGGCAGGTCCGGGGTCACAAAACCAGGGTGAGCCAGAAGTGCGAGCAAACAGGTTCCGGGTGTGAGCTTTGCAGACGATCTGACACCGGAGAGCTGAAAGACAGGGCCTTAAATACTGGGAGAGGTAGTGGGTAATGCAGCGCAGCTGGCAGAGTAATTAGAGCAGAGCAGAGCAGGGACAGGTGGAGCTAGTTAGGCTGAGTAGAGAGAGTGGTGAGCAGAGTGGAAGAAAATTAAGGTGGTAACCCGGTGGAGTGAGAGGCTCATGACAAAGTATCTATATCCACAGTAAAACGAGTCCTATATCGACATAACCTGAAAGGCTGCTCAGCAAGGAAGAAGCCACTGCTCCAAAACCGCCATTAAAAAGCCAGACTACGGTTTGAAACTGGACATAGGGACAAAGATCGTACTTTTTGGAGAAATGTCCTCTGGTCTGATGAAACAAAAATAGAACTGTTTGGCCATAATGACCATCGTTATGTTTGGAGGAAAAAGGGGGATGCTTGCAAGCCAAAGAACACCATCCCAACCGTGAAGCACGGGGGTGGCAGCATCATGCTGTGGGGGTGCTTTGCTGCAGGAGGGACTGGTGCACTTCACAAAATAGATGGCATCATGAGGAAGGAAAATTGTGTGGACATATTGAAGCAACATCTCAAGACATCAGTCAGGAAGTTAAAGCTTGGTCGCAAATGGGTCTTTCAAATGGACAATGACCCCAAGCATACTTCCAAAGTTGTGTCAAAATGGCTTAAGGACAACAAATTCAAGGTATTGGAGTGGCTATCACAAAGCCCTGACCTCAATCCTATAGAAAATGTGGGGGCAGAACTGAAAAAGCGTGTGCGAGCAAGGAGGCCTATAAACCTGACTCAGTTACACCAGCTCTGTCAGGAGGAATGGGCCAAAATTCACCCAACTTATTGTGGGAAGCTTGTGGAAGGCTACACGAAACGTTTGACCCAAGTTAAACAATTTAAAGGCAATGTTACCAAATACTAATTGAGTGTAAACTTCTGTCCCACTGGGAATGTGATGAAAGAAATAAAAGCTGAAATAAATAATTCTCTCTACTATTATTCTGAAATGTCACATTCTTAAAATAAAGTGGTGATCCTAACTGACCTTAAACAGGGCATTTTTACTTGGATTGAATGTCAGGAATTGTGAAAAACTGAGTTTAAATGTTTTTGGCTAACTTCAACTGTATATACTGTATTCTATTCTACTGTATTTTAGTCTATGCCACTCCTAATATTTATATATTTCTTAATTCCATTATTTTACTTTGAGATGTGTGTGTATTGTTGTGAATTGTTAGATACTACTGCACTGTTGGAGCTAGAAACACAAGCATTTCGCTACACCCGCAATAACATCTGCTAAATATGTGTATGTGACCAATACAATTTGATTTGATTTGATTTGACATCTCTGGAGACACTTAAAAAGAGCTGTCAGAGCTTGAGAGGATCTGCAGAGAACAATGAGAGAAACTCCCCAAATACCAAATACAGGTGTGCCAAGCTTGTAGCATCATACCCAAGAAGACTTGAGGTTGTAATCGCTGCCAAAGGTGCTTCAACAAAGTACAGAGTAAAGGGTCTGAATACTTATATAAATGTATTATTTCAGTTTTTTATTTTTAAGAAATTTGCAAGAATTTCTATAACTCTGTTTTTGCTTTGCCATTATGGGGTATTGTGTGTAGATTGATGAGGGAAAAAAAACAATTTAATCAATTTTAGAATAAGGCTGTAACGTAACAAAATGTGGGAAAAGTCAAGGGGTCTGAATACTTTCCGAATGCACTGTAGCTGAAGACCGTGTGCCTCTAGCCAAAATTATGTAAAGGTTAAGGCCAATATTACCGGAGCTATGTTTTTTTTTTCTGCCGCGGATTTGTGCGCATGCCACCTGATGTTTTAAACTACTCGCAAACCGCTCTTTCTTGGTTTGATAACAAACAACATTGTTTAACTAGCTAGTCATGTCACCTAGCTAGCTAGTTAGCAACCTGATCACTTTACCACTGACTAGGCTATGCACAAATTTAGATGGCACAGGAAGAACTCAAAAGAAATAGGCTTCTCAAAGAGATGCTTCAAAGGTAAGCTGCATATGCAAGAGTGGTGTATGTGTGTGAGAGAGGATGTGTGTCAGAGCGGAAGTGAGAGAGAGAGGTGTGGGACAGAGGGAGAGTGTGTAGGCCTGTGTGTGTAAAGTTATCTGAACAGTACAGATGGTTACTGTGTTTTCATACCATTGTTGGACAAGTTTAGGTTACACTTCATTTGGATATTCCATATGTAGAGGCTCTACAGACTATCTACAGACTATCAGTAACATTTCAACTAACTATCTACTAACCCTAGCTTTAACCCTAACCCTTATCCTAACCCTAAACTTCTTACCCTAACCCTAGCCCTAACCCGTATTCTAAACCTAGCCCTATCCGTAACCTTAGCAACAGTTGCTCATCCATCTGTAGAAAATCCGAAGTATCCAAAAAAAGTGTGACCCAAGTTTAAAAGCTCTTTGTATCCATAGAGCCAGTTATTTTTTCCTGTAGTCACACTCATTTAGAATGCTTGAAGCTTTGAGTCTGTGTGCTGTGTGCAAGTGTTAAACTTCAACAACATTGATAAGAGTAGGCCTACTTAAACATTGGGAGAATTAATAGCTGTGTGTTACAGTGTCTTTTGTGTTGTTTATCGTGAAAAGGCTATTAAAACATTCTGGTGTAGATCATTTTGTGTTTCCGTCCCTTACTATCAAAGCATAGTATGCCTGTTACTTAATGCCCTGCTTTAAAGTGTAAGCCGTTGGTGGTGGTGGTGGGGGGTCTACTAAGCTAACATATGGAATTGTTTTAAGATGGTCATACCATGGATCATTTAGCTATTTCATTTTTAATTTTAGGACCCCTTTAGGTATAAAATAAATATATACAATCATTATTTGATTATTTCATGGTCTGACAAACACTGCTGTAGCTCGTCCACCATCCACCGCAGATAAGGAAGGCCGACATAAGCGGATGAGGTGGATTGAGACGCAGCCCATGCAAAACAGATATCTCTAGTTTAAACTGACGGATTTTGATGGGTATTTTTTAAATGATGTTACTTAGATTAGAGTGCGTCAATAGACTCTTCAGGATTAATGGAAAAATCTTTCTTTAGGGCCAAATTTGAGCAAATTCTAAAATTGCGATTAATCGCGAATAACTAATGACATTAAACCCCTAAGGTCGAATATCGCCCCCGTGGAAATCAAATTAGCATAATAAAAACATCTCCATAAAAATCTGTCCGTTTAAGCTAGAGATATCTGCATTGGATATCTGCCTATGTTGCACTTCTGCATCTCTGGTGAAAGGTGACAAAGGTAGAGCGGTGTTTGTCAGACCATGAGATATCCCGAAAATCGGGAGATTTTGTTGTAGGCAGAATACATCGGAGTAGGATTCTATTGCACTGACAGGCATGACTCAGGCCCCTACTCTACACAGACGGGTAACCAATCAGAGCTGCAGTAGGCCTATATGCAAATAGACCATTGCCATATATGGATCTGTGCCATTCCCAGTTTTTTACAGCATGAGTGGTCGTGAGTAAATGCGCTTGTTTTGAGAGCTAAATGTAGCGACGTGTGTACATTTGTACATTTATTCATATAATTTGCTAGTTAGTGAGTTATTAGCCCAGTTATAGATCATTTGTAGTCAGCAATGGGTGAGTGATTGCTTCCTACAAGAGCACAAAACCTGTGAATTTCTAGACATCAAAGCGGGTCAGGTAAAGAGCTTTTTTTTTATATCTTGAAGGGGCAGTGTTGTATTTTGAGACAGGCTTGAATAAGCGAAGTAACCAATAGGCAGAGGGTAGCATAATTTGTCTGATTCTCTGTAATAATGGTATGAGAATAATTATGTATTTTATTTTGCAAAGTGGTTTCTTGCATTAAACAACACAACAACATTTTCAGTCACCTTGTCTGAAGGACAAGTGGATAAACAGCTTAATACCAAGCCCTGCATGTTTTTTTGAAAAGTCTCATGGAATGTAAGCCTACATTGAACACCACACATTGGCTGAATGATAGAACAGCTATTTCCATGTTAAAATGTTAAGGAATGCATTTTCTCCATTGTTTTCAAATCAAATCAAATCAAATGTATTGGTCACATACACATGGTTAGCAGATGTTATTGCGAGGGTAGCGAAATTCTTGTGCTTCTAGTTTTTGATGGTATGCCACTCTGGTAGGTCTACATTATGATCAAATAGCCACTGTAGCCTACAAGACCACTGTTAAAAACGAACTTAAAGCGGGAACAGCCTCAGCGTTCACAGTAAATGTGCCGGAGGTTGTATTTCTGCTCAGCAGACCTGAAATTTGCTCAGTGATGAAACAACTTAGAGGGAACATTGGTCCCCAGAAATTCTGGTGGAAAAAATGGGGTCCACGCTGTAAAAGTTTTAATATCACTGGCCTAAAGTGTAGCCTGTTTGCCAGATAGACATTGGAGAAAATGGATAAGACACACTAATATCAACACAAATCACAGCACAGGGGTTAACCAACCAGTGGCGTCCCGTCATTCAGGGCAGGTGGGGCCTGTTTTGCATGTTATTTTGGCATTAATACGTGTCACATATCAGTTTGCAAAGAATGTAAAAATATATACACTGCTCAAAAAAATAAAGGGAACACTTAAACAACACAATGTAACTCCAAGTCAATCACACTTCTGTGAAATTGTCCACTTAGGAAGCAACACTGATTGACAATAAATGTCACATGCTGTTGTGCAAATGGAATAGACAACAGGTGGAAATTATAGGCAATTAGAAAAACACCCCCAATAAAGGAGTGGTTCTGCAGGTGGTGACCACAGACCACTTCTCAGTTCCTATGCTTCCTGGCTGATGTTTTGGTCACTTTTGAATGCTGGCGGTGCTTTCACTCTAGTGGTAGCATGAGACGGAGTCTACAACCCACACAAGTGGCTCAGGTAGTGCAGCTCATCCAGGATGGTACATCAATGCGAACTGTGGCAAGAAGGTTTGCTGTGTCTGTCAGCGTAGTGTCCAGAGCATGGAGGCGCTACCAGGAGACAGGCCAGTACATCAGGAGACGTGGAGGAGGCCGTAGGAGGGCAACAACCCAGCAGCAGGACCGCTACCTCCGCCTTTGTGCAAGGAGGAGCAGGAGGAGCACTGCCAGAGCCCTGCAAAATGACCTCCAGCAGGCCACAAATGTGCATGTGTCTGCTCAAACGGTCAGAAACAGACTCCATGAGGGTGGATTGAGGGACCGACGTCTACAGGTGGGGGTTGTGCTTACAGCCCAACACTGTGCAGGACATTTGGCATTTGCCAGAGAACACCAAGATTGGCAAATTCGCCACTGGCGCCCTGTGCTCTTCACAGATGAAAGCAGGTTAACACTGAGCACATGTGACAGACGTGACAGAGTCTGGAGACGCCATGGAGAACGTTCTGCTGCCTGCAACATCCTCCAGCATGACCGGTTTGGCGGTGGGTCAGTCATGGTGTGGGGTGGTATTTTTTGGGTGGCCACACAGCCCTCCATGTGCTCGCCAGAGGTAGCCTGACTTCCATTAGGTACCGAGATGAGATCCTCAGACCCCTTGTGAGACCATATGCTGGTGCGGTTGGCCCTGGGTTCCTCCTAATGCAAGACAATGCTAGACCTCATGTGGCTGGAGTGTGTCAGCAGTTCCTGCAAGAGGAAGGCATTGATGCTATGGACTGGCCCGCCCGTTCCCCAGACCTGAATTCAATTGAGCACATCTGGGACATCATGTCTCGCTCCATCCACCAACGCCACATTGCACCACAGACTGTCCAGGAGTTGGCGGATGCTTTAGTCCAGGTCTGGGAGGAGATCCCTCAGGAAACCATCCGCCACCTCATCAGGAGCATGCCCAGGCGTTGTAGGGAGGTCATACAGGCATGTGGAGGCCACACACACTACTGAGCCTCATTTTGACTTGTTTTAAGGACATTACATCAAAGTTGGATCAGCCTGTAGTGTGGTTTTCCACTTTAATTTTGAGGGTGACTCCAAATCCAGACCTCCATGGGTTGATAAATTTGATTTCGATTGATAATTTTTGTGTGATTTTGTTGTCAGCACATTCAACTATATAAAGAAAAAAGTATTTAATAAGATTATTTCATTCATTCAGATCTAGGATGTGTTATTTTAGTGTTCCCTTAATTTTTTTGAGCAGTGTATATTTGAGATAATACAGCCGCTACAAACATGGTCTCTTTTTTGCTTTCTTGAGTAAAGCAGCTCCAAAATGTAGGTGTTTCAGCCTAGCTCAGTGCTTTCTGTGGTGGGGCAGCCTGCGGAAAATACGGAGCATAGGGGTTGGTGATGTTCTCTACTTGCACCGTGATTGGCTCAGTGTTCTGTTACTCATGGGGACACTACGTCGCCGCAAAATCTACGGGTAGAGCTAAAATATTAAAACCCCTTTGGTGCTGCCATAGAGTTACATTAGAAGTGTCCATCCAAGAAGGCTCAAGGTCATTGGTCACAGATAAAATGACATCAAATCACGTTATATCTACTTTAGCTTTAATTGGACTGATCATGTCAACATTATACGTTCTATATCTTAGCAAGCAAGCTAGCAGTCATCATTATGAATCATATCGACAATCTACTGGCAAACCTTTTCAATCCTTATCATATGAAGAGAGAAATTATGAAGAGGAATTATAGATTAAATGTATCGGTGCTCATCGGCCATTGGACATAAACATTACACAAGCAGTTGGAAATCGCAAATTCAACAGTGGCTAACTGCAAGCCTTGCAAAGCAATCACTAGCCTTCTATTCAGTGGAGTGGGTGTGTGGTCCAAGTCTGGGTTCAAGGGTCTCTTTTCCAAGTGTAAAAGGATAAACATTCAACATTGGCCATGCTGTCAATCCAGCATGACTTCTGCCGCTTTCAAAACAACTGGAAACTCGGAACTGGGAAATCCCAGACTTCAGTGAGGTCAAGACAACTGGGAACTCGGACAAAAATGAGCTCCGACTGGAAAATACGTTTTGAACACCCAACCAACTCGGAATTCCAAATCGGGAACTCAGGCCTCTTTCTAGAGCTGACATCATGATTCAACCTTGTTTTTGTCAGAGTTTCCAGTTGTCTTGAAAGCACCATAAATCCAGAGAATGCCAGACTTTGATGACAAAGTTTGATGACAAAATTTGCCCATGAAGGAAGAAGACTAGAGTGAGGGCGAGTAACGGTACCATGGAAAGCCCCGCTGTCTGTAGTCATTTATTGAAGAAGTGTCTGTGTGGCCTGCAGCCACAGGTAATAGCACAAGGTGTTATTGAGCACGACATGTTATTTTATATGTATAGGAAGTAGCGGCAAGAGAACCGTTGAAGATACATATGGTGCATAGGATGTAACGACAAGAGAATCGTTGAAGATGCACAGAGAGAGTAATAAGGGAGATTACTGAGTGTGTTTGGGAATAGTACTAAGTGAATGTGGATTTGAGAGTTGTTTGAGTGTGGAAAGGAGGATTGAAATTTGGATAAAAAGTATTAAGAGAAAAGTATAATGGGTTACTAGAGATTTGATGAAGTAACAATGGTAAAAATAATAATAATATACAACTTGTATACTCACACGTAGACGTATGTAAGTGGTTTAAAAAGTATTAAGAGAAATGAATAGTATAATTGGTTACTAGATTTGATAAAGTAACAATGCATTAATGTATAATGGGTTACTAGAGTTTAACTTGCTAGGAAGAGACTTATTATGGACAGAGCACGCCATCTACAGGGGACTGCTAGACAATGCCAGCCCAGTTTTAATACATGTTTTGATCCCAGAAAGTTTATCTCTTCCCTTCTGAATTGGCCAATGTGTTCTATAGATTTTGCGCATTACATGGTAATCTTCAAATAATAGACATTTAATAAGTGTGAAGCAGAAAGTGAATATCCAACAGAAATGTGTAATAAATATTAAGAGTAATATTGTTAGGGTAGAATAAAATGAAAACAATGCCTTCCAATTTGGAGAAAGTTATGTTTGTTTTGTTTTTAAACCTTGCAATAGGGGTAAAAGCAGAACATTGTTTGAGAGTGATCCGTGTGTATTAGCAGTAGTGATTGGGAGGGTCTTCAGAGTCCTAGTTGAAGGAAACAGATATGGAGACTAGTGAAAGTAACAGAGGGAATGGTACTATTAGTGGCTTTCAGATGTCACTCTAATAATGCAATGTCTTAGTAATTTGAAGAAGTAAATGTTTCAATACAAGGTCACATGACAAACAGAGGGATTGAGCCTTGGGACATTATAATAGAGGCTGCCATCTGGTGTTTGGGTTAGAGATAAGCTTCCTGTCGAAAATAGGTAGTACTCACTGAACTCAAACAGGCTGTAAGGGACGTAGTGGGATATTTAGTGTACATATTACCTCAACTACCTCAACTAGCCGGTGCCCCAGCACATTGACTCTGCAACGGTACCCCCCTGTATATATAGCCTCCCTACTGTCACTTTATTTTACTTCACAACACTTTTTTTGTTGTTGTTTTATTCTTACTTTTTTTGTTTAAAATAAATGCACTGTTGGTTAAGGGCTGTAAGTAAGCATTTCACTGTAAGGTCTGCACCTGTTGTATTCGGCGCATGTGACCAATAAAATTTGATTTGATTTGATTTGATTTGATATTTGGGACAGATGAATAAGATACGTTTTTGACCATTTCCAATTATTATTTCTCAATTCGATAGTTTGAATATACCAGTGATTTAAGTAAGTAAGAAGGTAATGTCATCTAAAACAATAATATGTTTCCATTACATGAAACTGTGTCCAGAATTGAAGTAGATCCAAGTAAATGTTTTTAGTACCGTATTGAGCTCATAAGCCAGCACCAACTTTTTGAAGGTCCTAGCAGATTTGTTAAACAACAGGTTTCATATTTTGACTAGTTGATGTCACAGTCAGTACAGATAATATGTCAATGCAACAGGTCAAAATGATAAGATTACAAGAAAGGGGCTCTGGGATTTTTTACTTTAGAAGGTGCCTATTCAGCTTAACGGGACACTGTATCATCTGATGTGTCTGAAGTATAATTCTGTATGCGCATGGTTTTATCAAGACTTCCTGCCCAAGATGCAGTAAACTCAATTAAGATTAAGGATTTTTAGGACTAATTAAGATGTAGCGTAGTAAACTAAGTACATGTTTATTTTCTTTCTTGCAGGACTTATGGAATGTCCACTACCAAGTTTTCTGATGAGTTTACCAATGATTCTGTATCTCTCCCTTTGAAATGCTTTCTGAGGCAGGTGCCTTGGGAGAACAGTTAGTATAAAGGTGACCGAATCCGGCTGTTAAAGGAGCTCCAAATTAAGTAAGGCCTGGACATTTTGTTTGTTTTTACCCTACGATGTACCACACACGCCAGCACCCACACACAACCCACCTGTTATGAATATTCACTAGTGGTGTTAATACTGTTTGATTTATTGTGTGGGGTCTTTTATTTTTTATTTTAGTGGGTTTCTCACAGGTTAGAAAGGATGCACCTTAAAGGGTACACAAATGAAATGTATTGAAGTATCTATCTCACCAGAAAGTCAGAACAGAGGTCAGAGGTCAATCAACCCCATTAAGCGAGTGTTTCTTTCCCTTTTCTTTCCCTGTACCACATACTCATTATTTAAAGACATTTCAAACATTCCAAACATTTTGTGTACGAGGATAACATTGAGTTTAGGTGGCACACATGTAAATTCTCTTGATAAGAAATATACTGAAAAACCCAACGTAAACCTGGTACACAAAATGTTTAGAATGTTTGAAATGTCTTTAAATAATGAGTATGAGGTACAGGGAAAGAAAACGGAAAGAAACACTCACTTAATGTGGTTGAATGACCTCTGACCTCTGTTCTGACTTTCTGGTGAGGCCTCTTCACCATCATTAGAAAGGCTAGAAACATTGGATGAGATTTAAATATAATATGTAAACACTGATAATTAGGTAGAATTTTATAATTTATCAACAGTCCTATGTGTGATTCGGACCACGAGAGAGAGAAGGAGAGAGAGAGAGAGCGCTGCCCCTGAATGAGGGAAACCTGTCTCTAGTCTATTATACTATTACCTTATGTGATACAAGTATTTCCTTATGGAGATATCAAGGGTTGTAATTCTAATTTTATTTTTTATTTTGATTTAACCGGCAGTGTTTTTTTTTTTTTTTACGCATGAATCACAATGTGAGTCCTGTCAAAAGGGAAGAAGTGTATTGTTGTTGTTGTTTTGTTCTTGTCTTGCTTCTATTTTGTTTTTGTCTTGCTTCAATAGAAATCTCACCAGATTGGGTCTGCTTGATAGTCGGGATTTCTCTCTAAGGATTAGCCCTCTAACTCCCTGACCCTGTAACTCTGCGTTGAGGTCGCCGAAATGATAGAGTATAAATGAATAATAATTGAAAAAATGGTTTAATTGTGTATTTTTATTCTCTTTGACATTTGTCTTAGAAATCTGTATTAACAATATTGGTAGTAGTAATAATTTGTCATACAGTGAATAGTTTGTCTGGATTTCCTGAATCAGAAATGCCCTTAACTAAACTGTTATGGCGAAGTTGACCACAGATGTTATCTAGATGTACGGAAGGGATAATTCGACCAAGAACAGTGTGAGCCTCACCCCCTCTAAGCAGCTGAAGTAATGGTGACAATGGTGTTCACTATGGTCCTTCACCACTTCTACCGTAAGACCTGAGTCCAAGCCAGCAACCTGTACACAGCATCCAGTCGAAGCTATCCACTGCCTTTTCTCTCATGCCTTTTCTCTCAGGAGCAACATGAGTGCACGTGGAGTGAGCATGGAAAGCGATCCCATTCAAACTTCTCTCATGCTGCTGGTGTACTGGTAGGAAAATGGACAAGACATAATGGACCGTAAAGGACAGTGGCGGCTCTGGTGAGAAATTTGTCTGCTTGGGAAAATCAGATTATTCCCCAGACATTATCAAGAGCCTTCCACTTTGAACATGTGCCGTTGGGAGGATGAACGGAAACACTATCTGAAGAAGAAAATGAAGAAACGCCAGAAGAATGAGTGCCGGAAGGGAGGGGGGTGGTCAACCGTGCCCGTAATTGATTTAGGCTTATCCAAAATGGTTTATTTTGGGTATCAGGTTGATTGTGGAGGTCTGCACACTGCAAACTTTATAGTAATTTAGACAAAAAAATGCATTGAGATACCGATCTGTCATTAACATGCCAGTCGCGACAAAAGCTCCAGCTGAAATATCATTGCCAGAATCCATGAATGAAATTGTGTAATGAAGCATGTGTAACTGTATGAAGCAACCCAGAGAAGGTTTTGAAAGGATGAAGTGTCTGGTTTTATGTGTTGATTTAGTTTACAACCCAGAATTAAGGGTTTGAAAGAGTCTGTGGTTTTATGTGTTGATTTTGTTTACTTACTCCTTTGATTGTTTAAGTAATAACCAAATGAATAAAACGTTATGATATTTATCACAGAGTGAGTGATAAGAGGAGGGAATGTGATGGAAAATGTTTGTGCTTTTTTAATAACCAATTTCTGTGTTCTATGTAGAAGCCTCGTGAGCTATTGGTCAGTCACATGCATGAACCAAACGTTAATTAATTATGAATAACGAATAAGCTAAATCAAGCAAATATAACTTGTCTGTGTAAGCAGTATATAAGAGAACTAACGGGACTGCCCCGTTGGAGCTCACTTCAGACCGGTACTTTATGCATCTAAATTTGACTGTGACCTCTTCAGCTTGCTGTTAACAAACAATGATTCATTTAAGATTGACTTCAGGTGTCCCTGGTGGTAATTTCCATGACAAGCCGATCTGCCAACTTCTGTCTGTAGCAGCTGAACAGTTTGGGCTACAGACTAAGGTGAGACTCTCACCAACACATACATGTTGGTTGTTTTGCTCTAGGATGCCCACACGCGTCACAAGACTTGTTTGAAGATCCCCCGGTACCAGATGAAAAAATGAATGGAAGTACTGTATATACTGTATGGAGACTGTTTAGTGCCAAAAAATAAATAAGAGGTTAAATATATGTAAAAAAAAATATATATATATATATAACAAATGTTTCCTGAGCTTTCTTATATCTCTCAGATATAGGACAGATACATCAGAACAAACTTCCTTTAGATTTTTTTTGGGGGTGACTATCTGTTGTTCCATGTAGTGAATCTGTTATTCAATGCGTTTGTATTGGCTAATAGCAGTAAGGTGTAATAAAATGTTTCATTAAATAATATCTTTATATCTTTTTTTTATACTTCAAGGTGTCTTAAAATTCCAAATCAAATAGCAAAATGATCCTTGGTGTGACCTTCTTAAAACAATTCCATAAAGCTTAGTATAACTTTATATTTTCAAATACCCAATCAGCCACCTATTTAGAGTGCAAGCACAGGTTTTCGGACACGGGCTAAGAGAAAGAAAGAGAGAGGGCGGGTATAGAGATAAAGAGAGAAAAGAGAGGAGGAGGATTGAGAGTGTTGCAGTTGATGATTACTCACTTGCTGATGTACTCCCCGCTCAGCACTGTGCCACAGGCCTTGCACTTGAAGCAGCCAAGGTGCCACTGTCTTTCCAGAGCCAATAGGGCCTGGCCGTTCTTAATGTCCCTACCACAGCCTGCACAGTCTGAAACACACACACACACACACACACAGACACACACACACACAAACTTTTAGCATGATCAGAAAAACTGAGGGCAGACATGGCAGACACACACAAGCACACACACCGCACACACACACCTCTGATTTATCTTTAAAATTCAACCGTTATGTGGCGATGTGAGCTAATAGAAGAAAACTCCTCATTCATTGGTCCAAGGGCACAAAGTGATTTATGTTTTTGATATACCACTATCAATATATGAGGCTCCAGGTTTTTACCCATAAAATACTGATTATATAAATACATGCAAGTAATAGCAAAATATATTCATGTCCTACGCAAGTTGAGTTATGTAGAATAACAATACTTCACTGAGCTTGCAAGAAAGGCATTTCACTGTACTTGTGCATCTGACATTAAAACTTGAAACCTTGATTAGCAAAAACATTCCACTCAGAGCAAGAGCTAAAGGAGAAATGTTTTATATATGAAATTATAGCATTATCAGACACATTCAACTTGTGTTGAGGTTAAGACCTTAAAATTAGCTTTAACTGTCATGTTCTGTTTGTATTCTGTAGCTTAAATCCCAAAATGTATTGTAAGTTTGCATGGAGTGACTAAGTGCTAACTGTTAATTTAGAGACACGACAATGTGTGTGTGTGTGTTTGCGCGAGTGTGTGCATGTGTGTGAGTGCGTGCGCACGTGCTGAAGCCTTCAAATAAAGACCTGTGGTGATTCACCTGCCAGATAATTTATTTTAACATTGGAATTGGTAAAGTCTTCTCCCAACAGATACAGAACCGGCGTTGATGATCTAAAATTCCACTGCAACCTCAGTTCCCTTCATACAGGTTCTCAGTGTTACAAAAACAAAGGGCTTATCTGAGCTAAAGACTTTCATCAGTGAATAGTAATTTCCTCTTCCTTCAGAGTGAACAGAGTTAACTTAATGAAAACATTTTGGGGGACTTTTTGTGTGTTCGTGTGTGGACCGAAGAAGGAAGAAATTCGACTCTATTACCAGAGGTGTATGGTGAGGTTGTCCCAGACCGTGAGCATTTCCCCCACTAAAGGTTAAGGTTAGGTTTGGGGGAGGGGAAGCTGACCCTAGATCTGTACCTATAGGAAAAACGTCACCCTGGAGCATTACTAGACAGAGTCTGGCCCTAAGGTGAAAAGTGACATGAGTTTAAGGTTCCAGTTGATCCCTGCCTTAGAGACTGTGTGATCTGGTTGTAGCTGTGATGTTAGAGAGGGGTAACGCTAAACGTTTTTGTTTGAGCGCCAGGCAGGTATTCACAATCACGAGGAGAGAGAAAGTACCACTACCAGAAACACATACAGTGCCTTCGGAAAGTATTCACACACCTTGACTTTTTCCACATTTTGTTACATTACAGCCTTATTCTAAAATGTATTACATTGTTTTTTCCCCTCATCAATCTACACACAACACCCCATAATGACAATGACAGCTATTTTTAGGTCTCTCCAGAGATGTTCGATCGGGTTAAAGTCCGGGCTCTGGCCAAGACATCACTCCTGTGTTGTCTTGGCTGTGTGCTTAGGGTCGTTGTCCTGTTAGAAGGTGAACCTTCGCCCCAGTCTGAGGTCCAGAGCCCTCTGGAGCAGGTTTTCATCAAGGATCTCGCTGTACTTTGCTCCGTTCATCTTTGCCTCGATCCTGACTAGTCTCCCAGTCCCTGCCGCTGAAAAACATGATGTTGCCACCACCATGCTACACCGTAGGGATGGTGCCAGGTTTCCTCCAGACGTGACACTTATCATTCAGGCCAAATAGTTCAATCTTGGTTTCATCAGACCAGAGAATCTTGTTTCTCATGGTCTGAGAGTCTTTAGGTGCCTTTTGGCAAACTCCAAGCGGGCTGTCATGTGCCTTTTACTGAGGAGTGGCTTCTGTCTGGCCACTCTACCATAAAGGCCTGATTGTTGGAGTGCTGCAGAGATGGTTGTCCTTCTGGAAGGTTCTCCCATCTCCACAGAGGAACTCCAGAGCTCTGTCAGAGTGACCATCTGGTTCTTGGTCACCTCCCTGACCAAGGCCCTTCTCCCCCGATTGCTCAGTTTGGCCGGGCGGCCAGCTCTAGGAAGAGTCTTGGTGGTTTCAAACTTCTTCCATTTAAGAATGATGGAGTCCACTGTGTTCTTGGGGACCTTCAATTACATTTTTGGGTACCCTTCCCCAGATTTGTGCCTCGACACAATCCTGTCTCGGAGCTCTACGGACAATTCCTTCGACCTCATGGCTTGGTTTTTGCTCTGACATACACTGTCAACTGTGGGACCTTATATAGACAGATGTGTGCCTTTCTAAATCATGTCCAATCAATTGAATTTACCACAGCTGGACTCCAATCAAGTTGTAGAAACATCTCAAGGATGATCAATGGAAACAGGATGCACCTGAGCTCAATATCGAGTCTCATAGCAAAGGGTCTGAATACTTATGTAAATAAGGTATTTCAGTTTTTAATTTTTTATACATTTGCAAACATGTCTAAAAATCTGTTTTCGCTTTGTCATTATGGGGTATTGTGTGTAGATTGCTGAGGATTTGTATTTATTTAATCAATTTTAGAATAAGGCTGTAACGTATCAAAATGTGGAAAAAGTCAAGGGGTCTGAATACTTTCCGAAGGCACTGTACATCAGCAGAAGAGACTGCCTAGAACAGTGGTATTCAAAGTCGAGGTTGCAACCCATAGTGGGTTCGCCCCCCCAAGAAAAAATATATAATATATTATATTTGTAAAAAAATAATAATTAAGAGTACAGATTGTTGCATGGGACATATTTTTTATTTGTTATTGTTTTTTGTTTTTTATATAAAAAATATATTTCATTGAGTAAATGTATTTATTGGTTTCTTTTCATTTTGATAAGAGATGAAAATGCAATGAATTGAAGGTTATTTGTTTATGTAAAAATCGAACTTTTCCAGAGCTCCCACTTCTCCCACATGCTGACCTCTGATGTCAACTACTAAGGAAATGACCTTGATAACAGCATTTTCAGCAGTTAAATGCAACAACAAAACTTGCTCCGGTATTTATCAGTATGACGCGATCACAAAGATGACCATCAGACATCCATATCCAACCATAAAACAGCAGCAGGTAGGCAGCGCAACCATTAGACACACATTCACAGGCCCTTATAGCTTGTGCCCAACACAACTGCACTACACGAACAGGCGACTTTTAGCACCACAGACAGCGACCCAAATGCCAGCGAATAGGCCTACTTGTAGACAGCGCTACTGATTGAGATATATACACAATAGACATGAAATGTAATAATAGTAGATGGCGCTACTGTGAATAAACACTTGCACTTACTGTTAAACAAAGTCCATCTGTCTATCCTTCTGGGTAAAGTCTCTTGGTCTCAATGCGATGTAGATGATGGCAAGGGATAAGAGTTGTCCTTGATCGGTCCGGTTTAGACTGTATGTCTTTATCTGTTTCAGCGCAGACAATGACCTCTCGACGGATGCTGTTGTGGCTGGTATAGTGAGGACCAGCTGCAGTAACTTTGTCGCCTCTGGGACAGTCTGTGCCAGGTCATGCTGGAACAAAAAACTGAGGAGCTGTCCAGGTGATTTGTCTGTACAATCTGACAAGATCAGCCATAAGTCTAAAGAAATCAAAGTACTTGGCATATTTTGACAGGCTCTCGTTTGCTGGTGTCAACCTTTTGTGACATTGTAAAAAAATAAAATGCAGTGTACTAAGCCAAGGAAATAAAGTTCACCAAAGTGGTTAAACCTGGCTCTCATCTGAACATTGATATTGTCCAGTATCTTGTAGAAGATTCGGCCCCTCTACTCTGATTGGCTGTTTACTATGAGTTTCGCTTCTTGCCAGGCCCAGTTCATTAAATTTCTGCTCGAATCGCTCATAGAAACGATCAGTCTTGTTGATGCGGTTCCAGTGCTTTCATTGTGTCACTGATACGAGTATGGCAGAAACCAATATCCATCACATTGTTCTGCAGAACATGGAAGAGCGCAGAACATGGAAGAGGCCATGAACAAAAACCAAACACGTTGCCAGTCTCTAAATGGGTTGTTAACTGTAATTATTTTCAGCAAAGTCATGAAATAGTTCTACTTAGTTGCCCCTGGGCCTATTTGAAATGCCAACTCCTGTTTATCTACACTCTTAGAAAAAAGGGTTTCAGAAGGATTTTTCAGCTGTCCCCATTGGAGAACAATTTTTGGTTCCAGGTAGAACTCCTTTTGGCTCCAGTTAGAACCCTTTCAGGTTCCATGTACAACCCTCTGTGGAAAGGGTTCAATATGGAACCCAAAAGTGTTCTACCTGGAACCAAAAGGGTTCTACCTGGAACCAAAAAGGGTTCTTCAAAGGCTTCTCCTATGGGGACAGCCGAAGAACCCTTTTAGGTTCTAGATAGCGCTTATTTTTTTCTAAGAGTTTAGGTAGCATGATGTAGCATTAACTATCTAGGTCTTTCAAAATCTAACGGTTCTCTTTTACCTTTGCATGCTGATGTTCAATATATATCCGTGAGCTGCCAAATGTCAAGAGCTATCTGGCTTTGGATGTGAGACACAGATTTCTCATGCTTGTTGAGTGCTATAGGCAAGTTGTTCAAGTCGCAGTAACCGGCTCTTGTCCACATGCTGTCGCTAGTGGAGAACAGCAGGCAGCTGGCCCCCACAGAGCCAGTCTTTCTGTTGACACCACTCAGATTGAAATTATTGTGTTATTTTCTGTCCCTTTACCCACAACTGGTAAATTCCCACCTTGCTGTTAACCACCTACACTATACAGTATATATTACATGACTGTTCCTGTCGCCACCAAACTCTCTCACAGACCTTCTCAAGGGCTCTCAACTCTCAACTAATTGTCTGCTGATGGTTGATGGGCTCATCATTGTATTCAAAATGGTTAGGGGTAGGCTTAAAGTCACAAAACGTTGTCATACTATATATATGCATGAACTCTTCCAAACTGTTTCAGCTGGGAAGCATGCTGACACCTTCAGGCCCCCAGTGCATTCATACTACGATTGAAACTAGATCTGCGCAGGGTTTTCTAAAGCTAGCCAGCTGTGAATGAGCTTTTCATCAGGTTATCAATGAAGTATTGATACTGCTGATGCTAAAACGTAGCTAGGTAGCTAGCCAGCTATGCTGTTAGCTAATGACTGTTTCGTCTACACTATAGTGACCTGGAAATACGATGACATTGCTAAAGTAGGCAAATAATTCAATTTGACGACATCATAATGATGGCATAGTTGTATCCTACAAATTATTTGCCTACTTTAGCAATGTCATCGTATTTCCAGGTCACTATAGTGTAGACGAAACAGTCATTAGCTAACAGCATAGCTGGCTAGCTACCTAGCTACGTTTTAGCATCAGCAGTATCAATGCTTCATTGATAACCTGATGAAAAGCTCATTCACAGCTGGCCAGCAGCACTGTAGGAGGATTTTATGCAAATATAAATTGAACGATCTTTAGTCTATTATAATCAGATCACCGGCTAACGTTATGCTGTGGGCCAAAACTACATCCCACACAAACAGGCTGAAATTCCAGGTGTTTTTTTTCAAACAGTTCTTACACAAAAAGGCATTATCAAAATGTAAAAGAAATTGGAGTGTTATTTCCACCTCATAAACCAGGTTTCCATCCAACCTTTTTATGCGAGTAAAGTACATGTCAGATAAAAACATGTCTAAACAGGCCTGATGGAAACAACTAATTTGAGGGTAAACTTTCCAAATGTCGACAAAAACAAAATACGCTAGAGAAGGTGGGATCTTTTTGTGTAAGTAAAATTAATTATGTGAGAAAGGGTTTTCTAAAGCTAGCCAGCTGTGAATGAGCTTTTCATCAGGTTATCAATGAAGCATTGATACTGCTGATACTAAAACGTAGCTAGGTAGCTAGCCAGCTATGCTGTTAGCTAATGACTGTTTCGTCTACACTATAGTGACCTGGAAATACGATGACATTGCTAAAGTAGGCAAATAATTTGTAGGATACAACTATGCCATCATTATGATGTCGTCAAATTGACTTTAGAGAGATGTCAATGTTGTCACTAGCTAGCCAAGTTTATCAAAAATGCTAACGTTAGATAGCTAGCAAAAAGGTGGGGCTGTCGTTCCCTCAATCTTAGCTAGCTAGCTAGCTAAAGTTATACCACATCTAAAGTCAATCTGGCAACATCACAATGATGACACAAGGTTTTCATATTAATTAAATGCCTTCTTTTTAAATTTAATTGTGTTTACAAGCCACACTTTTGACTAAATATTAATCAGTGACAATCAAAAATGCATTGAGTAGAACTTTCAGTCAGGCATCAATTTTCAAAAGAATGTTCAAAATGAAACGTGCAACCAATGAAGAACATGTCCTTTAGCTACTTTTAATAATAGAATAATAACTAGACACACTTCTTGAAGGGTTGCTGCCGCTGCCAGGTGCAAGATGGATGGTAGTGGGACCACACGCAAATCCACATGTGTAGCTACATAGCCTGATTTGCAATGCAGTCCAATGTGCAGTGCACGCTGCCCACAATGAAGAATGAAATGTCAATATGACTTTGCGGGGCCAGCAGCACTGTAGGAGGATTTTATGCAAATATAAATTGAACGATCTTTAGTCTATTATAATCAGATCACCGGCTAACGCTATGCTGTGGGCCAAAACTACATCCCACACAAACAGGCTGAAATTCCAGGTGTTTTTTTTTCAAACAGTTCTTACACAAAAAGGCATTATCAAAATGTAAAAGAAATTGGAGTGTTATTTCCACCTCATAAACCAGGTTTCCATCCAACCTTTTTATGCGAGTAAAGTACATGTCAGATAAAAACATGTCTAAACAGGCCTGATGGAAACAACTAATTTGAGGGTAAACTTTCCAAATGTCGACAAAAACAAAATACGCTAGAGAAGGTGGGATCTCTTTGTGTAAGTAAAATTAATTATGTGAGAAATGGCGGTGGAAATGCCTTTATTCACAAATATTGATATAATAACCATCATATCGAAGTAAACTTGGAGTCATGTGATGATATGCTGTGTGGACTCGGGAAAGCATGCAGTTTATTAGGCTACAGATGAAATAAGTTATGATGAACTTCACAGGGTGGTAAAAGTGCACTTTGATGAGCTTGATGCTCCTTTCCAATAAATATCGAGGGTCTTATTCTGGTGACATGATGATTGATGCTTGGCTGCCGTTTGACAAATAAAAATAATTTAGCTTTTTGTCCATAATAATCTCATCATGTAGGTAGCCAACACGCGCTGCATCTGCGAGCTGTTGGCTCGAGTGCACGTGCCAAGACCAGAGTGGGCACATTCGCTATATAGCGCAATATTTTTGTGACAAATCTATCAGTAAATGTGGTGGAAACTCATGTAACTTGTGAAATTAACCGCAAAAGTTGTTTTTATGTGCACCACGTCATCACGCAAAGCCTTTTATCCCCAACAAGTCAATTCAATGGAAACACATCTCTGGTGGGAAAATGTGCATAATATTTTTATGCACATGTTTGAATATTCGCATGACAATCTGTCGCAATTTGGATGGAAACCTAGATATAGTCTGGAAATATCATCAAAAAAATGAAAAATCTAATTTTTTACTGCACTGCCCCTTTAATATTTTAACACTGCTTAATCGTCTGAACACAGTTAGTGTTCGGGTTTGTTTTGTAAAAAGCAATACAATGAAGTAACATGCGTTCATTATGTCAAATTCAAATCTGTAGCCCGACTTCTCACCCACCCAAGTCCTGGCAGTACATCACCCATGTCCTATTACTTTTTTTCAGAGAGTGTAGTGGTTAAACCATGCCCTTTCATCGATTAGTAGGAATTGTCAATGGGTAGGGGCTATGGGTCTATCTGTGATCGACTGTATGACTATTTGAAGACACATTTTTTTTGTGTGTAGTGGCAGTGGTCACCAACCATCCTCCTGGAGATCTATTCTCTGGTAGATTTTCACTCCAACCATCATATATCACAACAGATTCCGCCAAGTAAGTTCTTGTTGAGAAGCTAAGTGTAATTGTGTGTGTGCAATAAGTGTGCAATACTGCAACTCTTCCACCTATCCTGTCAGGGGATGAGATTATAGTTGTGTAATTGTGTACAGTAATGTCAGTGTTCAAGAGAGCTGTTGATGACAATATACATAAAATCACTACTTTTTTGTACTTTATACCATCGATTACTACTCTGTTGCTGCTCTATGCCTCCTATCTGATTATGTTCACCATGATTTGTTTTCCTCTCACATGAACACCTTCCAGAGCTTGAGCTGTAAAACAATAGCTTGAAAAGATACTTACATGCCATGATTTTGACTTTCATTATAACCTTGTTTATTAGTAAATAACTGACAAGATAATTTATGAAGAATGACAACAACCTTTCATTGCAGTCTGGTTTCTATATTTACTTTCAACAACAGAAAACATTCAAAATGTGTAATTCAAGAGTGTTTGTTTACTCATTAGACAAATTGAAATAAGTTATAATCTCCAGTATTCACAAAATGATGAAATAGACTTTGTGATGATACTGAAGATTATACCATGGGCTTCTGCATCTCAGAGGCCTGTTAGCGTTACTTACTGTGTTTGGCTTCTAAGACGCAGAGGCCTGTAGTCTGCCCTGTAGATAATCATAGCATTCTGTAATGAATAGTCACAGACAGGGTATAGGCCAGGATGGTCCACCATGCAAACAGGCTGTTCTGGGACCTGTCTGCGACTTCTGGTGACCTATTGAAAACAGTGCAACAATGATATAGCAAATTAAGATGCATGATGCATTTATGACAAAACAAAGTAGCCTACACACCTGTGGAAGTTTGTCGCTTTCAGGGTCCGACTCCAGCTCCAACTGACAGGTTGAATACCATGTGCCTTTGTTGTTGTTTTTTGAAGGGGTAAAGGGGTTGGCTCTAAACCATCAGCCAATGTGTAAATATATAAACATTTGCATCCCACGCCCACACAGTCGGACTGAGCATTTCAGTAGCCCAAGGAGGCTCAGGGAAATAAATTATCAAAAATATATTTTGGACTTACATTCAATAAATAAAACACACAGTGATTAATTAGACAGACAGTGATGATTTAAAAATACAATTTAAAAGACTGCATGGGGGCGCTAAGAAAACAAAAACAAATACAGTGGGGGGAAAAAGTATTTAGTCAGCCACCAATGGTGCAAGTTCTCCCACTTAAAAAGATGAGAGAGGCCTGTAATTTTCAACATAGGTACACGTCAACTATGACAAACAAAATGAGAAAAAAAAAATGCAGAAAATCACATTGTAGGATTTTTAATTTATTTATTTGCAAATTATGGTGGAAAATAAGTATTTGGTCAATAACAAAAGTTTCTCAATACTTTGTTATATACCCTTTGTTGGCAATGACACAGGTCAAACGTTTTCTGTAAGTCTTCACAAGGTTTTCACACACTGTTGCTGGTATTTTGGCCCATTCCTCCATGCAGATCTCCTCTAGAGCAGTGATGTTTTGGGGCTGTCGCTGGGCAACATGGACTTTCAACTCCCTCCAAAGATTTTCTATGGGGTTGAAATCTGGAGACTGGCTAGGCCACTCCAGGACCTTGAAATGCTTCTTACGAAGCCACTCCTTCATTGCCCGGGCGGTGTGTTTGGGATCATTGTCATGCTGAAAGACCCAGCCACGTTTCATCTTCAATGCCCTTGCTGATGGAAGGAGGTTTTCACTCATGGCCCCATTCATTATTTCCTTTACACGGATCAGTCGTCCTGGTCCCTTTGCAGAAAAACAGCCCCAAAGCATGATGTTTCCACCCCCATGCTTCACAGTAGGTATGGTGTTCTTTGGATGCAACTCAGCATTCTTTGTCCTCCAAACACGACGAGTTGAGTTTTTACCAAAAAGTTCTATTTTGGTTTCATCTGACCATATGACATTCTCCCAATCCTCTTCTGGATCATCCAAATGCACTCTCGCAAACTTCAGACGGGCCTGGACATGTACTGGCTTAAGCAGGGGGACACGTCTGGCACTGCAGGATTTGAGTCCCTGGCGGCGTAGTGTGTTACTGATGGTAGGCTTTGTTACTTTGGTCCCAGCTCTCTGCAAGTCATTCACTAGGTCCCCCTGTGTGGTTCTGGGATTTTTGCTCACCGTTCTTGTGATCATTTTGACCCCACGGGGTGAGATCTTGCGTGGAGCCCCAGATCGAGGGAGATTATCAGTGGTCTTGTATGTCTTCCATTTCCTAATAATTGCTCCCACAGTTGATTTCTTCAAACCAAGCTGCTTACCTATTGCAGATTCAGTCTTCCCAGCCTGGTGCAGGTCTACAATTTTGTTTCTGGTGTCCTTTGACAGCTCTTTGGTCTTGGCCATAGTGGAGTTTGGAGTGTGACTGTTTGAGGTTGTGGACAGGTGTCTTTTATACTGATAACAAGTTCAAACAGGTGCCATTAATACAGGTAACGAGTGGAGGACCGAGGAGCCTCTTAAAGAAGAAGTTACAGGTCTGTGAGAGCCAGAAATCTTGCTTGTTTGTAGGTGACCAAATACTTATTTTCCACCATAATTTGCAAATAAATTCTTTAAAAATCCTACAATGTGATTTTCTGGATTTTTTTTCTCAATTTGTCTGTCATAGTTGACGTGTACCTATGATGAATATTACAGGCCTCTCTCATCTTTTTAAGTGGGAGAACTTGCACAATTGGTGGCTGACTAAATACTTTTTTCCCCACTGTAGATAGTTTGTTTAAACAGCGGTGAGTTATGACGATGGTTCATTACTTCTGATAACGATAATCTGTTTATAGTACGTTGAATGATGGGAGATAGTTGTTGCTGTTGGCCTGATGGATTAAGTAGACATCTTTTTGTGGGTTTTGGATTATGAAACAATAGGTTTATATTTTAAAAACATCAATGCAACAGTTTGCGATGATTAAGTTACTAGAAAGGGGTTATAGGTTTATAGTAGAAGGTGTAGTTAACTTAATAAACGTGGTATTATCCAGTGTTTTGTGAGGGGGCGTTTTTTTTCCAGGATTGATGGAAGTCTCCTATAGCATTATGATAAGGGGAGAATAGGAGACAACGTAGCGTTTTATTTGAAATAGATGCCTGGGATAAAATATCAAGTCTTACACAAAGTAAGTGAGGGTATTGGCTAATGAATGAAATATGACATTTAAAGGGGTGACAGGAACAATGGCAAAGAACATGGATTTTCTTTTGTTGTTGATTATGTAAAAGATAAGGAGCAGATGTAGGGGTTCAATAATCATGTTGAGATTTAAAGAGGATATGATCTGAAGGGTAATCAATTCAACATAATCATTGTAAACTCAGAGGAATATTGAGTGGTTTTAATTTAGTGAAAGGTTTTATATAAACTTTTTATGGAGTAGTTATGAGGAGTTAGATTGATACAAACGATGATTGATGAGATAGGACTGTGGATATATGTACCATGTTTTGTGTGTAATTACTTTCTTTGGATTGTTGATTATATGTTAACGACATGTATACTTTCTCTTCCAGGAAAATGGGGATCGCTTTATATCTCATTGGGATGTTTCAAAAGTCTGTAGGCTAGGTGGAACAGTTAGTAAAAGTCAGTAGTCTTATTTTAGGTTGTCATAGGGAGCTACCAAATTAAATAAGGCCTGGCCATGTTTGTTTAATTTGTTTTCCAAATGGGTTTTTCAAATAAAAACACAACACACCTAGTAGGATGTTTATAAAGGGTTGTTATTTGAGTGTTAGGAGTTTCAACAGGTAAAAGGTGATAAGTCTTAAAGGAGCACACAGTGAATTTTATGAAGTTTTTATTTTTTGACTGAGTTTTGGGTATACATGATTTCTTAGATGTCATGAGGATTTAATGTACACTTGGGGTATATAACATTTATGAAAGGGTTTGAATGTTGGTAATGATTAGTATACTATTGGATGGAACAATTCATTGAATGATTGCAATGACCTCTGCAATCTGTCCTGGCTTTATGGTGTGCCTTGATCACCCGCACTGTAAATGCTAGAGGCATTATGAATTGGGGGATTAGTTATGATAAGAATAATTGTGAATAAGTTTATAATTTGGTAATAATATATATGAATCGAACCATAAAATAACTAAAGAGAGAGGGAGCTATCCTGAATGAGGGATACCTGTTGATAGTTAAGTGTACTAATCTTGGATTACTTTACGGGACAGAAGTAAGTTGAGGTATTATCCAATGTTGTCATTTTAATTTCATTTTTATTAGGGTTTAATAAACAATGTTGGTGTTTTGTTTTTGAAAGCATGAATCACGTTGTGACTCATGTGTTCAAAAAAGGGGGTAGTATTGATGGTATGAGGATTTATTGGTATATTTGCATATTGTATTAAGTATATGAGCAGTAGTAAGTAATGTGTTATGGGTTAGATTAAATGTTTTAGGGGAAAATGTATTTGGGGTATAAGGCAAAATTTTGAGGAGGCCTTTCTATGACATTAGTGACTATAACAAGCTGCAAGAATGTGCACTTCCTAATCTAAAAGGCTTATCAGGACTGATAACATTTACATTTACATTTACGTAATTTAGCAGACGCTCTTATCCAGAGCGACTTACAAATAGGTGCATTCACCTTATAGCCAGTGGGATAACCACTTTACAATGTTTTATAGTATTTATTTTTTTTGGGGGGGGGGGGGGGGGGGGGTTGGAGTAAAGGGGGGGGGGGGGGGGGGGGGTAGAAGGATTACTTTATCCTATCCCAGGTATTCCTTAAAGAGGTGGGGTTTCAAATGTCTCCGGAAGGTGGTGAGTGACTCCGCTGTCCTGGCGTCGTGAGGGAGCTTGTTCCACCATTGGGGTGCCAGAGCAGCGAACAGTTTTGACTGGGCTGAGCGGGAACTATGCTTCCGCAGAGGTAGGGGAGCCAGCAGGCCAGAGGTGGATGAACGCAGTGCCCTCGTTTGGGTGTAGGGACTGATCAGCGCCTGAAGGTACGGAGGTGCCGTTCCCCTCACAGCTCCGTAGGCAAGCACCATGGTCTTGTAGCAGATGCGAGCTTCAACTGGAAGCCAGTTGAGTGTGCGGAGGAGCGGGGTGACGTGAGAGAACTTGGGAAGGTTGAACACCAGACGGGCTGCGGCATTCTGGATGAGTTGTAGGGGTTTAATGGCACAGGCAGGGAGCCCAGCCAACAGCGAGTTGCAGTAATCCAGACGGGAGATGACAAGTGCCTGGATTAGGACCTGTGCCGCTTCCTGTGTAAGGCAGGGTCGTACTCTCCGAATGTTGTAGAGCATGAACCTACAGGATCGGGTCACCGCCTTGATGTTAGCGGAGAACGACAGGGTGTTGTCCAGGGTCACGCCAAGGCTCTTCGCACTCTGGGAGGAGGACACAACGGAGTTGTCAACCGTGATGGCGAGATCATGGAACGGGCAGTCCTTCCCCGGGAGGAAGAGCAGCTCCATCTTGCCGAGGTTCAGCTTGAGGTGGTGATCCATCATCCATACTGATATGTCTGCCAGACATGCAGAGATGCGATTCGCCACCTGGTTATCAGAAGGGGGAAAAGGAGAAGATTAGTTGTGTGTCGTCAGCGTAGCAATGATAGGAGAGGCCATGTGAGGATATGACAGAGCCAAGTGACTTGGTGTATAGCGAGAATAGGAGAGGGCCTAGAACTGAGCCCTGGGGGACACCAGTGGTGAGAGCACATGGTGCGGAGACAGCTTCTCGCCACGCCACTTGGTAGGAGCGACCGGTCAGGTAGGACGCAATCCAAGAGTGAGCCGCGCCGGAGATGCCCAGCTCGGAGAGGGTGGAGAGGAGGATCTGATGGTTCACAGTATCAAAGGCAGCAGACAGGTCTAGATGGACAAGAGCAGAGGAGAGAGAGTTAGCTTTAGCAGTGCGGAGAGCCTCTGTGACACAGAGAAGAGCAGTCTCAGTTGAATGAATAGTCTTGAAACCTGACTGGTTTGGATCAAGAAGGTCATTCTGAGAGAGATAGCAAGAGAGTTGGCTAAAGACGGCACGCTCAATAGTTTTGGAGAGAAAAGAAAGAAGGGATACTGGTCTGTAGTTGTTGACATCAGAGGGATCGAGTGTTGGTTTTTTGAGAAGGGGTGCAACTCTCGCTCTCTTGAAGACGGAAGGGACATAGCCAGCGGTCAAGGATGAGTTGATCAGCGAGGTGAGGTAAGGGAGAAGGTCACCGGAGATGGTCTGGAGAAGATAGGAGGGGATAGGGTCAAGCGGGCAGGTTGTTGGGCGGCCTGCCGTCACAAGTCGCAAGATTTTATCTGGAGAGAGAGGGGAGAAAGAAGTCTAAGCATAGGGTAGGGCAGTGTGAGCAGGACCAGCAGTGTCATTTGACTTAACAAACGAGGATCGGATGTCGTCAACCTTCTTTTCAAAATGGTTGACGAAGTCATCCACAGAGAGGGAGGGAGGGAGGGGGGGGGGGGGGATTCAGCAGGGAGGAGAATGTGGCAAAGAGCTTCCTAGGGTTAGAGGCGGATGCTTGGAATTTAGAGGGGTAGAAAGTGGCCTTAGCAGCAGAAACAGATGAAGAAAATGTAGAGAGGAGGGAGTGAAAAGATGCCAGGTCTGCAGGGAGTCTAGTTTTCTTCCATTTCCGCTCAGCTGCCCGGAGCTCTGTTCTGTGAGCTCGCAATGAGTCATCAAGCCACGGAGCTGGAGGGGAGGACTGAGCCGGCCGGGAGGATAGGGGACACAGAGAGTCAAAGGATGCAGAAAGGGAGGAGAGGAGGGTTGAGGAGGTAGAATCAGGAGATTGGAGGGAGAAGGATTGAGCAGAGGGAAGAGATGATAGGATGGAAGAGGAGAGAGTAGCAGGAGAGAGAGAGCGAAGGTTGCTATTTGTAAGTCGCTCTGGATAAGAGCGTCTGCTAAATGACATAAATGTAAATGTTGCGACGGCGCATTACCATCCGTGTAGGGGCAGAGGGAGTAGTGTTGGAGGAGAGGGAGAGAGAAAAGGATACAAAGTAGTGGTCGGAGACTTGGAGGGGAGTTGCAGTATGATTAGTAGAAGAACAGCATCTAGTAAAGATGAGGTCAAGCGTATTGCCTGCCTTGTGAGTAGGGGGGGACGGTGAGAGGGTGAGGTCAAAAGAGGAGAGGAGTGGAAAGAAGGAAGTAGAGAGAAATGAGTCAAATGTAGACGTAGGGAGGTTGAAATCCCCCAGAACTGTGAGGGGTGAGCCATCCTCAGGAAAGGAACTTATCAAGGCGTCAAGCTCATTGATGAACTCTCCAAGGGAACCTGGAGGGCGATAGATGACAAGGATATTAAGCTTAAATGGGCTAGTGACTGTGACAGCATGAAATTTAAATGAGGAGATAGACAGATGGGTCAGGGGAAAAATTGACAATGTCCACTTGGGAGAAATGAGGATTCCTGTTCCACCACCCCGCTGACCAGATGCTCTCGGGGTATGCGAGAACACATGGTCAGACGAGGAGAGAGCAGCAGGAGTAGCAGTGTTTTCAGTGGTAATCCATGTTTCCTTCAGCGCCAAGAAGTCGAGGGACTGGAGGGTAGCATAGGCTGGGATGAAGTCTGCCTTGTTGGCAGCAGAACGGCAGTTCCAGAGGCTGCCTGAGACCTGGAACTCCACGTGGGTCGTGCGTGCAGGGACCACCAGGTTAGAGAGGCAGCAGCCACGCGTTGTGAGGCGTTTGTGTAGCCTGTGCGGAGAGGAGAGAACAGGGATAGGCAGAGGCATAGTTGACAGGGTGCAGCAGATGGCTACAATAATGCAGAGGAGATCGGAATAAAATGAACTAAACATCTGGGAAAGGAGAGAGCGGGGCCTCCCTCACCACAACTCCCAAATATAACTCTCCCAACTTCCACCTCAGAAACTATAATTGTTGTAAACTACAGCGGTTCAATGTTTTCTAGGAATAGACTAACCTAGTTTATTCAGCTAGCTAACTAGGTGCAGTATTATTCCGTGAAAAACGTCCGGGCACCTCGTCATAAGACGCCACAGCCAGCTAGCATGCCGGTCTCCAACAGCAGGGTTTAGCGCCAACACTCAGCCACAACAACCACCAGTGTATCAACACTCAAGCAGATTGTTCGTGTCCGTGTCTAACGTTGTGGGTTAGTCCCGACAGCTTGAGCGAGTCCGTCGTCAACTTATTCAGCCAGTTAGTTAGCTAGAATAGTTATGCAAACTAGCTAGCCATTGCTTTCAGACAAAGAAGAACCCCTCCTTTCACGGCACGAACACACAGAGAGAGCCAAACTAACGTTAACTAGGGTGATAAGAAGACAGGATGAAGTAAAATGCTGTGTCTCAACTAACAATGTTATGCAGACTTTCTTTCGAAAAGGTGAAGGCTTCTCTGACAGACCTACCTGGAGAATCTGGACATTTTTTTGCAACTTGGAGACTATGTGGTGGTAAAGGATTAAGGAAGTCATTGATGGACAACCCCCAAGTGGGAAGGTTAGTAATAGGTGTTGATGGCTACCTTGATGGAGGGGCAAGTAAGAGAGAGAGATTCCTAGATCTGTATGTAACATTGTAGGACTTTTCTAACGCAGAGGAGGAAGATGGCACTGCTTTGGCGGAGCATTGTTTTGTTTTGTTTGTGTGTTTTTGGAAGCAGGGAATATTGATACGCTGATAGAAGGACACAACAACAGAGAGATGGTGATAAATGGAGAAGGACTCTGCATGATCATAGAACTAGTGAAGGAAGAAGGTTCATGCATCATCACACAGTCTACACCAACGGAGGTATGGATAGAGGGGAGATTGAACAGGTATCAGGTCAACCAATGCAACGGATGGCTACGAGGAAACTGACGATTAGACATGAGGATACTGTTGATGACAATTATCAAGTGATGGAGGATGATGTTTGAGGAATGATACTGATGAGATGTGGGTTATGGCTGAGTACCTCAGTGGAGGAACAGAGCTATAGACCTCCAATAATTTCAAGATTTTCCAGATTTTCAGGAATCAACTGACTGTCATTCCATTCGGTTATATGTATTTAAAGGGTTTATATAATAGAAATTGGGAATTATGTTAGGAATTGGTATTAGGAATAATTGGTAAAGCATAATAATTTGTCATATGGTCAATGATTGTATGGATTTATTGTTTTAGAAATGAAATCAATTAAACTGTTGTGTTTTTGTCTTCTAGTGAGGTAAATACAGAGGGTATCTTGATGCATAATAAGGGATAATTTGGCATTGAATGGTGTGTACCTATATATAAATAAAAGTAACAAACTATGAAACGGCTGAAGATGAATATCAGAGGCGTTGAAGACGTTTTTGTAAAATACAATTTCTACATGCAACTGGTCTACAATAACCAATCGAAGATATCAAAGGATTTTCTCATGTTTTTATATCGAAGGAGTGGGAAAGGAGTTCACCATTGAGTGAGAATGGAGAAAGATCTGTTCAAATGCAACATTTCTCATGTTGTTGGTATAATGGTTGGCAAATGGACATGACATTGAAGTTGTGGAGTTGGTGGTGAATCGAATGAGACATTGTAGTTGTGACATTGTAATGGGAAAGTCATTTTGAAATATGAAGCTGTCTGAAGAACATAATGAAGAGACGCCAGAAGATTTAAGTGCCGGGTTGAATAAAGGGGTTGCTTGTTGATAATAAAATTGGATTTATCTCAATTGGATAATTTGGGTAGTAGGTATATACACTGCTAAATTGATAGTATTAGTAATGCATTGAGATAATGATCTGCATTTATTATAATTGAATTATGGATGTTTATAATGTATGATAATATAAGTATACATTCTGAAAGCTGTAAGGGAAGTTAAAGATGAGGATTGTGAATGAAATCAGGAATATGTTGATTAATTTGGTTAAAGTATTAACATATTAGTAATGATATAGATTTGAAGTATTGGGTGATATTGATATGGAGGTTTAGAGTAGAAAATATTTATGTTGATAGGCAAGTACTTAATTGGTTATTATCATGGGGTTATGATATTTTCCTATGATCTGAATTTGGTTTAATTATTAAAGCAGGAATAGTTTAGGGATGTAATGATTTAACAGGGAGAGATAATAGAGTGTTATAATGTGTATGTCATATCAGGAATAATAGGAGAACAAAGTCGGAGTTGAATATTGTTTATTTTAACAATCATGGGTTTTTAAGAATTGGGTCTGAGATATTAATCATTAGAATGTGTAATTGATAATCACATATCATTGGAGGCTATTATATTAAGATGAGGATGATATGGTAATTTGAATGCTGTTGAAGTTTTTCTCAAGTTTTTTTGTGGTAATTCCATAGGAACATGGATGGCAAGCATTCTAGGTCCTCTAGTGGCCATAGTAATTATTGTAGCAATAGTTATGGGGTGTTGTTTTCAAATTTTTCGGGGATTGATTTTAAGATCTGTACAAATGATTATTAACATGCCTGTGATTACAGTTAGAGATGTGTCAGTTAATGTTAATGCAAGGAGGGAAAGGAATAATTATTCTTTGTCATCTTGTTCCAGTTCAGATTCCATTGATAATGTTGATTGAGGACAAGGAATGTTAAAATGGAAGTGTATAACATGGAATTTAAGGTTTATAGGATCGTAGATGTGGACAGATGAATATCTCAGTTGATCAGATAGAGCCCCTTGTGACCAGGAAAAACTTGGGGTTCCTCTGATGGCGCAGAATTAATGAAGACGGATGTTGTTATTTTGTATTGGCCATTGTGGAGAGGTTGGAGTCTGTTTGATTGAGTGTGTGGACAGGTGTCTTTTATACAGGTAACAAGTTCAAACAGGTGCAGTTAATACAGGTAATGAGTGGAGAACAGGAGGGCTTCTTAAAGAAAAACTAACAGGTCTGTGAGAGCCGGAATTCTTACTGGTTGGTAGTTGATCAAATACTTATGTCATGCAATAAAATGCAAATTAATTACTTAAAAATCATTCAATGTGATTTTCTGGAATTTTGTTTTATATTCCGTCTCTCACAGTTGAAGTGTGCCTATGATAAAAATGACAGACCTCTACATTCTTTGTAAGTAGGAAAACCTGCAAAATCGGCAGTGTATCAAATACTTGTTCTCCCCACTGTATATAAAAATAAGGTTTTGACTGCATAGATTATTAGCATGAATATGTAGTAGCTGATTATGTGTCTATCTTTTACTCAGACTGAGTTTATAGAGGTTTGAGAGGTTTGATATCACATAAGATAGATGACTGAGAATGTATACCTTTATTGATTAAATAAATGGAGAATCAAGTTGGATTCAGGTATGAAAGGTTGAAGGGGTAAATTCTCAGTTATCTAGCATAGTTTAAGATCTAGTCAGCGATATACAGTCGGGAGAACAAGTATTTGATACACTGCCGATTTTGCAGGTTTTCCTACTTACAAAGCATGTAGAGGTCTGTCATTTTTATCATAGGTACACTTCAACTGTGAGAGACGGAATCTAAAACACAAATCCAGAAAATCACATTGTATGATTTTTAAGTAATTAATTTGCATTTTATTGCATGACATAAGTATTTGATCACCTACCAACCAATAAGAATTCCGGCTCTCACAGACCTGTTAGTTTTTCTTCAAGAAGCCCTCCTGTTCTCCACTCATTACCTGTATTAACCACACCTGTTTGAACTCGTTACCTTTATAAAAGATACCTGTCCACACACTCAATCAAACAGACTCCAACCTCTCCACAATGGCCAAGACCAGAGAGCTGTGTAAGGACATCAGGGATACAATTGTAGACCTGCACAAGGCTGGGATGGGCTACAGGACAATAGGCAAGCAGCTTGGTGAGAAGGCAACAACTGTTGGCGCAATTATTAGAAAATGGAAGAAGTTCAAGATGACGGTCAATCACCCTCGGTGTGGGGCTCCATGCAAGATCTCACCTCGTGGGGCATCAATGATCATGAGGAAGGTGAGGGATCAGCCCAGAACTACATTGCAGGACCTGGTCAATGACCTGAAGAGAGCTGGGACCACAGTCTCAAAGAAAACCATTAGTAACACACTACGCCGTCATGGATTAAAATCCTGCAGCGCACGCAAGGTCCCCCTGCTCAAGCCAGCGCATGTCCAGGCCCGTCTGAAGTTTGCCAATGACCATCTGGATGATCCAGAGGAGGAATGGGAGAAGGTCATGTGGTCTGATGAGACAAAAATAGAGCTTTTTGGTCTAAACTCCACTCGCCGTGTTTGGAGGAAGAAGAAGGATGAGTACAACCCCAAGAACACCATCCCAACCTTGAAGCATGGAGGTGGAAACATCATTCTTTGGGGATGCTTTTCTGCAAAGGGGACAGGACGACTGCACCGTATTGAGGGGAGGATGGATGGGGCCATGTATTGCGAGATCTTGGCCAACAACCTCCTTCCCTGAGTAAGAGCATTGAAGATGGGTCGTGGCTGGGTCTTCCAGCATGACAACGACCCGAAACACACAGCCAGGGCAACTAAGGAGTGGCTCCGTAAGAAGCATCTCAAAGTCCTGGAGTGGCCTAGCCAGTCTGTAGACCTGAACCCAATAGAAAATCTTTGGAGGGAGCTGAAAGTCCGTCTTGCGCAGCGACAGCCCCGAAGCTTGAAGGATCTGGAGAAGGTCTGTATGGAGGAGTGTGCCAAAATCCCTGCTACAGTGTGTGCAAACCTGGTCAAGACCTACAGGAAACGTATGATCTCTGTAATTGCAAACAAACGTTTCTGTACCAAATATTAACCCTCCCGTTGTCCTAGGGTCAAAATGACCCGCCACTTTGTTGAACCAACTTTATTTAATTTTTATATTTTTGGGATCATTTGTGAGAAGGAGGCAGTGATACTTTCTTTAAAGTCTCACTGCCTCCTTCTCACAAATGATCCCAAAAATATAAAAATTAAATAAAGTTGGTTCAACACAGTGGCTGGTCATTTTGACCCTAGGACAACGGGAGGGTTAAGTTCTGCTTTTCTGATGTATCAAATACTTATGTCATGCAATAAAATGCAAATTAATTACTTAAAAATCATACAATGTGATTTTCTGGATTTTTGTTTTAGATTATGTCTCTCACAGTTGAAGTGTACCTATGATAAAAATTATAGACCTCTACATGCTTTGTAAGTAGGAAAACCTGCAAAATCGGCAGTGTATCAAATACTTGTTCTCCCCACTGTAGGTAGTACTGATTGGAGAATATTGTATTTTATATAAAGTTATATGTGAATTGTTGGGGTTAAGTCATGTCACTTACCACACATACAAAAAAGGATTGTAATGATGTCATGTTATAGGATTGTGAGGACAGAGGAAGAGTTAAGAGATGAGTGTTTTGTGGCCATGAAGTCTATATTCCATTATGTCAAAGGAGATTAGTGATGTTTAGGATAGCATGAGTGATGTTTAGGATAGTGACTTGGGGTAAAGAGTGATGAACATCAAAGACAGGGAGTGCCCATGGAGACTTGCCAGATGTATGCCAGTAAGAGGGTAACAGAAGGGTATATAAGGTAGAGTGTATTCTTTGTTCAAGGTAGTTCAACTGACAAAGGGCAAAGCCATGTCCGTTGGTTAGATGAACCCACGAGCTCGTGAAATCAATGAATACTTGGTATGAAATCTCCACAGAATGTCTAAGTATATTCTTGCATCCTTGATTCTTTGATACCCGAGAAACTCATCATAACATACCTTGACGAGATCTTGAGGCCCATTGTCGTGCCATTCATCCGCTGCTATTACCTCATGTTTCAGCATGATAATGCATGGCCCCATGTCGCAAGGATCTGTACACAATTCCTGGAAGCTGAACATTTTCCAGTTCTTCCATGGCTTGCATGCTCACCAGATGTCACCCATTGAGCATGTTTGGGATACTCTGGATCGATGTGTACGACAGCGTGTTCCAGTTCCCGCCAATATCCAGCAACTTCGCACAGCCATTAAAGAGGAGTGGGACAACATTCCACAGGCCACAATCAACAGCCTGATCAACTCTATACGAAGGAGATGTGTTGTGCTGCATGAGGCAATTGGTGGTCACACCAGATACTGACTGGTTTTCTGATACACGCCCCTACATTTTTTAAAGGTATCTGAACCCAACAGATGCATATCTGTATTCCCAGTCATGTGAAATCCATTGATTAGGGCCTAATGAATTTATTTCAATTGACTGATTTCCTTATATGAACTGTAAGTCAGTAAAGTCTTTGAAATTGTTGCATGTTGTGTTTATATTTTTGTTCAGTGTAATTACTAATACTTCCTCTTTATTCTGTACTTTCAGAAACCACACACACAAACACACGTTACATCTTTCTTGCCGAAGATTGTGGCCAGCTTTTGTATGCTAGCAACATACTGTTTGGAACTACACTCTTACAAAACCGCAAGAAAAGCCATATATGTATTGGTTGTTAATTTAATTGAAGCAGTAGTAGTGGTTGAACCACAAAAACAAAAACTAGTTTTACTGGAGGAAAAAACAAATGCTGTCATGTCATTATAAATATGCATAACCTATATTTCAATATTCATATAGTAATTGAACAACAAAAACTGCATTCCCACCTCCCAGGTGCTCCTCCAGCAGCTCTGTCATGAGGTTCTCTTTGTACTTTCGGTAGGTAATCACCTCACCTATGGGAAGAGGGAGTGGGGAGGATGAGGGAGTGGGTAGGTGGGTGAGATAAAGTCAATATAATTGCATATTGGAACTGGATGTCCAATTATAAAAAACTAAATAAAAAACGAGTTCAGTAATCATGTCACCTGTCAGCTGGCTGTGAAGTATGTGGCCATTGAGGAAAGCAATGCTGATCAGATGGAAAAATATATTCTTATACCACTTGGTAGTTTTCTCAGCGCATTCCACAAAACTGTTCATCATGTCCGCCTTATCCACTGCCTACATTTTGAGGTTATAGTACACAGTCTGGTTTGATCTTTCTCTCTCCTGTCAGGTGAACCACCTTCCCTGTGGCCGACATGGTTGCTGTATGGACAGTGCAGAGGACATGGATGTCTCGTTTGTCATGTCACTTTACTGCCAGCTGTTGACCGTTCTCATTGAACTCCACCTCCTCCCTCTGCATCTTCCTGCTTCCGAAATACTGGCATCCACTTCCTGTTCGACCTGACTGTGCCACAGGCCCCTGTGCTGTTGAAGAGCAGCTGCTGGAAGAGTGTGGGAGTGCTGTACCAACTGTCCACATACAAAGTGTGTCCCTTCCCAAGATGTGGAGCCAGCATGGTCATCACCATGGACCCGGAAACCCCCTCACTATGTTGGATGTCAGTGTAGACTACAATGTCCTGGACAAATCCTGTCTTCACGTCGCACATAACAAAGAACCTGACCCCAAACCTGTGCATTTTGGAGGGAATGTATTGACGGAACGCCAGCCTACCCTTCCATAACATCAGGGACTCGTCAATGCATAGGTTCTTGTATGGCACAAAGACCCGACCAAGTGCTGATGTCAGGCTGGTGAGAACATTTCTTAATTTGTATAAGTGGTCATTTAGGTTGGCAGTAGAATTGTTTACGAAATGCAGGCATCGCAACAGAACTAGGAAGCGGTTTTGGGAAAAGAGAGTGGCAAAGAAGTGAGTTGCAAACATAGGATCCATGCTCCAGTATTCCCTTAGGGAGGGAGTTCGTCTTCACTATTCCGATGAGAAGGACTGTCACCAGGAAGGTATACATTTCACTAATTGTGGTTGTCACCCATTTAGCGAGCTTCCCCCTCTCCTGTCTCTCTCTTCTCCTGTAGCTCCAAGGCATAGTGATTGTTCTCCTCCACTATGTCTCCCACCAGCTCCTCTGTCAGAAACAGCTTGAAGCACTCTGCCTCAGAGGGAGATGGCAAGGGGCTTTACACTCCAGACTGGGACTCAGCAGGGCCCGGAGGTGTGAAATGGCTGGTGGCCCTCCAGCTTCCGCAGACGTCCTGTACTTCACCCATTGTTGGTCTGCCTCCATCACCACCATAATCTCCAGAGTAACCTGGGACTTCATCGGTGGGAAAGGGGTTCATATTATTATTGTGATATAATGCTTACTTAATTGACCATGTATAGCAGGTGAAATTTGGCCATAGAATCAATGATGGAAAAATATGTATTTTCAATGTCTGTAAATGATATATTTTCAACGTCCAGTTTAATATATATTTTAGATGTCTGGAAAATACGTATTTTTACCTTTCATTCAGCACCTAAAATGCACCGGATTTTAATGCCTGGAAAATACACTACCGGTCAAAAATTTTAGAACACCTACTCATTCAAGGGTTTTTCTTTATTTTTACTATTTTCTACATTGTAGAATAATAGTGAAGACATCAAAACTATGAAATAACACATATGGAATCATGTAGTAACCAAAAAAGTGTTAAACAAATCAAAATATATTTTATATTTGAGATTCTTCAAATAGCCACCCTTTGCCTTGATGACAGCTTTGCACACTCTTGGAATTCTCTCAACCAGCTTCATGAGGTAGTCACCTGGTAAAACCTTTTTGGTTACTACATGATTCCATATGTGTTATTTCATAGTTTTGATGTCTTCACTATTATTCTACAATGTAAAAAAAGTAAAAATAAAGAAAAACCCTTGAATGAGTAGGTGTGTCCAAACTTTTGACTGGTAGTGTACGTATTTTTGACGTCCGTATAAGACATCTTTTCAACATCTGTATAACCTTTCATTCAGCACCTGAAAGGCACGTGATACCAACATCTGGAAAATACCTCAAAAGAAAAGTATTTTCAACATAATTTTCCTTACTCGGGTGCATCCAATATTGTTCCATTTGTCCAGTGAACTTAGAGACACCTCTCCCACTCTGTCTGGGCAGGGTAACAGGAAGAGGTCTAGGATAGGCTAATGGTGGAGAAGTTATACACTCTTAGAGAAAAAAAGGTTCTATGTAGAACCATATAGGGTTCTTTGTCTTGTCTCCATAGCGGAACTCCTCTATGATGGGTTCTGCCTAGAACCCTCTATAAATGGTTCTACCAAGAACCCCTTTATCATCTAAAGGTTCTTCCTAGAACCCTCTTTGAAAGGTTCTTCCTAGAACCATCTATGAACGATTCCACCAGCCTTATTAGCCTTTAAAATTAAACTCTTTATGACAATACATTACATAAATCATTTGGACTTTCTTTGAGGGCCTAGTTATACCCTAACACAGTGGTTGGAAACTGTCAGGCCCTGGCTCTGGGGACTCTTATATGTTGAGCCAGGGTGTTAGTTTATATGTGTAGTGTCTATGTTTTGTTTTCTATGTGTTCTTTTCTAGATCGTGTGTTTCTGTGTTGGCCGGGGTGATTCCCAATCGGAGGCAGCTGTGTCTTGTTGTCTCTGATTGGGAACCATACTTAGGCAGCCTGTTGTGCACTTGTCATTTGTGGGATCTTGTTCCGTGTAGGTTTGTGTTATATGACCGAGGACTTCACGTTTCGTTTGGTTGTTGTTGTATCGTGTTTGTAAAGTACTAATTAAAAGATGTACGCATATCACGCTGCGCCTTGGTCCACTTATTACGACGATCGTGACAGAAACTCCTGGTTTACAGGCCAAATCAGGCCTGCAAGTCACATCATTCTGGCTTGCAAAGTGATGTGTAATTCCTATTGGAATCCAGCTAGAGTGAAGATATACAACAATTGGAACTTGTAATCACCCGCAACCTGCATTCAGAATAACTGCCAGGGTAGGGAAGGTTGATAAATGAGACTACCTAAATCATGTAAACAGGAACAATCATCCCACAGAAAAAAAATCATCCCACAGCCGAATGTAATTGATGACACCTGTGGTACGGGATCCTCGAAAATTGATTTGGACTCCCCTCTCTCACGTACACACACACACACACACATGCACATACGCACACACACAGATGCACGCATGCACGCACACTACACATACTTACTGCTGGAGCTGCTGATGTCTTTGGGGGTAGGGGACAAAGGGTGGATGCAGTGTTGACAGAGACAGTCTTTCCCATTAAAGATGACATGATCTCCAGTAGGAAAGGGTTGTCTGAGAGAGCGAGGGAGAGAGCGAGAGTGAGAGAAAGAGATACATCTATGTGTATGTGTGTGTGTGCGTGTGTGTGTGTATGCATGTGCATGTGGCAGCACAATGATCTTACTTGCAGATTGTGCAGACGAAGCAGGCCGGATGGTACGTTTTGCCGAGAGCAGTGACCACCTCTCCCTCCACAAAGTTCCCACAGCCATTGCAGCATGTGCCATGGAGCCGTTGGTAGTCCAACGTGCACAGGTAGTCCCCGTTCTTCATGAAGAAACCTCCCTGAGCCAAGTCGCAGCCGCACACTGAACACACACGCACACACACACACACACAAAATGTATTCGCTTAGCATACATGCTAAAATGAGAAAAGTGCTGTCAGAATCTTTCTTCATCAACATTTAGCCTTAATTTCTTCACAAAATAAAACATTTAATTTCTTCACACACAAAATGTCTGTAGGTAGCATTATGGTAAAATGAATTAGTAACCTCAGGCACTTTACGCAGTAGCTCCAATTTTAGTAATGGAGGATTCCAGTAGTATGTCAGAGTATGGCTGCATGATTTGGACAAAATATCTCATTGTGATTTTTTTGGCAATTGCGGTTATTAATTTATTGTGATTTTCATTCACTTTGGTGAAAACTTGATAGTTCCATAAGACATGGTTTAAACAAGTGTCAAGGTAGAAAATAGCACATCTAAAATTACATCATAGGAATTAATACATGCTGCGCTAAATGGACATTACTTTAGATGTTATATACGTATACTATACATTTTTATGTGTGTAGATATGGTTGTCCTTGTTCGATAGAGCCATTGGACGTCTTTCAGCGATGTTCCTATCGGCGGATTCATTGCTAAATATTATTTACAGGCAGGCACATTTTTTTCCAGTCTCTGAAAGACTACAACTTGTGTTGGGCGGTGCTTCCTGCTCTGGCCCTAGGCCCTCCTCCAAGGGGGGCCACTAACAACACAATCCTTTGGGCAAAACTGAAAGAACTGACCAGATGCAATGACTTCAAGTGATTTCTCTCATCAACACGAATTCGACCATGGAGCATTTTTTGATGTTCTATTAGCCACATGGTGACATTCAACCATGCATGTTTCAACCGGAATATAGCGAAGAGGATTTGAAACAAAGAGTTGGATTTAGCTATTGTTAGAAGCTCAGCTACAACCGATGCCAGCACCAAGAGGGCAGATGACAAATATGGTGCCTAGCTAAGTAAATTATTTTTCCTGCAAGCCACCTAGCTCACTAGCTAACTTTAGTTTATCTACTGAAACCCATATTGTGTATTGCTGGCTAACATACTACTGTGTTACAGTGGGGGAAAATCTAATTATTTTTCTTTGCTAACTTAGGTAGGTAGCTAGCTAGCTAGGTAGCTAAGTTAGTTAAACAACTACCGGTAGCCATATCTATGACTTAAAATAGAAGAGGTTTTACAATCTGAGATATTTTGTATCTTGATTTTAAAACATATATTTTAGTTGTAGATATGGCTACTAAACAGCAAGCTACAACATTACAACCAGCCAACTAAAGCTAGGTTTACAGCAAACGTTAGCACTTGACAGGAGTTGGCTTGCTAGTTAGCCTGGTGCCTGCTAACTTGTTATACGCCACGCCTCGCATTTGTAACTTGTTAGCAAACGTGTAACATCAGCAACTAAATACTTTTACTAGCTCGCTATGTAACATATTTGACAAGGGTTGACATTGGTTATGATTATGACCGTGGATGCATTTCAATCTCACAAAATTATAGGCAAGATATGGTTCCAAACAGAGGTAAATTACAAGTATTGTATATGCAACAAGCTAGTTTGCTAAATTTACTAGCAAACAGTGAGGAGAAACCATAATACAACAATTTTCTGTTGCAAACCTCTAAAACTGAAGCTGCTTTCACTATAAAAATATTTGCCTAAGCATGCATGATAGACATGGCTGTAGGTAGATACTGTCTGCCTACCTACCTAGGCAGACACAGTCTGGTCACTGTGCAAAGGTTGAGGGTTATGCCATATTTCTTTCTATTAGGCTAGATATTGTTGTAAACGTAATCTCTGTGCATGTGCACATGTATGCATGTTCAACTAGTCTACCCTAATGTTGATGTTATGCTGGCACAGTTCAACTGTCATTCAAAGTACAATAGAGTATAATTTATTTAGTTTTTTTGTCTCATAGACAATACCATGATACCTGGGCTTTTTCCTGGAGTGGATTCTAGATACAGAAACAGAATTCCTTTGCCTGCTTGATTGCTGTGCGTCCTGCTGTGCCGCCTGCTGTGCAGCTTGTGAGCCTTACTACTACAAGGAAGAGAGAAGCCAGCTCCATAATTTCCTCTCTTCTACAGAAGGAGCCCAGTAGCTCCTGAGGCTGGACTCACATCGGTGCCCTGTCACTGACATGATTTGTCTGGCCTCCAACTCAACGTCTGAAAGCATATAGACAGTTGTGCTTCTCAGGCTGTGGTTAGTGTATCGCTTGGACAAGCCTGCCTCCTCACTTATTCTGGGCAACATATTACCTGTGGATGGAAATACAAACCGATAACGTAAGCATTAGACAAGGCTACACATGTGGAACCTTATTCTGACTAATTAGGGGAATATTCTGTTAATTCATTAACCTACCAAGAGTATCCACTCCCATTGATTCATGGGAATATCAGATGTTCTGTTGATCCAGCTTATCTTGCGCGCAGCACAGTGGATGGAGGTAGAAGGCTTTTGCTCCCATCAGGCATTTACTCCAATAGTTTTTTAAAACTCTGCACTGGACAGTTTGGATTGCCAAGGGGTTGCAAACATAAATCCCCAGAGTTTTTCTTTGTTGAGCTCATTCGGGTCTTTATGGTTTTTCGTTTCAGGGTTATGTGAGAGGCACACATACTCAAGTCCTTGATCTCTTCTCACTTCAAAGGAGCTCGCTGACAGGTCCCGGTTTCCCTCTCTCCCCCTCCTTGCCAAATATAACTGAATGTCAAACCACACCTTTCGCATTAACCCGAGAGCAGTATTTGAAGATAACTCTGCTGTTTGAGGTCTGCAGCTGAGACGTGACAGACATGTTTACTGTTGTCTTTCTCAGCTTTGCGGTATTGTTTTACTACATACCTGAAGGCGTTGTTGCTCGCCGTGAATACCTTGTCCACGATGAGGTTGTACTGACTGTAGTGGCGATTAATACCACTTTGCAGGGGCACAAAACGTGCTACATAGTACTCCTAGCTTGTGGCTGTGCGCACGGATGTGGTTGGGAATCTGGTTGAGCTGTTCTGCTTCAGCAGGCAAAATGTCATTTTGGCGATTCTCCCGCAACCAGTCTTTCAAGACACCAATGGCCCATGTTGTATTTTTTTGTGTTGTTTTCATGTCTCCCCTCCTCTATCTCATCAACCTCAGCATCATTGACAGTTTTATGTCTCTTGGTTGAAGGTTGATCATCATCCTCGCAAAATAAATCAAAAGATATAGAAAATCCTCCATTGTAGCAGCTACTGTTAGCTAAGGTTTTCTTTCCAATCAACTGTTTCTTTGATGTGTTCTTTTGAATTCATCAGAATTCTATAGTCATTGAATTTTACCGTGTCGATATACAGTGCGTTATAGGGAAATAATGCACACTCTAAAATGCCCTTCAAGCCAACCAGAAACGAGTATTCAACAATGCCATGGTATGAACTAAACTACACATTTAATAGCTTTATATTCTCATTATAAAAAGTGCATGCATGAATGCTCAAATTCTAAAAATAACAATGGCAACAGTAGCAGGAGCTTGGCCCATTATTTGATCTACCAGCAGAAAATAACTCTGAACATTCTAAACAACATCACAAACAAAAGCTGCTGTGGGAAAATCCAGAGACATTATTTTCTGATTATACCCTAATTGGAGACAAGAATGCAATCTCTGACCTGCTCTTCTATACAGAGCATACTGCTGCTTGGTACTCTACCGCATGTAGACACTTTGGCCATGTCAGAAAGAGAGGAATCACTAACGGTCGACAGATCTTGGTATTTGATGAACAGGCGCTTGATAATCGACTCTTCAACATTAACACCTACAACAATGGCACAGTAATGATTCAAGGCCTAGAAGCTGCACTTATCCTCAATACATCACGGAAAGAGCTAACAGACACCTTTAAAGAGAATGGCACTCTTAACTGCTACACTTCAATCAGAAGACAGACCTGATGAGAAATCTGTTAATTCCAAAAGTCCCCCCACCCTCATATCTAACCAAGCCACCCTAGCAGACATTGAGAGTGACAACATGTCCCAACTGTCCCAGGCCTTTGGGAGTATATCCTTATTAGAGGTAGAGGTGAATGAGCTTTGTGGTGAGGTGACAGTTCTGAGGCAGGATAAGGAGGAGCTGAGAGAGAAACTGGCAACGGTCGAGAGCATCATGAGGACAGAGGGAGGAGCTACAAAGGGAATTGTCAGCAGTCATAGAATTTCTACAACACAGAGACACCACCATCCACACTCTAAGAGAACAACCCGAGCCTACCACAAACCTCACTAACACACCCTCACATCCCCTCATCTTTAGTACCAATGCTTCTCATAGTGAACCTCCGGAACTCACACAGACTCAGCACAAGAGCTCAGTAACCAAATCCAGTACAACTCCTCCTCCCACACCAGCACATTCCCCTAGTCAGATAGGTCTGACCAGACCTCCCCAAGATCCTCACATTGCAGCCCAAGAGCACCAGAGGAGCCATGTTGGGACCCTCAGGAGAAAGGAAGACGACGTAAGGCCACCTGTAGTCCCCACCCCACTCCATCCAAAGAACATAACTCAAGACACCACAGTGTCTTTACTAGATGCTGTTCTTCTACTAATCTCACTGCAACTCCCCTCCAAGTCTCCGACCACTACTTTGTATCCTTTTCTCTCTCCCTCTCCTCCAACACTACTCACTCTGCCCCTACACAGATGGTAATGCGCCGTCGCAACCTTCGCTCTCTCTCTCCCGCTACTCTCTCCTCTTCCATCCTATCATCTCTTCCCTCTGCTCAATCCTTCTCCCTCCAATCTCCTGATTCTGCCTCCTCAACCCTCCTCTCCTCCCTTTCTGCATCCTTTGACTCTCTATGTCCCCTATCCTCCCTGCTGGCTCGGTCCTCCCCTCCAGCTCCGTGGCTTGATGACTCATTGCGAGCTCACAGAAATGAACTCCGGGCAGCTGAGCGGAAATGGAAGAAAACTAGACTCCCTGCTGACCTGGCATCTTTTCACTCCCTCCTCTCTACATTTTCTTCATCTGTTTCTGCTGCTAAGGCTACTTTCTACCACTCTAAATTCCAAGCACCCGCCTCTAACCCTAGGAAGCTCTTTGCCACATTCTCCTCCCTGCTGAATCCCCCCCCCCCCCCCTCTCTGTGGATGACTTCGTCAACCATTTTGAAAAGAAGGTTGACGACATCCGATCCACGTTTGTTAAGTCAAATGACACTGCTGGTCCTGCTCACACTGCCCTACCCTATGCTTTGACTTCTTTCTCCCCTCTCTCTCCAGATAAAATCTTGCGACTTGTGACGGCAGGCCGCCCAACAACCTGCCCGCTTGACCCTATCCCCTCCTCTCTTCTCCAGACCATCTCCGGTGACCTTCTCCCTTACCTCAACTCGCTGATCAACTCATCCTTGACCGCTGGCTATGTCCCTTCCATCTTCAAGAGAGCGAGAGTTGCACCCCTTCTCAAAAAACCAACACTCGATCCCTCTGATGTCAACAACTACAGACCAGTATCCCTTCTTTCTTTTCTCTCCAAAACTATTGAGCATGCCGTCTTTAGCCAACTCTCTTGCTATCTCTCTCAGAATACCTCTGTTGTCGGGAGAGGTCGTGTTTTTCTCTAGCTGGAGGTAAGCAGGAGGTAAGCTTCTCATATGGTGTTGAGTAAAGCTTAACCATGTATTAGATCGTAGGTAGGTAGTTAGCTGTAGTTAGGTACTGTATTTATTATAGGTTAGTATTGTTGTTATTGTAGGTTTCCGTAGGTAATTGTAGGTTAGTATCGAAGCACGAGGCTAGCTAGCTAGCGGGTAGCTACTGGTATCGATTAGCAACGCTGGAGAGCTGTTTCCAATTTTAATGTAGTCCTAGCCATCGTTTAATTTTTGCTGCGTTATGCGTTACGAAAGGAACTAGACACGGACTTGAATTATCTGTTTAGTGTGCTAACACACTCTTGGCAGTTTGTTGTAACCAAGTATTGATGCTAAATTGTGTGTTAATGGATGCTAGCTTGCAAGTTAGCTACGGCGTCATAGCTAGGCATCGGGGGTTGTTGTGGGTAGTTACTGTGTCTTGGCAGTGCCGGCTGTAGCACGAAGCGAGCTACCTAGCCGTTTTTTCGAACAGAGTCAGAGTCAACACAATAGCCATTGTGTGCCGGGTGTAGCACGAAGCTAGCTAGCTAGCCGTTCTTCAAACAAAGTCAACACAGTGGCCATTGCTAGCTACCAAACACGACCAGCTAACTGTACGGTAGTAGCTAAATACAATATACTTGTCCTAGCTAGCCAACGTCTAATCATTGCTGCGTCATGAAAGGAACTTGACACAGACACGAATGATCTGTTTAGTGTGTTATCACACTATTGGTGGTTTGTTGTGACCAAGGGTTGGTGCTATACGGTGTGTTATTGTTATTGGATGCTAGCTTGCTAGTTAGCTATGGTGTCATAGTTGAATAAAGTGGGTTGAGTCTATTCCTTTAAACATTGAACCGCTGTGGTTCACAACAATTCTGATTTCTAAAGGTGGAAGTTGGGAGAGTTTTTGTTCGGGTGGTTCAGTGAAACAATTTTAGTTTCTGAGGTAGCAGTTTTTGGTGAGGGAGGCCCTGCTCTCTCCGCTCCCAGATGCTTAGCTCATTTCATTCCGATCTCCTCTGCATTTTTGTAGCCATTTGCTACAGCCTGTCAACTATGCCTCTGCCTATCCCTGTTCTCTCCTCTCTGCACAGGCTAAACAAACGCACCACACCGCGTGGCTGCTGCCTCTCTAACCTGGTGGTCCCTGCACGCACCACCCACGTGGAGTTCCAGGTCGCAGGCAGCCTCTGGAACTGCCGTTCTGCTGCCAACAAAGCTGACTTCATCCCAGCCTATGCCAACCTCCAGTCCCTCGACTTCCTGGCGCTGACGGAAACATGGATCACCACTGAAAACACTGCTACTCCTACTGCTCTCTCCTCGTCTGACCATGTGTTCTCGCATACCCCGAGAGCATCTGGTCAGAGGGGAGGTGGTACAGGAATCCTCATTTCTCCCAAGTGGACATTCTCAATTTTTCCCCTAACCCATCTGTCTATCTCCTCATTTGAATTCCATGCTGTCACAGTCACTAGCCCATTTAAGCTTAATATCCTTGTCATCTATCGCCCTCCAGGTTCCCTTGGAGAGTTCATCAATGAGCTCGACGCCTTGATAAGTTCCTTCCCTGAGGATGGCTCACCCCTCACAGTTTTGGGGGATTTCAACCTCCCTATGTCCACATTTGACTCATTTCTCTCTGCCTCCTTCTTTCCACTCCTCTCCTCTTTTGACCTCACCCTCTCACCGTCCCCCCCTACTCACAAGGCAGGCAATACGCTTGACCTCATCTTCACTAGATGCTGCTCCTCTACTAATCTCACTGCAACTCCCCTCCATGTCTCCGACCACTACTTTGTTTCCTTTTCTCTCTCGCTCTCCTCCCACACTACTCACTCTGCCCCTACACAGATGGTAATGCGCCGCCGCAACCTTCGCTCTCTCTCTCCCACTACTCTCTCCTCTTCCATCCTATCATCTCTTCCCTCTGCTCAATCCTTCTCCCTCCAATCTCCTGATTCTGCCTCCTCAACCCTCCTCTCCTCCCTTTCTGCATCCTTTGACTCTCTGTGTCCCCTATCCTCCCGGCCGGCTCGGTCCTCCCCTCCAGCTCCGTGGCTTGATGACTCATTGCGAGCTCACAGAACAGAGCTCCGGGCAGCGGAGCGGAAATGGAAGAAAACTAAACTCCCTGCCGACCTGGCATCTTTTCACTCCCTCCTCTCTACATTTTCTTCATCTGTTTCTGCTGCTAAAGCCACCTTCTACCACTCTAAATTCCAAGCATCTGCCTCTAACCCTAGGAAGCTCTTTGCCACATTTTCCTCCCTCCTGAATCCTCCCCCCCTCCTCTCTCTCTGTGGATGACTTCGTCAACCACTTTGAAAAGAAGGTTGACGACATCCGATCCTCGTTTGTTAAGTCTAATGACACTGCTGGTCCTGCTCACACTGCCCTACCCTATGCTTTGACTTCTTTCTCCCCTCTCTCTCCAGATAAAATCCTGCGACTTGTGACTGCAGGCCGCCCAACAACCTGCCCGCTTGACCCCATCCCCTCCTCCCTTCTCCAGACCATCTCCGGTGACCTTCTCCCCTACCTCACCTCGCTGATCAACTCATCCTTGACCGCTGGCCATGTCCCTTCCGTCTTCAAGAGAGCGAGAGTTGCTCCCCTTCTCAAAAAACCAACACTCGACCCCACTGATGTCAACAACTACAGACCAGTATCCCTTCTTTCTTTTCTTTCCAAAACTATTGAGCGTGCCGTCTTTAGCCAACTCTCTTGCTATCTCTCTCAGAATGACCTTCTTGATCCAAACCAATCAGGTTTCAGGACTGGTCATTCAACTGAGACTGCTCTTCTCTGTGTCACGGAGACTCTCCGCACTGCTAAAGCTAACTCTCTCTCCTCTGCTCTTGTCCTTCTAGACCTGTCTGCTGCCTTTGATACTGTGAACCATCAGATCCTCCTCTCCACCCTCTCCGAGCTGGGCATTTCCGGCGCGGCTCACTCCTGGATTGCGTCCTACCTGACCGGTCGCTCCTACCAAGTGGCGTGGCGAGAAGCTGTCTCCGCACCACGTGCTCTCACCACTGGTGTCCCCCAGGGCTCAGTTCTAGGCCCTCTCCTTTTCTCCCTATACACCAAGTCACTTGGCTCTGTCATATCCTCACATGGCCTTTCATATCATTGCTACGCTGACGATACACAACTAATCTTCTCCTTTCCCCCTTCTGATAACCAGGTGGCGAATCGCATCTCTGCATGTCTGGCAGACATATCAGTATGGATGACGGATCACCACCTCAAGCTGAACCCTGGCAAGACGGAGCTGCTCTTCCTCCCGGGGAAGGACTGCCCGTTCTATGATCTCGCCATCACGGTTGACAACTCCGCTGTGTCCTCCTCCCAGAGTGCGAAGAGCCTAGGCGTGACCCTGGACAACACCCCGTCGTTCTCCGCCAACATCAAGGCGGTGACCCGATCCTGCAGGTTCATGCTCTACAACATTCGGAGAGTACGACCCTGCCTTACACAGGAAGCGGCACAGGTCCTAATCCAGGCACTTGTCATCTCCCGTCTGGATTACTGCAACTCGCTGTTGGCTGGGCTCCCTGCCTGTGCCATTAAACCCCTACAACTCATCCAGAATGCCGCAGCCCGTCTGGTGTTCAACCTTCCCAAGTTCTCTCACGTCACCCCCCTCCTCCGCACACTCCACTGGCTTCCAGTTGAAGCTCGCATCCGCTACAAGACCATGGTGCTTGCCTATGGAGCAGTGAGGGGAACGGCACCTCTGTACCTTCAGGCTCTGATCAGTCCCTACACCCAAACGAGGGCATTGCGTTCATCCACCTCTGGCCTGCTGGCTCCCCTTCCTCTGCGGAAGCATAGTTCCCGCTCAGCCCAGTCAAAACTGTTCGCTGCTCTGGCACCCCAATGGTGGAACAAGCTCCCTCACGACGCCAGGACAGCAGTGTCACTCACCACCTTCCTGAGACATTTGAAACCCCACCTCTTTAAGGAATACCTGGGATAGGATAAAGTAATCCTTCTACCCCCCCCCCCCCCCCCCTTTTACTCCAACCCCCCCCCCCCCCCCCCAAAAAAAAAAGAATAAACATAAAAAAAATTAAAAAATTGTAAAGTGGTTATCCCACTGGCTATAAGGTGAATGCACCTATTTGTAAGTCGCTCTGGATAAGAGCGTCTGCTAAATGACGTAAATGTAAATGTAAATAACTCAAGACACCACAGTGCACAACAGCAGCACACAGGCAGAGCACACTATAGCCGTCATTTTATGTGACTACAATGGGAAATTCCTCAGAGAGAAACTGCTATTCTCTGGCATGTCAATCAGAAAGCTATGGTGCCCAACAACAGCAAGTGCCTTGAAATGTCTGTCAAGCAACAAATTAAATGGGGCCAAACATATTATAAATCACACAGGTACTAATGATTTGATGGCAATGAGAGTAGGGCTGTTACGGTGACTGTATTACCGCCACACCGGCGGTCACGGGTCATGACAGCAGTCAAATTCCACGTGACCGTTTAGTCATGGTAATTAGTCCTCCAAGCTCTGATGCTGCTGATGGTCATTAGTAGCCTACCAGACTTGCTAACTGCCTGGTACTCAGCACTCTATTGTCCCTCTAATAATTCTGACATCAATGCAAATGTGTTCGAAAATCTAATCAGACATTTCATGAGTGCCCATGAGCTCATGTTGCGCAACCTTTCTATAGGCTAAAAAGAGGAGGATCCCATCAGCTTTCTATTGGCTAGGCCTACTATATTGATCAACTTTCCTAATATTAAGCACATTGCTTTGCTTTACATTAGTCATTTAGCAGACGCTCTTATCCAGAGCGACTTACAAATTGGTGCATTCAACTTAGGATAGCCAGTGGGACAACCACCCTTTTTTTTTATGGGGGGGTAGAAGGATTACTGTTATACTATTCCAGGTATTCCTTAAAGAGGTAGGGTTTCAAATGTCCACGGAAGGTTTGCGTCCCAGATCTGTCTGTCTTCATTCACTTGTAGCCTACTTCTTAGCTGAAATGCCTGTGAGAAGGAGGCAAACACGTGATGGGCATTGGCTACATCTGAGAGAGCCATGTGAGTGCGAGGTACTTTGGAGCATGGCAGCCGGGAATTATAATTATTATATTCAGCCCAAGGGCACAACGGCCACATTGGCCGCAAAAGGCATGAATTTTTTTAGGGGGGATGCCGCGGGGAAATTCGAGGCCTGGTGAGAATATTATCAAGAGTTTGTCAAATTGTGAATGACAGACTGATTAAGTGTGTGCAGCTTGTGACTTTTTTCAAATCATGATTAGAGTCCCATCATGCAGCCTTAGAATGTATAGAAAATCTTAACATACAGTGCCTTGCAAAAGTATTCATCCCCCTTGGCATTTTTCCTATTTTGTTGCATTACAACCTGTAATTTAAATGGATTTTTATTTGGATTTCATGTAATGGACATAGACAGAATAGTCCAAATTTCTAAAAAGTCTAAAAAATAAATAACGGAAAAGTGGTGCGTGCATATGTATTCACCCCCTTTGATATAAAGCCCCTAAATAAGATCTGGTGCAACCAATTACCTTCAGAAGTCACATAATTAGTTAAATAAAGTCCACCTGTGTGCAATCTAAGTGTCACATGATCTGTCACATGATCTCAGTATATATACACCTGTTCTGAAAGGCCCCAGAGTCTGCAACACTACTAAGCAAGGGACACCACCAAGCAAGCGGCCCCATGAAGACCAAGGAACTCTCCAAACAGGTCAGGGACAAAGTTGTGGAGAAGTACAGATCAGGGTTGGGTTATAAAGAAATATCCGAAACTTTGAACATCCCACGGAGCACCATTAAATCCATTGTTAAAAAATGGAAAGAATATGGCACCACAACAAACCTGCCAAGAGAGGGCTGCCCACCAAAACTCACGGACCAGGCAAGGAGGGCATTAATCAGAGAGGCAACAAAGAGACCAAAGATAACCCTGAAGGAGCTGCAAAGATCCACAGCGGAGATTGGAGTATCTGTCCATAGGACCACTTAAGTCATACACTCCACAGAGCTGGGCTTTACGGAAGAGTGGCCAGAAAAAAGCCATTGCTTAAAGAAAAAAATAAGCAAACACGTTTGGTGTTCGCCAAAAGGCATTTGGAAGACTCCCCAAACATATGGAAGAAGGTACTGTAGTCAGATGAGACTAAAATTGAGCTTTTTGGCCATCAAGGAAAATGTCTGGCGCAAACCCAACACCACTCATCACCCCGAGAACACCATCCCCACAGTGAAGCATGGTGGTGGCAGCATCATGCTGTGGGGATGTTTTTAATCGGCAGGGACTGGGAAACTGGTCAGAATTGAAGGAATGATGGATGGCGCTAAATACAGGGAATTTCTTGAGGGAAACCTGTTTCAGTCTCCAGAGATTTGAGACTGGGACGGAGGTTCACCTTCCAGCAGGACAATGACCCTAAGCATACTGCTAAAGCAACAACTCGAATGGTTTAAGGGGAAACAATTAAATATCCTGGAATGGCCTAGTCAAAGCCCACACCTCAATCCAATTGAGAATCTGTGGTATGACTTAAAGATTGCTGTACACCAGCGGAACCCATCCAACTTGAAAGAGCTGGAGCAGTTTTGCCTTGAAGAATGGGCAAAAATCCCAGTGGTTAGATGTGCCAAGCTTATAGAGACATACCCCAAGAGTTTGGGGGGGGGGGGGGTGAATAGTTATGCACGCTCAAGTTTCTGTTTTTTTGTCTTATTTCTTGTTTGGTTCACAATAAAAAATATGTTGCATCTTCAAAGTGGTAGGCATGTTGGGTAAATCAAATGATACAAACCCCCCAAAAATCAATTTTAATTCCAGGATGTAAGGCAACAAAATAGGAAAAATGCCAAGGGGGGTGAATGCTTTCGTGAGGCATTTGAAAACCTCTGTTGTTTAATTTGTGCTTGAAATTCACTGTTTGACTGAGCGACCTTACATATAATTGTATGTGTGGGGTACAGAGATGAGGTAGTCATTCAAAAATCATAAGCACATTTTTACTCCTGAACTTATTTAGGCTTGCCATAACAAAGGGGTTGAATACCTATTGACTCCAGTCATTTCAGATGTTCATTTTTAATAAAATATTTAAAATGTGTAAAAACATAATTCCACTTTGACATTATGAGGTATTGTGTGTAGGCCAGTGACCAAAACAAATCTCAATTTAATTCATTTTAAATTCAGACTGTAACACAACAAACTATGGAAAAAGTCAAAGTGTGTGAATACTTTCTGATGGCACTGTACAACTTTAACCCTGTACAATAAACTATTAAACTCTCTAATCGAATCGAATCAGATAAGGAGAGATATGGTTTAAGAGATGGTTTAAGGTTATCACATAGCATGTTGGCAAAGGTTCAAATGAAATGTTAGGAAACCCTGACGGAGATAAAATAATGTGCAACCAGAGGGAAAAAAACTCTAGACCACCTTTACTCCACACACAGAAACGCATACAAAGCTCTCCCTCGCCCTCCATTTGGCAAATCTGACCATAACTCTATCCTCCTGATTCCTGCTTATAAGCAAAAACTAAAGCAGGAAGCACCAGTGACTCGGTTAATAAAAAAGTGGTCAGATGACGTAGATGCTAAGCTACAGGACTGTTTTGCAAGCACAGACTGGAACATGTTCCGGGATTCTTCAGACAGCATTGCGGAGTACACCACAGCAGTCACTGGCTTCATCAATAAGTGCATTGATGATGTCGTCCCCACAGTGACCGTACGTACATACCCCAACCAGAAGCCATGGATTACAGGCAACATCCGCACTGAGCTAAAGGGTAGAGCTGCCGCTTTGAAGGAACGGGACTCTAACCCGGACGCTTATAAGAAATCCCACTATACCCTCCGACGAACCATCAAACAGGCAAAGAGTCAATAGAGGACTAAGATTGAATCGTACTACACTGGCTCTGACGCTCGTCGGATGTGGCAGGGCTTGAAAACTATTACAGACTACAAAGGGAAGCACAGCCGCGAGCTTCCCAGTGACACAAGCCTACCAGATGAGCTAAACCACTTCTATGCTCGCTTCGAAACAAGTAACACTGAAGCATGTATGAGAGCACCAGCTGTTCCGGATGACTATGTGATCACGCTCTCCGTAGCCGATGTGAGTAAGACTTTTAAGCAGGTCAACATTCACAAGGCCGCAGGGCCAGACGGATTACCAGGACGTGTACTCCGAGCATGTGCTGACCAACTGGCAAGTGTCTTCACTGACATTTTCAACATGTCCCTGACTGAGTCTGTAATACCAACATGTTTCAAGCAGACCACCATAGTCCCCGTGCCCAAGGACTCTAAGATAACCTGCCTAAATGACTACCGACCCGTAGCACTGACGTCTGTAGCCATGAAGTGCTTTGAAAGGCTGGTCATGGCTCACATCAACAGCATTATCCCAGAAACTCTAGACCACTCCAATTTGCATACCGCCCCAACAGATCCACAGATGATGCAATCTCTATTGCACTCCACACTGCCCTTTCCCACCTGGACAAGAGGAACACCTACGTGAGAATGCTATTCATTGACTACAGCTCAGCATTCAACACCATAGTGCCCTCTAAGCTCATCACTAAGCTAAGGATCGTGGGACTAAACACCTCCCTCTGCAACTGGATCCTGGACTTCACGCCCCAATTCTCATCGACGGGGCTGTAGTGGAACAGGTTGAGAGCTTCAAGTTCCTTGGTGTCCACATCACCAACGAACTATCATGGTCCAAACACACCAAGACAGTCGTGAAGAGGGCACGACAAAGCCTATTCCCCCTCAGGAGACTGAAAAGATTTGGCATGGGTCCTCAGATCCTCAAAAAAAGCTACAGCTGCACCATCGAGAGCATCCTGACTGGTTGCATCACCGCCTGGTATGGCAACTGCTTAGCCTCCGACCGCAAGGCACTACAGAGGGTAGTGCGTACGGCCCAGTACATCACTGGGGCCAAGCTTCCTGCCATCCAGGACCTCTATACCAGCCGGTGTCAGAGGAAGGCCCTAAAAATTGTCAAAGACTCCAGCCACCCTAGTCATAGACTGTTCTCTCTGCTACCGCACGGCAAGCGGTACCGGAGTGCCAAGTCTACGTCCAAAAGACTTCTCAACAGCTTCTACCCCCAAGCCATAAGATTCCTAAACAGCTAATCATGGCTACCCGGACCATTTGCACTGCTACCCCCACCCCATCCTTTTTACGCTGCTGCTACTCTGTTAATTATTTATGCATAGTCACTTTAACTCTACCCACATGTACATATTACTTCAACTACCTCAACTAGCCGGTGCCCCCGCACATTGACTCTGCACCGGTACCCCCTTGTATATATAGCCTCCCTACTGTTATTTTATTTTACTTCTGCTCTTTCTTTCTCAACACTTTTTTGTTTGTTTTATTTTTACTTTTTTTGTTAAAAATAAATGCACTGTTGGTTAAGGGCTGTAAGTAAGCATTTCACTGTAATGTCTGCACCTGTTGTATTCGGCGCATGTGACCAATAAAATTTGATTTGATTTGAATAGGATTGTCCAAAGAATAATCTTTAGATGGGCTGTCACAGGTATTGGCGGATGAGTTATTTGTTGTCAACTTTCTCCCGCAAGGAGCTATATCTGAGCAGAGATGGGCAGTATTTCTGTTACATGTATTTCAACTACTTCTGAGTATTTTTCCATTTGTGTTTCACTGGGCTGAACTACACTCCAATGTATTTAGTAACAAGATACTTTCAAGAGCTGTAATTTGTATTTTAAAAATACAAAATACTTTTCTATTACATTTTTTTTATAGCGGTTCACCCTTTTGTGGCTCCCTCTCACCCTGCTTGAGTGTCAGAAGTCTGATGGCACTATGGTCTGCTAAATGAACTAAATATCAATGTGAATGTAAAAATGGACAATTGCAAAGAATGTTGTGTATTATTTGAATGAGCCCGGCCCCAAAACAACGTTTTGTCAAAATGTACTTTTCAGAGCAGATTTAGGAGAATTTACGCAGCAGCTTAGGAGAATTAATGTAGCAGGTTAGGAGAATTAGGTTAAGCTGTATCCCATCTAGACATGACCCCGAAACAAGGCCAATAATAATACCTAGTGTGCTTTGCAGTTCATATTGTATTTTCATATATACATTTACATTTTGGTCATTTAGCAGACACTCTTATCCAGAGTAACTTTCAGTCAGTGCATTCAACTAAGGTAGATAAGGTAGCTGTTCGGGCCGCCTAATTGCAAATGTATTTCTGTATTTTAAAATACTAAATACATGTATTTTAATTACATTTCAAAATACAAGTATTTTGTAGTTTACATTGATCTTTATGGTATTTTGTAATTGTATTTTGTAACTGCATTTTGTAATTTTTGCCCATCACTGTATTCACAGAAACAGGAACCATTAAGAGTAGGCTACATGCGCTTTTACGTGCGCTTTGTGGAGGTGGAGAAGCATATCTCTCCAAATACTGCGGTCTTCACAGACTTTGAGAAGTTGTTGGTTAACTTTCTCTGATTGCTATACATGCAAGAGCCTAATAGACCTCATCCAGTAGTTTGAGAGCCGCAAATCCAGAAATCATCTCACCTACAAAAAAGTCAATACAGTAATACCAATCATTGGCACAGAAAGTAAACAGCACAGACCAGACAGTAAATGTGTGGATACATTTCATCAGGCTCCCGAGTGGCGCAGCGGTCTAAGGCACTGCATCGCAGTGCTTGAGGTGTCACTACAGACCCCCTGGTTCGATTCCAGGCTGTATCACAACTGGCTGTGATTGAGAGTCCCATAGGGCGGTGCACAATTGGTGTAGGCTGTCATTGTAAATAAGAATTTGTTCTTAACTGACTTGCCTAGTTGAATAAATAAATCAACTGAACTCGTAATAGAACCCAGATGAGTCTGAACAGAATGTTTGTTTCAATTTATCAAGGCAAGAAGGAATTTTGATCCCCAACAAGTGGTACGTTTGAAAGTAACCCTCCCATTATCTTCTGGCCTGGTTTCAAAAATGAATGTTGAAAACACAGAACTGGACCAGTACACGCACCATGCAAAATCAAATCTATTTTTGGATTGAACGATATGCGCAACCATTTAGGCTACTTTTTCAACGACTAAGCAGTTTAGGCAACATTTGGTGTTAATTGCCTGTGAGATAATGGAAGACTAATGAATGGAATATTTTTGTATTAATTTATTTCCATCTATTCATCTACGGGACAAATTGATTCTTGACGGTGCTCGCGCAGAGCATGTCAACAGGTATAGAAGGCGCACACTAGACAGACATACCACCCAACTTTTTCAGAAAGAAGTCGGATTTGAACAAGTAGGGTCAAATGAAACGAAAGAAACTGTGAATATTGCCTAAAAAACACACAATGAACAAGTAGTGAATTATTTATGTTTATAATGTCCTTGAGAGCATAATAATTTGGTGCATTAAAGCATAGGCTGCTGATGACAACGGTGCTGTGAGTGTCGGCCGACATTTAATTTGAAGTAAAGCCACATGGTTGGGAACTTATTTTGGACTAATTGGATAATTACTTTAGATGATTATGGTATGTACACTTTGCAAGTAGTTCACGCATGGTGTGAAAACGTGCTATATCGGCCTCTTGAGGTGGGATGATCAAAATGCGGGGTAGAAAACAACTTTATCACCAATAAATGTTGCATTTTAGTAGGTGCATGACTCTTTAGTAGCCTATATCATAGTCGCTGTCACAACAGCATACTTTCGAGGTGCTTCTGTGTAATGAGGCCGCTCCTCATCTTCTGTCTGTCAGAGGATGCGTCCCAAATGGCACCCTATTCCCTATTTAGTGCACAACACCAATAGAGCTCTGGTCAAAAGCAGTGCACTGGATAGGGAATAGGGTGCCAGTTGGGATGTAGACAGAGTCTGTCAAAAACCATCCATCAACAGGCTCCTTTGGAGGTCTGAGGCCTATAACAGCCACGATAAACATTTTTTCAGATTTACAATAAACTAGTCTATACTGGAAGTAACCCACTCTCTGTATAGAATGAAAGTTTTATTTAAACAGTACTGAATTTACAAGGTACTTTCTGGTAATTGGTATGTACATTTGGTATCATCCCAGTACCAAATGGTGCCTTCTGCTGCTTGTTTGAATGAATACCAATGAAACAAACAAGTAATAAATAATGTGCAATTCCATCACAAAACAATTCTGATCTCGGTACCTGACCAGATGTCTCTGTTAATATTAAAATAATACCACAGATATGTAATTGGCATAGCTTTCTTTTGGCATTATTACCTCCTCCCCCCTCCACTATGATAGCTGATGTATGGTGAGGTTTCTGGCTTATAATTTCTGGCCTATAATACGCTTTGAGCACCTGGAAAAGCTCTATCCAATCCAATCCATTGCTGTTATCATTATGAGTCCATTATCTGTTGAAATATCGACAGTACGTAAATATTGATTGGATGTGAAAACTGTTTGTGTTGCCTGATGGCATGTGTTGACCCAAATAATATTGTTATGGAAAAGCTATAGGATTTCTGGCTATAGGGGAGGGGGAATTTGACCCTTGAGATTAGGATATCAAGATTCAAGGTCACTGTGAGATTAGGATATCAGGACCTGCTTAGACAAAGCAACTGTACCAGTAGAGCAAATGATCACAATATATGGGAAAATGAAGGGCTGCAGTATTGCTGTTATAATGAGTACATGATGCATAAATGTACAGTATGAAAGCATGTATTCTTATTTCAAAGTTATGTAGTTCCTTCCTTGTGCTGTACTTGACTGTTAATGCTATGTTTTATGTTTTGTGTGGACCCCAGGAAGAGTAGCTGCTGCTTTAGCAATAGCTAATGAGGACCCTAATAAAATACTAAATACTTGACCTTTGAGGTGGTCTGCCAGCTCTCATTAGAACAAAGCCACAGCTGCTGAGTGGTGGTGACTGCTCCTTGCCCTGGTCATTCGATCCCTCTGTCACCCCAACTGCTAGTCTCTACAGAGGTGTGTTTCCACACCCTCCTTTCTCTTCTCCTCCACTCCAAAGAGGAATGACTGGAGCTATTTCTGGCAGTTTTAATTGCTTCCGGAGACTGATCCAGAAATAGCCCAAGAGCCGCTCTGACTGACAATGCAGAGAGGGAGGGGGAGCGAGAGAGAGAGAGATGGGAGAGAGAGTTATAGAGTGGGAAGGGGAAGACAGAGAGAGGGAAAGAGAGGGGGAGGGAGAATTAAATAGAGTGAGCTGAAAACCCGCCACAAGACCTGAAGTTTCCGCAGCAAGAGAGGAGTTGCCACATTTATCCAATAAACCCTTTTCCCATAACGTTATTGAGCAAATTAAGAAGGAATATTGACGTCATTTTTATTGACGTAGGCTAAGAAGCAAAATTTGGTTTTCCATCAAAATAATAATTATTGCGAGTTTAAGAATATGTTGCAAGAGAAAAGATAAATCGCCCTTATTAAACTCTCCAGATCATTTTCCATCAATGGATGTCGATTTAACTTGTTTTGATTGCAATGATTAAGCAATAAGGCCTGAGGAGGTGAGGTATATGACCATATGTACCAATGTAATTAGAACGGTAAAAAGTATGTTTTTGTAATTCCTGTGGTACATGTCTGATATACCATGGCTTTAAAACAATCAGCATTCAGGGCTCAAAACACCCAGTTTATAATTGTAAATAAATCCTGTTTGCGCATGTGCATAACTAAAGATACATCCGACAGGAGAGTTTGAGTGATGAAAGTTGGACAGACGATCTCGAAATCTCTGTGCAAGAAACACGTGGACGAACTTCAAAAAACTAATGTTAGGCAATTGTTTCTGGCAATTGTGCCATTATTATGTGCCAGATGTTAAGACTACAAACCGTTATAAATGGCCTATTTGCGAGATTGACTTCTTATTTCAATAGGCATAGGCTACTAACTAAAATCTGGGTTTATAATTGCAAATCAATTTTACCATGGTTTGCTGAGCTAGATGCAGGTAGCCTATAACCCCGGATAGGTCAACATATTATTTCATTAAATGTGGAGAATGATACATTTGCGATAGAGCTGTGACCATGATCACAACTGATAACTTCCAATTTAATTAACTAAACATGACCATTAATAATTGCATAATAAAACAAGGCTAAAACAACCAACTGAGTTATAGGCTATTTATTAAATATGTTTGCCAGCTCCAGGTAGGCTATACAAGTGGCACAAATGGATTTGCAATGACTCCAGTGATATCGTCATTTCCATATACATTTATTGTATCAAATGGTAGGCTACAGTAGCCTGCAATGGCATATAAATTAATAGGCTACTTGATGGCCAACAGATGCAAATGTAGCCTATCATTCTCCACGTTTAATGTCATTTTCATTGTGGACTTCTTCCCATAACACAAGCATGCGAGGGAGTTCCATAACTTCCATTTCACTCGCACAGTGCTCCAGACCCTGAGCATGAGTACAACCCTTCGCTTTATACTGTTTTCCATAAGAAAAGTCGACATTAGAATGCAGTTTACTTGAAACCACCTCTGAGCGAATTTATCTAAAGCGCTCTAATGCGCCTAAAGTCCTTTTCCAATGCTTTGTCACCGTTATATCAGTTCTAGCGCATTGATATGTTTTATGGAAAATGGGTGTCTCCATAATGACCAATCTAAATAGCCCACCTACAACTGGTAAAAAGTTGTCACAACGTACGCACGTGCTGCTCTGTCCCCGTGACTCAGCTGCCTCTGCTGCAGGATTCTCTCAACCAGTGCTCTCAACTCAAACACACCCCACCGGCCCTCCCCCTCTCCACCATTCACTCACTCAATCCTTCAGTTACAGCTTGCTCACTGCCTGAGAGTCAGCAGCAGCAGGTAACAGTGAAATATATATATATATGTCTATATGTCTATGACTTCGGAAAGTATTCAGACCCCTTGACTTTTTCAAAATGTTGTTTCGTTACAGCCTTATTCTAAAATGGATTAAATAATATAAATTCCTCAGCAATCTACACACAATACCCCATAATGACGAAGCAAAAACATGTTTTTAGATTTTTTTGGCAAATCTTTCTAAAGCTGGCCGCCTGGCCAAACTGCACAATCGGGGGAGAAGGGCCTTGGTCATGGAGGTGACCAATAACCCGATGGTCACTCTAACAGAGCTCTACTGTAGAGTTCCTCTGTGGAGTTGGGAGAACCTTCCAGAAGTACAACCATCTCTGCAGCACTCCACCAATCAGGCCTTTATTGGAAAGTGGCCAGAAGGAAGCCACTCCTCAGTAAAAGACACATGACAGCCCGCTTGGAGTTTGCCAAAAGGCACCTAAAGACTCTCAGGCAATGAGAAACAAGATTCTCCAGTCAAATTACACCAAGATTGAACTCTTTGGCCTGAATGCCGAGCATCTCGTCTGGAGGAAACCTGGCACCATCCCTACGGTGAAGCATGGTGGTGGCAGCATCATGCTGTGGGGATGTTTTTCAGTGGCAGGGACAAGGAGACTAGTCAGGATTGAGGGAAAGATGAACGGAGCACAGTACAGAGAGATCCTTGATGAAAACCTGCTCCAGAGGGCTCAGGACCTCAGATTGGGGCGAAGGTTCACCTTCTAACTGGACAACGACCCTAAGCACACAGCCAAGACAATGGAGGAGTGGCTTCGGGAAAAGTCTCTGAATGTCCTTGAGTGGCCCAGCTAGTGCCCAGACTTGAACCCGATCGAACATCTCTGGAGAGACCTGAAAATAGCTCAGCAGCGACGCTCCCCATCCAACCTGACAGAGTTTCAGATGATCTGCAGAGAAGAATGGGAGAAACTCCCCAAATACAGGTGTGTCAAGCTTGTAGCGTCATACCCAAGAAGACTCGAGGCTGTAATCGCTGCCAAAGGTGATTCAACAAAGTACTGAGTAAAGGGTCTGAATACTTATGTAAATGTGATATTTCTTTCATTTTTTTTCTTTTTATTCTAAAAACCAGTTTTTGCTTTGTCATTATGGGGTATTGTGTGTAGATTAATGAGGGGTCAAGGGGTCTGAATACTTTCTGAATGCACTGTAGGTGTGTGCCTTTCCAAATCATGTCCAATTAATTGAATTTACCACAGGTGGAATCCAATCAAGTTGTAGAAACATCTCAAGGATGATCAATGGAAACAGGATGCACCTGAGCTCAATTTTGACTCTTATATCAAAGGGTCTGAATACTTAGGTAAATTAGGTATTCCTGTTTGTTTTATTGTAATACATTTGCAAAAATTTCTACAAACCTGTTTTCACTTTGTCATTGTGGGGTATTTTAGCCCCTTTTTCGATCTTGTCTCATTGCTGCAACTCCCCAACGGGCTTGGGAGGTGAAGGTCGAGTCGTGTCCTCCGAAACATTACCCGCCAAACCACGCTTCTTAACACCCGCCTGCCAGCCACACCTATGTGTCTGAGGATAGACCGTTCAACTGATGGCCGAGGACAGCCTGCAGGCGCCCGGCTCACCACAAGGAGTTGCTAGAGAGCAATGAGCCAAGTAAAGCCCCCACTCCAAACCCTCCCCTAACCCGGACGACGCCGGGCCAATTGTGCGCCGCCCAATGGGACTCCTGATCACAGCCGGTTGTGATACAGTCCGGGATCGAACCCGGGTCTGTAGTGATGCCTCTAGCAGTGCCTTAGACCGCTGCGCCACTCGGGAGGCCCCGGGAAAAATTATTTAATCAATTTTAGAATAAGACTTTTTCTAATCATAGTCGCTCACCTCATGTAGCCTAGCCCATAGGCCTATATGTTTTGATAAGGTTTGTATCACAACTAAAGTGGCCAAATAACTTCTTAAAATTAAACACATTAATCTGCTTTACAACGGGTGTAGAGCCTAACTGGCACATATAAGCAGCGCGTGAGTTTCAAGTTTGGGGAAGATCATTTTCACCATAAAAATGCACCTTTATAATAAAAGCATTACATGCATAATTGCATTTGCGGTCACTTTTGATAATGGTGTTTTCCGCTAATGGAACATTTGCACTTATAGACTACTACCATGTATGCATTGCTGCACTTATAATGTGAAGAAATAGCCTAATAGTTTATTTAAATAGCCTAATAGTTTAAGCTAAAGGTTTTTTGATGCTGGTGGTTGCATTAATTTGGGATCTACCGCATCCCACAACTGTCCCAGACTATGCTTGGAATATTTTTTTCTCACACAGAATAGAATAGGTCAACTTTTGTACTATGCGGGATAATAGATTGACATAGGCTAGTGCTTTTGCTGTTCGTTAGGCCTACTCATCTTGTTGGCTGACGAAAAGTAAATGTGGACAGTTCTTCCAATATCTTCAATATGCACCTCGGAATTGGATAAGGACGCGTGCAGTTGTGTCCCCGATGTGTCTGCCTTCACTTGTAGCCTGTGAGAAAGACCCGATCACATGACGGAGAGCCATGTGAGTGAGAGGCAGTTTTGGATTGCGCAGCACACTCAGGGAGAAGGGCACAACGCATCACTCCAGGCCGCAAAAGGCATGGATTTTTTTAGGCCGCATAACGGCCACAAAGGGGATGCCGCCGTGAAATTCGAGGCATTATCAAGGGGTTGTCAAATTGTGAATGAGAGGCTATGAGTGTGTACAGCCTGCACAAAAAACAAAGCAGAGCTCATGTCTTTTAAGCTACTTTTTTCTAATCATCATTAGAGTCTCATCATGCACCCTTACATTTTACATTTACATTTACATATCCAGAGCGACTTACAGTTAGTGAGTGCATACATTTTCATACTGGCCCCTCGTGGGAAACGTACCCACAACCCTGGCGTTGCAAGCGCCATGCTCTACCAACTGAGCTACAGGGGACTAAAAACAATGTATTAAAAATCTAAACATATAGGCCAATGTTTGTAGAACTACTAAAGTTACATTAATAACTCTAAATTAAGCATGTAGGAGTACCTATTTCTTTGTGCGCACTCCCTCAAATCGTTTGGAGAAAATATTTATATTTGATTCAGCTTTGTTCAATTGTGTTCTTCATACTATTAAATAATATAAAGTAATGCCACGGAGTTATAAGCAAATCTTGTCTGCTAAATTAACTAGTGTAGCCCACAGCCATTTGGCATAGCCACATCAATATTAGGAAGGTTTTCTTAATGTTTTGTACACTCAGTGTGTATATATATACATTACCGTTCAAAAGTTTGGGGTCACTTAGAAATGTCCTTGTTTTGGAAAGATTTTTTTTTGTCCATTAAAATAACATCAAATTGATCAGAAATACAGTGTAGACATTGTTAATGTTGTAAATGGCTATTTAGCTGGAAGCGGCTGATTTTTAGGCGTACAGAGGCCCATTATCAGCAACCATCTGTCTTGTGTTCCAATGGCACGTTGTGTTTGCTAATCCAAGTTTATCATTTTTAAAGGTTAATTGATCATTAGAAAAACCTTTTGAAATTATGTTAGCACAGCTGAAAACTGTTGTGCTGATTAAAGAAGCAATAAAACTGGCCTTCTTGAGACTAGTTGAGTATCTGGAGCATCGGCAATTGTGGGTTCGATTACAGGCTCAAAATGGCCAGAAACAAAGAACTTTCTTCTGAAACTCGTCAGTCTATTCTTGTTCTGATAAATGAAGGCTATTCCATGCGAGAAATTGCCAAAAAACTGAAGATCTCATACAATGCTGTGTACTACTCCCTTCACAGAACATCGCAAACTGGCTCTAACCAGAATCGAAACAGGAGTGGGAGGCCCCGGTGCACAACTGAGCAAGAGGACAAATACATTAGTGTGTCTAGTTTGAGAAACAGATGCCTCACGGGTCCTCAACTGGCAGCTTCATTAAATAGTACCCGCAAAACACCAGTCTCAACATCAACAGTGAAGAGGCGACACCGGGATGCTGACCTTCTAGGCAGAGTTGCAAAGAAAAAGCCATATCTCAGTCTGCCCATCTTAATCTTTTATTTTTATTGGCCAGTCTGAGATATGGCTTTTTCTTTGCAACTTTGCATAGAAGGTCAGCAACAAGAATAGACTGTTCTCAAATTTTGATCAGGAAACAGTATTATTGGTGATTTAAAAGGCTATTTTACACGGTAATCAGATTGAACGTTCATGACCTTTACGGTTTAAGACTAGCTGCCACTCCAATCTGTCACCAATATATTTTTAATTAATTGGTCACGATAACCACATACAGTGAGGGAAAAAAGTATTTGATCCCCTGCTGATTTTGTACGTTTGCCCACTGACAAAGAAATGATCAGTCTATAATTTTAATGGTAGGTTTATTTGAACAACAGAATAACAACAACAAAATCCAGAAAAACGCATGTCAAAAATGTTATAAATTGATTTGCATTTTAATGAGGGAAATAAGTATTTGACCCCCTCTCAATCAGAAAGATTTCTGGCTGCCAGGTGTCTTTTATACAGGTAACGAGCTGAGATTAGGAGCACACTCTTAAAGGGAGTGTTCCTAATCTCAGCTTGTTACCTGTATAAAAGACACCTGTCCACAGAAGCAATCAATCAATCAGATTCCAAACTCTCCACCATGGCCAAGACCAAATAGCTCTCCAAGGATGTCAGGGACAAGATTGTAGACCTACACAAGGCTGGAATGGGCTACAAGACCATCGCCAAGCAGCTTGGTGAGAAGGTGACAACAGTTGGTGCGATTATTCGCAAATGGAAGAAACACAAAATAACTGTCAATCTCCCTCTGCCTGGGGCTCCATGCAAGATTTCACCTCGTGGAGTTGCAATGATAATGAGAACGGTGAGGAATCAGCCCAGAACTACACAGGAGGATCTTGTCAATGATCTCAAGGCAGCTGGGACCATAGTCACCAAGAAAACAATTGGTAACACACTACACCGTGAAGGACTGAAATCCTGCAGCGCCCGCAAGGTCCCCCTGCTCAAGAAAGCACATATACAGGCCCGTCTGAAGTTTGCCAATAAATATCTGAATGATTCAGAGGAGAACTGGGTGAAAGTGTTGTGGTCAGATGAGACCAAAGTCGAGCTCTTTGGCATCAACTCAACTCGCCGTGTTTGGAGGAGGAGGAATTCTGCCTATGACCCCAAGAACACCACCCCCACCGTCAAACATGGGATGGAAACATTATGCTTTGGGGGTGTTTTTCTGCTAAGGGGACAGGACAACTTCACCGCATCAAAGGGACGATGGACGGGGCCATATACCGTCAAATCTTGGGTGAGAACCTCCTTCCCTCAGCCAGGGCATTGAAAATGGGTTGTGGATGGGTATTCCAGCATGACAATGACCCAAAACACACGGCCAAGGCAACAAAGGAGTGGCTCAAGAAGAAGCACATTAAGGTCCTGGAGTGGCCTAGCCAGTCTCCAGACCTTAATCCCATAGAAAATCTGTGGAGGGAGCTGAAGGTTCGAGTTGCCAAATGTCAGCCTCGAAACCTTAATGACTTGGAGAAGATCTGCAAAGAGGAGTGGGACTGAATCCCTCCTGAGATGTGTGCAAACCTGGTGGCCAACTACAAGAAACGTCTGACCTCTGTGATTGCCAACAAGGGTTTTGCCACCAAGTACTAAGTCATGTTTTGCAGAGGGGTCAAATACTTATTTCCCTCATTAAAATGCAAATCAATTTATAACAGTTTTGACATGCGTTTTTCTGGATTTTGTTGTTGTTATTCTGTGTCTCACTGTTCAAATAAACCTACCATTAAAATTATTGACTGATCATGTCTTTGTCAGTGGCCAAACGCATAAAATCAGCAGGGGATCAAATACTTTTTTCCCTCACTGTACTTCCATTCATTTGAATGGGTTCCCTTCAGACAAGTCCCGTGTCACTTGCGGGGGATGTAGAGCAAAACGGAGGACACCGTCGTGTTCGTGAGAGTTCGTAATATTAGCCGTTCGGACGCTACTGACGTTTTCGTGAGAAGACCGATTTTCGGGATGTCTCATGGTCTGACAAACACCGCTGTTGCTCGGCCACATACCACCGCAGATGTGGAAGGCGGATGTGGTGGATTGAGACGCAGCCCATGCAAAAATAGATATTTCTAGCTTAAACTGACAGATTTTGATGGGGATTTTTGTATTATGTTACTTAAATTGACGCACGGGTGCATTGTATTTGGCATTTATTCAATATTAGACATTCAACAAGACAAGCACTGAGCTCTTTTTTGTAAGCAGTGTGGAAGATTTGTAGAGCAAGACAAGGTTTTGTTAGTATAAAGGCAGATTGAGTAATGGTCTTAGTCTAATACTAATTGTATTTTCCATGGATACCAGAGAAGTGAATGAGTTGCAGACCAAATGCTGATCTATCACAGGCAAATATCCTCTTATATCTGTCAAGATCCTGTGAAACCACAGAACCATCTAAGATACCACATAAGCTGTAAGGAGAGGCCTCATTGCTGGTGAACGTGGTCTAATGACCATGTTAGTGCAACAGTTGATTGAAGAAGAGAAAGGCTGTTTAGGTGGCACCATCATCAGCATCGTCTGCTACACCATCTTTGTAACCCTGCTAAAGCTGAAGAAGAGGTCAAGAGCATGGAGGTGAGCCTGTGTGCTAGCTACACTGCTTCCTGACTTGGACTTTTTTGATGCTGAGCGTTGCTAAGTGACTGAACCAAAAGTGAACATTGTCCAAGATTGACAAGCGTCTTGTTACCTCAAATTGACATTTGCTTATTGTCTAAATTCGGGGTGTTCTGTTTTGACATGTTCTGACCACAGCCTATCGCTTTGAAATTAGTTGACTCGATAGAGGTTGGAGAAACTCAACTCAATCGCTTCGAAATTAGTGAAGACGGTGGAGTGTGATTAGCGCGTAATTCGCGTTTCCATAGTAGCCTCAAAAGGGAGGAGTAGAATTATTATTATTTTGGACGCTGAAGATCTGTTTGACTTGTAAGTATATTGAGGAAGTTTTCATTACAAGCTGGGGAGCTAGTTATGCGTGTCAGTCATTAGTAAAGGTGTTTCAAATCAAATGAAATTCTATTGCTCACATACACATATTTAGCAGATGTTGTTGCGGGTGTAGCGAACTGCTTGTGTTCCTAGCTCCAACAGTACAGTAGTATCTTACGATTCACAACAATACACACAAATCTAAACGTAAAAAAATTGAATTAAGAATAATATACATTTATAAATATTAGGATGAAAAATGTCAGAGTGGCAATGTCGGAGTTGCATTGTTTGATGCCGCTACTGTGTGTAGGTTTACTGCTGTTAGCGCAAGACAAATTATTATTATAGTGAACATTTAATCTTGTATCATACTATTGATTGACAATTGACTGAACTGCTGAATTTATATTACTTTGATTATTATTAGTTAAAAAAAACATGATATATTTAATTAATTTGTGTTAGCCTTTCCTTCTATCTCCTCTCTCAGCCCACAAAACAAACTAACAAGAAGTACTCTAGAGTTAACCGTGGCTCTAGGGGCAATAATGTCACTGTGGGATTACAATTTCTGAATGTTTTGTCTTCCATTTTCTGTGAATAAAAATATATTATAAAACAAATAGTAACTGGGATCATTTGGAATGAAAATTCCATAGTTCCCGCTTCCAGGTGGGAATAGCATGTGGCGTATCTCAAACCCTCTTTTAAAGCTACAGTAAGCAACTTAACCATGCAAATAAACAGCAGCTTAAGGGACATGTATACCCTTTGAGACCAAGTGAAAGGTGCCATGTAAAAGCAATTCATTACCATTCAACAAATCATCCAAGGTCACACTACTCACATAAGATGGTAACCACTAAGTGATGAAAATTGCAGGGGTTCCAAACATCCGCCACATCCTACCTTTTCTAAAGACTTCCCTGTGTATTGGACCACAGAGCATACACCGCAAACTCCTCAAAGTTGACAAGGAAAAGCGACTGGGAATAAAAGTGAGATTCGGGTCCAGGGACAGACGCACACATATGTGTGAGCACAGACAAACGTGCGAGAGCGCGCACTCACACACACACACACACAGTGCATTCGGAAAGTATTCAGACCCCTTGAATTTTTCCACATTTTGATACGTTACAGCCTTATTCTAAAATGGATTAAATAAAATACATTCCTCAGCAATCTACACACAATACCCCATTATGACAAAGCGAAAACAGGCTTTTAGAAATGTTTGCACATGTATTAAAAATTCAAAACAGAAATACCTTATTTACATACACTACTGTTCAAAAGTTTTGGGTCACTTAGAAATGTCCTTGTTTTCGAAAGAAAAGCAATTTTTTTTGTCCATTAAAATAGCATCAAATTGATCAGAAATACAGTGTAGACATCGTTAATGTTGTAAAACACCAGTCTCAACATCAAAAGTGAAGAGGCGACTTCGGGATGCTGACCTTCTAGGCAGAGTTGCAAAGAAAAAGCCATATCTCAGACTGCCCATCTTAATCTTTTCTTTTAATTGGCCAGTCTGAGATATGGCTTTTTCTTTGCAACTCTGCCTAGAAGGTCAGCATCCCGGAGTTGCCTCTTCACTGTTGACGTTAAGAGGAAACCTGGCACCATCCCTATGGTGAAACATGGTGGTGGCAGCATCATGCTGTGGGGATGTTTGTCAGCGGCAGGGACTGGGAGACTAGTCAGGATTGAGGGAAAGCTGAACGGAGCAAAGTACAGAGAGATCCTTGATGAAAACCTGCTCCAGAGCTCTCAGGACCTCAGACTGGGGCGAAGGTTCACCTTCCAACAGGACAACGACCCTAAGCACAAAGCGAAGACAATGGAGGAGTGGCTTCGGGACAAGTCTCTGAATGCCCTTGAGTGGCCCAGCCAGAGCCTGGACTTGAACCTGATCGAACATCTCCGGAGAGACCTGAAAATAGCTGTGCAGCAACGCTCCCCACCAACCTGACAGAGCTTGAGAGGATCTGCAGAGAAGAATGGGAGAAACTCCCCAAATACAGGTGTGCAAAGCTTGTAGCATCACGCCCAAGAAGACACGAAACTGTAATTTACTTACAGTGGGGAAAAAAAGTATTTAGTCAGCCACCAATTGTGCAAGTTCTCCCACTTAAAAAGATGAGAGAGGCCTGTAATTTTCATCATAGGTACATGTCAACTATGACAGACAAATTGAGATTTTTTTTTCCAGAAAATCACATTGTACGATTTTTTATGAATTTATTTGCAAATTATGGTGGAAAATAAGTATTTGGTCACCTACAAACAAGCAAGATTTCTGGCTCTCACAGACCTGTAACTTCTTCTTTAAGAGGCTCCTCTGTCCTCCACTCGTTACCTGTATTAATGGCACCTGTTTGAACTTGTTATCAGTATAAAAGACACCTGTCCACAACCTCAAATAGTCACACTCCAAACTCCACTATGGCCAAGACCAAAGAGCTGTCAAAGGACACCAGAAACAAAATTGTAGACCTGCACCAGGCTGGGAAGACTGAATCTGCAATAGGTAAGCAGCTTGGTTTGAAGAAATCAACTGTGGGAGCAATTATTAGGAAATGGAAGACATACAAGACCACTGATAATCTCCCTCGATCTGGGGCTCCACGCAAGATCTCACCCCGTGGGGTCAAAATGATCACAAGAACGGTGAGCAAAAATCCCAGAACCACACGGGGGGACCTAGTGAATGACCTGCAGAGAGCTGGGACCAAAGTAACAAAGCCTACCATCAGTAACACACTACGCCGCCAGGGACTCAAATCCTGCAGTGGCAGACGTGTCCCCCTGCTTAAACCAGTACATGTCCAGGCCCGTCTGAAGTTTGCTAGAGTGCATTTGGATGATCCAGAAGAGGATTGAGAGAATGTCATATGGTCAGATGAAACCAAAATATAACTTTTTGGTAAAAACTCAACTCGTCGTGTTTGGAGGACAAAGAATGCTGAGTTGCATCCAAAGAACACCATACCTACTGTGAAGCATGGGGGTGGAAACATCATGCTTTGGGGCTGTTTTTCTGCAAAGGGACCAGGACGACTGATCCGTGTAAAGGAAAGAATAAATGGGGCCATGTATCGTGAGATTTTGAGTGAAAATCTCCTTCCATCAGCAAGGGCATTGAAGATGAAACGTGGCTGGGTCTTTCAGCATGACAATGATCCCAAACACACCGCCCGGGCAACGAAGGAGTGGCTTCGTAAGAAGCATTTCAAGGTCCTGGAGTGGCCTAGCCAGTCTCCAGATCTCAACCCCATAGAAAATGTTTGGAGGGAGTTGAAAGTCCATGTTGCCCAGCGACAGCCCCAAAACATCACTGCTCTAGAGGAGATCTGCATGGAGGAATGGGCCAAAATACCAGCAACAGTGTGTGAAAACCTTGTGAAGACATACAGAAAACGTTTGACCTGTGTCATTGCCAACAAAGGGTATATAACAAAGTATTGAGAAACTTTTGTTATTGACCAAATACTTATTTTCCACCATAATTTGCAAATAAATTCATAAAAAATCCTACAATGTGATTTTCTTGAAATAAAAATCTCATTTTGTCTGTCATAGTTGACGTGTATCTATGATGAAAATTACAGGCCTCTCTCATCTTTTTAAGTGGGAGAACTTGCACAATTGGTGGCTGACTAAATACTTTTTTTCCCACTGTATGTAAATGTGATATTTCCATTTTTTCCATTTTTTGGGTGCAAAATGTCAAAAAATCTGTTTTTGCTTTGTCATTATGGGGTATTGTGTGTAGGAAAAAACTAACAATTTAATCAATTCTAGAATAAGGCTGTAATGTAACAAAATGTGGAAAAAGTCAAGGGGTCTGAATACTTTCCGAATGCGCTGTACATACATACTCACCCGTGCAGGTAAAGCACTTGATGTGGAAGTGCTTGGACTGGACCAACAGCACCTCTCCCTTGCATGGCTCCTCACATTTGTAGCACTGGATGCAAAGCTTCTCTGCAGGGTGGTGGGGGTCCTGAACATGGGCCACTGGAGGAGAGAACAGACAGGCATGAGCACGGCCACCTAAAAAGTATTTAAACCACTGTGTTCAAAACATGTGGTTCGTGTAGACACAGCAAATTTGCGGGTGTTAAAAGTGTTGAGGTAAAAAGTGTGTTAAAGAGTTAAAGAGTGTTATATCTGAGTGTTGATTCTAGTAGGGTTAACACCAGTAGGATTGAAATTGACACCAACTGCAGTGATAAGTGAAGTTTTATTTCAATCACAATGGAATCAACACCGCATGGTGTTGTTGTTACTCGACTGTGTTGAGTTCATTTCTGTTGACGCTCTCAAGGTGATTTTTTTTTGGGAGGGGCCACATTATCATATTTCCCAGCATGCTTTGTTAGAGGTTGATTTTTTGAATATTTTTCTGCATGCACATTGATTGATTAATTAATATTTTCCTATACACAGATAAATATCTTGCATCTTTCTAAACTAATCCAATCTGTAAGTGATTGACTTATTGCACCCGTTACTGAGATGGTTGTTCCAGTTTAGATGGTTTAGGTAGTCTTCATTAGCTAGTACTTTACCATAGCAATCATTCTGAATGCAGGTTGTGGGTGAGAAAAAGTTCAAATTGTTGAATATCCTTCATCTGGCTGAATTCCAATAGGAATTACAAATCACTATATAAGCCAGTAGTGATGGGAAATTCGGCTCTTTTTACTGACTAAACTCTTTCGACTCAAGTTTCATGTTTTATTAACTGTATGTACAAGATACGCATGGTATACGCCAGGGCTGTGGGTTCGATAAAATAATGTATGCGCTAACTGTAAGTCGCTCTGGATAAGAGCGTCTGCTAAATGACGTAAATGTAAATGTAAATGTATACATTGTCTAACAAAAGGTGTACTTGCAGGTTCGTTCTTGACAATGCAACAACAATAAGAAATAATAAAATATAAGAATATGAACATAAATTACATTTGGCTCAGTAGAATAGAATAACATTTTAGCATAAGTATAATACAGGAAGGCACAATTTATTACATTATAGTAATTTAGCAGACACTCTTATCCAGAGCGACTTACAGGAGCAATTAGGGTTAAGTGTCTTGCTCAATGGCACAGCGACTGATTTTTCACCTAGTCGGCTCGGGGATTAGAACCTGCGACCTTTCGGTTACTGGCACAACGCTCTTAACCACTAAGCTACCTGCCGCCCTCTTCTTCTTCATCACCGGAGTTGCCTTAGGTCATCTCAGCCAAGAGCAACAGGTAAATCCGCTGTGCGGGGAACAAAGTAACTAATGTAATGTTCCAGATCTGGGAGGCTGAGAGATTTGTGGAGCTTCCGATTCATGATCCAGAAGTGTTTGTTGGTCGTAGAAAATATTGCACGAACATTCTGAGCAAACAAAGTAATAATTAATGCAAAAATAGGCATAAAAAAACAAAGTCGAGCAGGACACGCACCATCCTCAGCGAACAATAAACTGCAGGACCCACTACCAGTGAACAATGAACTGAAAACTCAACATAGTCATGATTCTACAAGTCTTTCGTTCACATGTCATTCACTATGAGGGGCTTATCGGAGCTTTCATTTGTGACTGAGACTGCTTTAAACAATGTACATTTGCTGATTACTTGGCATACAAATAATATTATTTCTTGGTACATTTGAAATTAGGTCTAGTTATGGTCGCAACTGGACAATAGATTAAGAACGACTCTTGGCGGAATGCATTGCTTGACTGCCGTGAGGGTGATAAGCACAATATTGTTTGCGAACTGCAGCACCCCAAACGATTCGTTCTTGAGTTTGTATTTGCTGGACAGAGTCTGTGTATATTTTGGTTCCACAAAGCTGTGTCCATCATAACATTAATTAACAATGAATTGCATTTATTCTGGCACCATGCAATCAATTATCAGTTCTAAACGTATTTTTATTCTCAATGCTGCCTGCAGCATGATCTATTTTGCCTGTGCGCTTATATGACAGACAGTTGTTGGTTGGTGCACGTATCCGGAGTCACCGGAGGAGCGCATAATAATCCTGCTGTAGAATTCATTGCAGCCTGTAGGTCAAACTAACGTCTAAAATGAACGAGTCACTCAAAAACACAAATCATGACCTTTGAGTCAGCAAAAAGAGTTGTTAAAACAAACTAATTGTTCACGAACTGCACATCACGACAAGCCAGCATATTGTGACTTGTAGATCTGATATGGCCCAAGAACCAGGATCATCAGACCAAAATGTTAGGAGAAAACTATGCCATAACTGAAGGTCTTATGACATGTTTAATATATAGTCATAAATGGTTTACATTTAATTCAAAAACATGGACTTACACAGTCATTTGATAAAAGTTTTAGAACTTGAAGCTTTTGACTGCAAAAACCATTTCTCTGTCACTACAAAAACAGTCATGGGTGGGTATCTCTAACATTCACTTGAAAGGCATGCTGGAAAATATGCAAATACGGCTCTACCTACAATGTTAAAACAACACCCCCAAAAATTACTGTGACACTACTAAGTGTTCAGTATTTGCAACACCCACGGTGTTAGGGACCCACAGGGTGTTAGTTTGTCAACAATTTGAAAAGTGTTAGTTTAACACTATTTCTATGGGTCACATATACACACAAAGAAAGTGTTACATTTAACACTGTGGGTTTTCAAATTCTAATCTCAAATTTGATGTGCACATAGAATCTCACTACCAATGGCTTGAGTGCTGAGATTTTATCTAAAAGTCATCCATACACCCACCAACACACAAAACATATTTCATAAGTTTTCGAATATGAACAACAATGTTGAAATGTAGGACTAGTAGGACTCCTGATATAAGAAATGTCCCAGAACTGTCACAAATGTGTGCAGTAATTAAGTGATAATGCCCTTGAAGCCGGTGTTTGGAGGATATATTGGCAGAGGTGTTGTTAGATTCGAGACGTAGTTGAGGTCCAGCAAACCGTGCCAATATATCCTCCAAACCCCGGCTTCAAGGGCATTATCCCTTTTATACAATGGGTTACCAACATATTCAAGTAATGATTGACATATTTTCATTAAAAACTTAATTTTGATTAATTTATTCATACTACTTCATCCTTCCACAAGATATAGTCCCGACACAAATCTAGGGTTGCTACCCAAGCTGGCTGGTCGTTCGTTCTATCAGTTCGGTTGTCAGTCGTTCAGTCTTTTTGTTACAGTGGCTTGCGAAAGTATTCACCCCCCTTTGGCATTTTCCCTATTTTGTTGCCTTACAACCTGAAATTAAAATTGATTTTGGGGGGGTTTGTATCATTTGATTTACACAACATGCCTACCACTTTGAACATGCAAAATATTTTTTTATTGTGAAACAAACAAGAAATAAGACAAAAAAACAGAAAACTTGAGCATGCATAACTATTCACCCCCCCCCAAAGTTAATACTTTGTAGAGACAACTTCTGCAACAATTACAGCTGCAAGTCTCTAGGGGTATGTCTCTATAAGCTTGGCACATCTAGCCACTGGGATTTTTGCCCATTCTTCAAGGCAAAACTGATCCAGCTCCTTCAAGTTGGATGGGTTCCGCTGGTGTACAGCAATCTTTAAGTCATACCACAGATTCTCAATTGGATTGAGATCTGGGCTTTCACTAGGCCATTCCTAGACATTTAAATGTTTCCCCTTAAACCACTCGAGTGTTGCTTTAGCAGAATGCTTCATTGTCATTGTCCTGCTGGAAGGTGAACCTCCGTCCCTGTCTCAAATCTCTGGAAGACTGAAACAGGTTTCCCTCAAGAAATTCCCTGTATTTAGTGCCATCCATCATTCCTTCAATTCTGACCAGTTTCCCAGTCCCTGCCGATGAAAAACATTCCCACAGCATGATGCTGCCACCACCATGCTTCACTGTGGGGATGGTGTTCTCGGGGTGATGAGAGGTGTTGGGTTTGCGCCAGATAGCATTTTACTTGATGGCCAAAAAGCTCAATTTTAGTCTCATCTGACCAGAGTACCTTCTTCCATATGTTTGGGGAGTCTCCCACATGCCTTTTGGCGAACACCAAACGTGTTTGCTTATTTTTTTCTTTAAGTAATGGCTTTTTTCTGGCCACTCTACCGTAAAGCCCAGCTCTGTGGAGTGTATGGCTTAAAGTGGTCCTATGGACAGATACTCCAATCTCCGCTGTGGAATTTTGCAGCTCCTTCAGGGTTATCTATGGTCTCTTTGTTGCCTCTCTGATTAATGCTGTCCTTGCCTGGTCCATGAGTTTTGGTGGGCGGCCCTCTCTTGGCAGGGTTGTTGTGGTGCCATATTCTTTCAATTTTTTTAGAATGGATTTAATGGTGCTCCGTGGGATGTTCAAAGTTTCGGATATTGTTTTATAACCCAACCCTGATCTGTACTTCTCCACAACTTTGTCCCTGACCTGTTTAGAGAGCTCCTTGGTATTCATGGTGCCGCTTGCTTGGTGGTGCCCCTTGCTTATTGGTGTTGCAGACTCTGGGGCCTTTCAGAACGGGTGTATATATACTGAGATCTTGTGACAGATCATGTGACACTTAGATTGCACACAGGTGGACTATATTTAACTAATTATGTGACTTCTGAAGGTAATTGGTTGCACCAGATCTGATTTAGGGGCTTCATATCAAAGGGGGTGAATACATATGCATGCACCACTTTTCCGTTATTTATTTTTTATAATTTTTTTCATCCCACTTCACCAATTTGGACTACTTTGTATATGTCCATTACATGAAATCCAAATGAAAATCTATTTAAATTACAGGTTGTAATGCAACAAAATAGGATTTTATTTTTTTGAATACCTACTCATTCAAGTGTTATTCTTTATGTTTTACTATTTTCTACATTGTAGAATAGTAGTGAAGACATCAAAACTATGAAATAACACATATGGAATCATGTAGTAACCAAAAATATGTTAAACCAATCAAAATATATTTTATATTTGAGATTCTTCTAATAGCCACCTTTTGCCTTGATGACAGCTTTGCACACTTTTGCCATTCTTTCAACCAGCTTCACCTGGAATGCTTTTACAACAGTCTTGAAGGAGTTCCCACATATGCTGAGCACTTGTTGGCTGCTTTTCCTTCACTCTGCGTTCCGACTCATCCCAAACTATGTAAATTTGCTTGATGTCGGGGGATTGTAGAGGCCAGGTCATCTGATGCAGCACTCCATCACTCTCCTTCTTGGTGAAATAGCCCTTATACATTCTGTAGGTGTGTTGGGTCATTGTCCTGTTGAAAAACAAATGATAGTCCCACTAAGCCCAAACCAGTTGGGATGGCATATCACTGTAGAATGCTGTGGTAGCCTTGCTGGCTAAGTGTGCCTTGTATCCTAAATAAATCACAGACAGTGTCTCCAGCAAAGCACCCCCACACCATAACACCTCCTCCTCCATGCTTTACGGTGGGAAATACACATGCGGAGATCATCCGTTCACCAACACAGCGTCTCACAAAGACACAGCTATTGGAACCAAAAATCTCCAATTTGGACTCCAGACCAAAGGACACATTTCCACCGGTCTAATGTGCTTGTGATTCTTGGCCCAAGCAAGTCTCTTCTTATTATTGGTGTCCTTTAGTAGTGATTTCTTTGCAGCAATTCGACCATGAAGGCCTGATTCACACAGTCCCCTCTGAACAGTTGATGTTGAGATGTGTCTGTTACTTGAACTCTGTGAAGCATTTATTTGGGCTGCAATTTCTGAGGCTGGTAACTCTAATTATCTTCTCCTCTGCAGCAGAGGTAACTATGGGTCGTCCATTCCTTTGGCTGTCCTCATGAGATCCAGTTTCATCATAGCGCTTGATGGTTTTTGCGACTGCACTTGAAGAAACTTTCAAAGTTCTTGAAATTTTCCGTATTGACTGACCTTCATGTTTGAAATTAATGTTGGACTGTCGTTTCGCTTTGCTTATTTGAGCTGTTCTTGCCATAATATGGACTTGGACTTTTACCAAATAGGGCTATCTCTGTATAACCCCCCCCACTCCCTTTTCACAACACAACTGATTGGCTCAAAAGAAGTAAGAAGGAAAGGAATTCCACAACTTAATTTTTAACCCTCCCGTTGTCCTAGGGTCAAAATGACCCGCCACTGTGTTGAACCAACTTTATTTAATTTTTATATTTTGGGGATCATTTGTGAGAAGGAGGCAGTGATACTTTCTTTAAAGTCTCACTGCCTCCTTCTCACAAATGATCCCCAAAATATAACAATTAAATAAAGTTGGTTCAACACAGTGGCGGGTCATTTTGACCCTAGGACAACGGGAGGGTTAAGAAGGCATACCTGTTAATTGACTACCTCATGAAGCTGGTTGAGAGAATGCCAAGAGTGTGCAAAGCTGTCATCAAGGCAAAAGGTGGCTATTTGAGGAATCTCAAATATAAAAATACATTTTGATTTGTTTAACACTTCTTTTGGTTACTACATGATTCCATATTTGTTATTTCATAGTTTTGATGTAGTTCAATGTAGAAAATATTAAAAAATAAATAAAAACCCTTGAATGAGTAGGTGTTCTTAAACTTTTGACCGGTAGTGTATGTATCTATGGACATAGTCGTTTGTTGTAAATGTTCCATTGCCATACTGGCTGGCAACGTTCTTATCCCTTGCTAGCTAGCTAGCCAACTACAGCTAACTTACAGTCAGGTCAAACAGTGCAGACAGAATAACAGCAAAGTAGCTGCATTTGCATTTGTTTAAGCAGTTTTTTTCTGTGAATATTTCATTTGTGCAATTAAGAACATTCAAAACTAAAATGAGAAGATATTAGACAACAATATAACATAGTGACAATAACCTACAGGACAACAGACAAGAATGTAAATGAAAAAAATAAAATAATCATAATAATAGTCATAATAAAAAAAGAATGAGACATTGGATCATATGTTCGGTCACCTGCCGTAGGCTACATTATTATACATTAAGTGTGAAACATTACGTGAGGATTATATAGAGATGCAATCAATGTGATGTGAGGGGAGGGCAGATTCTCCATATAATCAATAAAAGGTTGCCAAATTCTGTAAAATGTCTCCAACTTATCCCTCAAGCAGTAAATAATTTTCTCCAGTGGGATACAACTATCAACTTCCGATAGCCACATTGCAACTGGCAGGGGGGAATCCGATTTCCATTTCAAGGCAATACATTTCTTGGCAATCGCTAGCAATATTTCTGTTAGCTTTATAGTATGGCTTTGCCTAAGATTGGAATTAGTAAAGTTACCCAGTAGACAGACCTCCGGGTCTAAAGGGAATGTAGCCCCATGAATTGAGGATATGGTATTGCATACCCCTTTCTAGAAACAATGTAGTTTTGAACACTGCCAAGTGGAATGGAGGAATGTTCCTTCATCTGAGCCACATCTAAAACATAGGGAGGAGATATCAGGGTTGAACTTGTGCCATCTAGATGGGGTGATATGGAGCTGACAGTCTGTATCTGGAGTTCAATGTCCATGCATAGGTCACTCCATTGTCCCTCATCAAGATTAATACCCAGATCTTTTTCCCATCTAAGTCAGGGTTTATCTAGCTCAGGCAGTGGTAGTCCTGACATAAGGGCACCGTAAACACGGAAAATGGTCCTGAACAGTCGTTGGTCTGCATGGCAGAGTTGTTCAATAGGTGACATCTTACGTAGGTTCCATTGGCCCTTGAGTTTCACCCTAATAAAATAAAATTGAGTAGTTGTAGGTAACTAAAGAAGTCCTTGTTAGACAAGTGGTATTTCTGTTTCAGCTGTTCGAAGGACATAAGAATTCCCTCCTGATAACAATGTTCCAGAAGAGTGATACCCTTATCAGACCATGGTCTAATGTTACTATTCTGGAAAAACATAGGAATCAATCTATTGTTCCATAGAGGGGTTTTAAGCTAAATAAATCCCTCTCGTCTGAACAGCTCATGCAGTTTGCACCATGCCAGGACAGAATGTATAATTAAAGGTTTGTCTGTGATAGTTTTTATAGATTTCATGTCCCATTTGTAAAACAATTCTGCCCCAGTATCCTCATGTACCTCAAACTTTTCAATGTACAGGTCCTTTTCAGAAGGACCATTGTCAAACCTCTGAGCCAGAAATCTAGACTGCGCAGCTCAGTAATACATTCGGAAATTGGGGCTGTTTAAGCCCCCTTGACCATCATCAAGGGTCAGTTTGCACAGGTTAACCCTAGGGGATTTGCCGTGCCAGATAAACCGTCTGGTCAGTTTGTCGCGAGAGGAAAAGAATGCTGCGGGCACAGGGATGGGGAGAAATTGAAACAAATTTTAATTACATTAATTCTACCCAGTAGAGTGAGAGGCAAGTCCATCCATTTACAAAGGTCACTCTCCACCTTTTGCAACAAGCAGGCCAGATTGAATGTATAGAGGTTGTTCAGGTTACCATCTACCATTATGCCCAAATATGCGAAGCCCATAGGCGACCATTTAAAATGAAACTTATGCTTGATGTTATGACAACTGTAAGATTTCGCTTTTATCAAAATTGACCTTATATCCAGAGAAATAACTATAATACTGTAATAGAATGAGAGAGGGAATGTTCTGAGTTCGTTAGAAATAAGATAAGGACGTCCACAAAAAGTGATAATTTATGGGTGTGGGGACCCACCTCAAAGCCATGTATGTCAGGGCACGTTCTAATGCCCTCAGCCAACGGTTCGATGGCGAGGGCGAAGAGCTGGGGGCTAATTGGGCAACCTTGTCTGTTCCCCCTATAGAGAGGGAAAGAGGAGGAAGTAATCCCATTGGTAGCAATCCTAGTTTTAGGGGATTTGTAGAGTGATTTTATCAAATTTACAAACACGGTGCCTAAACCAAACTTTTCCAAGAAGCGAAAAAGATATGGCCATTCGACCATATCAAAGGCCTTTTCGGCATCGAGAGAGACAAGGTGAATTATATCAAAGAACCTTCTGAGATTATTGGAGGACAATCTATTAATTATGAAGCCAGTCTGATCTGGGTTGACCAACAGGGGGAGACATGACTCCAGTCTCCTAGATAGCATCTTGGTGAGCAGTTTACAATCTGTATTAAGCAGAGATATTAGTCTATAGGAGGCGCACTTTAGCTGGATTTTCCCTTTCTTGTGAATTACTGTAATCACAGCTTGAGAGAAATACTCTGGAAAGCAGTTGTCCTCCCCGGCATTTTTAAGGAACTCCATAAGGTAGGGTACCAACAGCTCCTTACACTCTTTATACAACTCTCTAGTCTCCCGAGTGGCGCAGTGGTCTAAGGCTGTGCCACCAGAGATCCTGGTTCAAATCCAGGCTCTGTCATAGCTGGCTGCGACCGGGAGACCCATGGGGCGGCGCACAATTGGCCCAGGGTATGGGAGGGAATGGCCGGCAGGGATGTAGCTCAGTTGGTAGAGCATGGTGTTTGCAACGCCAGGGTTGTGGGTTCGATTCCCACGGGGGGCCAGTACAAAAAAAATAAAAGAAATGTATGCACTCACTAACTGTAAGTTGCTCAGGATAAGAGCGTCTGCTAAATGACGTAAATGTAAGCCATCCTCCCCAGGAGATATATTAGAAGGTAAAGATTTAATGGTCTCCAACAATTCAGGGACTGAGAACTGTTCACTCAGGCGCTCTCTGTCTTCCTCTGACTGGCATGGGAGGTTGACAGAGGAGAGAAAATAGTTGATCTCTGATAGATCATCGCTTGATTGGGAAGTATAGAGGTCCTCGTAATATTTCTTAAAAGTAGCATTAATTTCAGTAGGGTCAAAATATATCTCATTAGTACGAGTTTCTACAGCATTAATTGTCCTCTTACTTTCCTCTGGTTTCAGTTGCCATGCCAATACTTTGTGTGCTTTCTCTCCAAGCTCATAGTAATGCTGTTTTGATTTAGTGATGGCCCTCTCAGCTTGATACGTGTTCAGAGTATTATATTTAAGTTTTCTATTCACCAAAAGCCTGTACAGGTCTTTAATCGGGCCTCTGGTAGGTTTTCTCTAGCTCAGAGATTTCAGATTTAAGGACATTCAGTTCGGCACCGTGTTTTCTCTTCAACCCTTTAGTATAGGCAATGATCTGTCCCCTCAGATAGACTTTCAATGCGTCCCAAAGATTGAAACTGTCAGGAGCGGAGGGTTTGTTTGCCAATGTAAAAATATTGATCTGCTCTTTGATGAATGCACAAAATTCAGGTTGCTTCAGGAGTGTAGAATTTAGTCTCCATCTACAGTATATGCTCCATTTACCTTGGTAGGAATAGAGACTGATAATACCAGAGGAGAATGGTCACTAAGCAATCTGGAGAGATAATCGGTATCAAATACTCTATGAAACAGTTGGGTTGATAGCAAAAAAGTATATATGCGTGTGTGTGTATGTGTGTTGTGTGGGGGTCAATAAAAAGAGTAGGGCTTATCCTGTGGGTTCATCTGTCTCCATATGTAAATTGAGATCCTTCAAGAATGACATGGTGAGCGTGGCGGCTTTCGTAAGAGGGGAGGGTTTATCAGAGGACCTATCAAGAACTGTATCTAAACAAACATTTTAATCTCCTTGAGCTAGTAGACATCCTGGTGGTGCTTGAGCAACCTGTAGGAAGATATTCTGAATAAACATATGGTCATCGAAGTTAGGAGCATAAATATTCAATAGGGTCCAAGACTCCGAATACATATGCCCCTGCACCAAAACAAACCTGCCTGAGGGATCAGACATGGTGTTGCTGACACAGAAGGGGATGTGTCTACTTATCAAAATTGAAAACAAACGTTGTGAATAGACATTTATGGCTGAATATTTACTGTTAACAATAAGGGCTGCTTGAGTCTCTTTTCAGGAGAAGAGGAGAAACATAAATGGAGGTAAAGCAATGGGCTTAAGCCTACTAATTTGCTCCGCCCAGTGGATATTGACAAAACCAAGATATACTTTCCTGTAAATGTAATAAAACTCACCATGGGGAATAAAACTGTTCGTTGAAAATGTCCAAATCAACTGTAGCGACCAAGTCGCGGGGTAAACAGATCCAAATTCCAAGTAGACATCAGCAGTTCAGTCCCAGGACAGCACAAACAAGAAAAAAACTATAAACTGCGTCATATCCCACAGATAGACCTTCGTGAATCAAATGCGGTTCAGATCTTTGAGAAAAGTGAACACTTCTCCCGGTGTGTCGAAGAGATGGCTTCGGCCATTGTACTGAACTTTCATCCACGCAGGGTGAATGAGGTAACCGGTGATGTTCTTCTCCTTCTGTGCTTTGGTGGCTGGTTTGAAGTGCTTGCGACGTCTGGCGAGATCCGTGCTCATATCCGGGAAAAGGCTGACCCTCTTGCCATTGATGGTGATGTCCCCTTTGGCTCTTGCAAGTCGCAGTATCTTCTCCCTGTCCTGGAAACGGAGGAACCTGATCAGGACGGCCTGTGGGGGCTCATCTGGCATGGGTTTCGGTGTTGAGGTGCTGTGGGCGTGTTCGATTTCCAGCGGCTTGGTGAAGTTGGTTATGCCTAGGACATCAGGGATCCATTGAGTGAAGAAACGGACCGGGTCACGGCCCTCGCTGTCCCCTTCAATCCCACCACACGGATATTGCTATGTCTGATCTGGTTCTCCATCTGGTCTACCTTGTTTTTGAGATAGGCATTGTCCTTCTGTAGCTGTTTCATAACCTGGTCATGTCGAGTGACGGTATCTTCAACTGTGCTAATGCGCAACTCAGCCTCAGTCGTTCTCAAAAGCAGATCATTCAGGGAGGATTTCAGGTCGTAAATGGATGAATGGAGTTCAGCCGATTTCTTGTCAATTTTAATTGAAAGACCTTTGTTAGCATCTTGAATTTCCCGGAGGAGAGTAGCAAGCACACCGGAAGACTCGGAAGAGGCTGCTGAGAGCAACAGTCTGGAACTGTCGTCTGAGTTAACAGGGCTAATGCTAATCTTGCTAGCTGTGGCGTCACCATTATCTTGGGATTCAACAAAGTTTTGGTCATCCTTCTTGCCTCTCGGCCGGAGGTCCATGGCTCTTTGGGAAGGTATATTGTTTCAACGTTGTTATTTAGGTAATAATATGATAACTTTGATGAGCTCAGTTTGTTAACGTCTGCTCAGCTCCGCGGCATCACGTCATTTAAGCTGTTTTCTAGTGACAATGTCTAGATGCTTTTTCTAGTGGAGATCAAGTTTATATATTGCCTGGCTGGGCTGATGAGATAGTGGATTGCACAGTCAGATGGAACAGAGTAAATAGGCATTTTAGCGTCATAGATTTAGCCGGTGGTAACTTGTGGAATAGACACAGGCTGGAATGCGATTTCAACCAATTAGCATTCAAGATTAGACCCACTTGTTGTATAAACTGAAGCATTCATGAATCTAGAGCATGTGAAAAAAGTGCACCCTTAGTAAGTGCACATCAAATACGTACAAACCTAAGCAGACAGTTCTCCATTCGATTATGTTATTTTTACTTGCACCATATTTCTGCCTGCCTCGAATCAGTGTGGGCATTCACTACTGTCCCGGACCTTAGTATATACTGTTGCCCTGGACTTAAATGCCTTGGCTTCTATGGGTCAATAGTGTTTATGGTGGATTCAAGAGTATGTTGGGTTGTTCGGAACACTGGTTCAATTTCTGGGTTTGCAATGAAAGAGATGGATTGTGTTATATAAGCTTAGCAGCTAATCCTTTACCTTGGTCTAGCCTTTAGCTTGGTGGGCCAAATGACATAACCCACTATGTCAAATATGATATAAATCAGTGCTTTAAAAAAAGGCTTTATAAATTGAGGCTTCACAAAGCATCTAGAACCTTGTCATGTCATACTCATAAATGTTCTACGATGGCCCAACCTCTTTCCCTCTTGGGTGCATAGCCAATATTGGACCTGGCTCCAACCGTCCCCAAAATGCTGTGCAGCAGGATGAGACACGCTCCATAAAGTGCAGGTGTTCACATTATACCAGGTACCACTTACTTTGATGAAAGCCCACAACCAGGGGTGTAGTGGAGGGTAAACACTGTTGTGAAATACCCACTTATTATTGCGTTCCCAGAGATCAAAACGCTAATATTCTAATCACGCCTGCCTCTCTGCGAATGAGTGGAATCCTGATTCAGGTATAATCGTTATGTTGGCCTGCTCCCCACGATTTGCCTGGTTAGCAGCCCATTCATTCAACACTGTCCAACATAGCATTGCAAAGGGAGGGTATATTACTGGAAACTTTCTAAGTTTACCAGTAAACTACCATAATTTTGGTATCTTTAAGTATTAAAGTGCATTCGGAAAGTATTCAGACCCCTTGACTTTTTCCACATTTTGTTACGTCACAGCCTTATTCCAAAATGGATTAAATCATTGTTTTTCCTTATCAGTCTACACACAATACACCATAATGACAAAGTGAAAACAGGTTTTTAGAAATTATTGCAAATATATTAAAAATAAATAAAAATAAAATACCTTATTTACATAAGTATTCAGACCCTTTGCTATGAGACTCGAAATTGAGCTCAGGTGCATCCTGTTTCCATTGATCACCCTTGAGATGTTTCTACAACTGGATTGAAGTCCACCTGTGGTAAATTCAATTGATTGGGCATGATTTAGAAAGGCACACACCTGTCTATATAAGGTCCCACAGTTGACAGTGCATGTCAGAGCAAAAACCAAGCCATGAGGTCAAAGGAATTGTCTGTAGAGCTCCGAGACAGGATTGTGTTGAGGCACAGGTCTGGGGATGGGTACTAAACAATTCTGCAGCATTGAAGGTCCCCAAGAACACAGTGGCCTCCATCATTCTTAAATGGAAGAAGCTTGGAACCACCAAGACTCTTCCTAGAGCTGGCCGCCCGGCCAAACTGAGCAATCGGGGGAGAAGGGCCTTGGTCAAGGAGGTGACCAAGAATCCAATGGTCACGCTGAATGAGCTCCAGAGTTCCTCTGTGGAGATGGGAGAACCTTCCAGAAGGACAACCATCTCTGCAGCACTCCACCAATCAGGCCTTTATGGTAGAGTGGCCAGACGGAAGACACTCCTCAGTAAAAGGCACATGACAGCCCGCTTGGAGTTTGCCAAAAGGCACCTAAAGGACTCAAACCATGAGAAACAAGATTCTCTGGTCTGATAAAACCAAGATTGAACTCTGTGGCCTGAATGCCAAGTGTCACGTCTGGAGGAAATCTGGCAAAATCTCTACGGTGAAGCATGGTGGTGGCAGCATCATGCTGTGGGGATGTTATTCAGTGGCAGACACTGGGAGACTTGTCGGTTTTGAGGGAAAGCTAAACGTACAGAGATGTCCTTGATGAAAACCTGCTCCAGAGTGTTCAGGACCTCAGACTGGGGCGAAGGTTCACCTTCTAACTGGACAACGACCAGTTTTTGCTTTGTCATTATGGGGTATTGTGTGTAGAATGATGAGGAAAAACAACAATTTAATCAATTTCAGAATAAGGCTGTAACGTAAGAAAATGTGGAAAAAGTCAAGGGGTCTGAATACCTTCCAAATGCACTGTATATGTAATCTATAACAAGACATCTAGTGACCCTTTTGGGTAATTCAGATTTGTACAGGTGTCTGTAATTATCTCTGGCCCTCTGTGTGGCCAGAAATAATGAAATAAGATGATTTCCCCTCCCAAAAAAATTATGACAAAGCTGTAAAACATGATCCTCAATATAAACCATCAACTTAGTGAATACTATTGGTGTTTTTTTATGAGTTCCAGCATGAAATACCCTTTATTTTTTATACACAGTTCTATTTATTTCACTATGTCAGTGTGTAGTTGTTGTCAATGTTTTTTGCATCAAATTGGTGGCAATTGTGAAAAAAAGTAAATAGTTGGAAGAGTTGCAAAGTTAATTGAAAATAATGATAAGATGCTTTTTTCATTAATTAGGCAATTTTCTCTTGAACCATATGATCTATCTACTTGAAACTCATTGACAATATGGACACAGATATACAAAATAAATACTATATATTAATACTTTTTTTTTTGTTACAATAGATTGCCATACATTTTCTGTTAATTACCAAAATTACTGAAACTACCGGTAGCTTTGAAACTCTAGTCCAACAGCAAACTCCGTCCACGGCACAGGCCAAGATGTGAAACTAACTACCTCAGCCCAGAGCAACGCTGGCAAATGGCAAGTACAGATGCCGCTGACAGTCGGCTTGCGAGATGCCGGACATAAAGCAATTTTTTTAACATCCCTGGTCTCCTGTCGTGTCAACAGACATCCCTCAAACAAAAAACAGACTGTCTGAGAATGAGTGTACAACTATCAAATAGTCACTGATATTTCAGTCAGGTGGCCAGCTAGCTAGCTAGTTAGCTCAAGCCAAGGGCTCTTGCTACTGTTAGCCAGCTAGCTAGCTAGCTAACATTATAGCTAGCTAACTAGAAGGATGAAGTTAGAAGCTAATGTTAAATAAAGCCTGACCTCAGCAGAAGTTGACTGAAATGAAGCTAGCTATAACTTTAACAAAAGACAGGCTACTACAGTGCCTTCAGAAAGTATTCACACCCCTTGACTTTTCCCTAATATTGTTGTGTTACAAAGTAAGATTAAAATGGATTTAATTGTCTTTTTCTACACAAAATACTCTGTAATGTCAAAGTGGAAGAAAAATTCTAACATTTGTAAAACCATTATCAAAATAAAACACTACTATACAGTATCTTGGTTAGATACACTACATGACCAAAAGGATGTGGACACCTGCTCATCAAACATATCATTCCAAAATCATGGACATTAATATGGAATTGTTCCCCCCTTTGCTGATATAACAGCGTCCACTCTTCTGGGAAGGCTTTCCACTAGATGTTGGAGCATTGCTGCAGGGATTTGCTTCCATTCAGCCACAAGAGCATTAGTGAGGTCGGGCACTGATGTTGGGCGATTAGGCCTTGCTCACAGTTGGCGTTCCAATTAATGTCAAAGGTGTTCGATGGGGTTGAGGTCAGGGCTCTGTGCAGGCCAGTCAAGTTCTTCCACACTGATCTCGACAAACCATTTCTGTATGGACCTCGCTTCGTGCACGGGGGCGTTGTCATACTGAAACAGGAAAGGGCCTTCCCCAAAATGTTGCCACAAAGTTGGAAGCACAGAATTGTCTAGAATGTCATTGTATGTTGTAGCGATTTCCCTTCATTGGAACTAAGGGGCCTAGCCCGAACCATGAAAACAGCCCCAGACCATTAGTCCTCTTCCACCAAACTTTACAGTTGGCACTATGCATTGGGGCAGGTAGCTTTCTCCTGGCATCCGCCAAACCCAGATTCGTCCTTCGGACTGCCAGATGGTGAAGCGTGAGTCATCACTCCAGCCGATATTTGGTATTATGCATGGTGACCTTAGGCTTGTGTGCAGCTGCTCGGCCATGGAAACCCATTTCATGAAGCGCCCAACGAACAGTTATTGTGCTGATGTTGCTTCCAAAGGCAGTTTGGAACTCGGTAGTGAGTGTTGTAACCGAGGACAGACTATTTTTACGCGCTACGCGCTTCAGCACTCAGGGGTTCCGTTCTGTGAACTTGTGTGGCCTACCATTTCGCAGCTTAGCAGTTGTTGCTCCTAGATGTTTCCTTTTCACAATATCAGCATACACAGTTGACCGGGGAAGCTCTAGCTGGGCAGAAATTTGACAAACAGACTTGTTCGAAAGGTGGCATCCTATGACGGTGCCACGTTGAAAGTCACTGAGCTATTCAGTAAGGTAATTCGACTGCCAATGTTTGTCTATGGAGATTACATGGCTGTGTGCTCGATTTTATACACTTGTCAGCAACGGGTGTGGCTGAAATAGCCGAATCCACTCATTTGAAGGAGCATCCACATACTTTTGTATATATAGGGCAAGTATTCAACCCCCTGAGTCAATACATGTTAGAATCACCTTTGGCAGCAATTACAGATGTGAGTCTTTCTGGGTAAATCTTTAAGAGCTTTCCACACCTGGATTGTGCAACATTTGCCTGTTATTATTTTCAAAATTCTTCAAGCTCTGTCAAATTGGTTGTTGATCATTGCTAGATAAACATTTTCAGGTCTTGCCATAGATTTTCAAGCAGATTTAAGTCAAAACTGTAACCCTGCCACTCAGGAACATTCACTGTATTCTTGGTAAGCAACTCCAATATAGATTTTTCTGTCCTGCTGAAAGGTGAATTCATCTCCCAGTGTCTAGTAGAAAGCAGACTGAACCAGATTTGCCTCTAGGATTTTGTCTGTGCTTAGCTCCATTCCGTAAATGTTTTATCCAGAAAAACTTCCCAGTCCTTAACGATTACAAGCATACCCATAACATGATGCAGCCACCACAATGCTTGAAAATATGGAGAGTGGTACTAAGTAATGTGTTGTATAGGATTTACCCTAAACATAACACTTTGTATTGAGGACAAAAAGTACAATGTTGTTGATCTATCCTCAGTTTTCTCCTATCACAGCCATTAAACTCTGCAACTGTTTTAAAATCACCATTAGCCTCATGTTGAAACCCTGTTCCTCTCCGGCAACTGAGTTAAGAAGGACAGATCTTTGTAGTGACTTACATTTAAGTCATTTAGCAGACGCTCTTATCCAGAGCGACTTACAGTTAGTGAGTGCATACATAATTTTTTTCATACTGGCACCCCATGGGAATCGAACCCACAACCCTGGCATTGCAAACGCCATCCCTGCCAGCCATTCCCTCCCCTACCCTGGGCCAATTGTGCGCCGCCCCATGGGCCTCCCAGTCGCGGCCGGCTACGACAGAGCCTGGATTTGAACCAGGATCTCTAGTGGCACAGTTAGCACTGCGATGCAGTGCCTTAGACCACTGCGCCACTCAGGAGTTGGTGTATTGATACACCATCCAAAGTGTAAATAATAACTTCACCGTGCTCAAAGGGATATTCAATGTCTGTTTTGTTTTTGTTGTTGACCCATCTACCAATAGGTGCCCTTCTTTGCGAGGCATTGGAAAACCTCCCTGGTCTTTATGGTTGAATCTGTTTTTTTAATTTGCTGCTCGACTGAGGGACCTTACAGATAATTGTATGTGTGTTGTACAGAGATGAGGTAGTCATTCAAAAATCACGTTAAACACTATTATTAGAGATTAGCGATTAGATCAGGGGTTCCCAAACTGTTTTACTCTGGCCCCCCTTCTGAAATTGAGGAACATCCTATTTCTATGGGCACAAGCACTGTTCATGCCACAAACTGTTCACACCCCTCTTGTTGGCGGAGAGCAAATTTTGCTGGTTTACAGCTTATTTCCTGCATTTATACACTTTTTCTCATTGGGTGCAGAGAACATTTTGCAATTCTAAAGCTAATTTTCTTGCATTGCTATACATTTTGCCATGTCTAATGTGTATTCATGTGATATTTGAGTGACTCAAACATTACAACAAAATCTATGGGCAAAAAAACCTAGCAAAAAAACGTTAGTTGACATTGTCTAGTTCAGCGGTTCCCAAATGTGGGTTCGCCTGATATAGAAATGGGGTCGCGGAAGAATTTCCAAAATCCCACCGACCCCCCAAAATTATATATAATATATTCAAAACTGTCGTTAGCTACATTTCCTAGCTATTCCTCTCTGCTATAAATCATACTTTATATCTATCTAGCTAGCTAGTCATCTAACGTTAATCGTACTATATTCCAGCAAAGCGTTATATATTTTGATAACTTGTTGTAGAAAGCTAGCTGAGGTAGCCTACTTTGCTTAGTGCCACATGAATTCGTTATGCAGAGACTTTGGTGTCAATATGTTTACAAATCACATCTTCATAGATCCATTTCGGCCCAATCAATGTATTGAGCTAAATCCTTGCTTCAGCATTTAGCTAGCTAACTAGTTAGCCAACTATGTGTGTAGGCGTTCATTAGTAAGCATATCACTCTGTGACCTTCAGTCTGGTCTGGTCATGCCCAGCTCTGAAATTACTCAACTTAGTCACCAACAACTGAAACAGCTGATGGGGGCATTGGACAGCCAGGCTGCCACAATTGAAAGTCGTTTTGACCAAAGCTATAAAAACATACTAGCTAATGTGAGTGAGATGTTGCTAAATCATCATTTTCCATTATCGAACTAAGCATTTACTACGTCAAGTTAACTGAGTAGCAGTGTATGTGTTTAGGAGCTTGTTGCTAGTGCTAATGTTTACATGACTATTGTCGTATCGAGTAAATGCTGGCAATTATTGCTGATAAACAAAGGAGTCTGCTCATACTGTACCTTTGATCATAAGTTTATTCATATCACAAGCTTTCAGCATGAGTTACAGGTGTCAAGATCACCCGGAGAGCAACGTCCCAGATTGCAATGGCTGCTCTAACCTCTTCTTCCTCCAGCATATACTTATAAACAATGTAAAAATATGGGTTGCTCCCTCTGCTGTCCAATCACCTGTCTCCCCTGGGGCGTCACCCTACAAATGGCTGCTTTTGAACTAACATAAACAGTTTTTCAGTTCCACATGAAAAACATTAACAAAGACATAATCCTAATACACTACACTATAAAACTCCACAGTGAACAATATTCAAGTTGTTGGGAAAGTGTAAACACAGATACAGCATGCCGAGACACTCCACGAGACTCCACACATTTTCCTCCATGCTCCGTCAATGGTGAGTCCATGCAATTCTTAGAAGGCACTCCATCAGACAACCTTGTCAGTCTACCATGCTCGCAAAGTAGTAAGGGCACGAGATAAGCACAGCATGCAATTACTCTCATTGCCACCGGCATCGACATTGTGCCAAAGTCGTATATTGTACCTTTAAATATGATTGATAAAGCCTTTATTAAGCGGTGCTTGTGTCCCCCTTAAAAAAAACACTGGTTCATGTGATATTTTACATAGTATGTCTAGGGCTCCAAAACTGTGCTCTGTAAATGAATGGTGCTGATGGGCGTTAGTAGCCTACACTTTGGTCACCTAGTCATCTGGTTTATCCAAATATCCTCCAATTTCATGAAAAACATGATTTTGACTGTTTATTACCTTCAAGAAGGTCGATTCAAGCTGTAATACTGCCATCTGTAGGATGATAATGAGTGGTCCTTAACCATAACCCTTCCCTAACCCTAAACCGTAACCGTTTAAAATTTAATGGGGAAACGTTGGATTTGGAACACTCTACAATTCACTTGAAAAGGCACATTGGGAAATTATATTGGAGCCGTGGCTTAGTGGGAGTGTGGCTTTCAGTTTGTTATTTCTGGCCACCCGTGAGTGGAAGTGTTGTACCAGTTTAAGTCATCTATGGTAGAGACACATTTTTGTTAATTTTAGGAGCTTATGGATTTGTAACTGTGGTGGTTCCCTATAATGGCAAAGTGTACCTTTTCTATATGCTTACTTTTGTACCTGTGGGTTACATGTCAGAAAGGTAATGTCTGAGGTATGAACTGGGGTGCAATTATGTACCAAAAACTACAAAGGATGACCTTAAAGGGCACCACCCCAGTGACAAGTGGTTGTACCCCTTTAAATCAAATGTAAACCTTTATTGTGTAGGTACAACATACTCAATGAGCTAATCTGCTTTAAGAAAACAATTACAACATACAAAAAAGTGGGACTTCAAGTTGTCATATGGGACACATACACACACATACACAGAACACTCACACACACATGCATGCAAACAAGCAGACACACCCAGGTTCCTTTTTTTCTATAAAAAAATAAATAATATAATATTTGTATTCACAATGAATGAAATATAAAATGTAAAGACAATGTAAATTTCCCCCCTTTTTGTCCCCCTTCGACCTCCCTCCTCCCATCCCAGAATGCCTCCAAACACATTTAAAAAGAAAGGGAAAGTAATTGAGTTACATGTCAGAAAACAAAAGTGTACAACAATGTTACTTCAATACAAGGATTTCAAGTGATTATGTGATTGTATAGGCCTATATAGCAGTAATCTCAAGGGGTGGGGGTGGGGCCAAGAGTACTAATCTGGAGGAAGTGTTTGGAGCTGTTCGTGAGTTGGTTGACCCTCGAATGGTATACTTTATTCTTTCTAATTTTAGGAACAACATCAGATCCTTTGAGGCTAAGGGAGGATTGATAGATTTCCAATCCAAAAAAATCATTATGTGGGCTAACAGGGAGGCAAAGGCAATGGCATCTAGCTGTCTATTGGTCAGAGAAGGATTGTTGTTTGGTAATTTCTGCACTAGGCTACACCTTTATATCAAATGCTTCAGAAGGGGTTTTAAATATAGTGGACCAATAATCTGCCAGACGGGGACAGCACCAGAACATGTGGGTAAAGTCCGCCAAGGAGCTTTTACACCTGTCACATGTACCATCAATATTTGGGTACAATTTGGACAATCTGGCCTTACTGAAATGGATACGGTAAAGTACCTTAAACTGTTTAAGGCTGAGCCGGGCACAAGAGGAGCTTCCATTAACCCTAAGTAAGGCACTATTCCAGACTTCGTCAGAGGTCTCTCCACCGAGTTCCTTTTCCCACTCAGATCGGATTTTATTGAGTGACAGGTTATCAAAGGACATGATTATCTAAAAAATACGGGATATGAGTCCCTTTAGTTGAAAAGGTGTTTTCAAAAGGGCATCCAGACCCGATCCGGGTGATAGAATTGGAAAGGTTGGGCTTTGAGTGCGAATAAACTGGCGGATTTGGAAATATCTAAATAAACTTGAATGGGGTTGATTAAATTTGATAGCGAGGTCTTCGAAATTGGCAAAGGTGCCATCAATATAAAGGTCATTAAACTTAGTAAGGCCATTCCTCTGCCACAGCCTGAAAGCTGAATCCAGTTTGCCTGGAAGGAAGAGGTGATTATTACATATAGGACCTTGAATAGAGAAATCACAGAATTTAAAATGTTGACGGAATTGAGTCAAAATGTTAAGAGTATTGATAACAATTGGATTGGATGTGTAGCACGAAGCTGAAAGAGGGAGAGGAATGGCCTTACTAAGTTTAATGACATTAACAGTTGAAGTCTGAAGTTTACATACACTTAGGTTGGAGTCATTAAAACTCGTTTTTCAACCACTCCACACATTTCTTGTTAACAAACTATAGTTTTGGCAAGTCGGTTAGGACATCTACTTTGTGCATGACACAAGTAATTTTCCCAACAATTGTTTACAGGCAGATTATTTCACTTAGAATTCACTGTATCACAATTCCAGTGGGCCAGAAGTTTACATGCACTAAGTTGACTGTGCCTTTAAACAGCTTGGGAAATTCCAGAAAATGATATCATGGCTTTAGAAGCTTCTGGGTGAAAGTGTTGTGGTCAGATGAGACCATAATGGAGTTCTTTGGCATCAACTCAACTATGACCCCAAGAACACCATCCCCACCGTCAAACATGGAGGTGGAAACATTATGCTTTGGGGGTGTTTTTCTGCTAAGGGGACATGACAACTTCACCGCATCAAAGGGACGATGGACGGGGCCATGTACCGTCATATCTTGGGTGAGAACCTCCTTCCCTCAGCCAGGGCATTGAAAGTGGGTCGTGGATGGGTATTCCAGCATGACAATGACCCAAAACACACGGCCAAGGCAACAAAGGAGTGGCTCAAGAAGAAGCACATTAAGGTCCTGGAGTGGCCTAGCCAGTCTCCAGACCTTAATCCCATAGAAAATCTGTGGATGGAGCTGAAGGTTCGAGTTGCCAAATGTCAGGCTCGAAACCTTAATGACTTGGAGAAGATCTGCAAAGAGTAGTGGGACAAAATCCCTCCTGAGATGTGTGCAAACCTGGTGGCCAACTACAAGAAACGTCTGACCTCTGTGATTGCCAACAAGGGTTTTGCCACCAAGTACTAAGTCATGTTTTGCAGAGGGGTCAAATACTTATTTCCCTCATTAAAATGCAAATCAATTTATAACATTTTTGACATGCGTTCTTCTGGATTTTTGTTGTTGTTATTCTGTCTCTCACTGTTAAATTAAACCTACCATTAAAATTATAGACTGATCATGTCTTTGTCAGTGGGCAAACGTACAAAATCAGTAGGGGATCAAATACATTGTATATATTCTTTATTCCATTCCTTACTTAGATGTGTGTGTATTGGGTATATGTTGTGAAATTGTTAGATATTACTTGTTAGATATTACTGCACTGTCGGAGCTAGAAGCACAAGCATTTTTCTACACCCACAATAACATCTGCTAAACACGTATGTGACAAATAACATTTGATTTGATTATTAAACATGAACTTAATCGTGAAAACAGCAGCTCTTTGCTGTATTCGTTGTCCCTCTCTAGTCATGGTTTTAAAAGTTTTGAAATCTCACACTATCAACTTTTCTGTGCGTTCAAGGTAAAAAAATGTACAGTCTATGGCGTGAGTAAATTGTGCAGACACGGTGGTCTGAGCTATCTGATTGACCAGCGTTAGGCCTATGGGTGCACTTGATTTGTTCTCTGGACCTGCCTGGTAGGCGGAGTTCTACCTTCAGACACATGAAATGGTTCAGAATGGGAAGACTTTGCCTTCCCGGCACTAGGGCTGCTGAATCAAACGCACCTACCGCCAACAGCGCGAAATTATTTAAATGTTTGGTGATCAATTAGGAATGCCTTGGAGATCGATCGATCGCGATCGAACAAAAGGCTGCTAGTTTTATAAAACAACATCAGAACAAAAGGCTGCCAGTTATAGAAAAGCGCAACACCCTTTACAATTTCCAGTTGGTGACCACTGGTGTAGATGAAGGGGAGGAGACAGGTTAAAGTAGGATTTTTAAACTTGCGACAAATGAGACATGGATTGTGTCTTATTCCAGTGTTAATACGAAATTGTAACTATTTTGCACTATGGCCTATTTATTGCCTTACCTCCATAACTTGCTACATTCGCACACACTGCATATATATTTTCTGTTTTTATTTTTGACTGTTTTGTTTTTGTAACTCTGTGTTGTTGTTTTTATCGCACTGCTTTGCTTTATCTTGGCCAGGTCGCAGTTGTAAATGAGAACTTGTTCTCAACTGGCTTACCTGGTTAAATAAAGGTTAAATAAAATAAAATAAAAATATGTGTGTCATTCAGAGGGTGAATGGGCAAAATGTAAGTGCCTTTGAACAGCATATGGTAGTAGGTGCCAGGCGCACTGGTTTAAGTCAAGAACTGCAACGCTGCTGAGTTTTTAAAGCTCAACCGTTTCCTGTACGTATCAAGAATGGTCCACCACCCAAAGCACACCCAGCCAACTTGACACAACTGTGGGAAACATTGGAGTCAACATGGGACAGCATCCCTGTGGAACGCTTTTGACACCTTGTAGAGTCCATGCCCCAACGAATTGAGGCTGTTCTGGTTGCTAAAATTCTAATAGTTCGCCTAATTTCAGTTTGTGACTAAACAAGCATTTATAGTGTAGAGAATCATAGTACCATCTAAACCGTTGTGAAATATATTTTCCATAACTACAAATATTGTATTTTCAGCTGTTTGAATTTGATGTACAAAACCGAAAGTAAAAAATTCAAAAATTAAACTTAATAACGGGAAGCATAGACATGGCGCACATAGAACAGCTCTACCACTTCTTAGACTTGCTTTCAATGAGAATGACACATCTATAACACACATTCTATGTGAATTTGGTCAGGTCTCTCAAAAAGTTACATATTACAGCTTTAATGTTTTGCACACTGAGTTGCTAGTCTCGGAAATCTCAGACCTTGGAGAATTGCACAAGGTTTTGGGAAGATGCCGGATTCTCTTGGGTATTTCTAAAGGGGAAAAAAAATTCTGGGGTGGGTCCTCTTCAGACAGACAACTCTCCAAACAAATCATGAGTTTTGGTAGGCAGCAGTGACGTCACCGACAGGGCTCTAAAGTGTCACCAATTTGGTCGCATGTGCAACAACATATTTTGCTGTGCGACCAGGAGTTTTATTTTGAGAGCACTGTGCTATTATAAAAAAAATCTCCCAGATAATAATTGTTGTAATGATAAGGCTTCGCTGTACTGTTGTTTCTGAGTGCTGTAGAGAAACAAGTGAGTGCAGATTCGTTAGTGTCATGGTTGCACCGTTACTACAGTGAAAATGGCTTGCTTCTAGCCCAACCAGGTCAAAAGATCTGACCCATATTACCGGCGCAACATTTTTATATTTTTATAGCTGATCACCGGGACCGCATTTTACATTCATAAACCATGTCGTGGGCCATTCTAAAACTACTTGCGAGTCGATGTTGTTAACCATTTGTTTACTTTTGTTCAGTGATGTTATTTAATTGGCTAGCTAGTTAACAACCTGTTAACTTTACCAGAATATCCAAACATTTGGGGGCACAGAAAAAAAGGGATAGCTTCTTCAGGAGCTCTATGATCATAGATAGCAATGAGTGAATGACAGATCTCTTGCACGTCGTCATCACAAACATGACATTTTTAAAGAGACAGTGTACAATAGGAAAATAATGCTTTCACACAATGTAGAAACTTAATATTCCACAAATGACTTAGTAATTTAAATCACAGGTATTGGTATCAACATTTTAGCTTTCATAATAAAGACATGTATTTACAGTGTTACTGTTTCTAGGGCACAACGTGCTTCAAAATTAGCTAGAATTCCTATAGGTCCAATATAGGCTGAATCTCAATCCATTTAAAAAGTCTTATTTTCTGGTGCACCTAAATTTCATGTAGTGATCCTAACTTTTGTAAATTGGCATCACCAGTGTTGCCAATTATAATTTGTTATTTAGAGCCCTGGTCACCGGCGACGCTCTTCCAATTTCCGAATCATCCGCTAAAGCTGATGTACATATGGCTTTTTAATAACCTTGTTTTAAGATTATCCATGTACATACTGCTTTTAATGTCATACAAAAAACATATGGAATTGTTTTAAGATGATCCATGTACATACTGCTTTTAATGTCATACAGAAAAACAGTTGTTGACCTTAAACTGGTACAAAATGCAGATAAAACAAAGTATATTCTATTCTCTAGAGCCCACAACATTGACTCCACAGACTAACATAGATTGAATGGAGCTCAAATTGAGCATGTCCCCACATATAAATACCTTGGCATGTGTATTTTGACTTAAGAAGACTCTTGTAGTCGAAACGCGTTGCAGTTGTGCGTCCTGATGTTATATACTGTATACTATAGACTGATCTGCTCCTTGTAAATATTACCTGTAAATAGTTTACTAAAGTTCTCTGCATTGTACTGGCCAACTACATGTTTTCGTTTTTAGGTTTATATTAGAAATAGTCAATACAACACATCCAAAATAGAAAGTCTTCCCCATTCCATATCTTCTCTCTTCCTCGCTCCAGTCTACCCATTATTTTCCTCACTCCTCAATAACCCCACTACTCTTGGTTCCCAGTTCCTTCTCTCTTATACTATTCATGCATGTCTTAATAGGAGTCCTTTGTCAACGTTCTCTCCCCTTCTATTCCTTTCCCCTGTCCCAATCTCTTTTCTTCACTCATTTCTCTCCACCACTCTAGTAGGGCTATCAACTCGGACCAAACTCAATCTGGGAGATTGAAGGAAACGTTCTAACTTGATTTGGTGACTCCCCTTACAGATGTTAAAACTGCAACTCTGTTGATATGCATCTTCTTAGGGTTAGAGCCAGGTTGGGGTCAGGGCAAGGGTAAGGATTAAGATGAGGGTTAGTGGATAGTTAATAGAACAATATGTTAATAGTTGAAAGAGTACAACTCATCAAATAAAGTGTAACCGAAATGTCCTAAAATTAAAGACAATCTAACTGAAAAGCTTTACCGTTCGCCTTCAGAAGAACAAACCCTTAAGTCTCCAGACCAAATCGGAATGGTGGCAACACTAGGCAGATGAGCGATCCCTTACCTTGTCCCATTGATCCCATGTCTGGCGGCATGCCTACCATCCGCTCACACAGGACATAGTCGTTGGGGTTCAGGAAGGGAAGCTGTTCCATCATTGATTGTTTTGGAATCAGGTAGAGAACCTCAGCAATCTGACCGTCCTCAATGATCGACATGCGCCTGACCGAATTCTTGCGCTTGGCCCGGTCCATCACCACCATATCGTCGCCCCGGCTGGAGCCACATATCTTGCCCAGGCTGCTGAGGTTGGGCATGTCGATACTAACAAAGGTCTCGGCCCAGCAACGAGGGTTGCAAACTGACTGCAAATTAGAAACCATGCAGAAGTACTGCTGGTTGGCAAGAACCAGAGGAACAGTAGGACGGTCGAACGGCAAAGCAGAACACAGGAACGGTAGGGCGGCTGAACGGCTAAAGCAGCGAAAAGCACAAACACCCTTTGAACCGTCTCCGGTATTAAGCTGACCGCTAAGACTTTGTAACTTTGTATGTGTGTGTGTTTGTGTTGTCCGTCAAGCACTGCAAGACTAACTCCTACTCACTCCCTTAAGAAGATTAAGAGGGATGTATTTTTAGTGTTTATCTGCAGGGAAGGTATAACAGTGGAGCCGTGACGCAGGAAGTCAAGTCAAATGACTGGTACAGTCATTTTATCTATCTGCATTTCCCCCTCATCCAATTTCATGCCCCTGAGGCATATCAAAACAAGAGCAGCATGCATCCATGGTAATCTCCTGTGATTGAGGGACTCTTTAAGAAGATTATGAACTTCAGCCTTGTGTTTTTTTACCATCATATGTATTACAGTTAAAATCAATCTCTTTATAGCTAAAGCCACAGTTAAGCTAGATCACAGGTCAATGTATTTTCCTATCCATCCTCTATTCTTGAATTGAATGGGATACAATATAGTGGAAAGCGGAGAAGTGAATCATTTATTGTTGGAGGGAGAGGGGACTTGGTGGTGTAATGTGTAATGTGTAATTCCATGTAACTACTTAGATTAGCAGTATCTACAATCAAACCCTGTTTTAATCTTGTTGCTGCAGATTTGAGTCCAAATCTTTTTTGATTGATTAAAGTTGTCACTGGCCAGACCGTCATTGTAAATAAGAATTTGCTCTTAATTGACTTGCCTAGATAAATAAAGGTTAAATAAAAAAATGTAATAAAAAGTAGTTATTTGGCAAGGACATGATGCCATCTAACGCTTAAGGCTGGGACAGGGAAGTTTCCACATTTACCCTGGTACCCAAGAGGCTGAGATTGGCCTTAAATACATGTAAAACTACAAGCGTTGTATTTGGTTCAAAACATTCTGTATGACCTAAACCTCAACTGGAGTTGTGTATAAAGGGTGTGACCATTGAGCAAGTTGAGGAAGCTAAACTCCTAGGTATAACATTGGATGGTCAATTATCAAGGTCAATTCATATTGACACATTTGTTGTGAAGTTGGGGAGGGGTATGTCTGCTATAAAAATATGTTCTGCGTTTTTTTATATACAAATCAACTGTAGTAGTTGTTCAGGTTCCGGTGTTGTCCCATCTTGATTACTGTCCGGTAATATGGTCAAGTACAGAAAAGAAAGACCTACAGTAGCAAAGCTGCAGCTGGCTAAAAACAGAGCGGTATGCCTTGCCCTTAACTGCACAAACATAATTAACATCAACAACATGCATACCAGTCTTTCCTGGTTGAGGGATGACGAGAGATTAACTGCTTCTCCTAGTTTTTTATGAAAAGTGTTACTGTAAGGAAAATTCCAGATGGTCTGCATAATCAAATAACTCACAGTCCCCAAGTCCAAAACGAATTCACAGCAACACACAGTATTATACAGAGCCATGCATGGAACTCCCTTCCATACCCAATTACTCAAGCAAACAGCAAAGTTACCATAAAAACAAATATTAAACAACATTTTATGGAACATTGGCGACTGTGAGGGGATTTGTATTGTTATAATATTTGTTGTTGTTGATGTATTGTTTGTATATTGTTGTATTTTACATCTGTGTGACTGTCCTCGTCTATCAGTGTATCAGTGTTTTGTTACTTGTCATGTTTTGTGTTTTTTGTACACCCCAGGAAGAATAGCTGCTACCTCTGCAAAAGCTAATTGGGAACCAAATAAAAATTTATAACAAATAACACACACACACATGCCCCCTACCCAAGTTATTTCATATATACTGTATCTCTCTCTCTCTCTCTCTCTCTCTCTCTCTCTCTCTCTCTCTCTCTCTCTCTCTCTCTCTCTCTCTCTCTCTCTCTCTCTCTCTCTCTCTCTCTCTCTCTCTCTCTCTCTCTCTCTCTCTCTCTCTCTCTCTCTCTCTCTCTCTCTCTCTCTCTCTCTCTCTCTCTCTCTCTCTCTCTCTCACGTCAGGGAGTACAACTTTCTATATTAATTCCTATGAGGGAAGTGCAGAGAGCAGTGATCTCACAGCCCTTATGTAAGCCATTTCCTCAGATCAAAGGTAACCTTATCCGGAGGTCAACATAGCGCCTACTGAGGTTGCAGCCGAAACATGACACTTAAAAAAAAAAAATACTGTGCAGTACAGTGCCTTCAGAATGTATTCATGCCCCTTGACTTATTCCACATTTTGTTGTGTTACAGCCTGAATTCAAAATTGATTAAACATATATTTTTCTCACCCACCTACACACAATACCCCATAATGAAAAATTGAAAACATGTTTTTGGACATTTTTGCAAATATATTGAAAATGAAATACAGAAATATCTAATTTACTTATGTATCCTCACCCCTAAGTCAATACATGTTAGAATCACCTTTGGCAGCGATTACAGCTGTGAGTCTTTCTGGATAAGTGTGTAAGAGCTTTGCACACCTGGAGAGTACAATATTTGCCCATTATTATTTTCTAAATTCTTCAAGCTCTGTCAAATTAGTTGTAGACAACCATTTTCAGGTCTTGCCATAGATGTTCAAGCTGAGTTCAGTCAAAACTGTAACTCGGCCACTCAGGAACATTCACTGTCTTCTTTATAAGCAACTCCAGTGTAGATTTGGCCTTGTGTTTTAGGTTATTGTCCTGTTGAAAGGTGAATTCATCTCCTAAAGTATTCTCAAGAGATTCAATGATGGAGATCATACTGCTGGTGTCCTTTACAAAGGAGGGGAGCTGTTCTTCAAGCGGTCTAATAAAAGAGTCAACAAAAGTCGATAAAGGGGCTGTTACTGCATTAATGCCCGCTACAATAGGGCGCCCTGGAGGTTTTGTAACATTCTTGTGTGAAGTATAGAAAGTGGCAATTTTAGGGTGTTGAATAGCCAAAAAGTAATGTTATTTTTTGGTGATTTGACCAGAACTTAAATACCCATCTAGGACAGTAATGATAGTGTTCTGAAATTGGGAAGTGGGGTCACTTCTGAGTTTCTTGTAAAAGGTGTTGTAAGCAGTTGTCTATGACACTCATTTACATAAACTGTCCTATTCATGAGTACAACCGACCCACCCTTATCATAAGGGTGTGTAAGGACTGACGTATCGGATTGTAAATCAATCAAAGCTTGTTTTTCATCCTTAGGTAAATTATGGAAATATATGTACTCTTGTTTATTCTTAAGGAGATTACCAACATATTTTTCAACGAGTCTGCAATATGTCTCATTTGCGATTGGCTGGAGGTACAAAATAACTCTTCTAAAAGTTGGAGTAGGTGCAGGTGAGCAGCCTACATGTTCAGTTGAAATATCACGATTAAAACGGATGTCTCTAAAAACGTATGTTTCTAAAAAAACTTAAACTTGTCTACCTTCACATCGAAATCATAGGCACAAAAGATAACCCTTTATTAAGCAAGGAGACATGGGCAGGGCTCAATATCTTGCTTGATAAATTAAAGACATTCAGTCCCATGGGTTCTGGGACAGTGTGAACGTTCTCCTTTGCCTCTGGTAGTTGTTTCTTCTTACCCCGTCGGGTACGGCATCTCGTCTGCACACGTGACCGTGGCCACCTCCACGCTTCCATCAGCCAAGTCTCTTTGGATAAAAAAACTGGCACTGGAAGCAGATGAGGCGCTGGTTGTAGAGCGTTAGTCAGACGGAACTGGATAGAAGTAAGCGGCCTCCCTCCTGCGTCTGTCATGGAGAGGAGGAGCAGGAACTCTTTTGTCAGGGTTTCTCCAGAAGTAGACTTTGACCTCTGCCTTGTCTTTTTTGTCTTGGTTGAATTTCCTTTAGAATTTCTGTAGACAACTTGTCTTGGAGCGCTTGGTTAGTTTTCATCAGTTCATTGAATAGGCCATCATCATTATCAGCTCCTTGCAGAGCTGTGCGTTTCTCTTCAATCGTGTTATCCATTTCAATAAAATAATTTTTCAACTGGTCAACAATTAATGTCATTAAATCAATAGAGCATTTGTTCGGGATGGCACACCAGCGCTCACAGAAATCATCTGTGCGCTGTCCCAATGATGGTTCTTTTTGCCACCTGAGTCCCCGTGGAATAATGCCTTGACGAACATTATCACTGAGAGTGACTGTATATACTGTAGATGCGTTCTCGTCTGGCGCTTAGATAAGTTTAACCGTTTTTCGAGAGGTCAGCGTTACCCCCCGGCATGTCAAAAAGGGACTCAGATACAATTGTCTCATCACGTTCCCTTTGACTGTATTCAAAGCAGTCTTGTTTGGATATTTGACCAGTGTCAGGAAAGGAATTATCATTTGGCATCATTTTAGAGCTTTTTGTCGGTAGGGTGCTGTTTACTGGGTAACAGGTTAATCTAGAGGCGAAAGAAACGCACACCTGTTTAGGCAAGGTGCTGGCTAGCGGAGTAGAACTCTTGAAAAAGAAAAGGAGAGCCGCATACTGTATGAGCTAAGTGCTAGCAATGTGTATCTTTTTTTTTTTTTTTTTTTAGGGGGTAGATCAGCTTAATATTGCAGATAGATTGTAACTTCCATCAATGTAATTGTCTGCATCACTTCCAATCCCCCATATGTTTTTTTTTCTCGCAAATATATATATACATACATACAGTGGGGAAAAAAGTATTTAGTCAGCCATCAATTGTGCAAGTTCTCCCACTTAAAAATATGAGAGAGGCCTGTAATTTTCATCATAGGTACACGTCAACTATGTCAGACAAATTGAGAGAAAAAAATCCAAAAAATCACATTGTAGGATTTTTTATGAATTTATTTGCAAATTATGGTGGAAAATAAGTATTTGGTCACCTACAAACAAGCAAGATTTCTGGCTCTCACAGACCTGTAACTTCTTCTTTAAGAGGCTCCTCTGTCCTCCACTCGTTCCCTGTATTAATGGCACCTGTTTGAACTTGTTATCAGTATAAAAGACACCTGTCCACAACCTCAAACAGTCACACTCCAAACTCCACTATGGCCAAGACCAAAGAGCTGTCAAAGGACAACAGAAACAAAATTGTAGACCTGCACCAGGCTGGGAAGACTAAATCTGCAATAGGTAAGCAGCTTGGTTTGAAGAAATCAACTGTGGGAGCAATTATTAGGAAATGGAAGACATACAAGACCACTGATAATCTCCCTCGATCTGGGGCTCCACGCAAGATCTCACCCCGTGGGGTCAAAATGATCACAAGAACGGTGAGCAAAAATCCCAGAACCACACGGGGGGACCTAGTGAATGACCTGCAGAGAGCTGGGACCAAAGTAACAAAGCCTACCATCAGTAACACACTACGCCGCCAGGGACTCAAATCCTGCAGTGCGAGACGTGTCCCCCTGCTTAAGCCAGTACATGTCCAGGCCCGTCTGAAGTTTGCTAGAGTGCATTTGGATGATCCAGAAGAGGATTGGGAGAATGTCATATGGTCAGATGAAACCAAAATATCACTTTTTGGTAAAAACTCAACTCGTCGTGTTTGGAGGACAAAGAATGCTGAGTTGCATCCAAAGAACACCATACCTACTGTGAAGCATGGGGGTGGAAACATCATGCTTTGGGGCTGTTTTTCTGCAAAGGGACCAGGACGACTGATCCGTGTAAAGGAAAGAATGAATGGGGCCATGTATCGTGAGATTTTGAGTGAAAACCTCCTTCCATCAGCAAGGGCATTGAAGATGAAACATGGCTGGGTCTTTCAGCATGACAATGATCCCAAACACACCGCCCGGGCAACGAAGGAGTGGCTTCGTAAGAAGCATTTCAAGGTCCTGGAGTGGCCTAGCCAGTCTCCAGATCTCAACCCCATAGAAAATCTTTGGAGGGAGTTGAAAGTCTGTGTTGCCCAGCGACAGCCCCAAAACATCACTGCTCTAGAGAAGATCTGCATGGAGGAATGGGTCAATACCAGCAACAGTGTATGAAAACCTTGTGAAGACTTACAGAAAACGTTTGACCTGTGTCATTGCCAACAAAGGGTATATAACAAAGTATTGAGAAACATTTGTTATTGATCAAATACTTATTTTCCACCATACTTTGCAAATAAATTCATTAAAAATCCTACAATGTGATTTTCTGGATTTTTTTTTCTCATTTTGTCTGTCATAGTTGACGTGTACCTATGATGAAAATTACAGGCCTCTCTCATCTTTTTAAGTGGGAGAACTTGCACAATTGGTGGCTGACTAAATACTTTTTTCCCCCACTGTACATACATACATACATACATACATACATACATATATACATACAGTGAGGGAAAAAAGTATTTGATCCCCTGCTGATTTTGTATGTTTGCCCACTGACAAAGACATGATCAGTGTATAATTTTAATGGTAGATTTATTTGAACAGTGAGAGACAGAATAACAACAACAAAATCCATAAAAACACATCTCAAAAATGTTATAAATTGATTTGCATTTTAATGGGGGAAATAAGTATTTGACCCCTCTGCAAAACATGACTTAGTACTTGGTGGCAAAACCCTTGTTGGCAATCACAGAGGTCAGACGTTTCTTGTAGTTGGCCACCAGATTTGCACACATCTCAGGAGGGATTTTGTCCCACTCCTCTTTGCAGATCTTCTCAAAGTCATGAAGGTTTCGAGGCTGACGTTTGATAGGCTTCTAGTCGGAACATTGTGGTTTTTGACTCAACCGTCTGAAGTTGGAGATGAGCCAAGCTAGAGAAAAAATTGATTGACAATGCTGTAGGTCATGTAACTGTTTGTTACATGCAATATTCTTTGTGGACTCCACCGGACAGATGTTGCTCTCGGGTTTTGTGATGAAACAAAGGTGTGCTTGAATTTATTCTGACATTTAGTCTTTTTATTGTCTCGGCCTTAGGCCTATATATCATGGTGGCAAGGCATATGAACTAAAAGGTTATAGAGCAAACAATGCAATTATCACAACACATAGGTTGTAATATGGCTTTTTTTTCTGGCTTGGCTTCCCCAGTGATTTTACCCACGTACCGCTACTGCAAAAAAGGTCTTGCATCATACTCCTTACAGAGTTCATAATTTATTTCTTCTGGGTTTTGATCACTTTCCAACAAAAGTTGTGTACTTTTTCCTACCCAAATACAAAGAAACCATGATTTCAGAATGTTCTCTGATAGCATTCTCCAAAGAAATGCTTTTGAGGTTTTTGACCAACTTAAACATTGGCCTTTGAATTCCAACTCCTAAAAAGCTTTTGGAATATCACGTCAATGTGCATTATAACTGAACCCCATCTTCTTGCAACCCAACTGACCCCCTAAGGATGGTTCACGTTTAACACAATCCAACATGTTTGCTTGCAGATCACAACAATTCCCAGATAAGCATAACAGCCTGAATAAGTGGACTATACCAACTGCATTCCACACAAGAGAGAACGCTCAACAAAATCATATTTTTTAAATAGCGCAGTGGACAGAGAAAAAAATCCCCCAAAGCTCTTACATCAAAGCCTCTGAGGTCTTCACCCTCCCGGTTGTTTGGTAAATATAACTCACAAATACTCTGCCAAGAATGTGCGGGCCGCTCACCCATCGGGCGATTACGTTCCTGCGGGTTGTTTCAGTACTGTCTAATCCTATGACACGATCCCTTGAACTCCTGCTCTTGAGTTCCAGCGACTCACCTGGTAAAGATGTGATTCATGTAATTGCACTTGGAATTGCACAGCCGGTTTCAGGAAGTGGTAATTACACGTAAATCCTCCTGCTAGTGGAACTCAGCGGATTGTCAAGAAAAGCACGGATTTTGGGATTACACGTTCTGCTCCCCCTTCCTGCACTCTTATCTGTCTTTGTTTTGAGGTTAGTAAATGCCTTAAAGAGTTCACAATGTTCTTGTGCCAGCCATTGTGTGACCCTAATGTTTTAAACTTGAGACAACATTTGTGAAGCTTCATTGCAAAGCCACATTGGCATTTATATTTATATCTCATGACATGTTTTTCACTCCAAGGCGGAGTGGGCCTCCATATGTGCAGGCTTTTGTCTCAGCCCAGCACTAATTCCTTTTTCACACCACTGAGCCAAGCTAAGTTGAGCTTGCCCACCCACCTTAGATGCTGGACCCATGGTGGAAAGGACATTGTAAAAACAAATGATCAGAGCCAGCAAAGTACTGTTCAGGTCGGCAAGATAGTGTGAAAAGGGTATAACACACTAGCCTGGCTGACATCAGACCACGCCAGAGTCTGTCGCTTTAGACAGGCAAATAACACACCTGATTCAACTAGTCAATTAAACTTCAAGACCTTTGTTAGCTGAACGAGATATGTTAGGGCCTGGCAGAAACAAAAGCCTGCATGTACTGCGGCTCTCCAGGATCAGTAGTGGAGAACATTTTCCGCAGAACATCTTCACATGGGAAAAAGAGGTCTGTTCACAATGTCTACTTTCCAGTTGACTGTAATTTCAAAGCATTGTTTTGCCTCTTTGGTTCACTACTGAAATGCAAATGGAGAGAGAGGAAGGGCGTGTTAACATCATTAATTAAATAAATAAATAAAAACAGAGGTACAGAAAAGCAATACATGGACCGTACAGTTGAGTGGTCAGAACAAAAAAACACATCTTATTGAGCAAGTTTTAAGAGTCACACACACTCACACAACGCACCCACTACGCTATCAATGCAAGTGTATAATTAACCATAAAATCAACCATGTCAAGTTGGCCTTAATAGCCATAATAACTCTTGATGAAGGAGACCTGAGAACATCAAGCTGAACGTCTGAGATGTATTCATAGCACTGTTTCTTTTGTTAAGCCATCAACAGCTCCTTTGCACAAACATGCTCGCTAACTTCCCACTGGGCACAGACGGTTGCTTAGCGCCTAGTTTTGATTTACATTTGGTGGAGTTGTCAACTAACATGAATTCAATGTGAAATCAACAAAACATTTCACCATGGATTTAGGTTAAAAGTTGGCTGAAAAAAATAAAAAATTCCCTTAAGTTGATTATTCTTTTAAAATCAAATCAGTTTTCCACGTTGATCCAACGTCATTTTGGTTGAAATAAAGTGGAAACAACGTTGATTCAGCCTCAGTCAAACAGGCATTGGATGTAACAACCTTCCTTATGGTATAATTTTTACTTTTTTGGTTGTTTTTTTCCTGGTTAACATTTGCTCTTTTGCAGGTTTTACTATATGATTTAATCCATCCTAGCCCAATTACATTTACATTTTAGTCATTTAGCAGACGCTCTTATCCAGAGCAACTTACAGTTACTGAATACATATTTTTTTATACTGGCCCCCCGTGGGAATCGAACCCACAACCCTGGCGTTGCAAACGCCATGCTCTATCAACTGAGCTAATACCTCATCTGCTTGCATGCTCCTCCCCTATATCAAGGTGTTTTGGGACTTCCCTTATGCCCTACGCTTTTCCGTCTGCTAACTTTTACTATACCACAGGTCAGTAATCTACCAGTCTAACGGTCTATCCTTCCCTCTATCCAACATTCATAGTGACAATAGTGGAAGTTGATCGTTTGTCCAGATCGACAATAGGCTAACTAGCAATAATACCACACATAAAAGCATTCAACGCTACATACATTTTCAATATTAATCGCCAAGAACAAATAGGACTAGCTGATAGGCAACGGACAGGCCAGCATTGTGCATGAAAGAACAGTGAAGACATGAAACACACAGCTCAAAAAGCTCCCCTATTGATCTTGTTTAGGGACAATATTATCCTACCTAGACTATAGTAGCCTACAATTCCTAATTGCATTATTGTTTTCAAGTGTGTACAAAATTCTATTCTACGCCCAGCTATTCAAGAAAGCTCAACATGCGCTCTGCCTCCTCTCCAATACGAGTGGCTATTCGTTGCGCACCTAGAACCTAACGCTTCAATATAGCCTAAATATTTATCATTTAACTTTTTAAATGTATTACAATACACTTTTTCCTCTAACTTTTGTGTTACTTCAATGAAAAACAAATTAAATCAACCTCTTCACCCTCATCATTCAGTTAGGCCTGATTTAAATTAAATTGTGAAGTAAGGTGCACAATTGTCGCCCATTCATCCAATTGTCATTCATTCAGTGAGGAGAGAGAGACGTATTAGCGCCTGGCTGGGTACCAACGTCCTACACCACATTGTCTTGGCGGATTAAGTTAGGAATAGGTATGAATAAAAACAGGTAAAAATAATTGTCTGTTTGTGATTTCAAAATTCTGACAAAGGAGCAGTGTAAAATACAAACATTTAGGAAAAGTCAGGTAAGGAGAAGGACATAGCTTTTTTGGGGGGGGGCAGATTCTGTTCATTTACAAAATCAAACGTCAGTGGCCTTTGACCTATGACGGTTCTAGTGTTAAGTAGACCTGAACTGTGACCAGTTTTTGAAGGGTAAACGGCCTGAGTAAGACAATGGCGCTAGAGGGGATGGCTGCCGTTTCACGGGCTCCTAACCAACTGTGCTATTTTGTGTGTTTTTTTCGCATTGTTTGTAACTTATTTTGTACAGAATGTTGCTGCTACCATCTCTTATGACCGAAAAGAGCTTCTGGATATCAGAACAGCGATTACTCACCTCGAACTGGACAATGATTTTTTATTTAATGAGTCCGACACAAAGGATATACTGCTTCTCCGAGACCAGGCCCAAATCCCTGTCATTCGCGTGAAGAAAATATGGAAATACAGGGGGCGGAGGTCGGGGTGCCTTGTGAGAATTCATCGGCGAGTGGCTAACTCGCCTCTACCATCCGTTCTATTGGCCAACATGCAATCACTGGAAAATAAACTGGATGATCTCCGTTTGAGACTATCCTACAACATTAAAAACTGTAATATCTTCTGTTTCACCGAGTTGTGGCTGAACGACTACACAGATAATATATATTTGGCTGGGTTTTCCGTGCATCGGCAGGACAGAACAGCTACGTCTAGTAAGACGAGGGGTGGGGGTGGGGGTCTACAGCTGGTGCGCAATGTCTAATACTAAGGAAGTCTCGAAGTATTGATCGCCTGAGGTAGAGTACCTCATGATAAACTGTAGACCACACTATCTACCAAGAGAGTTTTCATCTATATTTTTCGTAGCCATCTATTTACCACCACAAACCAATGCTGGCACTAAGACCGCACTCAACGAGCTGTATAAGGCCATAAGCAAACAAGACAATGCTCATCCAGAAGTGACGCTCCTAGTGGCCGGGGACTTTAATACAGGCAAACTTAAATCCGTTTTACCTAATTTCTACCAGCATGCCACATGTGCAACCAGAGGGAAAAAAAACTCTAGACCACCTTTACTCCACACACAGAGACGCATACAAAGCTCTCCTTCACCCTCCATTTGGCAAATCTGACCATAATTATATCCTCCTGATTCCTGCTTACAAGCAAAACTACGGTAGGAAGTACCAGTGACTCGCTCAAAACGGAAGTGGTCAGATGACGTGGATGCTACACTACAGGACTGTTTTGCTAGCACAGACTGGAATATGTTCCGGGATTCATCCAATGGCATTGAGGAGTATACCACCTCAGTCACCGGCTTCATCAATAAGTGCATTGATGACGTCGTCCCCACAGTGACCATACGTACAGTGGGGAGAACAAGTATTTGATACACTGCCGATTTTGCAGGTTTTCCTACTTACAAAGCATGTAGAGGTCTGTAATTTTTATCATATGTACACTTCAACTGTGAGAGACGTTAGTCTGGCTTACTGTGAGGTCAATAACTCTGAATAACATCATCATGGGCTAACAAAATGTGCTATAGTATGAAAAAAAAAAATTATGCACTCACTAACTGTAAGTTGCTCTGGATAAGAGTGTCTGCTAAATGACAAAATGTAAATGTATAGTAACAGCAAGCTAACAAAATTTTCCTCCGGTTCTCCTTCTCATCTTTGCGCCACAGATAGAACAATGAGACAGACATTTCACTGGATTTTTAAATGTGAAGCATCCACTTGGCATTTCCACTCACTGCCAAATATGGTAGTGAGAGGAAGCCAACTGGCGGGTATTGGGAGAAAATGGAACGAGATGGATTTTGGCCGACATTCTGCACATTTCCTCATCAATGAAACAGTTGATCTCAATAAGTTTTTATGTTCCCAAAACTAGAATCTGGACTAATGTTTGTAGACTTTACCCTTGCAAAAGTTTTAAAAAATCAAGTTGTTTATTTATTTTTATTTATTTCACCTTTATTTAACCAGGTAAGCCAGTTGAGAACAAGTTCTCATTTACAACTGCGACCTGGCCAAGATAAAGCAAAGCAGTGCGATAAAAACAACAACAACACAGAGTTACATATGGAATAAACAAAACGTACAGTCAATAACACAATAGAAAATCTATATACAGTGTGTGCAAATGTAGTAAGTTATGGAGGTAAGGCAATAAATAGGCCATATTGCAAAATAATTACAATTTAGAATTAACACTGGAGTGATACATGTGCAGAAGATGATGTGCAAATAGAGATACTGGGGTGCAAATTAGCAAAATAAATAACAATGTAAATAACAATGTGGGGATGAGGTAGTTGGGTGGGCTAATTACAGATGGGCTGTGTACAGGTGCAGTGATCGGTAAGCTGCTCTGACAACTGATGCTTAAAGATAGTGAGGGAGATAAGTGTCTCCAGCTTCAGAGATTTTTGCAGTTCGTTCCAGTCATTTGCAGCAGAGAACTGGAAGGAATGGCGGCCAAAGGAGGTGTTGGCTTTGGGGATGACCAGTGAGATATACCTGCTGGAACGCATACTACGGGTGGGTGCTGCTATGGTGACCAATGAGCTAAGATAAGGCGGGGATTTGCCTAGAAGAGATTTATAGATGACCTGGAACCAGTGGGTTTGGCGACGAATATGTAGTGAGGGCCAGCCAACGAGAGTGTACAGGTCACAATGGTGGGTAGTATATGGGGCTTTGGTGACAAAACGGATGGCACTGTGATAGACTACATCCAATTTGCTGAGTAGAGTGTTGGAAGCTATTTTGTAAATGACATCGCCGAAGTCAAGGATCGGTAGGATAGTCAGTTTTACGAGGGCATGTTTAGCAGCATGAGTGAAAGGAGGCTTTGTTTGCGAAATAGGAAGCTGATTCTAGATTTAACTTTGGATTGACGATGCTTAATGTGAGTCTGGAAGGAGAGTTTACGGTCTGACCAGACACCTACAGTGAGGGAAAAAAGTATTTGATCCCCTGCTGATTTTGTACGTTTGCCCACTGACAAAGACATGATCAGTCTATAATTTTAATGGTAGGTTTATTTGAACAGTGAGAGACAGAATAACAACAAAAAAATCCAGAAAAACGCATGTCAAAAATGTTATCAATTGATTTGTATTTTAATGAGGGAAATAAGAATTTGACCCCTCTGCAAAACATGACTTAGTACTTGGTGGCAAAACCCTTGTTGGCAATCACAGAGGTCAGACGTTTCTTGTAGTTGGCCACCAGGTTTGCACACATCTCAGGAGGGATTTTGTCCCACTCCTCTTTGCAGATCTTCTCCAAGTCATTAAGGTTTCAAGGCTGACGTTTGGCAACTCAAACCTTCAGCTCCCTCCACAGATTTTCTATGGGATTAAGGTCTGGAGACTGGCTAGGCCACTCCAGGACCTTAATGTGCTTCTTCTTGAGCCACTCCTTTGTTGCCTTGGACGTGTGTTTTGGGTCATTATCATGCTGGAATACCGATTCACAACCCATTTTCAATGCCCTGTCTGAGGTAAGGAGGTTCTCACCCAAGATTTGACGGTACATGGCCCCCTCCATCGTCCCTTTGATGTGGTGAAGTTGTCCTGTCCCCTTAGCAGAAGAACACCCCCAAAGCATAATGTTTCCACCTCCATGTTTGACGGTGGGGATTGTGTTATTGGGGTCATAGGCAGCATTCCTCCTCCTCCAAACACGGCGAGTTGAGTTGATGCCAAAGAGCTCCATTTTGGTCTCATCTGACCACAACACTTTCACCCAGTTCTCCTCTGAATCATTCAGATGTTCATTGGCAAACTTCAGACGAGCCTGTATATGTGCTTTCTTGAGCAGGTGGACCTTGCGGGCGCTGCAGGATTTCAGTCCTTCACGGCGTAGTGTGTTACCAATTATTTTCTTGGTGACTCTGGTCCCAGCTGCCTTGAGATCATTGACAAGATCCTTCCGTGTAGTTCTGGGCTGATTTCTCACCATTCTCATGATCATTGCAACTCCACGAGGTGAGTTATTGCATGGAGCCCCAGGCCGAGGGAGATTGACAGTTATTTTGTGTTTCTTCCATTTGCGAATAATCACACCAACTGTTGTCACCTTCTCACCAAGCTGCTTGGCGATGGTCTTGTAGCCCATTCCAGCCTTGTGTAGGTCTACAATGTTGTCCCTGACATCCTTGGAGAGATCTTTGGTCTTGGCCATAGTGGAGAGTTTGGAATCTGATTGATTGATTGCTTCTGTGGACAGGTGTCTTTTATACAGGTAACAAGCTGAGATTAGGAGCACTCCCTTTAAGAGTGTGCTCCTAATCTCAGCTCGTTACCTGTATAAAAGACACCTGGGAGCCAGAAATCTTTCTGGTTGAGACGGGGTCAAATACTTATTTCCCTCATTAAAATACAAATCAATTTATAACATTTTTGACATGCGTTTTTCTGGATTTTTTTGTTGTTATTCTGTCTCTCACTGTTAAAATAAACCTACCATTAAAATTATAGACTGATCATTTCTTTGTCAGTGGGCAAACGTACATAATCAGCAGGGGATCAAATACTTTTTTCCCTCACTGTAGGTATTTGTAGTTGTCTACATATTCTAAGTCAGACCCGCCGAGAGTAGTGATTCTAGTCAGGCGGGCGCAAGCAGCGTTCGATTGAAGAGCATTCATTTTACATTACATTTTACTCATTTAGCAGACGCTCTTATCCAGAGCTACTTACAGGAGCAATTAGGGTTAAGTGCCTTGCTCAAGGGCACATCGACAGATTTTTCACCTAGTCGGCTCGGGGATTAGAACCAGCGACCTTTCGGTTACTGGCACAACGCTCTTAATCACTAAGCTACCTGCATTTAGTTTTACTAGCGTTTAAGAGCAGTTGAAACTCGTTTGGAGGTTTGTTAACACAGTGTCCAATGAAGGGCCAGATGTATACAAAATGGTGTCGTCTGAGTAGAGGTGGATCTGAGAGTCACCAGCAGCAAGAGCGACATCATTGATATACACAGAGAATAGAGTTGGCCCGAGAATTGAACCCTGTGGCACCCCCATAGAGACTGCCAGAGGTCCAGACAACAGGCCCTCCGATTTGACACATTGAACTCTATCTGAGAAGTAGTTGGTGAACCAGGCGAGGCAGTCATTTGAGAAACCAAGGCTATTTAGTCTGCCAATAAGAATGTGGTAATTGACAGAGTCAAAAGCCTTGGCCAGGTCGATGAAGACGGCTGCACAGTACTGTCTTTTATCGATCGCGGTTATTATATCGTTTAGGACCTTGAGCATGGCTGACGTGCACCCATGACCAGCTCGGAAACCAGATTGCATAGCGGAGAAGGTACGATGGGATTCGAAATGGTCGGTGATCTGTTTGTTAATTTGGCTTTCAAATACTTTTGAAGGGCAGGATGGATATAGGTCTGTAACAGTTTGGATCTAGAGTGTCACCCCCTTTGAAGAGGGGGATGACTGCGGCAGCTTTCCAATCTCTGGGGATCTCAGACGATACAAAAGAGAGGTTGTGTCACGGTTTTCAAAGCCAGAACCCAGAAGCAGACCAGGACAAGGTAAGTTGAAACAAAGGTGAGTGTTTATTTAACAGATCCACGAGTGATGCTGAACAATCCAGGGAACAGAGCGGGCGGCGTGGATGAGTTGTTGAGGGTGCAGTGGTAGGTCCAATAATGGCTCGGCAGCCGCCGACCATCAGGCAGAGGTTGGGTGAAGGTTCCGGACGAGTGACTGCAGATGGAACAAAACGGAGGTAAGTATACAACAAGCAAACAAGGTGCAAAACAACAAAACTAACGCTATAAGCTCTAAGGCTGATCCTCTGATAAACATACTGTTCATGGCTAACGATCCGGCAGGGAATGGATGTTAGGTCAGAGCCTAAGAAGGGTGATGATCAGGACCAGGTGTGCAGATTGCTGATGGGATGCAGGTGCGGAAATCATGAGCGCTCCCGCCTAGCAACGTCGCCCGGCAACCAGGCAGGGAGCGTTCCAGAACCCTCGGGAAACTGGAGATCCCGAGCAGAAAACTAACAACCCAGACAGGAACCGACTCAGACTGCAGGGTTCGTTACAGTACCCCCCCCCTCCGACGAACGCCACCGGGCGGACTCCCCGGAGCACCAGGATGGAGGCGGTAGAAGTCACGAATGAGGTCAGCATCAAGGATCTGTCGCCGCGGAATCCAACTCCTCTCTTCAGGACCATACCCCTCCCAGTCCACGAGATACTGGAAACCCCGGCCCCGCCGTCTGGAATCCATAATGCGTCGCACCGTGTAGGCAGGACCACCTCCGATCATCCGAGGAGGAGGAGGAGGAGGCGGAGGAGGCAACAGAGGACTGAGGAGAACAGGCTTGAGGCAGGAGACATGAAAGGTGGGATGGACTCTGAGCGTTCTCGGTAATTTGAGTCGAACTGCAACCGGATTGATCACCTTCTCCACCACAAACGGACCAATGAACTTCGGTGACAACTTCCTAGACTCAGTCCGTAAAGGAAGATCCTGTGTGGCCAACCAGACCCTATCTCCGATGGTATAGGTGGGAGCGGGAATCCGGCGACGATTCGCCTGGAGCTGATACCGGTCAGAAACTCTAAGGAGTGCCTTTCTGGCCCGATGCCAGGTCCGGTGGCAACGACGAATATGGGCCTGAACAGAGGGCACTGAGAGCTCCTTCTCCTGAGAAGGGAACAAGGGAGGTTGGTAGCCATACAGGCACTGGAAGGGAGACATCCCAGTGGCAGATGTAGGGAGAGTATTGTGGGCATACTCAACCCAAGGCAACTGGGAGACCCAGGAGGTGGGGTTGGAGGAGACAAGGCAGCGTAGCGTGGATTCTATCTTCTGGTTGGCTCTCTCCGCCTGACCATTAGATTGGGGGTGAAAACCAGATGTGAGACTGACTGTAGCTCCAATGGCCAAACAGAAGGACTTCCAGACAGCAGAGGTAAACTGAGGGCCACGGTCGGAAACGATATCACTGGGCAAACCGTGGACCCTGAAAACCTCCCTAACAAGGATCTCGGACGTCTCCGAGGCAGAGGGAAGCTTGGAAATGGGCACAAAGTGGGCGAACTTGCTGAATCTGTCCACGATCGTCAGAACGACCGTGTTGCCCTCAGAAGAGGGCAACCCAGTGACAAAGTCCAGGGCCAGATGCGACCATGGTCGCCGGGGAATAGGAAGGGGGTGAAGTAGTCCAGAGCTGGGCGGATTGGCACTCTTATTCTGCGCACACACTGGACAGGCAGCAACAAAACCCTGAGTATCCTCTCCCATGGCAGGCCACCAAAAACGTCTGCGAAGAAACGCCATCGTCCGAGCCACGCCAGGGTGACAAGCCATCTTGCTGGCGTGGGACCATTTGAGGACAGCAGAACGAACCGACTCAGGCACAAACAACCGACCGGGTGGACCGTTACCGGGACCGGGCTGCGTCCGAAGGGCCGCCATAACCTCCTCCTCAATCTTCCACATAACTGCTCCCACGACACAGTTCCGGGGGAGAATCGTCTCGGTCTTGGACCCACTCTCCTCCGTCTTGGAGAACATCCGGGACAAGGCGACCGCCTTGCCGTTCTTAGATCCAGGTCGGAACGTCAGGGAAAAATTGAATCGTCCGAAAAACAACGCCCACCTGGCCTGACGGGAGTTGAGACGTCTAGCCGATTGCACGTAAGCAAGATTCTTGTGGTCAGTCCAGACAATAAACGGTTGCTCCGCCCCCTCCAACCAGTGGCGCCACTCCTCCAAGGCAAGCTTCACCGCGAGAAGCTCCCGGTTACCCACATCGTAGTTCCTCTCCGCAGGCGAAAGACGACGAGAGTAGTAGGCGCAGGGATGGAGTTTACTGTCAGTGGAGCATCGCTGCGACATGATGGCGCCAACTCCCACATCAGACGCGTCCACTTCAACGACGAACTGACGGGCCGTGTCCGGTTGAGCGAGAATCGGTGCGTTGGTGAATCGCCTCTTCAAATCCAGAAACGCTCGATCCGCCTCCGGATTCCAATTGAAAGTCCTGGTACTGGAAGTCAAGGCAGTTAACGGAGCGGCCACACGGCTGTAATCCCGGATGAATCTGCGGTAGAAATTCGCAAACCCCAAAAACCTCTGGAGCTGCAATCTCGTACCGGGCTGGGCCCATTCCAGAACCGCTCTAACCTTCTCCTGGTCCATCCTAATCTCTCCCCTGGAGATGATGTACCCGAGGAAGGATGTCGTATGGGCGTGAAACTCGCACTTCTCGGCCTTCACGAACAGGGCGATTTTCCAACAATCGCTGCAGAACCTGCCGGACATGCTGGACGTGGTCGGAAGGTTCCTTCGAGAAGATCAGAATGTCATCCAGGTAAACAAACACAAAGAGACCGATCATATCTCTCAGGACGTCGTTCACCATACTCTGGAATACCGCTGGAGCATTGGTCAGTCCAAACGGCATCACCTGATACTCGAAGTGACCCATCGGTGTATTGAACCCCGTCAACCACTCGTCCCCCTCTCTGATCCGGACCAGGTGATACGCATTGCGTAGGTCTAGCTTGGTGAACACCGTAGCACCCTGTAAGGAGTCGAAGGCAGAGCTCATCAAGGGCAGGGGATACTTGTTCTTGACCGTGATATCATTCAACCCCCGATAATCAATACACGGTCGAAGAGAGCCATCCTTCTTACCCACAAAGAAGAATCCTGCCCCCAGGGGTGATGACGAGGGACGAACGAGACCAGCAGCTAGGGACTCCTTGATGTAGGTCTCCAAAGCCTCACATTCAGGTCGGGAGATACTGTATAACCTTCCCTTGGGGTAGACAGCTCCAGGGAACAGGTTGATGGCACAATCATATGGTCGGTGGGGAGGGAGTGACAGAGCCCTCTGCTTACTGAACACTTCCCCCAAATCGTGATATGTCTCGGGAACCAGGGACAAATCTGGGGGTTTAGCCTCAATCACCTGACTGGGAACCGAATGGGAACAGGCAGTCCTGAGACAGTTAGCATGGCAATCAAGGCTCCAACTCGTTACCTTGCCCGTCACCCAATCGAACGTGGGATTGTGTTCCTTCAGCCAGGGGTATCCAAGGACCAGAGGAACATGGGAAGACGGCAGAATGAAGAATGAAATCACCTCAGAATGATTCCCCGACAACAGCATCTTAACCGGTTCAGTCCTCATCGTGATACGTGCCAGACTACTGCCGTTCAGAGTGGTAGCTTCAATGGCTTCCGGTAATTGCTCCTTGGAAAGCCCCAGCTGTTCCACCACCTCGGCATCAATAAAGCTTCCATCGGCACCTGAATCGACAAAAGCGTTAATCGCTAAGCTCTGATTCCTGTTCATAAGGGTCGCCGGGAAACGGGGTCTGACAGAGGTCTTGAGAGGTCGAAACTGGCTCGCTAAAAGTCCTCCCAACTTTAGCGAGCCGCGCAGTTTGACGACCGCCGGGAACAAGTGGCGAGGTAATGTCCCGAACCACCACAGTAGAGGCAACAGTTAGTCCTACGTCTATGTTGGCGCTCCTCCTTGGTTAACCCGTGCCGCCCCACTTGCATGGGTTCCGAATCGGGAGACAGGACCTCTCCACTAATCCTGTGTGGTGGACGATGATCGACGTATCCTGGTCCAATCCCCGACCCGACTGGAACCGGAGAAGCTGATCGATTGGACGGAACCCATTGCTTCTCCCTCCTTCGCTCTCGGACTCGATTATCCACCCGAATAGACAAGGCTACCAAGCTGTCCAGGTCACTAGGCTCCGGATAGGAGATCAACTCATCCTTGAGCTGCTCCGACAGGCCCTGGTAAAAGGCCGCTTGCAGAGACTCCTCATTCCACCCACTCTCCACAGCCAACGTCCTGAACTCGATCACGAAGTCGGCAACGCTGCGAGTTCCTTGGCGAAGCGAAAACAGGCGCCTAGCTGCGTCCCTCCCTCGGACGGAATGGTCGAATAACTTCCTCATCTCGGCCGTGAACCCCTGGTATGAAGCCATGCAGGTGTCCTGTCGTTCCCAAACGGCTGAAGCCCACTCCAGCGCTCGACCACGCAGCAGCTCAATCACAAAGGCTATCCTAGCCTTGTCTGTGGCATAAGAGTAGGGCTGTAGATCGAACACTAAACCACACTGCATAAGGAAAGAACGGCATCTTCCCAGCTCCCCCTCATATTTATCCGGCGTCGGAACCTTGGGCTCACGGAAGGACACAGCTCCGGAAGCGGCAGGCGAGATGGGTGAAACCGGTAGTGGATTCTCCACCGGACACTTGCGCTGGTTCTGGACCTCCGTCAGACCGGTAGAAAGGTTCCGAACTGACAACGCGATCTCCTGTAGTACCGTGCTATGATGGCCCAACATCTTCTCCTGATGGGTAATGGCATGGCGAACAGAATCCAGGTCCGCTGGGTTCATTACTGGCCGGATCGTTCTGTCACGGTTTTCAAAGCCAGAACCCAGAAGCAGACCAGGACAAGGTAAGTTGAAACAAAGGTGAGTGTTTATTTAACAGATCCACGAGTGATGCTGAACAATCCAGGGAACAGAGCGGGCGGCGTGGATGAGTTGTTGAGGGTGCAGTGGTAGGTCCAATAATGGCTCGGCAGCCGCCGACCATCAGGTAGAGGTTGGGTGAAGGTTCCGGACGAGTGACTGCAGATGGAACAAAACGGAGGTAAGTATACAACAAGCAAACAAGGTGCAAAACAACAAAACTAACGCTATAAGCTCTAAGGCTGATCCTCTGATAAACATACTGTTCATGGCTAACGATCCGGCAGGGAATGGATGTTAGGTCAGAGCCTAAGAAGGGTGATGATCAGGACCAGGTGTGCAGATTGCTGATGGGATGCAGGTGCGGAAATCATGAGCGCTCCCGCCTAGCAACGTCGCCCGGCAACCAGGCAGGGAGCGTTCCAGAACCCTCGGGAAACTGGAGATCCCGAGCAGAAAACTAACAACCCAGACAGGAACCGACTCAGACTGCAGGGTTCGTTACAGGTTGAACAGGCTAGTAATAGGGGTTGCGACAATTTCAGTAGCTAATTTTAGAAATAAAGGTTCCAGATTGTCTAGCCCAGCTGATTTGTAGGGGTCCAGATTTTGCAGCTCTTTCAGCACATCAGCTATCTGAATTTGGATGAAGGAGAAGCGGAGGTGGGGGGGGGGGGGGGGGGGGGCATGTGCAAGTTGCAGCGGAGGGTGCAGAGCTGGTGGCTGGGGTAGGGGTAGCCTGGTGAAAAGCATGGCCAGCCGTAGCAAAATGCTTATTGAAATTCTCGATTATCGTAGATTTATCGGTGGTGACAGTGTTTCCTAGCCTCAGTGCAGTGGGTAGCTGGGAGGAGGTGCTCTTATTCTCCATGGACTTTACAGTGTCCCAAAACTTTTTGTAGTTAGTGCTACAGGATGCACATTTCTGTTTGAAAAAGCTAGCCTTTGCTTTCCTAACTGATTGTGTATATTGGTTCCTGACTTCCCTGAAAAGTTGCATATTGCGGGGGCTGTTTGATGCTAATGCAGTACGCCACAGGATGGTTTTGTGCTGGTCAAGGGCAGTCAAGTCTGGGGTGAACCAGGGGCTATATCTGTTCTTAGTTCTGCATTTTTTGAATGGGGCACGCTTATTTAAGATGTAGAGGAAAGCACTTTTGAAGAACATCCAGGCATCCTCTACTGACGGAATGAGGTCAATATCCATCCAGGATACCCGGGCAAGATCAATTAGAAAGGCCTGCTCGCTGAAGTGTTTTAGGGAGCATTTGACAGTGATGAGGGGTGGTCGTTTGACCACGGACCCATTACGGACGCAGGCAATGAGGCAGTGATCGCTGAGATCCTGTTTGAAGACAGTCAGGATGATATCTATGAGGGTGCCCACGTTTACAGATTTAGGGTTGTACCTGGTAGGTTCCTTGATAATTTGTGTGAGATTGAGGGCATCTAGTTTAGATTGTAGGACGGCCGGGGTGTTAAGCATATCCCAGTTTATATATGTCACCAAGCACTACAAACTCTGAGGATAGATGGGGGGCAAGCAATTCACATATGGTGTCCAGGGCACAACTGGGGGCTGAGGGGGGTCTGTAGCAAGCGGCAACAGTGAGAGACTTATTTCTGGAAAGGTTGATTTTTAGAAGTAGAAGCTCAAACTGTTTGGGCACAGACCTGGATAGTATGATAGAGCTCTGCAGGCTATCTCTACAGTAGATTGCAACACTGCCCCCTTTGGCAGTTCTATCTAGACGGAAAATGTTGTAATTCGGAATGGACATTTCTGAATTTTTGGTGGCCTTCCTAAGCCAGGATTCAGACACTGCTAGAACATCAGGGTTGGCAGAGTGTGCTAACGCAGTGAATAACTCAAACTTGGGGAGGAGGCTTCTGATGTTGACATGCATGAAACCAAGGCTTTTACGGTTACAGAAGTCAACAAATGATAGCGCCTGGAGAGTAGGAGTGATACTGGGGGCTACAGGGCCTGGGTTAACCTCTACATCACCAGAGGAACAGAGGAGGAATAGAATAAGGATATGGCTAAAGGCTTTAAGAACTGGTGTTCTAGTGCGTTGGGTACAGAGAATAAAAGGGGCAGATTTCCGGGCGTTGTAGAATAGATTCAGGGCATTATGTACAGACAAGGATATGGAAGGATATGAGTACAGTGGAGGTACACCTAAGCATTGGGTAACGATGAAAGAGGCAGCATCACTGGAGGTACCGATTGAGCCAGTCTCCGTGTGAATGGGGGGTGGGACAAAGGAGCTATCTGAGGCAGGTTGAGCGGGACTGGGGGTTCTACATTGAAATAGTACAATAAGAGCTAGCCCAAACAGCAATAGGCTAGGCATATTGACATGGGAGAGAGGCATAACGCAATCACAAGTGTTATTCGAGAGGGCTAAGACAACAACTGGTAATGGCGACGAAAGTTTGGGCTGAGGCTAAACAGATAAACAGGATAGGGTACCGTGTAAAGGAACAGTCCAGCAGGCATCAGCTGTGTAGCTGAGTGATCATAAGGTCCAGTGAACAGCAATAGGTAAGTCCGGGAGCAGTTCGTAGGCTGCTACAGCACAGGCGAGCAGGAGGCACGGCTGTTGATTGCTAGCAGATGGATCTTCGTGGTCGTCGCAACGGGAAGCCTGTTGAAACCACATCAGACGATTACGTCGGCAGACCAGTCATGATGGATCGGCGGGGCTCCGTGTCGACTCTAGGAGGTCCCGTCCGGTTGACAGAGAGGTAGATAGCCGGGAGATGGGCCTGGCTCGAGGCTAGCTCAAGGCTAACTGGTGCATTGGGACAGTGGTGAATTAGCCAACAACAGCCATTCAGTTTCAGCTAGCTAGTTGCGATGATCCGGTGTTAAGGTTCAGTGATTCCGGGAGAAAATCTGATATGCTCTGGGTCGATAGCACGCTGTGCAGACTGGCCGATAATTGTCCAGGCTAGAGCTGGCTGGTAGGTAGTGCAGGTCACGGACAGTGGTGAAGACCGCTAAAAGGTTAGGATTTTATTCGGCGGAGCCCAGGCGAAGCACGAGGCTAGCTTACCCACTACCTGGACCAACAAACCTAGCTAGCTAGAGGGTAGCTATCGGTAACTTTTAGCAACTGTGGTTAGCTGTTTCCAATGTTATTTCATGCTTGAGAGTACCTGTGATTGAGCCAGCTAGCTGCTACCATTCAGCTGTTTTTATAACCTCATCCGAGGCATTAACGTTAGGTGGTTGGTAGCTGCTGTACTTAATTACAGCTACTGATAACAGTCTGCTGTAGCTTACAACAATTCTAATTTCTAGAGTGGAAGTTGGGAGAGTTTTATTCGGGTGGGTCAGTGAAACAATCATAGTTTCTGAGGTGGAAGTTGGGAGAGTTATATATTTATTTATTTTTTTGGTGAGGGAGGCCTGCACTCTCCTTTCCCTGATGTTCAGTGCATTTCATCCCGATCTCCTCTGCATTATTGTAGCCATCTGTTGCAGCCTGTCAACTATGCCTCTGCCTATCCCTGTTCTCTCCTCTCTGCACAGGCTACACAAACGCCCCACACCGCGTGGCTGCTGCCTCTCTAACCTGGTGGTCCCTACACGCACCACACACCTGGAGTTCCAGGTCTCAGGCAGCCTCTGGAACTGCCGTTCTGCTGCCAACAAGGCTGACTTCATCCCAGCCTATGCTAATCTCCAGTCCCTCGACTTCCTGGCGCTGACGGAAACATGGATTACCACTGAAAACACTGCTACTCCTACTGCTCTCTCCTCATCTGACCATGTGTTCTCGCATACCCCGAGAGCATCTGGTCAGAGGGGTGGTGGCACAGGAATACTCATCTCTCCCAAGTGGACATTCTCAATTTTTCCCCTAACCCATCTGTCTATCTCCTCATTTGAATTCCATGCTGTCACAGTCACTAGCCCATTTAAGCTTAATATCCTTGTCATCTATCGCCCTCCAGGTTCCCTTGGAGAGTTCATCAATGAGCTTGACGCCTTGATAAGTTCCTTTCCTGAGGATGGCTCACCCCTCACAGTTTTGGGGGATTTCAACCTCCCTATGTCCACATTTGACTCATTTCTCTCTGCCTCCTTCTTTCCACTCCTCTCCTCTTTTGACCTCACCCTCTCACCGTCCCCCCCTACTCACAAGGCAGGCAATACGCTTGACCTCATCTTCACTAGATGCTGCTCCTCTACTAATCTCACTGCAACTCCCCTCCATGTCTCCGACCACTACTTTGTTTCCTTTTCTCTCTCGCTCTCCTCCCACACTACTCACTCTGCCCCTACACAGATGGTAATGCGCCGCCGCAACCTTCGCTCTCTCTCTCCCACTACTCTCTCCTCTTCCATCCTATCATCTCTTCCCTCTGCTCAATCCTTCTCCCTCCAATCTCCTGATTCTGCCTCCTCAACCCTCCTCTCCTCCCTTTCTGCATCCTTTGACTCTCTGTGTCCCCTATCCGGCTCGGTCCTCCCCTCCAGCTCCGTGGCTTGATGACTCACTGCGAGCTCACAGAACAGAGCTCCGGGCAGCGGAGCGGAAATGGAAGAAAACTAAACTCCCTGCCGACCTGGCATCTTTTCACTCCCTCCTCTCTACATTTTCTTCATCTGTTTCTGCTGCTAAGGCCACCTTCTACCACTCTAAATTCCAAGCATCTGCCTCTAACCCTAGGAAGCTCTTTGCCACATTTTCCTCCCTCCTGAATCCCCCCCCCCCCCCCCCCCCCTCCTCTCTCTCTGTGGATGACTTCGTCAACCACTTTGAAAAGAAGGTTGACGACATCCGATCCTCGTTTGTTAAGTCTAATGACACTGCTGGTCCTGCTCACACTGCCCTACCCTATGCTTTGACTTCTTTCTCCCCTCTCTCTCCAGATAAAATCCTGCGACTTGTGACTGCAGGCCGCCCAACAACCTGCCCGCTTGACCCCATCCCCTCCTCCCTTCTCCAGACCATCTCCGGTGACCTTCTCCCCTACCTCACCTCGCTGATCAACTCATCCTTGACCGCTGGCCATGTCCCTTCCGTCTTCAAGAGAGCGAGAGTTACTCCCCTTCTCAAAAAACCAACACTCGACCCCACTGATGTCAACAACTACAGACCAGTATCCCTTCTTTCTTTTCTTTCCAAAACTATTGAGCGTGCCGTCTTTAGCCAACTCTCTTGCTATCTCTCTCAGAATGACCTTCTTGATCCAAACCAATCAGGTTTCAGGACTGGTCATTCAACTGAGACTGCTCTTCTCTGTGTCACGGAGACTCTCCGCACTGCTAAAGCTAACTCTCTCTCCTCTGCTCTTGTCCTTCTAGACCTGTCTGCTGCCTTTGATACTGTGAACCATCAGATCCTCCTCTCCACCCTCTCCGAGCTGGGCATCTCCGGCGCGGCTCACTCCTGGATTGCGTCCTACCTGACCGGTCGCTCCTACCAAGTGGCGTGGCGAGAAGCTGTCTCCGCACCACGTGCTCTCACCACTGGTGTCCCCCAAGGCTCAGTTCTAGGCCCTCTCCTTTTCTCCCTATACACCAAGTCACTTGGCTCTGTCATATCCTCACATGGTCTCTCCTATCATTGCTACGCTGACGATACACAACTAATCTTCTCTTTTCCCCCTTCTGATAACCAGGTGGCGAATCGCATCTCTGCATGTCTGGCAGACATATCAGTATGGATGACGGATCACCACCTCAAGCTGAACCCTGGCAAGACGGAGCTGCTCTTCCTCCCGGGGAAGGACTGCCCGTTCCATGATCTCGCCATCACGGTTGACAACTCCGCTGTGTCCTCCTCCCAGAGTGCGAAGAGCCTAGGCGTGACCCTGGACAACACCCTGTCGTTCTCCGCCAACATCAAGGCGGTGACCCGCTCCTGCAGGTTCATGCTCTACAACATTCGGAGAGTACGACCCTGCCTTACACAGGAAGCGGCACAGGTCCTGGTCCAGGCGCTTGTCATCTCCCGTCTGGACTACTGCAACTCGCTGTTGGCTGGCCTCCCTGCCTGTGCCATTAAACCCCTACAACTCATCCAGAATGCCGCAGCCCGTCTGGTGTTCAACCTTCCCAAGTTCTCTCACGTCACCCCCCTCCTCCGCACACTCCACTGGCTTCCAGTTGAAGCTCGCATCCGCTACAAGACCATGGTGCTTGCCTATGGAGTAGTGAGGGGAACGGCACCTCTGTACCTTCAGGCTCTGATCAGTCCCTACACCCAAACGAGAGTATTGCGCTCATCCACCTCTGGCCTGCTGGCTCCCCTTCCTCTGCGGAAGCATAGTTCCCGCTCAGCCCAGTCAAAACTGTTCGCTGCTCTGGCACCCCAATGGTGGAACAAGCTCCCTCACGAAGCCAGGACAGCGGAGTCACTCACCACCTTCCGGAGACATTTGAAACACCACCTCTTTAAGGAATACCTGGGATAGGATAAAGGAATCCATCTACCCCCCCCCCCCCCAACTGTAAAGTGGTTATCCAACTGGCTATAGGGTGAACGCACCAATTTGTGAGTCGCTCTGGCTAAGAGCGTCTGCTAAATGACGTTAATGTGCCCTTGAGCAAGGCACTTAACCCTAATTGCTCCTGTAAGTCGCTCTGGATAAGAGCGTCTGCTAAATGACTAAAATGTAAATGTAAATGTAACAGTGGCTAATAGCAAGTAGCTAGTTATCTGGCTAGCTGGCTAGTTTCAGCTGTAGGTTTTTGATGATAAAAATAAAGAAATAATAGAATCTGTTCCACATTGGGTGAGGCGGGTTGCAGGAAAGTATATTTAGTTAAAGGATGGAAAGTAAGAGAGAAATATATAAAAAAGACAAAAAACTAAAAAACTGGCTATTTACACGAGGACACAACATAATACACGACCACACTGCTACGCCATCTTGGATATAATGAAGGAGTGCAAAGGCGAATTGAGTTATTGCACACACACACTTCATAGAGTAGGCGTTCCCTAACGGAAATATGCAGATATGTAAAGAGTGAGGTAACACAACTCTCAGCTGATAGAAACCATAAGATGAATTAGCTAATAGCAATTACTATTTACAATTCATCACATCATGGATGAGCACAACAGTGATCAAAATAATTTTGTAAAACTCTTTCTTTCTAAAAGTCAAAAGTAATCCCATGGTGTGTAGATTTTGTGCGTGCCACCATGTTTGTTTTTTTGCATCAACCAAAGATAAGAAAAGATGACAAGATGAGTTAGATCTGTTTGCAGTGTGCATGTTGAAGTGAATGAGGTGTGACCATCATTCACTTCCCATCATTCACTTCTGGAAGTTTACTCAAAAGATGAGTGAACCATCCCTTCACCTCATTTTGCTATAATATCTTTGGTCTGACAGACGTACTGTATACGTGACTCCCAGAATGCATTGAATGATGTCAACAAACATGACTCCACACATAGCCGGCAAATAGCTTAGCATTAGCTAATCATAATCAGTACAATCTTCAAAAAAGTATTTAAACACATCATATGTGTCCATTGCAATCTATGCAAGAATCGGAATGCATGATTTGTCAGTACTTCAAAACGTGAATAAAACAGTAAATAAATAAATGGTTACCACACAAACCATTTTCTGATATTGATTTATTGATACAAGTGGCCCATGCCGGTGTTATGATATTGGTCATTTGTCGCTACAGATGGTTTGTTTACATGTCTATTGTTGTGGCTAGATTGAGTAGCTAGGCCTACAACAGCTCTGTCTAGTGGTCGCTTCGGCAACAACAGTTATTGACAACTGTAGCATTGTAGCTAAGCCACATTCTCTCGACCTCCAACGTTAATTCACCTAACCTGCTGTGTTAATTATCCTAACCTGCCACATTAATTATCCTAACCTGCTATGTAAACAAACCATCTTTGGAGACAAATCATCAGTATCACTACACGACAGCCAATCAATTCCCTTGACACTCACTTGGAGCCGTTCAGTGTTGTTGTTTATGTATGTAGCTAGTGGGCTAAGCTGTAGCATTAGCAATGTCTTTCAAAAGGAGCCGACTCACAAATGTGGAAATTCTGGAGATCTTTGTATGACAGTGAGGAATCAGATTCTGACAGTGACAGTGAGGATCTACCCCCCAACCTTGTGGCCACGGAGAACTTTGAATCTGAGGACACCTTGCTCACCGACGAATTCCCAGGTCCCTCTGAAGATGCTGGTGGGGATGGAGGCACACAGACAGTGGGTGAAGAACAGGAGTTCTGTGATAGCTGGAAGGCCTCCAGCCATTTCACCCCTCCTGGCCCTGCTGTTGGCTTTGATGAGTCCCAGTCTGGAGTGCAAAGCCCCTTAACATTTCCCTCTGAGGCAGAGTGCTTCAATCTGTTTCTGACAGAGGAGCTGGTGGGAGACATAGTGCAGGAGACCAATCGCTATGCCTTGGTTCTACAGGAGAAGAGAGATCCACAGGACCACCTGACGGGAGAGAGAAATATCAAACCAGACTGTGTTCTTGACTATAATCTCAAAGTGGGGGCAGTGGATAAGGCAGACATGATAAACAGCTTTGTGGCATGCGCTCGTAAAACCACCAAGTGGTATAAGAAGATTTTTGTATCTGATCGACACTGCTGTCCTCAATTGCCACATACAGTGAGCTCCAAAAGTATTGGGACAGTGACACATTTTTTGTTATTTGGCTCTGTACTCCAGCACCTTGGATTTGAAATGATACAATGACTATGAGGTTAAAGTGCAGACCGTCAGCTTTAATTTGAGGGTATATTAATCCATATCAAGTGAACCGTTTAGAAATTACACCAAAAGTATTGCGACAAATACACATCAAAGTAGTAAAAAGTAAAGTATTTGGTTCAATATTCATAGCAAGCAATAATGATGAGTGAGAAAGTTACAGATGCACAAATATCATACCCCCCCCAAAATGCTAACCTCCCCTGTTATTGTAATGGTGAGAGGTTAGCATGTCTTGGGGGAATGATATTTGTGTGTCTTTAACTTTCTCATTCATCATTATTCATTCATTCAGGATTATCCATAATCATGGTAGCATCCACATTAATGTAGAAGTGTTTAGAAAGATATTATATTCTTATTTACAATAAAAGTGACTCCAGAATGACACAATACATTATTTTCCATTAATTTATATTGGGCACAAAATAAACTGAAACACAACAAAAACAAACAGCAAATACATCAAACAAATGTGTAGCTTGATGTAGGCATTGCGTGAACATGGGACCAAATACTTTTTTCTACTTTAATACACATGAAGTCGGAAGTTTACATACACCTTAGCCAAATACATTAGTATTTGGTAGCATTGCCTTTAAATTGTTTAACTTGGGTCAAATGTTTCGGGTAGCTTCCCACAATAGCTTCCCACAATAAGTTGGGTGAATTTTGGCCCATTCCTCCTGACAGAGCTGGTGTAAATGAGTCAGGTTTATAGGCCTCCTTGCTCGCACACGCTTTTTCAGTTCTGCCCACACATTTTCTATAGGATTGCGGTCAGGGCTTTGTCATGGCCACTCCAATACCTTGACATTGTTGTCCTTAAGCCATTTTGCCACAACTTTGGAAGTATGCTTGGGGTCATTGTCCATTTGGAAGACCCATTTGTGACCAAGCTTTAACTTCCTGACTGATGTCTTGAGCTGTTGCTTCAATATATCCCCAAAATTTTCCTTCCTCATGATGCCATCTATTTTGTGAAGTGCACCAGTCCCTCCTGCAGCAAAGCACCCCCACAGCATGATGCTGCCACCCCCGTGCTTCAAGGTTGGGATGGTGTTCTTCGGCTTGCAAGCGACCCCCTTTTTCCTCCAAACAAACAATTTTCCCATGATATCAAGCAAAGAGGCACTGAGTTTGAAGGTAGGCATTGAAATACATCCACAGGTACACCTCCAATTGACTCAAATTATGTCAATTAGCCTATCAGAAGCTTCTAAAGCCATGATATCATTTTATGGAATTTCCCAAGCTGTTTAAAGGCACAGTCAACTTAGTGTATGTAAACTTCTGACCCACTGGAATTGTGATACAGTGAATTATAAGTGAAATAATCTGTCTGTTAACAATTGTTGGAAAAATTACTTGTGTCATGCACAAAGTAGATGTCCTAACCGACTTGCCAAAACTATAGTTTGTTAACAAGAAATTTGTGGAGTCGTTGAAAAAACGAGTTTTAATGACTCCAACCTAAGTGTATGTAAACTTCCGACTTCAACTGTAAGTGAATTTGTCCCAATACTGTAGTTCACCGCCAGCTAACAAGTGAGATGATTACTGAACTAGATTTTTTTGTAATTGGACATTCAGTTCACATACAATTCAAATACAGTTCCATTATGCAATTATACTGACAATATCTCACCCACCTCCCCACTCCCTCATCATCCTCTCCACTCCCTCTTCCTCCCTACTCCCTCTCCAAACAGTATGTTGCTAGCACACAAAGCTGTCCTCAATATTCAGCACGAAAGATGTCCAGTTCCAGTTATGATGTTGACAAGTGATGTTCAATACTGTGTGTGTATGGTTTCTGAAAGTACAGAATAAAGATGAATTATTAGTAATTACAATAAAATATCAGGATAGCAATAAAACCATATTACAAGTAACATAATAATTGAAGAGCTCCAAAGAATACACAGGCCAATGCAATGGTCATGACAAGGCCAGGGCAACTTTTGACGTTAAATTGACAAAAGCTGGATCCCTTCTAGCCATGACCAGGGCAGCTTCAAAGGATACAACCAAGCTAATACTTCCTTGACCTTATTAGCATTAGCATTGTTTTAAAGAACTAATAGAAACATTTTACAACATATGCACAATTGAGTATGAAATAAATATATACAATTTTATTTGTCACATGCGCTGAAGAGAACAGTGAAAATGTCACGATCGTCGTATACAGAGGAGGACCAAGGCGCAGCGTTGCAGGCAAACATACTCTTTATTTAGAGACACGATCAAAAACAACAAAATGATAACGTGACAGTTCACGGTCTAACACAAACAGACTAGAAACAAGATCCCACAACATTTGTGGGCAAATAGCCTCTATAAATATGGCTCCCAATCAGAGACAACCAGCCACAGCTGACACTGAAATACAACCTATAGAATATCCACACCCTGGCTCAACATATAGAGTCCCAGAGCCAGGGTGTGACAGTACCCACCCCTAAAGGCGCGGACTGCGACCGCGCCTAAACGTACACACACCAGGGGAGGGCTGGGTGGGCATTCCTCCTCGGAGGCGGTTCCGGCTCCGGGCTTGACCACCACCCTTCCACAATCCCCCCGTGGCGCCCCTGGTCCGGTCTGGCCCCGCTGGCTGGAGCTGGACCGGACATCGTAGAAGCGGACCGCTTTGGCTCCGGTGTGGAGCAGCTGACCGGTACCTTACCAGGCACCGGTGACCCAGGCACGGGTTGTGCTTGACTGACGACGCGCACCCCTGGCTTGGTGCGTGGAGCCGGAACGAGCCGGACCGGGCTGACGACTCGCACCCCTGTCTTGGTGCGTGGAGTAGGAACGGGCCGGACCGGGCTGACGACGCGCACCCCTGACTTGGTGCGTGGAGTAGGAACGGGCCGGACCGGGCTGACGATGCGCACCCCTGGCTTGGTGCGTGGAGCAGGGACAGACCGGACCGGGCTGGCGACGCACACCGTAGGCTTGGTGCGTGGAGCAGGGACAGGCCGGACCGGGCTGGCGACGCACACCGTAGGCTTGGTGCGTGGAGCAGGGACAGGCCGGACCGGGCTGGCGACGCACACCGTAGGCTTGGTGCGTGGAGCAGGGACAGGCCGGTCCGGGCTGGCGACGCACACCGTAGGCTTGGTGCGTGGAGCAGGGACAGGCCGGACCGGGCTGGCGACGCACACCATAGGCTTGGTACGTGGAGCAGGGACAGGCCGGACCGGGCTGGCGACGCACACCGTAGGCTTGGTACGTGGAGCAGGGACAGGCCGGACCGGGCTGGCGACGCACCCCATAGGCTTGGTGCGTGGAGCAGGGACAGGCCGGACCGGGCTGTGGAGACGGATAGGAGACCTGGAGTGAAGAGCTGCCACAACCCGTCCTGGCTGAATGCCTACCTTCACACACTCTGTGTGAGGCATCAGCACAGGACGTACAGGGCTGTGTACCCGTGCTGGCATAACAGCACGTGACACTGGCGCAGGATATCCGGGACCGAGGAGAGGCACTGGAGGCCACGAGCGCTGAGCCGGCACACTCCGTCCTGGCTGCATGCCCACCTTCGCACAACACGTGCGGGGTGCTCGCACAGGACGTACCGGACTATGCCGGACCACTCGTGGCACAGTGCGCAGCTCTGCATACCCCGGAACCTGCCCAGTCTCATGCTGCCATGCCTGAGTATGGGGAGTTGGCACTGCTCTCCATCCAGGCTCCGCCAACCTGCCTTCTGGCCCCCAAAACCCGGTGGCCTCCTCTCCTAATCTCCCAATTCGCCCTGTGGCAGCCTCCTGCTGCCCAGTCGCCCATGCCGTGTGCCCCCCCCTAAAAAATTATTGGGGGTGCCTCTCGCCTGTCCGACCACGGCCCGGTTGACGCCGCTTCTCCACTCCTGCCTGGGTCTCCCCCTTCATCGCCTTCCGGTACCGGACGGCCTCCTCCTTCGTAATCTGCCCCCAGCCGAGGAGGACATCCACCAGCGTTACCTCCTGCGTGTGTTCCTGGACACGCTGCTTGGTCCTGGTTTGGTGGGATCTTCTGTCACGATCGTCGTATACAGAGGAGGACCAAGGCGCAGCGTTGCAGGCAAACATACTCTTTATTTAGAGACACGATCAAAAACAACAAAACGATAACGTGACAGTTCACGGTCTAACACAAACAGACTAGAAACAAGATCCCACAACATTTGTGGGCAAATAGCCTCTATAAATATGGCTCCCAATCAGAGACAACCAGCCACAGCTGACACTCGTTGCCTCTGATTGGGAACCACTCTGGCCAACACAGAAATACAACCTATAGAATATCCACACCCTGGCTCAACATATAGAGTCCCAGAGCCAGGGTGTGACAGAAAAGCTTACTTACAAGCCCTTAACCAACAATGCAGTTTTAAGAAGAATAAGTGTTAAGTAAAAAAATGGATGAGTAAAAAATAATAATTAAGAAATAACAAATAATTAAAGAGCAGCAGTAAAATAACAGTAGCGAGGCTATATACAGGGGGTACCAGTACAGAGTCAATATGAGGGGGAATAGGTTAGTTGAGGTAATTGAGGTAATATGTACATGTAGGTAGAGTTAAAGTGACTATGCATAGATAGTAGTAGCAGCGTAAAACAGGCAGTGGGTGGGGACAATCCAAATAGTCCGGGTAGCCATTTGATTAGCTGTTCAGGAGTCTTATGGCTTGGGGGTAGAAGCTGTTCAGAAGCCTTTTGGACCTAGACTAGGGCCCTCTGACACCGCCTGGTATAGAGGTCCTGGATGGCAGGAAGCTTGGCCCCAGTGATGTACTGGGCCATACGCACTACCCTCTGTAGTGCCTTGCAGTCGGAGGCCGGGCAGTTGCCATACCAGGCGGTTATGCAACCAGTCAGGATGCTCTCGATGGTGCAGCTGTAGAACCTTTTGAGGATATGAGGACCCATGCCAAATCTTTTCAGTCTCCTGAGAGGGAATAGGCTTTGCCGTTCCCTCTTCACAACTGTCTTGGTGTGTTTGGACCATGATAGTTTGTTGGTGATGTGGACACCAAGGAACTTTAAGCTCTCAACCTGCTCCACTATAGCCCAGTCGATGAGAATGGGGGCGTGCTCGGTCCTCTTCTTTTTCCTGTAGTCCACAATCATCTCCTTTGTCTTGATCACGTTGAGGGAGAGGTTGTTATGCTGGCACCACACGGCCAGGTCTCTGACCTCCTCCCTATAGGCTGTCTCATCATTGTCGGTGATCAGGCCTACCACTGTTGTGTTGTCGGCAAACTTAATGATGGTGTTGGAGTCGTGCTTGGCCATGCAGTCATGGGTGAACAGGGAGTACAGCAGGGGACTGAGCACGCACCCCTGAGGGGCCCCCGTGTTGAGGATCAGCGTGGCAGATGTGTTGTTACCTCCACTTACCACCTGGGGGCGGTCCTTCAGAAAGTCCATGATCCAGTTGCGGAGGGAGGTGTTTAGTCCCAGGATCCCTAGCTTAGTGATGAGCTTTGAGGGCACTATGGTGTTGAACGCTGAGCTGTAGTCAATGAATAGCATTCTCACGTAGGTGTTCCTTTTGTCCAGGTGGGAAAGGGCAGTGTGGAGTGCAATAGAGATTGCATCATCTGTGGATCTGTTGGGGCGGTATGCAAATTGGAGTGGGTCTAGAGTTTGTTGGATAATGGTGTTGATATGAGCCATGACCAGCCTTCATGGCTAAAGACGTGAGTGCTACGGGTCTGTAGTCATTTAGGCAGGTTACCTTAGTGTTCTTGGGCACAGGGACTATGGTGGTCTGCTTGAAACATGTTGGTATTACAGACTCAGTCAGGGACAGGTTGAAAATGTCAGTGAAGACACTTGCCAGTTGGTCAGCGCATGCTCGGAGTACCTGTCCTGGTAATCCGTCTGGCACTGCGCCCTTGTGAATGTTGACCTGTTTAAAGGTCTTACTCACATCGGCTACGGAGAGCGTGATCACACAGTCGTCCGGAACAGATGATGCTCTCATGCATGCTTCAGTGTTGCTTGCCTCGAAGCGAGCATAGAAGTAATTTAGCTTGTCTGGTAGGCTCGTGTCACTGGGCAGCTCGCGGCTGTGCTTCCCTTTGTAGTACCTCTTGTGTCCGCAGTTATAAAGGAATACACACAGAATACATTATGCTCCATACATAAATACGGTGTGCTACAGTAGAAATGACATAACACGATATACAGAAATTGTATTATGATATGGTAATAAGGCACTTACTTTGATAGGAACACACACAGTAATTATTAGTAACTAAAACACAAATGAATGCAATGCGGGGGCCATCCAAAAAATGCACCAGGGGGAAAAAGTTTGGTCAGGTTCTGTACTGACTGGAGATGGGCAATGACCAAACGCCTCAAATCTGTCTTATGTAGCAACATTTAAAATTGTGTTTTTTACATTGGATAAAAGTAGATCCTCAGCGCCACAAAATGGTATATCATACACTGCAGTTGAGGAACAATGGGAAAGTAATTCTGCTTTGAAAGTTGATAAATTTATAACCCCACTTTTGGAAAATTATCCTTGAATATTTTGGTACTCTTACTGGAGAGCTCTTCTTTGTCTACACCCATTCAGCATCGTTCATACATTCTTAAGCCTTAGCCCCACCCATCTCTTTAAGGATTCACATGTGAGGCAGTCTCTGAAACAAAGGCATTCCTTTCACCATACTAGAATGCCAGATATAGATTCTCCTCCTCTCTAATTTATGGCAGTATTAAGGTGTCAAGACCGGCACAGCCCCCCTGTGGGTAAGAGGGTCTGGTTATTGTCGGCCATTTGCCAAGCTGATGTGAGGCCTTTGATCCTCACATAGTGAGAGTCATGACACTCGTAACTTAACAATTGTATTCGTATTTACAGATGGCATACAAGTTTGTTATTAAGGCACATGACAGTTCACGTTCCAGAAGGCATTTCTGCCTAAAACCACATTTCGATATATTTTGCGTTCAAATGCCTCTCATGTGAAGTAGTGACGTGCGACATACGCATAGCTTCTTGAAACAGGTCACAAATGTTTTTTTTTAGTGTTTTTTTTATTATTTTATTATTTTTTTGGGGGGGGGTCACAAATGTTTGCGTACTTGACATGAGGAAACAGTGCTTGCACTCTCATCAAGCAGAGAAGTAGCTAATCCTCGTCTCACATTAGCATAGCAAGCCTTAAACCTAAGTTGTCCACCACAGTGAAATGTGCTACTTCTATGTGAATTAATGAGGAGGCAGAATGCACCTCATTTCAAACTGTTGTTAGAAAATCAGGTAAAATTGACAAGTGAAACATAGCCTATTGATAATTAGCAGGCAGCGTGCCTTGGTTTGAGGGCAGCGTGGATTAACTGTCCTGTTGCATATCAATCACATTCTGTCTCCCATTCTTCTCCTCAAATTATGTTCTCAGAAGATCAGGAATTGGCAGCCAGGTGAAACAAAAAAGCTGGTACTGTGTCCAGACGCATTTTTCAAACAAAAGTATTAGCCAGCAAGCTAGCTAGCTAGCCAAACCAAAAAGTGTTAACCTGTCAGTCAATCTGCCAATCCGTGGTCCAAAAACTCAATGTTATCAAAAACCAAAGATCTGATTTAAAAAATAAACAACTCAAAATACCAAAAAAATACCTAAATATGTACACATTTACAGGAGCTCTGTGCTTAGCCTGCTACTAGGGCGCCATTACAACTAATTCAACAGTGTGTGAATTCTGACATCACGCGCATAAGAAAACTCACAATTCTTAACAATGTGACACACATCTCAGATCTATTGGACAAGAGGTTGTCTGCTTAGGGGTTACCAGAAATGTCCACAACATGAGTAATGACTTGGAACCAAAGTGTCTATGAAGCACAGTTTTTCTGTTAATGAGCAATTAAGGATTGACAGGATGGTGGGGAACAGATTTTTAACATTAGCCTTTTTTAAACCTTTAACCCTCTAAGGACAATGTCCACACCCCTGCGGAAATCTAATGAGCATAATAAAAAAATCCCAATAAAAATCTGTCAGTTTAAGCAACAGAAATTGTCTGTAGCATCCGAACGGTTTGGTTCTCACGAACATGATGGTGTTCTCCGTTTTGCGACACCAACAAGTGTCTTGGGACTCGTCTGAAGTTGGTACAGCCGATCTGCCAACTTCTGTGTAAAGGTAAGACTATCAGAACCAGTCAAAAGTTTGGACACACCTACTCATTAAAGGGTTTTTCTTTATTTTTTACTATTTTCTACATTGTAGAATAATAGTGAAGAGATCAAAACTATGAAATAACACATATGGAATCATGTAGTAACCAAAAAAGTGTTAAACAAATAAAACATGTATATTTGAGATTCTTAAAATTGCTGATGACAGCTTTGCACACTCTTGGCATTCTCTCAACCAGCTTCACCTGGTCTGCTTTTCGAACAGTCTTGAAGGTGTTCCCACATATGCTTAGCACTTGTTGGCTGCTTTTCCTTCACTATGCCGTCCGACTCATCCCAAACCATCTCAATTGGGTTGAAGTCGGGGGATTGTGGACGCCAGGTCATCTGATGCAGCACTCCATCACTCTCCTTCTTAGTAAAATAGCCCTTTCACAGCCTGGAGGTGTGTTGGGTCATTGTCCTTTTGAAAAACAAATGATATTTCCACTAAGCGCAAACCAGATGGGATGGCGTATCGCCGCAGAATGCTGTGGTAGCCATGCTGGTTAATAAGGATTGGACCCTTTTTTCAAATTTTCGCCTAAAATGACATACCTAAATCTAACTTCCTGTAGCTCAGGACCTAAACGATATTATAACCGCGATCGATAATAGACAGTACTGTACAGCCGTCTTCATCGACCTGGCCAAGGCTTTCGACTCTGTCAACCACCGTATTCTTATTGGCAGACTAAATAGCCTTGGTTTCTCAAATGACTGCCTCGCCTGGTTCACCAACTACTTCTCAGATAGAGTTCAATGTGTCAAATCGGAGGGCCTGTTGTCTGGACCTATGGCAGTCTCTATGGGGGTGCCACAGGGTTAAATTCTCGGGCCGACTCTTTTCTCTGTGTATATCAATGATGTCGCTCTTGCTGCTGGTGACTCTCAGATCCACTTCTACGCAGACGACACCATTTTGTATACATCTGGCCCTTCATTGGACACTGTGTTAACAAACCTCCAAACGAGCTTCAATGCCATACAACACTCCTTCCGTAGCCTCCAACTGCTCTTAAACACTAGTAAAACGAAATGCATGCTCTTCAATCGAATGCTGCTGGCACCCGCCTACCTGACTAGAATCACTACTCTCGGCGGGTCTGACCTAGAGTATGTGGACAACTACAAATACCTAGGTGTCTGGTTAGACTGTAAACTATCCTTCCGGACTCACATTAAGCATCTCCAATCCAAAGTTAAATCTAGAAACGCAACAAAGCCTCCTTCACTTATGCTGCCAAACATGCCCTCGTAAAACTGACTATCCTACCGATCCTTGACTTCGGCGATGTCATTTACAAAATAGCCTCCAACACTCTACTCAGCAAATTGGATGTAGTCTATCACAGTGCCATCCGTTTTGTCACCAAAGCCCCATATACTACCCACCACTGTGACCTTTACGCTCTTGTTGGCTGGTCCTCACTACATATTAGTCGCCAAACCCACTGGCTCCAGGTCATCTATAAATCACTGCTAGGCAAAAACCCGCCTTATCTTAGCTCATTGGTCACCATAGCAAAACCCACCCGTAGTATGCGCTCCAGCAGGTATATCTCACTGGTCATCCCCAAAGCCAACACCTCCTTTGGCCGCCATTCCTTCCAGTTCTCTGCTGCCAATGACTGGAAGGAACTGCAAAAATCTCTGAAGCTGGAGACTCTTATCTCCCTCACTAACTTTAAGCATCAGTTGTCAGAGCACCTTACCGATCACTGCACCTGTACACAGCCCTTCTGAAATTAGCCCACTCAACTACCTCATCCCCACATTGTTATTTATTTTGCTCATTTGAACCCCAGTATCTCTATTTGCACATCATCTCTTGCACATCTATCATTCCAGTGTTAATACTAATTGTAATTATTTTGCACTATGGCCTATTTATTGCCTTACCTCCATAACTTGCTACATTTGCACACACTGTATATATATTTTCTGTGGTAATTTTGACTTCAAGTTTTGTTTTACTCCATATGTAACACTGTGTTGTTGTTTTTATTGCACTGCTTTGCTTTATCTTGGCCAGGTCGCAGTTGTAAATGAGAACATGTTCTCAACTGGCCTACCTGGTTAAATAAAGGTGAAATAAAAAAATAAAAAAAAGGACCTGAAGCAAGGATATGCATATTCTTGATATCATTTGAAAGGAAAGACTTTGATGTTTGTGGAAATGTGAAATTAATGTAGGAGAATATAACACATTAGATATGGTAAAAGATAGTACAAACAAAAAAACATGAATTTTCAATTTGTTTTTTCCCATCATCTTTGAAATGTAAGAGGAAGTAAAGACAGTGATGTAGGATTCTAGATGTAATTTAGATGTTGTCCACCAGATGGCAGCAGTGTGTGTGCAAAGTTTCAGACTGATCCAGTAAAGAATTACATCACTACACAATATTTTGTGTCAAGTCTGCCAGGAGTTTTCCCAAATGTGCCGAATTGGTTTTCAAGTACATAACTATAAAGAACATACAAAAATGCTATGGTAATACAAAATGTAAGTTTGCACACTCCCAGGAATGTCATAAATGATGGATCATTAGCTTCCCTACAGAAAAGACACTAACCTTCACACATCTAGAGTGCCGGGCGGGGTGGGTGTGGAGTCAGAGGTCAAACTGTAGAACCCATTTCCTACATTTGAATATAAAAATGGATTTTTCAAACAAAACTACACAGCATTTTATCTTTGGGACCCCCAGGATGACAAATCAGAGCAAGATTACTGAATGTAAGTACATTATTTACCTTCAAAAGTGAATGTACCAAACCAGTTGCCGTGATAAAAGTGTTTTGTTGTTATGCACTATCCTCAAACAATAGCATGGTCTTTTTTAGCTGTAATAGCTACTGTAAATTGGAGACTGCAGTTAGATTAACAGGAATTTAAGCATTCTGCCCATATAAGACATGTCTATGTCCCGGAAAGTTGGCTGTTGTTTACAACACCATTCTAGTCACATATTGCATATTGAGCAACAACAGACCCGTATAAGGGACACCGATCCCGTAGAGGTTAAGTGTGCCTTGAATTCTAAATAAATCACAGACCGTGTCACCAGCAAAGCACCCCCACACCATAACACCTCCTCCTCCATGCTTTATGGTGGAAATTACACATGCAGAGATCATCCGTTCACCCACACCGCGTCTCACAAAAACAAGACGGTTGGAACCAAAAATCTCAAATTTGGACTCCAGACCAAAGGACAGATTTAAACCGGTCTAATGTCCATTGCTCGTGTTTCTTGGCCCAACCAGGTCTCTTCTTATTATTGGTATACTCTAGTAGTGGTTTATTTTCAACAATTTGACCATGAAGGCCTGATTCACACAGTCCCCTCTGAACAATTGATGTTGAGATGTGTCTGTGACTTGAACTCTTTGAAGCATTTATTTGGGCTGCAATTTCTGAAGCTGGTAACTCTAATGAACTTATCCTCTGCAGCAGAGGGAACTCTGGGTTGAGCTGGGTTTGCCATAATATGGACTTGGTCTTTTACCAAATAGGGCTATCTTCTGTATACCCCCCTACCTTGTAACAACCCAACTGATTGGCTCAAACGCAAATTCCACAAATAAAATTTTAAGAAAGCACACCTGTTAATTGAAATGGATTACAGGTGACTACCTCTTGAGATGATGCCAAGAGTGTGCAAAGCTGTCATCAAGGCAAAGGCTATTGAAGAATCTCAAATATAAAATATATGTTGATTTGTTTAACACTTTTTTGGTTATTACATGATTCCATATGTGTTATTTCATAGTTTTCATGTCTTCACTATTATTTTACAATGTAAAAAATAGTAAAAATAAAGAAAAACCCTTGAATGAGTCGTGTGTCCAAACTTTTGACTGGTAGTGTACATGGTGGTTGTTTTGCTCTAGGACGCCCACAGGCCTCACAAGACTCGTCTGAAGGTCCCCGGTACCAGTTGAACAAATTAATGGAAGTATATATGGAGACTGTTTGGTAACAAATATAAGGGGTTAAATACATGTTAAAAAACAACAACAACAAATGTTTCCTGAACTTGCTTATGTCTCAGAGATCTTTCTTATATCCCAGGGCTTAGACTCTTAGAAGACCAGACCAGAAGCCAGTTAAAGACAGTGGATTAATCATTTTTTCCCCATCTTGAATGTGAGTTGAATTTCCAATATGAATATAATGGTTATGGATATGTATCAAATGAAGGCTTTTATATCCAACTCTATATAGTTTGGCTTTTATGGTGTATCTTATAAATGAAGGTTATGTTGTATTATATAAATGGTTATAGTATATAAGTATATTATATATTGTAAGGCTTATGTGAAATGTCGCAATGTGTCTCAAAACCTTGGTTAAAGCTGGCTCTACTCAAGAATAGACCACTGGTGCCACCTAGTGGACTTTCAGTTACACCACAGTGAAGTGTGTTTCTGTCTATGTGTGTGTGTGTGTGTGTGTGTGTGATGTATCAATAATGTTATTCTGTTAATATTATCTCTTTCTCTCAATGTATAACAATGTTAGTTGTGTCTATATTAGGTTTTGATTGGCCAATGAATGTTAAAGTGAGTTTTTCTGCTCTATTCTCTGTCAATACAGAACGACATTTGTGACTCGTTTCAGGAAACTAGGCGTATGTCGCATGTCAATACTTCACAGGAGAGGCATTGGAACTTAAACATTTTTTGGGGGTCAAAGTGCGTTTTTGGAACTTTCATGTGCCTTAATAACAAACTTGTATGCCATCTAGTATAAAAAAATATGTATTCACTGTAAGTCGCTCTGGATAAGAGCGTCTGCTAAATGACTAAAATGTAAATGTAATCTGTAATTATGAATAAAATTGTTAAATTACGAGCCTAGTTGGTTTAGCCACGGAAAAAGACAGGAACCTTCCCGCTAGTAATGATTGGTTGAGATAATGGTTGGACTGGACATGCCGAGAGATGAGTTTGGATTGGTCTGCCATGTAGCACGCCTCTGTCTACAACATGAGCTGGTCAGTATGTGTAGGTAATCCTTTCTAATGCGGCTTTTTTGAAAGATATCATGTAGTAGAACTGCGAAAGTGTTTTTCTCCACTTTCTGGAGGACTGAGTTTTGAAATCAGTGGAATGCCCAGTGGAAGCAGAGTATGATAGCTAAGGAGATGGAGAAAATTCTGGCGTTTGATTGCAAATATGAAGAGGGAGTCGAAAAGAGAACACACAGAAGGCTGTCTCCGGATAACATCTTCAAACTAAGGACAACCATGGCATCTGTGACAGAGAGGGAGAAGTTTCCATCCGTGTATATGGGTAAGAGAGTTTAGCTAGCTACATTTTCAGATATTATACGTTTCTAATTTTGTCACAAATTTGTTTTCATTGCACGTTAAAGCATACTGTTAGCTAGCTAGCTAAAATTAGCTGCCTGGCTCGCTAGTTAACATTATGTGTATGATCTGTGTAGTAATATTATTCGTATCTCAGAGCCATTTGCATTGCTAGTTAAAGCCTAATGTTAGCCAGCTAGCTAACATTGAACCTGGTTGGTGGTAACATTATGAGTTGGGATTATGGTTAATTGTTTAGCTAGCTAGGTAGCTAGCTAGCTACATGTATTCAAAAAAGACTCCACTATGCAAGTAACCACTTCACTGTACCTTTTACACCTTCTGTATCCTGTGCATGTGACAAATACACTTTGATTTTATTTGATATAGTATGTGTTTACCAGAGACGGTAATGTGAAGAACAAGATGACCTGCACCAAAGTCAAATTAGAATATAATATTAGGCCAACGAGGCAGTGTCCAAGTTCTAAAATTCTCCAGTAGAATGCCATGCTTCACACTCACAACCGTAAGTTATTTTCTGTAATTGGCTCGCCATTAACTTGTAAATAATGATTATGTTGTGGGTTTATTTATATTTATATATATATAGTTGAAGTCGGAAGTTTACATACACCTTAGCCAAATACATTTAAACTCAGTTTTTCACAATTCCGGACATTTAATCCTAGTAAAAATTCCCTGTCTTAAGTCAGTTAGGATCACCACTTTATTTTAACAATGTGAAATGTCAGAAAAATTGTAGACAGAATGATTTATTTCAGCTTTGATTTCTTTAATCACATTCCCAGTTGGTCAGAAGTTTACATACACTAAATTAGTATTTGGTAGCATTGCCTTTAAATTGTTTAACTTGGGTCAAACGTTTCGGGTAGCCTTCCACAAGCTTCCCACAATAAGTTGAGTGAACTTTGGCCCATTCCTCCTGACAGAGCTGGTGTAACTGAGTCAGGTTTGTAGTCCTCCTTGCTCGCACATGCTTTTTCAGTTCTGCCCACATATTTTCAATAGGATTGAGGTCAGGGCTTTGTGATGGCCACTCCAATACCTTGACTTTGTTGTCCTTAAGCCATTTTGCCTCAACTTTGGAAGTATGCTTGGGGTCATTGTCCATTTGGAAGACCCATTTGCGACCAAGCTTTAACTTCATGACTGATGTCTTGAGATGTTTCTTCAATATTTCCACTTAATTTTTCTTCCTCATGATGCCATCTATTTTGTGAAGTGCACCAGTCCCTCCTGCAGCAAAGCACCCCCCACAGCATGATGCTGCCACCCCCGTGCTTCACGGTTGGGATGGTGTTCTTCTGCTTGCAAGCGTTCCCTTTTTTCCTCCAAACATAACGATGGTCATTATGGTCAAACAGTTCTATTTTTGTTTAATCAGACCAGAGGACATTTCTCCAAAAAGTACGATCTTTGTCCCCATGTGCAGTTGCAAACCGTGGTCTGACTTTTTTTGGCGGATTTGGAGCAGTGGCTTCTTCCTTGCTGAGCAGCCTTTCAGGTAGCTTAGTGGGTAAGAGCGTTGTGCCAGTAACCGAAAGGTCGCTGGTTCTAATCCCCGAGTCGACTAGGTGAAAAGTCTGTCGATGTGCCCTTAAGCAAGGCACTTAACCCTAAATGCTCCTGTAAGTCGCTCTGGATAAGAGTGTCTGCTAAAAGACTAAAATGTAATGTAAAATGTTATGTCGATATAGGACTTGTTTTACTGTGGATATAGATACTTTTGTACCTGTTTCCTCCAGCATCTTCACAAGGTCCTTTGCTGTTGTTCTGGGATTGATTTGCACTTTCCGCACCAAAGTACGTTCATCCCTAGGAGACAGAACTTCTTCGTGAGCGTTATGACGGCTGTGTGGTCCCATGGTGTTTATACTTGCATACTATTGTTTGTACAGATGAATGTGGTACATTCAGGCGTTTGGAAATTGCTCCCAAGGATGAACCAGACTTGTGGAGGTCTACCATTTTTTTCTGAGGTCTTGGCTGATTTCTTTTGATTGTCCCATGATGTCAAGCAAAGAGGCACTGAGTTTGAAGGTAGGCCTTGAAATGCATCCACAGGTACACCTCCAATTGACTCCAACGATGTCAATTAGCCTATCAGAAGCTTCTAAAGCCATGACATCATTTTCTGGAATTTCCCAAGCTGTTTAAAGGCGCAGTCAACTTAGTGTATGTAAACTTCTGACCCACTAGAATTGTGATACAGTGAATTATAAGTGAAATAATCTGTCTGTAAACAATTGTTGGAAAATGTACTTGTGTCATGCACAAAGTAGATGTCCTAACCGACTTGCCAAAACTATAGTTTGTTAACAAGAAATTTGTGGAGTGGTTGAAAAACCAGTTTTAATGACTCCAACCTAAGTGTATGTAAACTTCAGACTTCAACTGTATATATAGATATATATATATATATGATAATCTCACATAAACCAATACTTATTATTGCATATATATATATACAGTACCAGTCAAAAGTATGGACAAAAGTTTTTCTTGTAGAATAACAGTGAAGACATCAAAACTAAATATATTTCATATTTTAGATTCTTCAAAGTAGCCACCCTTTGCCTTGTTGACAGCTTTGCACACTCTTGGCATTCTCTCAACCAGATTCATGAGGTAGTCACCTGGAATATCTCAATAACCCAGCATCAATAACCAATAACCAATCAATAATCAATAATCAATAATAATAATAATAATAATCAATAACCAAGCAGTTTTTAAAGAAAACAACCCAATTAAGTACCCAACGCCTGCAACCCAGCAGTTGGGTCAAACAAACAACCCATCATTTTTGAAAGTGTAGGTCCACGAGTAGGCTACACACCCTCTGCAACACTCCCATCCCATTTCCCACTTATTAGTAACCTATACATGTTGCACAGTCATTTTGCTGCTTGTAGAACTGATAAAAAACATTTGAGGAGAAGAAAAAGTGTTACTAATTTGGAGGAAAAAACAAAATCTGTGTTGCTCGTCTTTGTTGTGAACAGGACCAGAGACAAACCCTGGTGCTGGTGCTTTGATGTTTTCCGTGATTCATTCCTCTTGAGGAAAATGTTCACCTGAAATTCGTCTAGTTAAAAACTTTTCTGCTGTCATCGCTGCAGTTTTTCTAAATAGCTAAAGCAAAATAATTAAACCGGTGCTTTAACGAGGCTGTTTTGGGGAGGAGATAAATAAGTAAATGATTAAATCCGTCTGACTCTCCTTGTCAAATGGAGGACCTTGCTTTTCCTGGGAGGAATGCTGCTATCGTCGCCGTGCTTGATAGGGCTGCTGTTGCCATGGAGACCGGAACAGTGACTCTGACCATTCGTCTTTTGCTCAACACGTTCTGAAAATATCTCAACATTATATCTCCAGAACTCTGGCATGAGATGTCTGGGCTGCTCTGGGTGTGACATGATTCATCTTTCGGTGGAAGAAGATGTAGAACCGAGAAACCTCATTCAGCATAGTGAATAATCCCATAGTCAGCACCTGTTGACATAATGTGTCATATAGGATCAACTTATTTTGCTATACAATTTACTAGGCTATACCCTCACCGACACAGACATCAAATGTGAAGCTGAAAGATGTTTCAGAAATTCAATCAATCACACACCATTTATCACTGTAGTCGTTGTCTTTATTTAGTCACGTTGTCATGTCAAATATACAGTATATATACGTCTATAGGACATATATATATGACATATATAATTAGATTTCTTTACAATATAGAAACAACATAGCGATGGTTTGGTTTCTAAGTAGAAGCGTTGTTTAAATAGTGCCATATAGATAACGTATCTTTTTTTTTATATACACTTTTAAATCAAGCTCCCACCCCAATCTTTTTGTCCGTCTGCATTGTTTCACATTATTCACATAGACTGTGTGTGTGTTTTCTTAATAATTCAAGGTCTTAAATGTATCAATAAATTCCTCTCTGCAGTCCAGGCTGCGGTGGCTCTTTTACAGAAACCAGGGGCCATCTGTGATTGGTCCAATTAGTTAGGCAGGTGGTCCCCCAGTGCCATCAATGCAGGTGGGCGGAGTCTCTCCTTGCAGCTGTCATGATACTGATGATTTGTCACCAGATATGGTTTGTTTACGTTTTTACCATTGTGGCTAGATGGAGTAGGCCTACAGCTCAAACATGTGGCCACGTCAGGGACAACAGTTGTTGACAACTGTAGCATTGTAGCTAAGCCTAAGCCTAACCCTTTTTCCTAACCTTAACCTCATTCTCCTAACATGCTAAGTTAATTCACCAAACCTGCTGTGTTAGTTCTAACCTGCTATGTTAATTCACCTAACTTGCAACCAGAGATGGGCAGTATTTCTGTTACATGTATTTGAAATGTGTATTTCAATTACTTCTGAGTATTTTGTGTTATTTATATTACACTGGGCTGAACTGCACTCCAATGTATTTTGTAACAAGATACTGTTGAGAGCTGTAATTTGTATTTTCAAATGACAAAATACTTTTCTTTACCATTTATAGCGGTTCATAATTATGTGGCCTCTCTCACCCTGCATTGATATCAGAAGTCTGATGGCACTATGGTGTGATAAGAGTGTCTGCTAAATTAACGAAATGTACAGAAGAATGCGCCGGAGGGGATGGCTGCCGTTTAATGGCCTCTTAACCAACCAGGCTATTTTGTGAGTTTTTACGCATTGTTTATAACTAATTTTGTACATAATGTTGTTGCTACCGTCTCTTATGACCGAAAATAGCTTCTGGACATCAGAACAGCGATTACTCACCTTGAACTGGACAAATCATTTTTATTTTATGAGTCGGACGAGAGGGATTTGCTCCAGACACCCGACAGGGCCCTCATCCCCGTCATTCGCAGTAGAAAGAAAAGGAGATATTGCGGAAGGAGATCGGGGTGCTTGGTAAGGAGCCGGCGACGAGTAGCTAATCTGCCTTTGCCATCGATACTATTGGCCAACTTACAATCGCTTGATAATAAAATGGACAAACTACAGACACGAATATCCTACGAACGGGACATTTAAAAACTGTAACATCTTATGTTTCACCGAATCGTGGCTGAACGATGACATGAGTAACATACAGCTGGCGGGTTATACACTGTATCGGCAGGATAGAACAGCAGCCTCTGGTATGACAAGGGGTGGCGGTCTATGAATACTTGTAAACAACAGCTGGTGCACGATATCTAAGGAAGTCTCTAGGTTTTGCTCGCCTGAGGTAGAGTATCTCATGATAAGCAGTCTCCCGAGTGGCGCAGTGGTCTAAGGCACTGCATCGCAGTGCTAGCTGTGCCACTAGAGATCCTGGTTCAAATCCAGGCTCTGTCGTAGCCGGCCGCGACCGGGAGACCCATGGGGCAGCGCACAATTAGCCAAGCGTCGTCCAGGGTAAGGGAGGGAATGGCTGGCAGGGATGTAGCTCAGTTGGTAGAGCATGGCGTTTGCAACGCCAGGGTTGTGGGTTCGATTCCCAAGGGGGGGCAGTATGAAAACAAAAAAAAATTATGTATGCACTCACTAACTGTAAGTCGCTCTGGATAAGAGCGTCTGCTAAATGACTTAAATGTAATAAGCTGTAGACTACAATATCTACCAAGACAGTTTTCATCTATATTCTTCGTAGCTGTCTATTTACCACCACAAACCGATGCTGGCACTAAGACCGCACTCAATGAACTGTATTCGGCCATAAGCAAACAGGAAAACGCTCATCCAGAGGCGGCGCTCCTAGTGGCCAGGGACTTTAATGCAGGGAAACTTACATCCGTTTTACCTCAGTTAAATGTGCAACCAGAGGGAAAAAAACTCTTTACTCCACACACAGAGACACGTACAAAGCTCTCCCTCACCCTCCATTTGGAAAATCTGACCACAATTATATCCTCCTGATTCATGCTTACAGGCAAAAACTAAAGCAGGAAGCACCAGTGACTCGGTCAATAAAAAAGTGGTCAGATGAAGCAGATGCTAAGCTACAGGACTGTTTTGCTAGCACAGACTGGAATATGTTCCGGGATTCTTCCGATGGCATTGAGGAGTACACCACATCAGTCACTGGCTTCATCAATAAGTGCATCGATGACGTCACCCCCACAGTGACTGTACATACATACCCCAACCAGAAGCAATGGATTACAGGCAACATCCGCACTGAGCTAAAGGGTAGAGCTGCCGCTTTCAAGGAGCGGGACTCTAACCCGGAAGCTTATAAGAAATCCTGCTATGCCCTCCGAATAACCATCAAACAGGCAAAGCGTCAATACAGGACTAAGATCGAATCGTATTACATTGGCTCCGACGCTCGTCGGATGTGGCAGGGCTTGCAAACTATTACAGACTACAAAGGGAAGCACAGCCGCGAGCTGCCCAGTGACACGAGCCTACCAGGCGAGCTAAATTACTTCTATGCTCGCTTCGAGGCAAGTAACACTGAAACATGCATGAGAGCATCAGTTGTTCCGGATGACTGTGTGATCACGCTCTCTGTAGCCGATGTGAGTAAGACCTTTAAACAGGTCGACATTCACAAGGCCGCAGAGCAAGACGGATTACCAGGACGTGTACTCCGAGCATGCGCTGACCAACTGGCAAGTATCTTCACAGACATTTCAACCTCTCCCTGTCTGAGTCTGCAATAGCAACATGCTTCAAGCAGACCACCATAGTCCCTGTGCCCAAGAACACTAAGGTAACCTGCCTAAATGACTACGACCCATAGTACTAATGTCTGTAGCCATGAAGTGCTTTGAAAGACTGGTCATGGCTCACATCAACACCATTATCCCAGAAACCCTAGACCCACTCCAATTTGCATATCGCCCCAACAGATCCACAGATGATGCAATCTCTATTGTGCTCCAGACTGCCCTTTCACACCTGGACAAAAGGGACACCTATGTGAGAATGCTATTCATTGACTACAGCTCAGTGTTCAACACATTGTGCCCTCAAAGCACATCACTAAGCTAAGGACCCTGGGACTAAACACATCCCTCTGCAATTGGATCCTGGAATTCCTGACGGGCCGCCCCCAGGTGGTAAGGGTAGGTAACAACACATCCGCCACACTGATCCTCAACACAGGGGACCCTCAGGGGTGCGTGCTCAGTCCCCTCCTGTACTCCCTGTTCACTCATGACTGCATGGCCAGGCACGACTCCAACACCATCATTAAGTTTGCCGATGACACAACAGTGGTAGGCCTGTTCACCAACAACGACGAGACAGCCTATAGGGAGGAGGTCAGAGACCTGGCCGTGTGGTGCCAGGACAACAACTCTCCCTCAACGTGATCAAGACAAAGGAGATGATTGTGGACTACAGGAAAAAGAAGAGGACAGAGCACGCCCCCATTCTCATCGACGGGACTGTAGTGGAGCAGGTTGAGAGCTTCAAGTTCCTTGGTGTCCACATCACCAACAAACTAACATGGTCCAAGCACACCAAGACAGTCGTGAAGAGGGCACGACAAAACCTATTCCCCCTAAGGAGACTGAAAAGATTTGGCATGGGTCCTCACCTCCTCAAAAGGTTCTACAGCTGCACCATCGAGAGGATCCTGACTGGTTGCATCACTGCCTGGTATGGCAACTGCTCGGCCTCCGACCACAAGGCACTACAGAGGGTAGTGCGTACGGCCCAGTACATCACTGGGGCCAAGCTTCCTGGCATCCAGGACCTCTATACCAGCCGGTGCCACCCTAGTCATAGACTGTTCTCTCTGCTACCGCACGGCAAGCGGTACCGGAGCGCCAAGTCTAGGTCCAAGAGGCTTCTAAACAGCTTTTACCCCCAAGCCATACGACTACTGAACATCTAATCAAATGGCTACCCAGACTATTTGCATTGCCACCACACCCCTCTTTTACGCTGCTGCTACTCTCTGTTTATTATCTATGCATAGTCACTTTAATAACTCTACCTACATGTACATATTACCCCAATTACCTCGACTAACCTGTGCCCCCGCACACTGACACGGTACCGGTACCCCCTGTATATACAGTTGAAGTCAGAAGTTTACATACATTTAGGTTGGAGTCATTAAAACCCGTTTTTTCCACCACTCCACAAATTTCTTGTTAACCAACTATCATTTTGGCAAGTCGGTTAGGACATCTACTTTGTGCATGACACAAGTACATTTTCCAACAATTATTTACAGACAGATTATTTCACTTATAATTCACTGTATCACAATTCCAGTGGGTCAGAAGTTTACATAGACTAAGTTGACTGTGCCTTTAAACAGCTTGGAAAATTCCAGAAAAGATGTCATGGCTTTAGAAGCTTCTGATAGGCTAATTGACATCATTTGAGTCAATTGGAGGTGTATCTGTGGATGTATTTTAAGGCCTACCTTCAAACTCAGTGCCTCTTTGCTTGACATCATGGGGAAATCAAATTGCTCCTTGGGAGCAATTTCCAAACGCCTTAAGGTACCACGTTCATCTGTATAAACAATAGTACGAAAGTATAAACACCATGGGACCACGCAGCAGTCATACCGCTCAGGAAGGAGACTCGTTCTGTCTCCTAGAGATAAACGTACTTTGGTGCGAAAAGTGCAAATCAATCCCAGAACAACAGCAAAGGACCCTGTGAAGATGCTGGAGGAAACACGTACAAAAGTATCTATATCCTGTCACGGTTTCGGCCGAGGCTGCTCCTCCTCCTTGCTCGGGCAGGCTTCGGCAGTCCTCGTCCCCGGAGTACTAGCTGCCACCGTTGTATGTTTCGATGTTCGTTTGGTTTTGTCTAGTTGTTGTACACCTGTTCCCTGTTAGTGTGATTATGTACCCTTTATATGTTCCATTTGTTTGTCATGTGTTGTGTGTAATTGTTTTCACCTGTCGTTTGGTGCAGTGCTGTTTGCCAGTCGCTCATTTTGTACCGTCGCACTGTTGTTTTGTGCGCATTCGGTTTTGGAGTGTTTTACGCACTGTGGCGTATTGTTCGCCTCCGGGTTGGTTAGACCCGTTTTGTTATTTTGGTTTATGCAAGTAAAGTCTGGTTTGACTTAGCTCCTGTGTCCTGCATTTGATTCACACCACATCCGCATCAGAGTTCGCGACAGAATTACACACCTTAAGATGGAATCAGCAGGAGCAACAGCAGCACCTGAGTCGCTGGAGGAGCACGTCCGCGGCCATGATGACCAGATCCGACAACTGGGGACCACTCTGCAGGACGTCATCAACACCCTGCACCGATTTGAGTCCAGAGGGGTACCCACACCCCCACCTACCTTACCACCACCATCGGTCGGTCCGCCCGTCCCAGGCCCGGAACCCAGTGGGATTCGGCTCTCGCTCCCGAGGGCGTATGACGGCACAGCAGCCGGGTGTCAGGGGTTCCTCCTGCAGGTGGAGCTCTACCTGGCCACTGTACACCCGGTGCCCTCGGGACACGAGAGCGTTTCCGCCCTCATCTCCTGTCTCACGGGCAAGGCGTTGGAATGGGCCAACGCCGAGTGGAGGAGGATAGACGCCACCACCATCTCCTATGCGGAGTTCTCCCGTCGCTTCAAGGCCGTGTTCGACCATCCACCTGAGGGCAAAGCGGCGGGGGAGCGTCTATCCTACCTCCGACAGGGGAGGAGGAGCGCACAGGCGTTCACACTGGAGTTCCGGACTCTAGCGGCAGATGCAGGGTGGAATGAACGGGCCCTCATCGATCATTTTCGATGTAGCCTACGGGAGGACGTTCAGCGTGAGTTGGCCTGCAGGGACACCAATTTCACCTTCGACCAGTTGGTCGACATGTCCATCCGTCTGGACACCCTGCCTGCCACCCGTGGACGTCCCGAGTGGGGTCCGTCCATTCCATCCTCCAGCACCTCCGAGCCGAGCCCTATGGAGCTCGGGGGTGCTGGCGCTAGAGAGAGGAGGAGAAGGAATGGACGGAGCTGTCCCCTGCCCCAATTGCGGCCGTGGAGGGCACACTGCGGCCAGGTGCTGGGGAGGGTCTCCAGGAGGAGGGGAAAACAGGCCACGCACTGGGGAGCATTCCCAGGTGAGTAGACGCCCCACTTACCCAGAGCTCTCTGTTGTGCACTTTTGTATACCTGTTAGTTTTCCACAGGTTGCACCTCATTCCCAGCATAAGGCGCTAGTAGATTCAGGCGCAGCTGGGAATTTTGTTGATCGGAAGTTTTGTTTAGATTTAGGGATTCCCCTCCTGCCTGTTGACGATCCTTTTCCCGTTCATGCTTTAGATAGCCGCGCGTTGGGGTCGGGGTTGATTAGGGAAGTCACAGCACCACTTAGGATGTGTACGCAGGGGGGTCATGAGGAGACTATTCAGCTATATCTGATCGACTCCCCTGCGTACCCGGTAGTGCTGGGAATTCCCTGGTTAAGTACCCATAACCCTGCCATTTCGTGGCAACAGAGAGCTCTCAAGGAGTGGTCTGCTCAGTGTGAGGGGAGATGTCTGGGTGTTTCCGTGGGGGCGACCTCGGTGGAAAGTCCAAACCAAGTGCCCGCATTGCACATTCCACCTGAATATGGGGATTTGGCACTTGTGTTCAGTAAAGCGAGGGCGACGCAGCTGCCTCCTCACAGACAGGGGGATTGTGCGATAGACCTCCAGGCAGGAGCAGCGCTCCCACGGAGCCACGTGTATCCCTTGTCTCAAGAGGAGAGAAAGGCTATGGAGACTTACATAGCCGAATCCTTGAGACAGGGATACATACGGCCCTCCACTTCCCCTGCGTCCTCGAGCTTCTTTTTTGTGAAGAAAAAAGATGGAGGGTTGCGCCCGTGCATTGATTACCGTGGTATCAATCAGATTACTGTGAAGTACAGTTATCCACTCCCTCTGATTGCGACCATGACGGAGTCATTGCACGGAGCGCGGTTTTTCACAAAACTGGATCTCAGGAGCGCGTATAACTTGGTGCGCATTAGGGAGGGCGACGAATGGAAAACAGCATTTAGTACCACTTCGGGTCATTACGAGTATCTCGTCATGCCATACGGGTTGATGAATGCTCCGTCAGTCTTCCAATCCTTCGTGGATGAGATCTTCCAGGATATGCAGGGGCAAGGGGTGGTCGTGTACATTGAAGACATTCTAGTGTACTCTTCTACCCGAGCCGAGCATGTAGCCCTGGTGCGTCGTGTATTGAGGAGGCTGTTGGAGCACGACCTGTATTTCAAGGCAGAGAAATGTCTGTTTTTTCAGGAGTCGGTCTCCTTTTTGGGTTATCGGTTGTCCGCGTCAGGGGTGAAGATGGAGGTGGACCGTGTGTCAGCCGTGCGTAATTGGCAAACCCCAACCATTGTTAAAGAGGTGCAGCAGTTCTTGGGCTTTGCGAATTACTACCGGAGGTTTATCCGGGGTTTTGGACAGGTGGCAGCTCCCATAACGTCTCTTCTGAAGGGTGGTCCGGTGCGCCTGCAGTGGTCAGCTGAGGCGGACAGGGCTTTTGGGAAACTGAAGGACCTGTTTACTTCGGCTCCGGTGCTGGCGCATCCGGATCCCGCCTTACCCTTTCAGGTTGAGGTGGACGCGTCTGAGGCTGGTATAGGGGCCGTTCTCTCTCAACGGTCCGGCACGCCACCTAAACTCCGCCCCTGTGCTTTCTACTCTAAAAAGCTCAGCCCGGCGGAGGGAAATTATGATGTCGGGGACAGGGAACTGTTAGCTGTGGTACAGGCCCTTAAGGTGTGGAGGCATTGGCTTGAGGGGGCTCAACACCCTTTCCTCATTTTGACTGACCATCGGAACCTGGAGTACATCCGGGCAGCTAGGAGACTGAACCCTCGCCAGGCTCGGTGGAACATGTTTCTAGCCAGGTACGTATTTAAGATCACGTACATCCCTGGGTCCCAGAACAGTAAGGCAGACGCGCTGTCCCGGCGGTATGACACAGAGGAGAGGTCCGTTGAGCCTACTCCCATACTACCGACGTCTTGTCTAGTGGCACCGGTTGTGTGGGAGGTCGATGCTGAAATCGAGCGGGTGTTGCATTCCGACACTAGCCCTCCACAGTGTCCTGTGGGTCGGATGTACGTTCCGCTCGAGGTTCGGGATCGACTCATTTACTGGGCTCACACGTCACCCTCCTCTGGACATCCAGGTATTGGCCGGACAGTGCACTGTCTTAGCACTAAGTACTGGTGGCCAACGTTAGCCAGGGATGTGAGGGTTTATGTCTCCTCCTGCTCGGTGTGCGCCCAGTGTAAGGCGCCCAGACACTTGCCCAGGGGTAAGTTACAACCCCTGCCCGTTCCACAACGACCCTGGTCCCACCTCTTGGTGGATTTTGTGACAGACCTTCCCCCCTCTCAGGGGAATACCACCATCCTGGTCGTTGTGGACCGGTTCTCTAAGGCCTGTCGTCTCCTCCCTATGTCGGGTCTTCCTACTGCCCTACAGACCGCTGAGGCACTATTTACCCACGTCTTCCGGCATTACGGGGTACCCGAGGATATAGTGTCTGATCGAGGCCCCCAGTTTACCTCCCGAGTCTGGAGAGCGTTCATGGAGCGTTTGGGGGTCTCGGTGAGCCTTACCTCGGGGTACCACCCGGAGAGCAATGGGCAGGTAGAACGAGTGAACCAGGATGTCGGTAGGTTTCTGAGGTCGTATTGCCAGGACTGGCCGGAGGATTGGGCTAGGTACATTCCCTGGGCAGAGATGGCCCAAAACTCTCTCCGCCACTCCTCCACCAACCTAACCCCTTTACAATGTGTGTTAGGGTACCAGCCGGTTCTGGCACCATGGCAGCAGAGCCAGATCGAGGCCCCTGCGGTGGATGAGTGGGTGAGGCGCTCGGAGGAGACGTGGAACGCTGCACACGTCCATCTGCAGCGGGCCATCCGTCGACACAAGGCGAGCGCCGATCTCCACCGCAGTGAGGGGCCGGTGTACGCACCTGGAGATCGAGTCTGGCTCTCGACCAGAAACCTGCCCCTACGCCTGCCCTGCCGGAAGCTGGGTCGGCGGTTTGTGGGGCCTTTTAAAGTCCTGAGAAGATTGAACGAGGTGTGTTATAGGTTACAACTGCCTATTGAGTATAAGAATATTAACCCCTCGTTCCATGTGTCTCTTCTCAGGCCGGTGGTAGCTGGTCCACTCCATGAAGGTGAGATAGGAGAGACTCCTCCGCCCCCACTGGACATCGAGGGGGCTCCGGCGTACACTGTTCGGTCCATCTTGGACTCGAGACGTCGGATGGGGGGTCTCCAGTATCTCGTGGAGTGGGAGGGGTACGGCCCGGAGGAACGGTGCTGGGTGCCGCGGAGGGACATCCTAGACCCGTCTCTCCTGTGGGAGTTCCACCGGGGGCACCCCGCGCGCCCGGCTCTGCGTCCTCCTGGTCGTCCCAGAGGCCGGGGTCGGCGCACGGCTGGGGCCGCGCGTCAAGGGGGGGGTACTGTCACGGTTTCGGCCGAGGCTGCTCCTCCTCCTTGCTCGGGCAGGCTTCGGCGGTCGTCGTCCCCGGAGTACTAGCTGCCACCGTTGTATGTTTCGATGTTCGTTTGGTTTTGTCTAGTTGTTGTACACCTGTTCCCTGTTAGTGTGATTATGTACCCTTTATATGTTCCATTTGTTTGTCATGTGTTGTGTGTAATTGTTTTCACCTGTCGTTTGGTGCAGTGCTGTTTGCCAGTCGCTCATTTTGTACCGTCGCACTGTTGTTTTGTGCGCATTCGGTTTTGGAGTGTTTTACGCACTGTGGCGTATTGTTCGCCTCCGGGTTGGTTAGACCCGTTTTGTTATTTTGGTTTATGCAAGTAAAGTCTGGTTTGACTTAGCTCCTGTGTCCTGCATTTGATTCACACCACATCCGCATCAGAGTTCGCAACATATCCACAGTAAAACGAGTCCTATATCGACATAACCCGAAAGGCCGCTCAGCAAGGAAGAAGCCACTGCTCCAAAACCGCCATAAAAAAGCCAGTTTGCAACTGCACATGGGGACAAAGATCGTACTGTTTGGAGAAATGTCCTCTGGTCTGATGAAACAAAAACAGAACTGTTCGGCCATAATGACCATTGTTATTTTTGGAGGAAAAAGGGGGTACTTGCAAGCAGAAGAACACCATCCTTACCGTGAAGCACAGGGTGGCAGCATCATGCTGTGGGGGTGCTTTGCTGCAGGAGGTTCTGGTGCACTTCACAAAATAGATTGCATCATGAGGAAGGGAAATTATGTGGATATATTGAAGCAACATCTCAAGACATCAGTCAGGAAGTTAAAGCTTGGTCGCAAATGGGTCTTCCAAATGGACAATGACCCCAAAAATACTTCCAAAGTTGTGGCAAAATGGCTTAAGGACAACAAAGTCAAGGTATTGGAGTGGCCATCACAAAGCTCTCAATCCTATAGAAAATGTGTGGGCAGAACTGAAAAAGCGTGTGCGAGCAAGGAGGCCTACAAACCTGACTCAGTTACACCAGCTCTGTCAGGAGGAATGGGCCAAAATTCACCCAACTTATTGTGGGAAGCTTGTGGAAGGCTACCCGAAACGTTTGACCCAAGTTAAACAATTTAAAGACAATGCTAACAAATACTAATTGAGTGTATGTAAACTTCTGACCCACTGAGAATGTGATGAAAGAAATAAAAGCTGAAATAAATCATTCTCTCTACTATTATTCTGACATTTCACATTATTAAAATAAAGTGGTGATCCTAACTGACCTAAAACAGGGAATGTTTACTAGGATTAAATGTCAGGATTTTTTTTTGTTTGTTTTGTTTGGGTATTCTTTCTTAAAACTGCATTGTTGGTTAAGGGCTTGTAAGGAATCATTTCACTGTAAGGTCTACACTGTTGTATTCGGCGCATGTGACAAATACAATTTGATTTGATTTGTAAATGTATATGTGCAAATGAACAACTGAAAAGCATGCTGAGTATTACTCTAATGAGCTTCGCCCCGAAACAAGGCCAATAGTAATACCTAGTGTGCTTTGCAGTTTATTTTTTATTTTTTATTTTCACATATACATGTATATTTTGTTCATTTAGCAGACACTCTTATCCAGAGTGCATTCCACTAATGTAGATAAACAACAGCATATCACAGTCATAGCAAGTATGTTTCTGTAACCGTTACTGAAAATGTTGTTGCTGTCCGGGCCAGCTACTTGCAAATAGTTTTCTGTTTTTTAAAATACAAAATACATGTATTTTAATGAAATACATTTCAAAATAAAAGTATTTTGTAGTTAATTTTCATATATTGTTCTTTATGGTATTTTGTAATTGTATTTTGTAATCTTTGCACATCCCTGCCCCAACATTAATTATCCTAACCTGCTATGTAAACAAACCATCTGTGGCGACAAATCATCAGTATCACCACACCTGTCAGCAAGATATAGTCCAATCAGCTGGCAGAAGTTTTGGCACAATCAATTCCAGCTCCTCTGCCCACCACTGCTGACAGGAAGCAGTTTTCCCCTTCATCCATCGGGGGAGGGGTATTGTTCACCGAGCCCCTGGGCCTCTCTTTGGCCTTCTGCCTGAGGACCCCTGCTCCCGGGACAGCTGTAGACCAGTCTGGGTGTATACCGCATGCTCTTTCCCTCGGACTCCAGCACGGTCACAGCAATAACAGTCTTTGTACTGTTCAACCTGGCAACACCTGATCTGAATGCTGCTGTCCCGGAGGGACAAAGGCTAGAGTGTTGGAACAAGCCCCCTGGCCCTGCTGGAGTTTCAGAGGAGCCCTGGTGCATGTGGCTAGGGCTTGTCCCTAACCCCAGTGCAGTCTTAGCACCGCGGGGACGCACATGACTGGGTCTGGCCTCTGACTCTAGTACAGTCTCAGAGGAAGAGGTGGTCGAGTGACAGGGGGTGTGGCTGTTGGAACCAGCAGGTCCTTGCGCCTTGTAACCTGGCCCGGCGAGACCCCCTCCCTGCGAGACCCACTGCCTGCTCCAATCCATGTGACCCCCCTTGTGGTCGTGTCCCTGGAGAGAGGGGATGATGGGGACCGATCGTGTGCGGAGAGAGGGAGGAGAAGGTTTTAGTCCTCTGTCCAGACGGGTGTAGGGCACCTCCCTCCATCCTTTCTTCCCCACGTAACGAGACAGGGTTTGCATATTCTGGAACCCGCTGCGCTGGCGGTCGTCACCACCATCCCTCCCAGTGTCAAACCTGAAGAGATGAAGAGAATAGAAAAGAGAAAAAAGAGGGTGGAGATTATGACCTTTTGTTCCCAGACCTTTATTGCATGATTTTTCCTTTTCACACGACAGAGCGGGAGAGGGAAAGAGAGAGAAAATAGGAATAGAAATCTTTCCCATACAATTCAAGCCAAAAAATAATCGGTCTACACCAGTGAAATAAAAAAATTCTCTCTGAGGTACTGGGAATTCATAAACTTTGTGTAATTATTTATAATCCACCCATACAGAAATTAATATATTGCTGCAAACTTCCCTCATGTTTGTGGCAAACGTTTGCAAACTTCTGGCAACATTTTGTGGCACGCTATTTAGTTTGCAGCAAATTTGCCACAAACTTGAGGGAAGTTTGCAGCAACATATTAATTTCTAGTGGTGAATCTGCGGAAAACCTTTGGCAACAATAATATTAATTGCCACTTGTGGCAAACAGTTTACCAGAAGCAGTTTCTGGTGAACACATTAGTTCCAAGACCAGTAACCGTTGATGACCAATCAAGGGGATTCGAAACATCTGTTGGAAAATGGAAACTAAGCTTCCTAGCTAGCTACAGTACCTACCAAATTTGTCCAGTGAGTGTCCAACTTATTAATTCAACTTCCTAATAAACTTTAACATTTTATTAGCTAAATGATTCCTAGTTAGCAATGTCATGTTTTATGGGATAGAGTGAAACACATTTTGTTGATTCAAGTTTCATTCTGTCAGTGCCACTGACTGACTGGCTAGCGCTTAGCTAGCTAACGTTAGCTATCATATTTTTGCACAATTCATGTGATAGGTAGCTAGCTAACTAATGATTTGCCTAAACACTTATATTTTTAGGTGAATACATTGCTGTCTTTTAATACCAATATGCATGATAGTATGCTAGTGTCACGGTTCAGTAACATGTTAGCTAGCACAACAGCTAAGGTAGCTAGCTAGCAAAAATATGAGTTGATTTTGCATCAGAGCAAAGCTTCACTTTTAAAGATGGATACCCTTCCCCTACTCGTGGCGTTGGAAGAGGCTGTATTGGGAGGAGGATGCATCAACACCCTGGAAATATGTTTGTGGTGCACTCACTCCTAACACTTTTTTGAGTGATGAATTAGAATGATAAGGTAAGTAAATGCATGTATAATTTACATATATGTAGCCCATACATTCATTCTTTGTAACAATTAGAACTTTAATTGCTTTAAACTAGTAGGTAGCTCATCTTGATCATGTAATGTTCCTTATTTATTTCTAGAAGCAATCAGTTACAAGGCAAAAATACAGATTAAGGCCTTCAATCAAACTGAGGACACAGAAAGATGTGTGCACCAGACAGGTCAAGGCTTCTTGCATGCATGGCTTTGAGGTGTTGAGTTGTTGAGTTGTTTGATTGACCTAATTGTTGGGTTGCAGGCATTGGGTCAAAAGTTGGGTTGTTTTCTGTAATTACAGCAAGGTTGGGTTGTTGGTGCTGGGTTATTAAGGTTGGGCTATGGATGTTTGGCCAAGCCAGTGGGGTAATTCTCCCGCCACCAGTGTGTGAAGTCCACCAGAATACATGCAAGTATTCTAGTTCTAGTGAGACTGACGAGTGGAAAACGGCTAACGGTATTTTGACAGACCAAGGATGTTTTGGCAGATTGAAAACCGTGAAAAAGGTAAGTAACAAACGTTACGAATTATGAATCAGGTTAAATAGGTTGTCCTACAATAATTAGGTTTCTAGCTAACGTTAGCTTGATCGTTAGCTAGCTAGCCATTTTCTGTGCTAATATCTCTGGCTGTGGTAAAGTTGTCGCGGAATATAACTAATTGTACGTTTTTTGTATGCATTTGGCTAGCTAGCTAGCTAAGTCTGACACTTCTTCTTGACTGTCTCAGACACTATTTCACTCGTTAGCTAACGTTAGCTGGCTAGCTAAGTTAAAATAGCTATCTGGGTTAATTTACCTAAGCTATTTGTCAGTCTTATCTCATGCTTGCATGGTGATTGATTGAGTTAGCTAGCGTTACTGTACTGGTTTTCAATGGTTTTTGAGAGTTGCAGCTTTAGTCAGACAGCTTTAGTCGGAAGTTAGTTTAGCTAGCTAGCTATATTTCTAACCTTTCTTTATTTCTGTGTTTAAATACAGAGGTCAAGGCCAATGAATGGACAGCTTTGTAAAAATATGCTGAATGAGTGGAACCTGGCCTCTTTGATTCCAAAGTTTGAGGGGGAAAAAAAGAGTTTTGGGGATTTTCATTGACCCTGTGTAAAACAGCATCTATGTCTTCCACAGTGTCACCGATAACCAATAATACAACCTTAATGGAAACTTGAAAGACTTCACTTCACCAGAGCCTCTGACAACCATGCATCCACTTTGTGACTAGATACAGTTGAAGTTGGAAGTTTACATACACCTTAGCCAAATACATTTAAACTCAGTTTTTCACAATTCCTGACATTTAATCCTAGTAACAATTCCCTGTCTTAGGTCAGTTAGGATCACCACTTTATTTTAAGAATGTGAAATTTCAGAATAATCAAATCAAATCAAATTGGCCACATGTACCGAATACAACAGGTGCAGACATTACAGTGAAATGCTTACTTATAGACCTTAACCAGTTATTTTTTAATAAAAAGTAAAATAAAACAACAACAAAAAAGTGTTGAGAAAAAAAGAGCAGAAGTAAAATAAAATAACAGTAGGGAGGCTATACATACAAGGGGGTACCGGTGCAGAGTCAATGTGCGGGGGCACCGGCTAGTTGAGGTAGTTGAAGTAATATGTACAAGGAACTTGAAGCTCTCAACCTGTTCCACTACAACCCCGTCGATGAGAATGGGGGCGTGCTCAGTCCTCTTCTTTTCCTGTAGTCCACAATCATCTCTTTTGTCTTGGTCACGTTGAGGGAGAGGTTGTTATCCTGGCACAAGACGGCCAGGTCTCTGACCTCCTCCCTATAGGCTGTCTCATCGTTGTCGGGGATGAGGCCTACCACTGTTGTGTCGTCAGCAAACTTAATGATGGTGTTGGAGTCGTGCCTGGCCATGCAGTCATGGATGAACAGGGAGTAAAGGAGGGGACTGAGCACGCACCCCTAAGGGGCCCCCGTGTTGAGGATCAGTGTGGCAGATGTGTTGTTACCTACCCTTACCACCTGGGGGCGGCCCGTCAGGAAGTCCAGGATTCAGTTGCAGAGGGAGGTGTTTAGTCCCAGGATCCTTAGCTTAGTGATGAGCTTTGAGGGCAATATGGTGTTGAATGCTGAGCTGTAGTCAACGAATAGCATTCTCACGTAGGTGTTCCTCTTGTCCAGGTGGGAAAGGGCAGTGTGGAGTGCAATAGAGATTGTATCATCTGTGGATCTGTTGGGGCGGTATGCAAATTGGAGTGGGTCTAGGGTTTCTGGGATAATGGTGTTGATGTGAGCCATGACCAGCCTTTCAAAGCACTTCATGGCTACAGACGTAAGTGCTACGGGTCGGTAGTCATTTAAGCAGGTTATCTTAGTGTCCTTGGGCACGGGGACTATGGTGGTCTGCTTGAAACATGTTGGTATTACAGACTCAGTCAGGGACATGTTAAAAATGTCAGTGAAGACACTTGCCTGTTGGTCAGCACATGCTCGGAGTACACGCCCTGGTAATCCGTCTGGCCCTGTGGCCTTGTGAATGTTGACCTGCTTAAAAGTCTTACTCACACTGGCTACGGAGAGCGTGATCACATAGTCATCAGGAAAACAGCTGGTGCTCTCATGCATGCTTCAGTGTTGCTTGCCTCGAAGTGAGCATAGAAGTGGTTTAGCTCGTCTGGAAGTCTTGTGTCACTGGGCAGCTCGCGGCTGTGCTTCCCTTTGTAGTCTGTAATAGTTTTCAAGCCCTGCCACATCCGACGAGCGTCAGAGCCAGTGTAGTACGATTCAATCTTAGTCCTGTATTGACTCTTTGCCTGTTTGATGGTTCGTCGGATGGCATAGCGGGATTTCTTATAAGCGGCAGCTCTACCCTTTAGCTCAGTGCGGATGTTGCCTGTAATCCATGGCTTCTGGTTGGGGTATGTATGTACAGTCACTGTGGGGAAGACATCATCGATGCACTTATTGATGAAGCCAGTGACTGATGTGGTGTACTCCTCAATGCTATCTGAAGAATCCCGGAACATGTTCCAGTCTGTGCTAGCAAAACAGTCCTGTAGCTTAGCATCTGCGTCATCTGACCACTTTTTTATTAACCGAGTCACTCGTGCTTCCTGCTTTAGTTTTTGCTTATAAGCAGGAATCAGGAGGATAAAGTTATGGTCAGATTTGCCAAATGGAAGGTGAGGGAGAGTTTTGTATGCGTCTCTGTGTGTGGAGTAAAGGTGGTCTATAGTTTATTTCCCTCTGGTTGCACATTTAACATGCTGGTAGAAATGAGGTAGAACGGATTTAAGTTCCCCTGCATTAAAGTCCCCGGCACCTAGGAGCGCTGCCTCTGGATGAGCATTTTCCTGTTCACTTATGGCCTTATACAGCTCATTCAGTGCAATCTTAATGCAAGCATTGGTTTGTGGTGGTAAATAGACAGCTATGAAAAATATAGATGAAAACTCTCTTGGTAAATAGTGTGGTCTACAGCTTATCATAAGATACTCTACCTCAGGCGAGCAAAACCTTGAGACTTCCTTAGTATTTCATTTTGTGCACCAGCTGTTGTTTACAAATATACACAGACCACCACCCCTTGTCTTACCGGAGTCAGCCGTTCTATCCTGCCGATGTAGCATATATGCTAGCTGTATGTTGTCCATGTCGTCGTTCATACACGACTCGGTGAAACATAAGATTTCAGTTTTTAATGTCCCGTTGGTAGGATAACCGTAATCTTAGGTCATCCAATTTATTCTCAAATGATTGAATATTGGCTAATAGGATTGATGGAAGAGGCAGTTTACTCGCTCGCCGTCGGATCCTTACAAGGCACCCCGACCTACGTCCACGATATCTCCGTCTCTTTCTCATGCGAATGACGGGGATTTGGGCCTTGTCGGGTGTCTGTAGGATATACTTCACGTCCGACTTGTTGAAGAAAAAATCTTTGTCCAATACGAGGTGAGTAATCGTTGTCCTGATATCCAGATGCTCTTTTTGGTTATAAGAGATGATGGCAGAAATATTATGTACAGAATAAATTACAAATAATGCGGAAAAACACACATAATAGTACAATTGGTTAGAAGGCTGTAAAACAGCAGCCATCTTCTCCGGCGCCATCACTAATAGTAGAGAGAATGATTTATTTCAGCTTTTATTTCTTTCATCACATTCCCAGTGGGTCAGAAGTTTACATACACTCAATGAGTATTTGGTAGCATTAACTTTAAATTGTTTAACTTGGGTCAAACGTTCCAGGTAGCCTCCCACAGGCTTCCCACAATAAGTTGGGTGAATTTTGGCCCATTCCTCCTGAAAGAGCTGGTGTAACTGAGTCAGGTTTGACTCCTTGTTCGCACACGCTTTTTCAGTTCTGCCCACACCTTTTCTATAGGATTTATGTCAGGGCTTTGTGATGGCCACTCCAATACCTTGACTTTGTTGTCCTTAAGCCATTTTGCCACAACTTTGGAAGTCTGCTTGGGGTCATTGTCCATTTGGAAGACCCATTTGCGACCAAATTTTAACTTCCTGACTGATGTCTTGAGATATTGCTTCAACATATCCACATAATTTTCCTTCCTCATGATGCAATCAATTTTGGGAAGTGCACCAGTCCCTCCTGCAGCAAAGCACCCCCACAGCATGATGCTGCCACCCCCGTGCTTCACGGTTGGGATGGTGTTCTTCAGCTTGCAAGCCACCCCATTTTTCCTCCAAACACAACAATGGTCATTATGGCCAAACAGTTCTATTTTTGTTTCATCAGACCAGAGGACATTTCTCCAAAAAGTACGATCTTTGTCTCCATGTGCAGTTGCAAACCATAGTCTGGCTTTTTTATGGGGGTTTTGGAGCAGTGGCTTCTTCCTTGCTGAGCGGCCTTTCAGGTTATGTCGATATAGGACTCGTTTTACTGTGGATATAGATACTTTTGTACCTGTTTCCTCCAGCATCTTCACAAGGTCCTTTGCTGTTGTTCTTGGATTGATTTGCACTTTTCGCACTAAAGTATGTTCATCTCTAGGAGACCGAACGCATCTCCTTCCTGAGTGGTATGACAGCTGCGTGGTCCCATGTTGTTTATACTTGCGTACTATTGTTTGTACAGATGAATGTGGTACCTTCAGGCGTTTGGAAATTGCTCCCAATGATGAACCAGACTTGTGGAGGTCTACCATTTTTTTTCTGAGGTCTTGGCTGATTTATTTTCATTTTCCCATGATGTCAAGCAAAGAGGCACTGAGTTTGAAGGTAGGCCTTGAAATTCATCCACAGGTACACCTCCAATTGACTCAAATGATGTCAATTAGCCTATCAGAAGCTTCTAAAGCCATGACTACATTTTCTGGAATTTCCAAAGCTGTTTAAAGGCACAGTCAACTTAGTGTATGTAAACTTCTGACCCACTGGGATTGTGATGCAAGGAATTATAAGTGAAATAATCGGTCTGTATATAATTGTTGGAAAAATTACTTGTGTCATGCACAAAGTAGATGTCCTAACAGACTTGCCAAAACTATAGTTTGTTAACAAGAAATTTGTGTAGTGGTTGAAAAACGAGTTTTCATGACTCCAACCTAAGTATATGTAAACTTCCGACTTCATGCATGTTGTACATTACATGCCATACCATAGATAATCTGGCCTTCATTTTACCATATGTGACTCGTTTAAGGAAATTCCTGGAACATGTGAACTTTCATGTGGCTTAATAACAAACTTGTATGCCATCTGTAAATACGAATACAATTGTTAAATTACGAGCCCAGTTGGTTTAGCCACAGAAAAAGACAAGGGCAGCCATGGCATCCGAAACAGAGAGGGAGAAGCGTCCATCCATGTATACAGGTAAGATAGTCTAGTTAGCTACATTTTCAGATATTACACATTTCTAATTTTGTTAGAAAGTTGTTTTCATTTCAAGTTAAAGTATACTGTTAGCCATTTAGCTTGGGTGCTTGACTGCCGTTGTGAGGCCAGAACGCTCGGATCAACCCTACTCCTCTGCCAGAGCATCCAGTGTGTACTCTGAATGCTCAGAGAGCGAAACGCTCTGAATTTACTAACGGACAATCTGACAACGCTCTGAATTTACGAATGCCCAGAGCACTCAGGCTCTCCAGATTGAATTTACAAACACACCCCAAGTTTACGATATGATGGGTATTATATCAATATTTGCGCATAAATGAGTTTCCACCGCCATTTCTTGCATAATTCATTTTAATGACACAAAAAGATTTCACCATGTCGAATGAACAAATTGTCTGTAAGCATTTATAAAATTGTACCGGCATTTCATGTTTGCATCAGCCCGGTCATGACTTTTTCAACCACATGAAAATGTTGTTAGTGTTGTGTAAATTAACCTATGAGCCCCAGCCCCAAATGAACGGAAGATGTAGGCATCAAACAGGGATTGTGTGTTGGTTGCTGTAAATGGCTATAAAATATACAAAATAAATTGTGTGTGATAGCAATGTCAGTGTGCCTCCATGCTTTGCACAAGCCCTCATATTCTAAGTTGGGACCAACATGGTTGAGTACCTGCACCAGGTGGAGGTGACCAGACCCTACCCATTTGTGTTGGCTCTTGGAGACTGCTCACAGTTGTTTACAGTCATTAATGGACCAGCATTGGAGCAAGGTACGCTGCTTTGGGCACTGGATGTGTGCTTCAAGTCCTATTATGTGTTTGATATCAACTTAAGTATTTCCTCTTGTATGTAGTGTGAGAAGTGACAGGAGTGAATTAATAGATAAGTGTATGGATGAGCCATGAGTGTCTCATTCCTATGCTAATATGCTCTTAAGGCACTATTTTAAGCTCTGTTAAATGTATTTTTAGTTCATTTTTTAATGGATTTGTGCCTGCTTTTTGCCTACAGTACGGTATGTGGCTCGTTTGCCTTTAGTTCAACTACTGAAGCGCGTTCTGGTACGATTTCATTCTATCACAATTTATTTTAAATACAAATGTTACATTTTGGGGTTTGTGAAAAGTGCTTTATGAATTAAATACTGTTATTAAGTAATGAGTCATTAGTCCATTTCCTTAGTAGAGTGACCTTCAAATGTAATATTTTACACTTGTTCTGTTTAACAATGTTTTAACTCGACCCAAATGTAGACCATTATTGTATGGCAAAACAGCGTGGTGTGTGTGTGTATGCTGTCACCTAAAACAGATAATGTCACACGCACTCATGCTTTGTTTTTCTCAGATTGCAATCTGAGTGTGCACGTCAAGTTCAACTGAGGCTTCATTCTGATGTTTGGACTGTTTGGTTAATGAAATAATATAAATACATTCAAATAATCAATCCTAGCTTATGCAATCTTATCTTGTGAAATAATACATATTTAGACGAGGGCTTTGTTTCAATGTGCTATTTAAAACTTATATATTAGTGTACATTCTCTGACGTGATGAATGTTCTGAAATGCAGGCAATAGAAATGAATTCTTTGAATTCTTTGAAATTCAACACTGTATCTTGATTGTGTGTGTAGGAAAGGGAGGGGGTGGGATTGTAGAGAAGGCAAAAATATGCAAGGAAAATTGAAATTAGGATGACACTGAAAATAACCCAAGGATTACTTAAATTACCCAGCTGCTGGGTCAATCCCCCAACCCAATGTGCTGGATTAATGTCACAACACAAGACACTGGGTTGTTTTAACCCAGCAATGTAGTCTAATTTACCCAACAGTTGGGTCAAGCGCACAACCCAAACCCGCTGGGTTTGTCCAATATTGACCCAGCGCTGGGTTGTCGAAATTGCCCAAATTGGGTTATTTTTAACCCAGCATTTTTTTGAGTAACAATAATTAATTTTGGAAAAATAATATGAATTGCCATATTAGGCATAATTAGGCACTCAATTTCTACCTTTTTAAGATGCCAAAATAGAAAATGTTTTCAGTAACTGTTTTCAGTATCCTAATTTTGTTTTGTTTTCTGATTGTTTCAGTTCATGCATTCAACAAGCTTTGGACGAAGGACTTCCACAGGGCTGCCATCTCCAAAATTCGCTCAAAAAGGCAATAGTTCTGAACTGGGTTTGATTTTGTTTTTGTTGTTTTAATTATAAACATTTTGTTAATTCTCTTTTAAACTTCCATTGGTTAATCTATTGCTCAGTTTTCACTTGGCTCATGTAAATAATTATGTTGTTGCCCCTTTAAACATCCTAAGGTCAACATCCCCATAGTGTTCACATTTCTCTAATGTAAATGTTGTAGCGACATAAAAATATTAAATAAACAATTTATTTGGGAAATATCCAGTCTTTGCTATTTTCTTCATTACCATGCTGATGATTTCAAGTTGTATTGGATTAATTTTTATCTGTTAAAGACATTGAATACATGTTGTTTAGTATATTTACTACATTTAGTATGTTTAGTTTTTTCTCTGTGAAGTAAGTTCATTTAAAGTTATGTGATTTGGTTTATGTAGATACATTTCAATGTTGTTTACACAGTAACCAAAAACGTGATCTAATTTGCATATTCATACTGAGTTTGCAGCAAACAGAATGTTCGCCACAAGTTTTCCAGAATTGTTTGACAGAAGTTCACAAGTTGCCACAAATTTACCGCAAAAGTTTGCCACAAAACTAATTTGTATGTGAAAATATGAGTTAACTGCAAATTTGTAGCAAATTGGCCAAAGGTCAACTGTTTGCCAGAAGCCTGTTTGAAACTCTTCATTGAGACAATGCTGAAACATCAATCCATAGGCGAGTCAGTGCCACATTTGAATTTTTGCTGAAATCAGCATGAAAGAAACGTTATCAAATTCAGCAGGCAATGATGTGAAATAGGCTATTAGAAAGATTAGCCATCTTTCTTTTATCACGTATTGTTAATATAATCTTTGATGTGCTTATCAATGCACACAGCACTTTTTTCCCCACTTTTATCTATACAATAATTTTATAACGTCATATAAAAGTTTTATTGTGGGTGAACTTTCAAATGCATCCTGTCAATACAAAATATGTAATGTGATAGGTATTTTAATGTCAAATTTTTTTCCACTAAAAACCTTTGATTAATACAATATTTAATCGGTCATCTTCCTCAAATAAAGGGGATGATGACGGAATGTTTACGAGAGGGAGGGAATCTGATTTCATTGGTCCTCAACTTGCAGCTCAGACAGTTAGCCTGCCCCATAGCAGGTTAGTCCTGAAGCATTCGTTGCGATAGAAATGTAGATATTAAGCTGATTGAAATTTGGATAATAAGAGATACTATTAAGTACTGAGTGAATGAGAGATGTCAGGGGACTAGTTCCGGTGTGAAAGAGGTGCGTGTCTGAATGAATACCCCAACCAGTTCTGTGTGAGCTGAGTTTTCCAGTTCTGTGTGAGCTGAGTTTTTCGATCTATAACATTAACTAGGGGTTCTGTCCACCACCGCCCGTCCATCTACAGGTAGTGAGCACTGACAGGAGAAGCCCTTGAAAAGTTTGAGAGGGTAACAGCTGAGATGGGTAAGGGCTGTTCATTGATGCCCCCGGACACTGAGATTTCCTTGAGAACATGATATGTGTACCCCTCTGATGTAAATACCTAAGTGTGGATGTAAATACCTAAGTTGATTTATAACGTTATATAGGGATTCTGTATGTGAAGATATGAAAGGAGAGAGTATAGTTCCCGAATATGCTGTTAAATAGAACACTAGTGTAAATATTTAAACCCCTCTATGAATAGAACACTAGTGTAAAGGAGGAATTTGTGAAGAAGAGTATGATGGGTTACTAGAGATTTGATAAGGTAACAATGAAAAAAATTAAACAATAATAATATACAACTTCCACACCCACACGTAGTAAGTGGTGTAAAACGTATTCTGAGAAGTTCAGGGTGGTCCCTTTTATTAATCATTTGGTAAAGATAAGGCTAAAGCATTGCATGACTGTCTAAAGGGTCTGGGAAATAAAGTCTCAGACAAAGATTGGCGCATATCCACTTTTGGTAAAGGTACGGGACTTGACTTACCCCTAACCAATAAAACTATAAACGCTTATGAGATTTCCTCCACCCAGGTAATACATTTGGAATCAAAAATATTGCCCTGTTAAAATGAACCAATGCATGTTGAACATGTAGAGACTTGTAAACTAAACTTAAGGCGACAATTTATTGTACTCCCGATGGAGTTTTTGTTGATATCCCAAATGATGAAGTTCTAAACCGATTCTTGAGTAGGCAAAATTTAACCACTCCCCGTGACAAAGTCGGAAATTGGCTCTGTTTTCCAGTCTATCCTGTCTCAGGTACCAGACTTATTATGGACAGAGCACTCCATCTACAGTGGGGAAAAAAAAATATTTAGTCAGCCACCAATTGTGCAAGTTCTCCCACTTAAAAAGATGAGAGAGGCCTGTAATTTTCATCATAGGTACACGTCAACTATGACAGACAAAATGAGAAAAAGAAATCCAGAAAATCACATTGTAGGATTTGTATTGAATTTATTTGCAAATTATGGTGGAAAATAAGTATTTGGTCACCTACAAACAAGCAAGATTTCTGACTCTCACAGACCTGTAACTTCTTCTTTAAGAGGCTCCTCTGTCCTCCACTCGTTACCTGTATTAATGGCACCTGTTTGAACTTGTTATCAGTATAAAAGACACCTGTCCACAACCTCAAACAGTCACACTCCAAACTCCACTATGGCCAAGACCAAAGAGCTGTCAAAGGACACCAGAAACAAAATTGTAGACCTGCACCAGGCTGGGAAGACTGAATCTGCAATAGGTAAGCAGCTTGGTTTGAAGAAATCAACTGTGGGAGCAATTATTAGGAAATGGAAGACATACAAGACCACTGATAATCTCCCTCGATCTGGGGCTCCACGCAAGATCTCACCCCGTGGGTTCATAATGATCACAAGAACAGTGAGCAAAAATCCCAGAACCACACGGGGACCTAGTGAATGACCTGCAGAGAGCTGGGACCAAAGTAACAAAGCCTACCATCAGTAACACACTACGCCGCCAGGGACTCAAATCCTGCAGTGCCAGACGTGTCCCCCTGCTTAAGCCAGTACATGTCCAGGCCCTTCTGAAGTTTGCTAGAGTGCATTTTTATGATCCATAAGAGGATTGGGAGAATGTCATATGGTCAGATGAAACCAAAATAGAACTTTTTGGTAAAAACTCAACTCGTCGTGTTTGGAGGACAAAGAATGCTGAGTTGCATCCAAAGAACACCATACCTGTGAAGCATGGGGGTGGAAACATCATGCTTTGGGACTGTTTTTCTGCAAAGGGACCAGGACGACTGATCCGTGTAAAGGAAAGAATGAATGGGGCCATGTATCGTGAGATTTTGAGTGAAAACCTCCTTCCATCAGCAAGGGCATTGAAGATGAAACGTGGCTGGGTCTTTCAGCATGACAATGATCCCAAACACACTGCCCGGGCAACAAAGGAGTGGCTTCGTAAGAAGCATTTCAAGGTCCTGGAGTGGCCTAGCCAGTCTCCAGATCTCAACCCCATAGAAAATCTTTGGAGGGAGTTGAAAATCCGTGTTGCCCAGCGACAGCCCCAAAACATCACTGCTCTAGAGGAGATCTGCATGGAGGAATGGGCCAAAATACCAGCAACAGTGTGTGAAAACCTTGTGAAGACTTACAGAAAACGTTTGACCTGTGTCATTGCCAACAAAGGGTATATAACAAAGTATTGAGAAACTTTTGTTATTGACCAAATACTTATTTTCCACCATAATTTGCAAATAAATTCATTAAAAATCCTACAATGTGATTTTCTGGATTTTTTTTCTTCTCATTTTGTCTGTCATAGTTGACGTGTACCTATGATGAAAATTACAGGCCTCTCTCATCTTTTTAAGTGGGAGAACTTGCACAATTGGTGGCTGACTAAATACTTTTTTCCCCCACTGTACAGTGGACTGATAGACAGTGCCAGCCCAGTTATAATACATGTTGATCCTAGAAAGTTTATCTCTTCCCTTCTGAATTGGCTGAAGGGAAGATTCGGTGCATTACATGTTCATTTTAAAATAATATACATTTAATAAGTGTGAAGCAGAAAGTGAAGATCCAACAGAAATTGGTAATAAATATTAAGAGTAAGATTGTTAGGGTAGACTAAAATATGGAGAAAGTTATCAGGTTTCTTTTGTTTTGTTTTGAAACCTTACAATATGGGTAAAAGCATAACATTGTTTGAGAGTGATCCGTTTGGAAACAGTAGATGGTTCTAGTTGAAAGAAACAGATATGGAGACTAGTGAAAGTAACACAGACATTGATAAAGTGGGTAAAGTGGAAAGATTCATGGTACTCATGATCTATCAGATGTCAAATTTAATGAGATGTCAAATTTAATGAGTGTTGACAGTATATGAATGGTAATATGTTATTAGTGGCTTTCCAATAGCACTATAATAATGCCATATTTTAGTAATTTGAAGACGCTGAGGTTTCTATACAAGGTCACTTGACGAACAGAGGGATTGAGCATTGGGACTGATATTTACCTTTTCACACGTACCAACATATGGGTGTGATCATTCTACAGTGGTCTCTGTAGCGTACGATCAAACTGGTTTGATTAGAATGCTTATTTAGAACGTCCAGTTTCGATTGACGCAACAGTCATTATTTGAGCTAACCACACTGTTTTTTTTTTCACAGGAACAACAAAGTCGAGATATTGAAGTGGCCATCACAAAGCCCTGACCTCAATCCTATAGAAGATTTGTGGGCAGAACTGAAAAAGCGTGTGTGAGCAAGGAGGCCTACAAACCTGACTCAGTTACACCAGCTCTTTCAGGAGGAATGGGCCAAAATTAACCCAACTTATTGTGGGAAGCTTGTGGAAGGCTACCCGAAACGTTTGACCTAAGTTAAACAATTTAAAGGCAATGCTGCCAAATACTAATTGAGTGTAAAAAAAAAAAAAAAAAAAAAAAAATGTGTATGTCAACTTCTGACCCACTGGGAATGTGATGAAATAAATAAAAGCTGAAATAAATCATTCTCTCTACTATTATTCTGACATTTCACAGTCTTAAAATAAAGTGGTCATCCTAACTGACCTTCGACAGGGAATTTTCATTAGGATTAAATGTCAGGAATTGTGGAAAACTGAGTTTAAATGTATTTGCATAAGGTGTATGTAAACTTCCGACTTCAACTGTACATACATACATACATACATACATACATACATACATACATACATACATACATACTGTATGCTACAGTAGAAACGACAACACGATATACAGAAAATAAGGGACTTACTTTGATAAGAATGCAAACATGTCCAAAGGTATTATTTGTAAGGAAAACAACAATGCAATAATGCAAGAGCCAGCCAGAAAATGTGCCATTTCTTGGAAGACTGCGCAAATGTCTGCATTTCGCTACACCCGCAATAACATCTGCTAAACACGTGTATGTGACAAATAACATTTGATTTCATTTGATTTGACTTGATGTGCAGAAAAAAATGGGGAAAGGCTCTCCTCGAAGAGGGAAGTATGTCCGGCTCAGTAAAAGCCTCAAACATACATTTTCCGCAACACTGAAATGGGCTACTTCTATGTGAAATAATGAGTAGGTGGAACACACCTCAGTTCAAACTGTTGTTAGAAAATACAACTTGTTCGAAAATAATTTGAAATTGACAAGTTGAAACATAGCCTATAGATAATTAGCAGGCAGCGCGTGTTAACTGTCCTATTGCGCAAACAATCACATTTTGGAAAAGTGAGTGCATTTTGATATCACGTGCATAAAACAACTCATGCTAGAGATATTTGGAACTCACTTGTGAAAAGGTTAAATTAGAGGCCGCCATCTGGTGTTTAGGTTCCTGTGGACAAATAGATAAGCCGCCAGTGAAAGTGAGTGCTACTCAATGAACTCAAACAGGCTGTAAGGGACACAGTGGGACATTTGGGACAGAGGTATGAATAATTGAATAAGATATGTTTTTGACAGTTTCCAATTAGTATACATTCTATAGTTTAGGTAACACCAGTGATTTAAGTAATGTAGGCAATGTCATCTAAAACAATAATCTGTTTCCATTACGTGGAACTGTGCCCAAAATTGAAGTAGCTCCAAGTAAATGTTTTTAGTACTGAATATTGAGCTGATAAGCCAGCACCAACCTTTTGAAGTACCTAGCAGATTTGTTAAACAACAGGTTTCATATTTTGACTAGTTGATGTCACAGGGACAGTCAGTACAGGACATATGTCAATGCAAGAGATCAAAATGATAAGATTACAAGAAAGGGGCTCAGGGATTGTTTACTTTAGAAGGTGCCTATTCCGCTTAACTGGACACTGTATCATCTGATGTGTTTGAAGTATGATTCTGTATACGCATGGTTTTATCAAGACTTCCTGCCCAATGCAGTAAAGAATTTTTAGGACAGACTAAGTTTACCAATGATTCTGTATCTCTCCCTTTGAAAGGCTTCCTGAGGCAGGTGCCTTAGGAGAGCAGTTATTGAGACTGTGTACTATACAGTATGAAGGTACCCGGATCCAGCTGTTAAGGAAGCTCCCAAATTAAGTAAGGCCTGGCCATTTTGTTTATTTTTACATTACGTTTTACCACACACGCCAGCACCCACACCTGTTATGAATATTTGCTAGTGGTGTTAATACTGTGTTTGATTTATTGTGTGGAGTCTTTTTATTTTGGTTTTAGTGGGTCTTTCATGGGTTAGAAAGGATGCACCTTAAAGGGCACACAAATTTTTTAGAAGTATCTATTGTCTGAGTTTTGGTTGCACAAATGTAATTTCTCTTGATAAGAAATTTACTGAAAAACCCAATGTATGTAAACCTGATACACAAAATGTTTGAAATGTCTTGAAATAATATCTGAGGTACAGGGAAAGAAAAGAAACACTCACTTAATGGGGTTGAATGACCTCTGACCTCTGTTCTGATTTTCTGGTGAGGACTGATCACCCCCACTAGAAAGGCTAGAGAAATTGAGTGAAATTTAAATGTAATGTGATAATTAGGAAGAAGTTCATAATTTATCAATAGTCCTATGTGTGATTCGGACCGCAAGAAGGACAGAGAGAGAGAGCCCTGCCCCTGAATGAGGGACACCTGTCTCTAGTCTATTTCACTATTTCTTGAATTACCTTATGGGATACAATTATTTTACTATGGAGTTATCAAGGGTTGTAATTCTAAATGTATTTGTTATTTTGATTTAAGCGGTAGTGTTTTTTTTTTTTTGGGACGCATGAATCCCAATGTGAGTCGTGTCAAAAGGGAAGAATTGTATTGCTGTTGTTGTTTTGTTTTTGTGTTGTCATTTTGTTTGTTTTGTTTTTGTCTTGCTTCAATACAAATTGGGTCTGCTGGATGGTCGGGAGTTCTCCCTAAGGATTAGCCTTCCAACTCCCTGACCCAGTAACTCTGCGGTGAGATAGCCAAGATGATAGGGGAGTGTAAGCCCATTAGAAAAAATTGTTTCAACTGTGTGTTTTGTTTACGGCCCCCAATAGGCTACGGCCAGCTCTGACTGAATGTGTGGGTATGGATGTGGGTACGCAGACCCACGAGCCACTGCGGCCCCTGATGATTAGTTCCGATTTTTTGTGGCCCCCATCAAAGTCAAAGTTGCCCATCCCTGGTGTAAACATAACCAAGCAGCTGGCTGTAGCCCATGCACCCAACAGCATAATTTCAGATTCCAGCTAAATTAGCTAGATAGCGTCACAAATTAGCTACCATTAAACCACTGCACCATGCAGACCTTCTTGCTACGAAGTTACAGAAAACTAAACCAACAACCAAACAAACCGAAATTGGATTCATTCTAAACGTAGGACCAACAAGGGGAAACTTAGCTAGCTAGCATTCATTTGTTTGTGCAGAGACGTCTTTGTTGCAGCATCTTATGAGTGATAAACATTTTCCAGTCTTTCTGTGTTACAAAATGTGTTGCAGTGATGTTGCAAGTGGCACTAGTGCTGTCGAATACTCCCACGTATCTCGTTTGACCACCTGTTTTCAGCTACATTTCAGTCAGCTATCGTCGTTGCGAACTAGCACTTCGCATATGCTAGCTCAGCTGTTATTAGAAAACGGCTGATATGACTCAAATCCTGTAGCTATCTAGCTAGCAAGTCCACCTCGGCGACAATGTTACTGGGGTGCAGAATGTTACATTAGTCTTTTCATTTTAACTCCTGAGTGGCGCAGTGGTCTAAGGCCACTAGAGATCCTGGTTCGAATCCAGGCTCTGTCGCAGCCGGCCGCGACCGGGAGACTCATGGGCGGCGCACAATTGGCCCAGCGTCGTCCAGGGTAGGGGAGGGAATGGATAAGATGTAGCTCAGTTGATAGAGCATGGCGTTTGCAACGCCAGGGTTGTGGGTTCGATTCCCACGGGGGCCAGTATAAAAAAAAAAAAACCTTCATTGAAGTTTGTGGTTACTACTGGTTACGGATCTGAGTCGAGATAAATTGTCATGTTTTTTGTTTTGGTCAGGACTCGGAGTTGGCGTATTGATATTTTGAAAACTGGCACTACTTCCATAGACAGTGAGGATAACAGGGTATTGTCAATGGCTTGGAACCTCATTTCAGCCAATCAGATTGCAGATTTCACCGAACTAGTTTTATAACGAAATATGGTACAGTATTGAGATCACATTTTTAAATGTGTCCTCTTAAATCTCATATGCTGTTAGTGAAACCTACAAAGACCCACTCAACAAAGCCTCTAGGAGTTAGACATTGTTATTGTCTGACTTCAGAGACCGTACCATAACTGAGTACAAATAATTGAATGACTTTTCTGGAGGTAAATCCGGCGCATCTTAACATATCTAAAAATAACTGACATCCATTCTTCATCTGTGACGGGTAAATATGTGTTTATTACAGGTTTTAATGAAACTGACAATGCTCTTTGTGGATTTGCTGTCAAAATTGAAAACACGGGCGGGTTCTCATGCCAATATTCCCGCTCTTGTTCTCTCTCTCGCTGTCTCTTTTTGGTCTCTCTCTCCCTTCCTCACGCTCTCTGTCTCCCTCACTCCTTCGCCCTCTCTGCTTTACATTTGAGCCATTTTGCAGACGCTCTTAGCGATACTTTCTCTCTCGCGCTCTCTCTCCATCTTTTACTGCTTATTCCTCATTCCTGGATACCAGAGGGTGTCTCCATGGCAACAAGGGAGGGAGAGGGTTGTATGGCTGTTAAGTCTAGAAATAGGTCAGTCCAACTTCCCTGGGCCAGCACAGACTTTCTTTGCTGATGGATCTGTAAAGGGGTTATCAATACTTAATATGTTCCAAGTAGTCAACTAACTAACACAATCTTTGCATGTCGGTGAAGAGAAAAACCCTCTTATTCCAGTCGTTCCCTGAGGATTTGCAAGCCTCATGTTACTATTAATTGGCTATGGCTACAGATTCCTCCTCTGCTGCTTGAAATAAAAATATCCTGGTAATCTCTCTCTCTCTCTGCATGTGTGTTTGTGTGTGAATGCATACTATGTGTGTGTTTGTGCACGTGTGGATACTCTACGTGTGTCCCTGCATACTATGTGTGTGTGTATGCATGCAAAACCTGCACACTGTATATGTATGTTGTGCGTGAGCATGCATACTGTATGTGTGTGTGCATAGTGTCTGTGTGCATGCATACTGTGCTCCAGGAGATCTCCTCACAGCCGTTGAAAGAATATGCTGAGCTGCCTGCGTGCTGCCCTGTTTAATATGAATATTAATTATGGAAAAGGTATTAAAAGAGTTTGACAACAGTTTGTATCTTACAAGTCACTGTGATGATCGAACAGGTTGGTATGCTAATAAGAACATTGCCAGGGACTTTTAAGTGCAAGATATGCTCTATGGTTGTGTCTCAAATGGCACCCTATTCCCTTTGTAGTGCACTACTTTTGTCCAGGGTCCACTCATTGGTTGCACGTTTTGTCACATTATTGTTTTGAACTTTCTTTTGAAGACTGACTCCCGACTGAATGTTCTCCTCAATGCATTTTCATATGGCGCTGATGACGATTTCATCCAAAGTGCTTTATAGTGGCTTGGAACATTTCTAAAAGAGATTGACTTTAGATGTGGTATAACATTAGCTAACTAGCTAAGATTTAGAGTAGAGCACCAGATTTTATATAGCTAACGTTAGCATTGCTAGGTATTTTTGACTAACATTGCCATCTTTCTAATATTAATTTGACGACATCATAATGATGACAGTTGTTTCCTACCAATTATTTGCCAAATTTCGGAATGTCATTACATTTTAATTTTTACATTTTAGTCATTTAGCAGACGCTCTTATCCAGAGCGACTTACAGTTAGCGCATACATTATTTTATCGAACCCACAACCCTGGCGTTGCAAAAGCCATGCTCTACCAACTGAGCTACATCCCCTGCCGGCCATTCCCTCCCCTACCCTGGACGAATTGTGCGCCGCCCCATGGGTCTCCCGGTCGCGGCCGGCTACAACAGAGCCTGGATTCGAACCAGGATCTCTAGTGGCACAGCTAGCACTGCGATGCAGTGCCTTAGACCACTGCGCCACTCGGGAGACCTCATCATATTGCCATGCCACTATAGTGTAATGTAGACTAAACAATCACTAGCCCTCGTTAAGAATGACTAGGCACGGCCTCCCGAGTGGTGCTGCGGTCTAAGGCACTGAATCGCAGCGCTAGAGGCATCACTACAGACCTAGGTTCGAACCCGAGCTGTATCACAACTGGCCGTGATCGGGATCCCATAGGGCAGCGCACAATTGGCCCAGCGTTGTCTGGGTTAGGGGAGGGTTTGGCCGGGGGGGCTTTACTTAGCTCATCCTACCTACCATACCTAGCAACTCCTTGTCGTGGGCTGGGCACCTGCAGACTGACCTTGGTCGTCAGTTGAACAGTGTTTCATCTGACACATTGGTGCGGCCGGGTTAAGCGGGCGGGTGTTAAGACTTTCGGAGGACACATGACTCAACCTTCACCTCCCGAGCCTGTTGGGGAGTTGCAGCAATGAGACAAGAGAAAAAAAAATATATATATAATGACTAGGCACCACTCAATTTACGGGAGCCACTATGGCTGAGACATCTTTAGAATGGACATAACAATGGCGTGAAGTGACGGAGATGCAACTTATGAATAGGGCGTTGGTCAAAAGTAGGTGATTTGGGATGAACTTTATTGCTTTAATGACAGATAACATACATAGTCACATCGTCACTCAAGTTTCACGCTGCCAGCAAATTATTCTAACTAAACCTCCTTGGCAAAATAGGAATAGTGTTGTCAGTACTGCCAATGACATGGAGATATGATCGGGCAATGCTTTGTTTTAAAGGCTTTTTTTGCTGGTGTTTGTCAGGCATTTACTGAGAAATAAACAAAATGGTAACAAGCTATCTATCTTACTATCTTTTGTTATGTTGAATTCAAAACAATAGCAGATGTGCACAAAGACTCCTTGGCTAAATAGACAAAGCTTACTTTAGATTATGAGTATAAGCATAGTATCGTAGTGAATTCGGGAGGTAGCCCTGACCGAGACTCAAACCCGGATCCAGCGACTTTCAAGTCAACACCTTAACCGTTACATCAAGCGGTCCGAACCTGTTGATGTGATCGTTAGGTGTTGGCTTAAGGTCGCGGGACCATGTTTATGTTCCCTCAGCCCTATGTTCTCTGGACCCTATGTTCTGTAAGTTCCCACAGCCCTATCTTCCCTTCTCCCAGGGCCGGATTATTTAAAATAATAATAAAGGAAAAATATACTGTATATATATATACAGTGGGGAGAACAAGTATTTGATTCACTGCCGATTTTGCAGGTTTTCCTACTTACAAAGCATGTAGATGTCTGTCATTTTTATCATAGGTACACTTCAACTGTGAGAGACGGAATCTAAAACAAAAATCCAGAAAATCACATTGTATGATTTTTAAGTAATTAATTTGCATTTTATTGCATGACATAAGTATTTGATCACCTACCAACCAGTAAGAATTCCGGCTCTCACAGACCTGTTAGTTTTTCTTTAAGAAGCCCTCCTGTTCTCCACTCATTACCTGTATTAACTGCACCTGTTTGAACTCGTTACCTGTATAAAAGACACCTGTCCACACACTCAATCAAACAGACTCCAACCTTTCCACAATGGCCAAGACCAGAGCGCTGTGTAAGGACATCAGGGTTAAAATTGTAGACCTGCACAAGGCTGGGATGGGCTACAGGACAATAGGCAAGCAGCTTGGTGAGATGGCAACAACTGTTGGTGCAATTATTAGAAAATTGAAGAAGTTCAAGATGACGGTCAATCACCCTCGGTCTGGGGCTCCATGCAAGATCTCACCTCGTGGGGCATCAATGATCATGAGGAAGGTGAGGTATCAGCCCAGAACTACACGGCAGGACCTGGTCAATGACCTGAAGAGAGCTGGGACCACAGTCTCAAAGAAAACCATTAGTAACACACTACGCCGTCATGGATTGAAATCCTGCAGCGCACGCAAGGTCCCCCTGCTCAAGCCAGCGTATGTCCCGTCTGAAGTTTGCCAATGACCATCTGGATGATCCAGAGGAGGAATGTGAGAAGGTCATGTGGTCTGATGAGACAAAAATAGAGCTTTTTGGTCTAAACTCCACTCGCCGTGTTTGGAGGAAGAAGAAGGATGAGTACAACCCCAAGAACACCATCCCAACCGTGAAGCATGGAGGTGGAAAAATCATTCTTTGGGGATGCTTTTCTGCAAAGGGGACAGGACGACTGCACCGTATTGAGGGGAGGATGGATGGGGCCATGTATCGCGAGATCTTGGCCAACAACCTCCTTCCCTCAGTAAGAGCATTGAAGATGGGTCGTGGCTGGGTCTTCCAGCATGACAACGACCCGAAACACACAGCCAGGGCAACTAAGGAGTGGCTCCGTAAGAAGCATCTCAAGGTCCCGGAGTGGCCTAGCCAGTCTCCAGACCTGAACCCAATAGAAAATCTTTGGAGGGAGCTGAAAGTCCGTATTGCCCAGCGACAGCCCCAAAACCTGAAGGATCTGGAGAAGGTCTGTATGGAGGAGTGGGCCAAAATCCCTGCTGCAGTGTGTGCAAACCTGGTCAAGACCTACAGGAAACGTGTGATCTCTGTAATTGCAAACAAAGGTTTCTGTACCAAATATTAAAGTTCTGCTTTTCTGATCAAATACTTATGTCATGCAATAAAATGCAAATTAAATGCAAATTAATTACTTAAAAATCATACAATGTGATTTTCTGGATTTTTGTTTTAGATTCCGTCTCTCACAGTTGAAGTGTACCTATGATAATAATTACAGACCTCTACATGCTTTGTAAGTAGAAAAAACTGCAAAATCGGCAGTGTATCAAATACTTGTTCTCCCCACTGTGTATATATATATTTATTTATCTATTTATTTTTTACTGCAACCACCAACCACAGGAGGACTCAGGAGCCTGCTCTCAATGAGTTTAGACTGCAGCAAATTTCCTGCAATTCTACACATTTTGCCATGGGGGCTGAGAGAAAATGTGCAGTTTTAAAGGTCATTTCCTGCAATTCCACACATTTTGCCATGGCTTATGCCATGTTCTTACGCTATCTGAGTGACTGAAACATTATAACAAAATCAGTGGGTGTGCCATGCCATGACATTTTTGGAATTTTAGATTCTCACTGACTGTCTAGTTATATTTTGGTGATTGTTAGTTCTCAAAGATGATGTTATGAAAAAATATATAGCTCCATTATCTTTTCTATATACAGTGCCTTGCAAAAGTATTCATCCCCCTTGGCCTTTTTCCTATTTTGTTGCATTACAACCTGTAATTTAATTGGATTTTTATTTGGATTTCATGTAATGGACATACACAAAATAGACCAAATTGGTGAAGTGAAATGAAAAAAATAACTTGTTTCAAAAACTTCTAACAAATAAATTACGGAAAAAAGTACCTGCATATGTATTCACCCCCTTTGCTATGAAGCCCCTAAATAATATTTGGTGCAACCAATTACCTTCAGCAGTCACATAACTAGTTAAACAAAGTCCACCTGTGTGCAATCTAAGTGTCACATGATCTGTCACATGATCTAAGTATATATACACCTGTTCTGAAAGGCCCCAGAGTCTGCAACACCACTAAGCAAGGGGTACCACCAAGCAAGCGGCACCATAAAGACCAAGGAGCTCTCCAAACAGGTCAGGGACAAAGTTGTGGAGAAGTACAGATCAGGGTTGGGTTATAAAATATCAGAAACTTTGAACATCCCACGGAGCACCATTCAATCCATTATTAAAACATTGAAAGAATATGGCACCACAACAAACCTGCCGAGAGAGGGCCGCCCACCAAAACTCACAGACCAGGCAAGGAGGGCATTAATCAGAGAAGCAACAAAGAGACCAAAGATAAACCTGAAGGAGCTGCAAAGCTCCACAGCGGAGATTGGAGTATCTGTCCATAGGACCACTTTAAGCCGTACACTCCACAGAGCTGTGCTTTACAGAAGAGTGGCCAGAAAAAAGCCATTGCTTAAAGAAAAAAAAAAAAGAAAACACGTTTGATGTTTGCCAAAAGGCATGTGGGAGACTCCCCAAACATATGGAAGAAGGTACTCTAGTCAGATGAGACTAAAATTTAGATTTTTGGCCATCAAGGAAAACGCTATGTCTGGCGCAAACCCAACACCTCTCATCACCCCGAGAACACCATGGGGATATTTTTCCATCGGCAGGGACTGGGAAACTGGTCAGAATTGAAGGAATGATGGATTGCGCTAAATACAGGGAAAGTCTTGAGGGAAACCTGTTTCAGTCTTCCAGAGATTTGAGACTGGGACGGAGGTTCACCTTCCAACAGGACAATGACCCTAAGCATACCGCTAAAGCAACACTTGAGTGGTTTAAGGGGAAACATTTAAATGTCTTGGAATGGCCTAGTCAAAGCCCAGACCTCAATCCCGTTGAGAATCTGTGGTATGACCAGCGGAACCCATCGAACTTGAAGGAGCTGGAGCAGTTTTCCCTTGAAGAATGGACAAAACTCCCAGTGGCTAGATGTGCCAAGCTTATAGAGACATACCCCAAGAGACTTCCAGCTGTAATTGCAGAAAAAAATGGCTCTACAAAGTATTGACTTTGGGAGGGGGGGGTGAATAGTTATGCACGCTCAAGTTTTCAGGTTTTTTTGTCTTGTTTCTTGTTTGTTTCACATAAAAAAATATTTTGCATCTTCAAAGTGGTAGGCATGTAATTCCAGGTTGTAAGGCAACAAAATAGGAAAAATTCCAAGGGGGTGAATACTTTCACAAGCAACTGTACAGTAGTTTATGTGTGGTTGTAGTCGTTTAAGTTTACACTGAAAATTATTTACCATCCCAAAATGTTGTTTCTAAAAAAAGTATATATATTTTTTTGTAATCATATTTTTGGGTGTTGTGGCAACAATTTACAGTGGCGGCCCGCCTCTAGTAAATTAATGTAGGGGAAACAGATAGGGCTGAGGGAACATAGTTTGGACACCAAGATCGCTACATTACCCCGCTTCCTTCGGGAGATAGTGTCCCCACGCTTCTCTATACCAAATCCCTCACACGTACATGCCTCTTGTGAGCCATCCCAGTTTTGACACCAATGTAGCAAATTCGGGGGTAGCCCCTAGCAGGACTCAACTCCAGGTCCAGCGACCGTCAAGCCAGCACCTTAACCGTTACGCCAAGAGGTCAGAACCTCTTGATGAATCGTTAGGTGTGGCTTAAGGTCGCTACAGTATTGTGTAAATTTTTTCAGATTTTGTCAAAGGAAACACTGGACTAAATAATAAATAGTTCCCAATAAAGTGGGAAATTAACTGGAAACTGGAGGGCTACTGCTCTCTGATCCCAGGTAAAAGGGGGTT